>NW_027139442.1:7078333-7760416 GCF_035084215.1 Heptranchias perlo | reverse complement strand
TAAGTGAGCCTTCCTCTGTGGATTCAATGTAATGGAGGTGGAAGTAAGCCGCTGAAGGAGCGGATATGATGTGTCTCTCCGTCTCTTTCTCTCTCTTTGTCTCATCCTGTCCCTCTTTCTGCCTCTCTATCTATTTTTCTGTCTCTCTCTCTCTGCCTCGCTCTCTCTCTCTGACTCTGCTTCTCCCCGTCTCTCTCTTTGTCTCTGCTTCTCTCTGTCTCTCTATCTCTTACTCTTCCTCTATCTCACTGTCTCTCTCCCTCTCTGTCTCTCTCTCTCGGTCTTTCGATAAATACCTCTCTCTCTCTCTGCCTCTCTCTGTCGCTGTTTCATTGCCTCTTTGTCTCTCCAGCTCTGTCTCTCTGTCTTGCTCAGTTTCTTTTTCTGTCCATCTCTTTCATTTAATTCTTGGGTCCCCAGCCCTCCAGGTCTCCGGAATGAAAGATTAATCTCCTGAACACTGCTGCGAGCGAACTTCCGGGAGAAAAATCATAGGAAATGTTTTTAAAATGTTTTTTTAAAAGAAATTACTTTGATCACTTTAGTTTATTAATGATTAAAATAGTGGAGAAAAAAAGTCAATTTGACCGGGTGATTGGTGAACGGGACTTGGTGCAAGTTTGAATACGGGCAGAATGAGCTGTAGTTTACAGAGGGCGAAAGATGGGAGGCTGCCAGGAGAGCATTGGAATAGTGGAGTCTGGAGGCAACAAAGGCATGGAGGAGGAATTCAGCAGCAGATGAGCTGAGGCAGGAGCAGAAACGGGCGACGTTACGAAGGTAGAATTAGGCGGTCTTGGTGAATGAGCGAATATGATATGTCTCTCTGTCCCTCTGCCTGTGTCTCTGTTTCTCTCTCTCTCTCTCTCTGTATCTCAGTACAGTACTGAGGGACTGCTGTATTGTCTGTGGCACCGACCTTCAGATGGGACGTTAAACCGATGCCCCGTCTGCACTCTCAGTTGGACATAAAAGATCTCATGGCAGTAATTCGAAGAAGAACAGGGCAGTTCTCCGCGCTTTCCTGGCCAAAAGTATCCCTCAACCAACATTTACTCATTTTCTACTCAGATTATGTGGTCATTACCACATTGCTGTTTGTCGGATTTTGCTGCAAGCAATTTGGCTGCTGCCTTTCCCACATTTCAACAGTGACCACACTTCAAAAGAACCTCAGTGGCTGTAAAACGCTTTGGGATGTCCTGAGGTCGTGAAAGGCGATGTATAAATGCAAGCCTTTCTTTCTTTCATTGGCCCCAAGTCAAAATCAGGACAAATGTTAAATGGGCACAGAGTGACACAAACTTTTTAGATTTGATGAAATGGATATTTAGATTACCAGTTGTAAAGGTCACTTTATGAAGCCTGAGCCTCGGTTACAACATCTCAATAACTCCACAAGTTCACCTGAAGGTCACGTTATCGCCATACATAAGCGACAAATAGATTGATGCACGTTTTATTATTTTTGAAAAGATGCACTTGCAAGAAAATTTATGGCGGAGCAGGTAATGATTTCCTGGCATTACTGAGCCGGGTGGAGATGAGGGATTGGGTCCACAGCATTCCTGCCCTCTCCGCCATCTACTTTAATATATAGTTTTGTATTGCTATAAATGGCATTTAAGGGTTTAACTCCTAAAACCGCACAAAGTTTGCTTCTGACAAGACAGACACCATTTGTACTCCCGAGTCGGAAGTACAATTTCAAAATTTGGGGATGACACCAAATCGGGGGCGTAGATAATACTGAGGAGATCTGCGACAAAATACAGGAAGATGTTTATAAAAATGCAAAATGGGTGCGTAAATTTAAAATGAATTTCAACATGGATAAGAGCGAGGTGGTACATTTTGTTTGAAGGAATAAGAAGGCCACATACTCCTTGGACACTAAGAGTCTAAATGAGGAAAAGGAGCACAAGGATCCAGGGGTACAAATGCACAAATCATTAAAAGTGGCAACGCAAGCTATTAAGGTCATACAAAAGCAAAAAAAGCTCTGGGGTTCATTTATAGGTGAATAGAATTGAAAAGCAGGGAAATTGTGTTAAACTTGTACATAACTTTGGTTGGACCATACTTGGAGTACTGTGAACAGTGCTGGGCTCCATGTTACAACAAGGATATAGAAGCTCCGGAGAAATTTCAAGAAAGATTTACAAGGATGATACCAGAACTGAAAGTTTGCACCTCTCACATCCCACACATTGTTTTTCTTTGCTGATTTGAAACCTTTCCACTCCCCAGTGGGGATTATTACTGCTGTTTGCAATAATTATAAACACCTTCCCCACTGCCCCGAAATCAACTCACACAAGCCCCTTTTACAGGGCTCGGGGGCAAGGAACAGACCCCAGTGAAAGAGATCGATTCCAGACACAGCTCACCCCCAACACCCACACACAGGGGCTGGAAGGAGCAAAGTGTGGACATGGGACACACTACTTCTGCACACATAAACACTGTCCAATCAGGAGACGCGTGTCCGTGTATGTAAAAGGGAAGGATTCACTCCCGTCTGATAATGTATGGCCCATGTGTGTCTCAGGGTCAGCTTCTGTACATGTACAGTGTATAGCGGTAAAAGGGAACAATTCACTCCCGTCTGATACTGTATGGCCCTTGTGTGACTCAGGGTCAGCTTCTGTACATGTACAAGGCACAGTGGATTAAATGTAACGATTCATTCCTGTCTAGCACCGTACTGCTCCTGTGTGTTCCAGTTTCTGCTATTATACATGTACAATGTCCTAAAATGGAACGATTCACTCTTGTCTGATCATGTAGGGCCCGAATATGTCTCAGTGTGAGCTCCTGCACATGTACAGTACACAGCGGTAAACAGGAGCAGTTAACTCCAATCTGATAGTGTATAGCCCGTGTGTGCCTCAGTGTTAGCGGCTGTACATATACAGTAAACAGAAAGTTAATGGGAGTACGGCATGCATGTACCTCATGATCAGCATCTGCACATGCACAATACACAGAAAGTAAATGGGAATGATTCACTCAGTACTGGTGAATCGAATAACAAGAGTTGTAGATAGGGCTTTAAACTAATAAAAGGAGATTGGTTCAGGGATGGGTACATCTATTAATGTAAAGACAGAAGTTAATGCTGCAGAGCAGTGTAGCGATTTGAGTAAAACAAGCAGCATGTGTCAGAATGACACAGAGAGTTTAACAATGATAACAGGGCATTATTGACAAAGGTACCATCAAGGAAAAATAGTAAAAAGTTAAAATTGAAGGCGCTATATCTGAATGCACGAAGCATTCGCAACAAGATAGATGAATGAATGGTGCAAATAGAGATAAATGGGTTGGACCTTTTAGCCATCACTGAGACGTGGTTGCAGTATGGCCAATGTTGGGAGCTAAATATTCCAGGGCACTTGACTGTTAGAGAAGATAAGCAAAATGGAAAAGGAGGGATAAGTGTGGTGCCGGGTTAGCCCTGATTACAAAGGGTGAGATAAAGGCAGTAGTGAGCTCAGAAAATCAGGAAGTGGAATCAATATGGTGGAGTTAAGACGTAACAAGGGACAGAAAATAATGTGGGAGCACATTATAGGCCCCCGAACAGTTCTAAATTTGGAAAGGGTATCCATCAGGAAATTAGAGGCGCATGTAACAAGATTAATGCAATAATCGTGGTAGGCTTTAAACATCGTATAGAAGGGAAAAAGCAAATTGGCAAACATAGTTTGGAGTACGAGTTCATGGAATACATTCCAGGTAGTTTTCCAGAATAATAACTAGAGAACAGGTTACTTTAAATATAGTATTGTGTAATGAGACAGGTATAATTAGTAATCTTATAGTAAAGGATCCTCTTGGGAAGAGTGATCATAATATTAAAGAATTTCATATTGATTCTGAGAGTGAAGTAGTTAAGTCCGAAACTAGGGTCTTAACTTTGAACAAGGCCAATTATGTAGATATGAGGGGTGAGTTGGCTACCATAGATTGGGAACATTATGTTAAAGGATAAGATGGTAGATAAGCAATGGTGAACATTTAAAGAACAAATTCATAATTCACAACGAATATACATTCACTTGAGGAACAAAAACTCAACGGGAAATATGATCCAAGCGTGGCATATATAATAGTAAGCCTGAAGATTGGGCGGGTTTTAGAAATCAGCAAAGGAAGAAATTGATAAAGAGGGAGAAAATTGAATATGAGAATAAACTAACATGAATTAAAACAGATTGTTAGACTTTTATAATGAAGTAAAAATGCAGAGAATGGCGAAAGTAAACGTTGCTCCTTTGGAGGCAGAGGCAGGAGAATGTATAATGGTGGATAAGGAAATGGCAGAGACGTTAAACAAATGGTTTACAGATGGTGGCTTTCCACCATCTACAAGGCACAAGTCAGGAGTGTGATGGAATACTCTCCACTTGCCTGGATGAGTGCAGCTCCAACAACACTCAAGAAGCTTGACACAAACGGACAAAGCAGCCCGCTTGATTGGCACCCCATCCACCATCCGAAACATTCACTCCCTTCACCACCGGCGCACTGTGGCTGCAGTGTGTACTATCCACAGGATGCACTGCAGCAACTCGCCAATGCTTCTTCGACAGCACCTCCCAAACCCGCGAACTCTACCATCTGGAAGGACAAGGGCAGCAGGCACATCGGAACAACACCACCTGCACGTTCCCATCCAAGTCACACACCATCCCGACATGGAAATAGATCGCCGTCCCTTCATCGTCGCTGGGTCAAAACACTGGAACTCCCTTCCGAACAGCACTGTGGGAGAAACTTCACCACACGGACTGAAGCGGTTCAAGAGGCGGCTCACCACCACATTCTCAAGGGCAATTAGGGATGGGCAATAAATGCTGGCCTTGCCAGCGACACCCACATCCCAAGAACGAATAAAAAATATATGTATTATATCTGTCTTCTCGTAGAAGACACAAAAACATACCAGAAATAATGGTGATCCAAGGGTCCAATGAGAGGGAGGAACTTATAGTAATTAAGATTAGTACAGAAAAGTTAATGGAGCAACTAATGGGACTAAATGCTGACAAATCCCTTGAACCTGATGGCCGACAACCTCGGGTTCTTAACGACGTGGCTGCAGCGATGATGGATGCATTGGTGTGAACTGCCAAAATTTCGCAGACGACAGAACAGTCACCGTCGATTGGAAGACAGCAAATGCAACCTCGTTATTCAAGAAAGGCAGAAGAGAGATAGGAGGGAACTCGAGGCCAGTTAGCCTGACATCAGTCGTGGGGGAAATGTTGTCATCTATTATTAAGGAAGCAATAAGAGGCCATTTAGAAAATCATATTATGATTTGACAGATTCAACACGGTTTTATGAAAGATAAATCGTGTTTGATTGATGAGTTGAGTTTTTTGAGGATGTAACGAGCACGGTAGATGGGGGGAAACAGTGGATGTATATTTGTTTTTTCTAATGGCATTCGAGAAGGTACCACACTGGAGGTTGTTACACAACATTAGGGCTCATTCGATTGGGGGTAATACATTAGTATTGATTGGGAATTGGTTCACGGACAGAAAACAGAGTGCAGGAATAAACGGTTCACATTCGGGTTGTCAGGTTGTAATCAGTGGGGTGCCGCAATAATCACTGCTTGGGCCTCAGCTGTTTACAATATAAATCAAAGAGTTAAATGAGGGGACCGAGTGGAATGCATCCAAGTTTGCTGACGATGCAAAGTTTGGTGGGAAAGTAAGCTGTGAGAAAGACGCAAAGAGGCTGCAAAGGGATATCGGCAGATTAAGTGAGTGGGCGAGACGTTGGCAGTAGGAGCATAATGTGGGAAAATGTGAAATTATCCAATTTCTAAGAATAGAAAAGCTGAATATTTTTAGAAATTGAGAGACTACGAAATGTTGGTATTCTGTGGGATTTAGTAGCCCCTGTACACGAATCACAGAATGTTAACATGCAGGTACAGCAAGTAATTATGAAAGCAAATGATATGTTAACCTTTATTGCAAGGTGGTTGGAGGACAAGAGAAAGGAATGATTGCTGCAACTATACAGGGATATGGTGAGATCTCGACTGGAGTATTGTGTACAGTTTTGGACTCCTTACCTAAGGAAGGATAATGTTGCCTTCGAGGGGGTACAACGAAGGTTCACTAGATGGATTCCTGGGATGAGAGGGTTGTACTATGAGGAGAGTTTGAGTAGAATCGGTTTATATTCTCTGGAGTTTAGAAGAATGAGATGTGTTCTCCTTGAAGCGTATACATTTCTTAGAGGGCATGGCAAGGTAAGTTTTGAGTGTTTGGTTCTCCTGTCTGCAGAGTCTAGAAATAAGGATCATAGTCTCAAGCTTACGGATCGGCTATTTAAGGCCGAGATAAGGAAAAATTCCTTTGTTCAGAGGGTTGTGAATCTTTGGAATTCTCTACCCCAGAGGACTGTGGATGCTCTGACGCTGAGTATATTCAAGACTGAGATCGATGGGTTTTTGGACACAAAACCAATCAAGGGATATGGGGATCGGGCAGGAAAGTGGAGTTGAGGCCGAAGATCAGCCTTGATCTTACTAAATGGCAGAGCAGGCTCGAAGGGCCGATGGCCTACTCCTGCACCTATTTCTAGTGTTCTTATGTTCTCATGTTTTAATGTAAGAGAGAGGGAGGGAGAAAAAGAGACAGAGATGGAGAGAGAGAGACTGAAACAGAAACAGAGAAATGCTCGAGTACAAACTCAGTTCGGTAGATTTGTCGTGTCTGGCATTCAGATTGAAGTTTGCAGGATGTAATTTTTTGAAAACTTCGTTCAATATTTTAAAATGAAATAGCAGCATTTAAAAATTATTTTGAGGGGGTGGAAGAGCAGAGGGAACTCGGGGTGCATATTCACAAATCTTGAAGGTGGCAGAGCAAGTTGATAAGTGGATTAAGAAAGCATATGGTAAACTTGCCTTTATAAATAGGGGCGTTGAATACATAAACAAGGAAGTCATGCTTAAACATTACAAATTACTGGTTAGGCATCAGCTGGAGTATTGTGCACAATGCAACACTTTAGGAAGGAATCCAAGGCCTTGGAGAGGGTTCAGAGGACGATTACCAGGTTCATACCAGGGATGCGGTGTTTCATTTACGTGGAGAGATTAGAGAGCTGGGATTGTTGTCCTTGGAGAAGGTTAATGGAAGTCCTATTAGAGGTGTTCAAAATAATGATGGGTTTTAATAGAGCAACTAGGGAGAAAGTGTTTCCTCTGGCAAATGGGTCGATAATCAGAGGTCATGAATTTAAAATAATTTGTAAAAGAACTGGAGCGTAAAAGATGATAAATATTTTCACTTGGAGGGTTGTTATGATCTGGAATGTACTTCTTGAAAGCGTGGTGGAAGCAGATTGCATAGGAACTTTAAAAATCCAATTGCACTAAAGAGGACTGATTTGCAGGCTGATACGGAATAAGCTGGGCTGTGGACTAAGTGGGATATCTCTTTGAAAGAGCTCACACAGGCACGATGAGCTGCATGGCCTCTTTCTGTGTGGTTAGATTCTATCATTCTGTGATCCTCTACCTGTGTTTCACTTTGCTTTTCGTGGTATTCTGCACAATATGTGTTTCTCCCAGTTAGGAGTGAAACATTGCAATAAATTTCCCAGTGCTGTGTTAACTCAACATTTTTGCCCTGAACAAACACATAATTGAGGTCTACTCCTGAATCAAAGTCACTTCATTTACATTGGAACAAAATATCTCTCTCAGTCTGTACCTCCTTCTCTGTAATGTACGGTCCACGTGTTTCTCAGTGTCCGCTCATGTGCATGCCCAGTCCACTGCAGTTAAAAGTGAACGATTGAAGCCTGTCTGATACCGTACGGTCCTTGTGTGTCCCCGAGTCAGCTTCTGTACATGTACCGTACATAGATAGAATGAGATGGAGAGACGGAGAGAATAAGGCATAGAGAGACAGACAGACAGAGAATGGGAGAAAGTGCAAAAGACAGAGAGAAATTGAGACCGAAAATAAAGAGAAGGAGACAGAAAGTTAGACAGTGTGAGTAAGGGAGAGAGAGATGGGGGAAAGGGAAATAGTGAAAGAGGGAGACAATGAGACATAGTTTGAAGGAAAGTGAGACAGCATGAAAGGGGCACAGAGCAAGAAGCAGAGCGAGACAAACAATGACAGAGGGTGAGAGAGAGAGAGAGGGAGAACAGCAATCAAGGAGGCTAAGAGTTGGGGAAAAGAGGGCAAGAGAAAGGAAGCTAGATGGAGAGAGAAACAGAGAGAGGGAAACCATGAGAAATAGAGCAGGACTGAATGAGACAGAGGGAGAGAGAGTGAGAGAGAGAGAGACAGAGAGACCAAGAGACTGAAACAGAAACAGAGAAAAGGACTGGTGCAAACTCACATCGGCAGATCGGTTGGGTCTGGCATGGAGATTGGCAGATGTGGGATGTAGTTTTGAGAAAACTTTTAAAAATGTTTTGATCTAAAACACCAGTTTTTAAACATAACGTTGAGATCTGTGCATTTGTTTTACTTGTGATTTCAGATCTGGCAAGTGCAATTTAATGCAGATAAGTGTGAATTGATGCTCTTTAAGCTGAACAACACGGAAAGGCAGTGCAAACAGGATGAGGTCCTACAAGCTGAATTTAGGGAGTTAGGAGTTAAACTAAAGAGTAGGACCTCAAAGGTAGTAATCTCAGGATTGCTACCAGTGCCACGGGTTAGTCAGAGTAGGAATGACAGGATAGCTAAGATGAATACGTGGCTTGAGAGATGGTGCAAGAGGGAGGGATTCAAATTCCTGGGCCATTGGAACCGGTTCTGGGGGAGGTGGGACCAGTACAAATTGGACGGTCTGCATCTGGGCAGGACTGGAACCAATGTCCTAAGGGGAGTGTTTGCCAGTGCTGTTGGGGAGGGTTTAAACTAATGTGGCAGGGGGATGGGAACCGATGCAGGAAGTCAGTGGGAAATAAAGTGGTGACAGAAACAAAAGGCAGTAAGGGAGAGTGTACAGAACATGACCGGACAGATGGTCTGAGAAAGCAGGGCAAAGACCAAGCGAAGTCTAGATTAAACTGCATTTATTTCAATGCAAGAAGTCTGATGGGCAAGGCAGATGAACTCAGGGCATGGATGGGTACATGGGACTGGGATGTTATAGCTATTACTGAAACATGGCTAAGGGAGGGGCAGGACTGGCAGCTCAATGTTCCAGGGTACAGATGCTATAGGAAAGATAGAGCAGGAGGTAAGAGAGGAGGGGGAGTTGCGTTCTTGATTAGGGAGAACATCACGGCAGTAGTGAGAGGGGATATATCCGAGGGTTCGCCCACTGAGTCTATATGGGTAGAACTGAAAAATAAGAAGGGAGAGATCACTTTGATAGGATTGTACTACAGACCCCCAAATAGTCAACGGGAAATTGAGGAGCAAATATGTAAGGAGATTACAGACAGCTGCAAGAAAAATAGGGTGGTAATAGTAGGGGACTTTAACTTTCCCAACATTGACTGGGACAGCCATAGCCTTAGGGGCTTGGATGGAGAGAAATTTGTTGAGTGTATTCAGGAGGAATTTCTCATTCAGTATGTGGATGGCCCGACTAGAAAGGGGGCAAAACTTGACCTCCTCTTGGGAAATAAGGAAGGGCAGGTGACAGAAGTGTTAGTGAGGGATCACTTTGGGACCAGTGATCATAATTCCATTAGTTTTAAGATAGCTATGGAGAAGGATAGGTCTGGCCCAAAAGTTAAAATTCTAAATTGGGGAAAGGCCAATTTTGATGGTATTAGACAGGAACTTTCAGAAGTTGATTGGGAGAGTCTGTTGGCAGTCAAAGGGACGTCTGGTAAGTGGGAGGCTTTCAAAAGTGTGTTAACCAGGGTTCAGGGTAAGCACATTCCTTATAAAGTGAAGGGCAAGGCTGGTAGAAGTAGGGAACCTTGGATGACTCGAGAGATTGAGGCAATAGTCAAAAAGAAGAAGGAGGCATATGACATGCATAGGCAGCTGGGATCAAGTGGATCCCTTGAAGAGTATAGAGATTGCCGGAGTAGAGTTAAGAGAGAAATCAGAAGGGCAAAAAGGGGATATGAGATTGCTTTGGCAGATCAGGCAAAGGTGAATCCAAAGAGCTTCTACAAATACATAAAGGGCAAAAGGGTAACTAGGGAGCGAGTAGGGCCTCTTAAGGATCAACAAGGTCATCTATGTGCGGAACCACAAGAGATGGGTGAGATCCTGAATGAATATTTCACATCGGTATTTACGGTTGAGAAAAGCATGGATGTTAGGGAACTTGGGGAAATAAATAGTGATGTCTTGA
The DNA here is from genome assembly GCF_035084215.1 of Heptranchias perlo. NCBI lineage: Eukaryota > Metazoa > Chordata > Chondrichthyes > Hexanchiformes > Hexanchidae > Heptranchias > Heptranchias perlo. The sequence goes on along the minus strand of NW_027139442.1, from coordinate 7,750,096 downwards.
GGAGTGTACACATTACAGAGAGGGAGGTGCTGGAAGTCTTAACGCGCATCAAGGTAGATAAATCTCCGGGACCTGATGAAATGTATCCCAGGACGTTATGGGAGGTTAGGGAGGAAATTGCGGGTCCCCTAGCAGAGATATTTGAATCATCCACCGCTACAGGTGAGGTGCCTGAAGATTGGAGGGTAGCAAATGTTGTGCCTTTGTTTAAGAAGGGCGGCAGGGAAAAGCCTGGGAACTACAGACCAGTGAGCCTGACATCTGTAGTGGGTAAGTTGTTAGAGGGTATTCTGAGGGACTGGATCTACAGGCATTTGGAGAGGCAGGGACTAATTAGGAACAGTCAGCATGGTTTTGTGAGAGGAAAATCATGTCTCACGAATTTGATTGAGTTTTTTGAAGGGGTAACCAAGAAGATAGATGAGGGCTGTGCAGTAGACGTGGTCTACATGGAATTCAGCAAAGCATTTGACAGGGTACCGCATGGTAGGTTGTTACATAAGGTTAAATCTCATGGGATCCAAGGTGAGGTAGCCAATTGGATACAAAATTGGCTTAACGACAGAAGACAGAGGGTGGTTGTAGAGGGTTGTTTTTCAAACTGGATGCCTGTGTCCAGCGGTGTGCCTCAGGGATCGGTGCTGGGTCCGCTGTTATTTGTTATTTATATTAATGATTTGGATGAGAATTTAGGCGGCATGGTTAGTAAGTTTGCAGATGACACCAAGATTGGTGGCATTGTGGACAGTGAAGAAGGTTATCTAGGATTGCAACGGGATCTTGATAAATTGGGCTAGTGGGCCGATGAATGGCAGATGGAGTTTAATTTAGATAAATGTGAGGTGATGCATTTTGGTAGATCGAATCGGGCCAGGACCTACTCCGTTAATGGTAGGGCATTGGGGAGAGTTATAGAACAAAGAGATCTGGGAGTACAGATTGATAGCTCCTTGAAAGTGGAGTCACAGGTGGATAGGGTGGTGAAGAAGGCATTCAGCATGCTTGGTTTCATTGGTCAGAACATTGAATGCAGGAGTTGGGATGTCTTGTTGAAGTTGTACAGGGCATTGGCGAGGCCACACTTGGAGTACTGTGTACATTTCTGGTCACCCTATTATAGAAAGGATATTATTAAACTAGAAAGAGTGCAGAAAAGATTTACTAGGATGCTACCGGGACTTGATGGTTTGACTTACAGGGAGAGGTTAGACAGACTGGGACTTCTTTCCCTGGAGAGTAGTAGGTTAAGGGGTGATCTTATAGAAGTCTATAAAATAATGAGGGGCATAGATAAGGTCGATAGTCAAAATCTTTTCCCAAAGGTAGGGGTGTCCATAACGAGGGGGCATAGATTTAAGGTGAGAGGGGAGAGATACAAAAGGGTCCAGAGGGGCAATTTTTTCACTCAAAGGGTGGTGAGTGTCTGGAACGAGCTGCCAGAGGCAGTAGTAGAGGCGGGTACAATTTTGTCTTTTAAAAAGCATTTGGACAGTTACATGGGTAAGATGGGTATAGAGGGATATGGGCCAAGTGCAGGCAATTGGGACTAGCTTAGTGGTATAAACTGGGCGACATGGACATGTTGGGCCGAAGGGCCTGTTTCCATGTTGTAACTTCTATGATTCTATGATTCTATGAATCTGAATGGCACTATTTTGTGTGTGGAGGTCCAGCAGAGGGCCCGGGGCCGGGGTTCCTATTCACAAATCTTTGAAAGTTGCAGGGCAAGTTGATAAGGGGGTTATGAATGCATATGGGCTACTTGGCTTTATAAATTGGGGCATTGAATACACAGACAAGGAAGTCATGCTTAAACTTTACAGATCACTGGTTCGGCCTCTTCTGGATTTCTGTGTACAATTCTGGGCCCTAAACTTTCGGAAAGATGTCAAGATCTTGGAGAGGGCACAGAGTAGATTTGCCAGGTTGATACCAAGGGTGAGGAACTTCATTTATGTGGAGAGATTGGAGAAGCTGGGATTGTTCTTCTTGGAACAGAGAAAGTTAATAGAGGTGTTCAAAATAATGAAGGGTTTTCTTAGAGCAAATGGTGAGACATTGTTTCCTCTCGCAGGTGGGTGGGTAACCAGAGATAATAGATGTAAAATAATTGGCAAAAGAACGAAAACTGAAATTAGGAGAAATGTTTTCACACAGAGGGTTGTTAAGATCTATAATGCATTACCTGAAAGAGTAGTGAAAGCAGCTTCGATAGGAACATTCAAAAGGCGATTGGACATGTTCTTGATGAGGATTAATTTGCAGGGTTATTGAGACAAAGCTGGGGTGCAGGATTAAATGGGATAGCTCCTCCGAAGAGCCGGTACAGGCCCGACGGGCTGAATAGCCTCCTCCTGTGTTGTAAAATTCTAGCATTCTATAATTTCTTTTCTGCGTTTCACTTTGTATTTCGTGCCCATCTCTATATTGTCTGTCCTTCCCAGTGAGCATAAGAAGAATATAAGAAATAGGAGCCATAGTAATAGTAGGCCATACGGCCCCTCGAGCCTGCTCTGCCATTCAATCAGGTCATGGTTGATCTTCGACCTCAACTCCGTTTTCCTGCCCGATCCCCATTTCCCTTGATTCCCTGAGATTCCAAACATCTATCTACATCAGCCTTGAATATTCTCAACGAATCAGCAATGGAGAGAAGAGGGGTTGAATTGAAAGTCGAAGTTACGAACAGTCAAGTTCGGGCTCAGACAAAAGCTCAGGGATGGGGATAGAATCAGCGGCAAGGATGTGGATATTGTAGAATCAAAGATCATGACGTTCCGAATTGTAACTGAAGGAAATTGTGGCTCATCTAAAACCGAATGTTGGTCTGAAAACGCAAAGACATTGGAAGGGTCAAGAGAGGCGGTGGTTTTGTCAGCGTACCAAGCTGGTCCATGTCTGTGGACGACGTGACCAAAGGGCAGCGTGTAGATGAGGAAGAGGAGCGAGCCAAGGATTGACCCTTTGGAGACATCAGATATAACGGTGATGGGGGTGGGAAGACAACCTTCTCCAGTCTATGATCAGAAAGGTTTGTGGAACAAAGCGAGGGTAGTCCCACCAAAAGAGACCAGCGTCTGATGAATGAGGAAGTCTCTTGTTGGTTTGTTGTGTATGGAAATTTTCAGGGCTATGGGGCGAGCGCAGGGGAGTGCGATTAATTGGATCGTTCTTTCAACAGCCGGCATAAGCACGATGGGCCGGGTGGCCTCCTTCTATGCTGTATGATTCCATCACTTTATCTGTGGAGGTGAGGGTGCCATGAGGAGTGGTGGGCCATGGAGTGATTTAAAACCAAGAATGAAAATTTTAAGTGTAAGTCGATGGGGAACTGAGAGCCAGTGAGGGTCAATGAGGCTGAGCAGGACGTGGTGCTGGTCAGAAGGTGGAGGATGTATAGCCGGCCAGGTCTGAACTGGAGGAATGGAGTCTGGAAGGGACAGAGGCAAGGATGACGGTTTCAATGACTATGGGCTGAGGAAAGAATGTGGGCGTGTGAGGGAAGCACAGAGCTTTTCTTCTGGAGGTCAAATCGGGTCATGAGCTCTGCTCAGTTACACGCAGCCAATTTTACTGGAGCCATGAACGAAATGCAGGGCAAACGGGTCAACATCTGCAGTTAAACAACGGACAGAGGAATGACAATGAAGCACATTCAGTGTCCGTTCCCTAATATCACCCACATTCATTTCTCAGCTACAACCCTGAACCTGCCCTTTTACTGTCCTTCTGTCAGAGACTCAAAATTCATATTTTTACAGGGAAACTGCAGAAACGGGTCTGTTTGTGTCCCCAGTTTCAATGTATACTGCAGAGAAATCGGTATCATTGATAAATAAATCGGCAGGAGTGAACATGGTCAATACAATTATATGAAAACTGTAAATGAAGCCGCTCATTGTTGTTGGATCAGTCCTGTGTGAGTACAGCTTGTAAATTGATTCCTGAGAGGAGTCTGATTATGATAATGGCCTGGATTTTGAGGTGTTTCTGTTATATCCACGTCATTATTTTACATTGGAGGCAAAGCTGCTGATGTAATGTGTTTGATCAAGTGACTGTAAATAACAGCAATGATCAGGGGTACAACTGTGTCAGTGGAGAATTATCCCCTGTATAAATCAGAGTTCGTTAGAATGAATCAGCTCACAGTGCCTTCCAGAGCTGAAGTTTCCAAGACAGCAGAAGACAGTTCTTCTTACTGAAATGGGATATTCAGTAATCTAGCTGATAGAACGCGGTTATTACGATGTTCTTGCAGCCATTGGGGTTTCTGGTAAGCCGAAATCACAGCTGTTAATGGTGTAAATCGATGTTAACTGTGCTGCTGTACTTGGTATTTTATTTTTCTCATCATATTTTAAACAGCTACCTGTTGTGTTCCATCAGTTGATGGAATGTCCTGTCTCTCATCTTTTTGTCTTGTAGCAGCTGCATTAAATCTGTAATGATCTTTATAATCCAACCCTGACATTGTTGCTGGATTATTCTCTGTCCCAAAGGTGTTGTTGAATAATATTATGCGCTTAACTTCTAAACGTTCGGTTCTGGAGCAATTGCATTATGTCTGTAATGTACTTTGGGCATTCAACCCTGGCATTGTTACTGGATTATTCTCTGTACTGAATGTATTGGAATCAGGTGTCTGGGCTAAGAGCTGATTTCAGACCATCAGGAGCTGTTAACAGTTTCATATTGTGGAACTAACCTGTCCTGGAATATTTTTTCATCAATGCGTTTTCCGTGATTGAAAATGAGACAGCTCACGGTCTCATTGTTACAAGGAGGCAGCGCAATGTCCGCCCACCACCCCCACCCCACCATAACATCGTTCAATTTAATTTGGATTTCAATGTATTGATTGGTTATCACTGTTGTGAAAGATTATTTCATTATGTGTGTATCTGACACCGCTTCAGATGTCTGGATACTGAACTGAGTTTGTTGCTGATTCTTTCATATCTCCTCTGCTTCACTGTGGATGAATTAACTGTAAAATGAAATGTTTTGAGGTTATGTTGAATCAGTTTGCACTTTATCTGTTGGAATCAGGAGCCCTACTATTTATCTGTAGATTATAAGCAGCAGCGGTGAAGTTGGCGTTTTGTTAATTGAAGAAAGCCACCATCTTACACTGTGCTTTATAACTACAGGAAAGGGAATTTCAATTGATATGAGGTGTGTCTGGAACAGGCTTTCGATTCTGTTTCTTCCGTGCATTGTAGATGGAGCGAACAGTGTAGGGGAACGGGTGGAGAATTGTATGATCTGTAGAAACATTAAACTATTCACAGGGGTTTTACCATTTAATAAACTGACATTGATAATAGGATCGTTGGAACACGGGGTTGGTGAACAGAATGCAGGCGCAGGATGTTAGGATTGAATTGGATGTGAAAAGGGGCATTGAGAGAAATAATAGAGACCGTGGAGAAAGATAGAGAGGAGCGATAGAGAAATGGACTGAGAAGGAAAATGAGAGGGAGGGAGAAATGGAACGCGAGACAGCAAAAGAAAGAGTGTCAGAGGCAAGGGGAGAGACAGAGAGAGAGAGACAGAGAGAGAGGCAGACTGAGAGGGAGAGAAAGAGATCGTCAGAGAGAAAGTGAATGCAGCAGCGAGGTGAGCAATTAAACTGAATGAACTCTTGAAACTTCCAGTGCAATGGTGAAGAGGAAATGTGACTTGAAGGTGTCATTCGGATGTTGTCAGATTGTGAGAGTTTTATTTTACTTGAGCATGGTCTGTTTATCACCACGTTGTCCTCAGTCTGTTCAGGTTATTGTTACTTTCATTTATTTACTGGTTAAATAAATCAGCACTATTGAAATGTATTGAAAGAATAAACTCAGTCATTTGTTAACCGTTGTGAATTATTACGATACTGAAATCAAAAGCTATGTATTTGCTTAATTCAATAAAGAACGAGGCTGATTTCATTAATAATTTTTATATAATTTTAATTGAATGTGCAAAGTAATTTATTGGACACATTACGTACCCAACGAACTGTTCCCTTGCACCAATAACCACAGAAATCAATTGTTGAATTTATTAGTTGGATTGTGTTACTGGGACCTATAGATTAGATTTCCTCTGACACTCTGCTGCTGTCTCTCCCTGTGAATCTCAGCCTCTCCTCCCACTGCATTGAATCCTTTGTCTACTATCCATTGCTTCAATTTATTTGCTTTCCCAAACTATCTGCTCCAGCCTCCACTCCAGCTCCAACCTGTCCTTTTCCTTGTCTCCCTCCCAATCTCACTCACTGGCTCGGTTTCCAGCCGCATTTCCCCGTTTAGCGCCAGCCCCTATCGGCTTTTTTAATCCGGAGCAACAAACCTGCTGCACCTCTACCTGTCCCTACACCTTCTCGAAACTTCGCTCCCTTCCCCATCCGTCTGGAGCCCAAACCCGGCCTTAATCCGCTGGATTCCTGCTCGGTAAAACCTCTTCTCCAACCCCACCGGCACTGTGCCCTCACCCAGCCCTTCCAGTGGATCCGGTGCTCACTTTATTCACTTTCTTTATCGATTTCCCAATTCATTATTGACCATTGTGTTTAAAAACATTTCTCTGCCTAAAAGCGCTGCCCAGGTCAACGAATCACTTTCCACCCTTCGATGCAGCAGCAATGCTGGAAATTTCAATCCAGATCCTTTCAAACTGATGCTTTGGCTCCAGGTCTCATCAGTAATTTCTCTACTTCGTTTCCACTCTCTTACAGTTAACTTGATGGCGATTGTGATCCTGTCCCGAGGAAAGTGCGGACTCTCCAAATGTATCAGTCGCTACCTGGTGGGAATGGCGGCGGCCGATCTCCTGGTCGTTATCACTGATGTTATATTGAGAGGGATCAGTTTGTTTCATTTCCCATTTTCATTCCTGAATATTACTCCCGTGTGCAGCTTCGTTTCCTTCCTGATTTTTGCAACCACAGAGGTTTCTGTCTGGTTCACAGTCGCTTTCACCTTTGATCGATTTGTGACCATTTGTTGTGAGAAGCTGAAAACAAAATATTGCACCGAGAAAACGGCGGCTGTGGTTCTGGGAACAGTGAGTGTGCTGAGCTGTTTAGAGAGTTTCCCCTGGTACTTTACATTTGAACCTCTATTTATAATTGATAATGTTCCCTGGTTTTGTGTGCTTAAACCGAGCTTCGATACTTCTCCCGCATGGGTCGCATTTGAGTTGTTTCACCGCATTTTAACCCTTTGTGTCCCGTTCTGTCTGATTTTGCTGTTCAATGGTTTGACGGTCAGACATATTTTAGTGTCCAGCCGAGTCCGCAGGGGACTCCGGGGCAGAAGCAATGGAGAGAATCACAAGGATCCAGAGATGGAGAAGCGAAAAATGTCCATCATTTTACTCTTCAGTATATCGGGCAGTTTTATATTGTTATGGGTGACACAGGTTGTATTTTACTTCAATCAGCGAATTACAAACAGTAATGATTATTACTTCTCCCCCACTGACCCTCTTTATATCGCGGAACGCGCAGCAGGAATGCTGCAGCTTCTCGGTTCCTGCACAAACACGTGTATTTATGTCCTGACCCAGAATAAATTCAGAGAGGAGCTGAAGAACGCGGTGAAATACCCACTGATTCTAATTGTTAAATTAGGTAAATTATAGAAAGAGCTGAAGGGTTTCAATCACTAGAACTAAATCCCATTTCATATTCTGTCCCCTACACTTCACACTGGACGGAAAATACATTTTATATTAGCAGCACGGAGCTCGGAAATGATCTTAAATCTGATTCTGATATACTTTATAAATAATCTGCCCTATTGAGGCAGGACTTATTCTGCAGCCGACACATGAATTTTTGCTCACAAATGCTGCACTAAAGAACTCAGCTGGACTTCAACTGAATGACTGCCCCGCACCGATAGCAAAATGGGCAAAACTGGCAATCACAGGTCACTGCTGTGGGCCGGATCGGACTGTGTGCACTCTATATAAATGGGGAGACGGAATGACGGAGACAGACAGACAGACAGACAACAGGGTTACGTTGCAGGGCCTGGAGACCCTGAGACTCAGGAGGGCACAGAGGTAGCGCGAGACAGAATGCGAGGGGGAATCCTGGTTGTGTTTTTGGACAAGTGATACGGGCCATTCAAGTAGGGGGAGTAAAAGGAATGAGGTTTTTGTAGGCGACCGTATAGTTAGAGGGATAGACACTGTTGATGATGGATAAGCAGTGGCAAACATATATAGGAACATAGGAACATTGGAACAGGCGTAGGCCATTCAGCCCCTCCTGCCTGCTCCGCCATTTGATAAGATCAATGCTGATCTGTGATCTTAACTCCATATCCCTGCCTTTGGTCCATATCCCTTATTACCTTTGGTTGCCAAAAAGCTATCTATCTCAGATTTAAATTTAGCAATTGAGCTAGTATTAATTTGCGTTTGTGGAAGAGAGTTCCAAATTTCTACCCCCTTCGTGTGTAGAATTGTTTTCTAATTTCACTCCTGAAAGGTCTGGCTCTAATTTTTAGACTGTGCCCCCTACTCCTAAAATCCCCATATTTTAAGTACTTTTTAAAAAGTTTCTATGATTTTTCTCCCGGATTTTTTCTCACAGCAGTGTCCAGGAGATGAATACATCATTCCTAGAGCTTGTAGGACAGTCCTGGAGAGAGACAGATAGAGAGTGACAGAGAGAGAGAGACAGTGAGAGGGATAGAAGTCCAGAATTTGAGTGCATTTCCGACAGGTTTTTAACTTATTACCAGCAGTGAGAACAGAATATTCATTGGGAAACGTATGTGTTGGCAAGCAGAATGCTTCATAAGGTGACCTCCACAACTGGCAATCTAAATGTCCATTTCATCGAATCTAAAAAGTTTGAGCCAGTTCACATCTGTCTCGATTTTGACTTGGGGTGAGTTTAAAGAAAGAAAGTCTCGCATGTATACAGCACCGGTCACGACCTCAGGATATCCCAAACGCTTTAGAGACAATGAAGAACTTTTGAAGTGTAATCGCTGTTATAACGTAGGGAAGGCGGCAGCCAAATTGCGCACAGCAAGATTGCACAAACAGCAGCGTGATAATGACCATATCAAATTTATTTTATTCATGTTGGTTGTGGGAAATATATGGGCCGGGACATCTCTTCTGCTCTTCTTCAAAATAGTGGCAAATGATCTTTTACATCCACCCAAGAGGGCAGATAGTGCCTCGGCTGAACATCTCATCTGAAGGACGGCACCTCCGACAGTGCAGTGCTCCCTCAGTACTGTACTGAAAGTTTCACCGTAAATTTTGTGCTGAAGTCTCTGGAGTGGGAGTTGAATCCACAACTTTCTAATTCAGAGGAGAGAGTGCTACCCACTGAACCACGGCTAACAATGTAACATATGTAGTGTCTTAATCGAAATTAAAAGCACTTACTGGGAGCACCTTGCAGCACACAGTTTGCCCAAATATGAAAACAGCCTTAAAATATTTTCTTTGTTTTAAGTATTATTTTGAAAAAGTGCACCTAAAACTCAGAAAGAAATTGCTGTTAATTCAGAAGCCATTTTGTGCCCTTACGTGAATTTGTATTGTAATGAAACCACACGGACACATGGGGAAGGTCTGCAGCAAACTGATTTGAATTTGATATTTGAATCGCATATTCATTTGTGGCACAGCTCAGCGCAATTCAATCCCAATGTCTATACAAAGGACACGTGTCTCCTGACGATACATTCTGTCTGTCCGTGTGTGTCTCAGTGTCACTGGTCCCATAACGTCACGCAGCGTCTCCTGACACATCCCACACTGCATGGCGACGACATTTAAAGAACTAAAGTTAAACAGAACGTGCCACAAATGAACAGCAGATCTCGAGATTGACTGTGTGTTGATTTCCTCCTTCTCTCTGCTCTGTGAGGGGGCGGGGAGGGGGGGCGGCGGTGTCATTTGAAACCGATGTTTTTGTACATTCCCCATGTCCGATGTATTTCTTTCTTTGAACAGATTTTCAGAGAGAATTTCACCGCCTCTGGGTGTTTACAGAGAGAGAGAGAGAAAAAAAACCTGTTCACATCCTGGTCTGAACGACCCAGTCAAGTGACAGATTTAAGAGAAAGCAATTCAGCCCAATGTAGTTAAACCTTGTCCTCTGTTAAGCCAAACGCACCATATTATCATCAAAATTCAATATTTCGCAGGGCGAAGATGTACCAGAATCGGATTGTACCCACCTCCCTAAACTAAATGCAATTCTTCTCTGTTCTCTCTTTTCTACTCCCCCTTTTGTGCAGTATTCCCCCTCTTTGTTTACTATTCCACCTCTGTGTACCATTGACCCTCTGTGAACTATTGCCCCCTCTGTGTACTATTCCACAGTCTATCTAATATTTACCCCCCGTGTACCATTCCACCCTCTGCGTACTATTCCCCGTCTGTGTAACATTCCCCCTCAGTTCACTATTCCCCCCTGTACTATTTGCCCGCTCTGTGTACTATTCCCTCCTCTGTGTAATCTTCTCCCCTCTGTGTTATCCTCCACACTCTGTACAATCTTTCCCACTCTGTGCAATCTCCTCCGATCTGTGTAATCCCCCCCCCCCACACTCAATGTATTCTTCCCCTCCCCACTCTGTGTAATCTTCCCCCCTCCCTCAGTTCTGTGTCATCTTCTCCGCTCTGTGCAATTCTCCACACTCAGTGCAATCTTTCCCCCTCTGTGCAATCTCCTCCGATCTGTGTAACCACCACCCCACTCCCCAGTCTGTGTAATCTTCCCAACTCTCTGCAAAATCCCCTCATCTCTGTTTAATTTTCTCCGCTCTGTGTAATCTTTCCCCCTCTGTGTAATCATTCCCCCCCGTGTGTCATCTCCCCCCCCACCCTCTGTGTAGTATAAACTCTCACCCGCCGTGTAAAACTTCCCCCTTCTCTGTAATTTTTCACCTTTTGTGTAATATTTCTCGCTCTGTGTAATATTTCTCCGCGTGTAATCTCCCTCTCTAAGTAATGCTCCTCCTGGCCCACACAAGGGATCAATAATAAAGATTTAAAAATCAACGACCTGGATCTCTTCTGATCCTGAACTCTTCTCACCACAAATTTCACTGGACATGATTCGGACCAAAAGGAGCACAGCTGGAACTCAACAAAATGGATGTCCTGCATCTAACACAAAGTGGACGACACTCGCCTTGTGCTAAATGACTGGCTAGAAACTAAATGGAGCCTGAGAGAGAAGACTGGGGATAAAGCAAGTGAAGGGCAGAGGTCGAGGGATTACAGAGAGAGACCAAAATCGATAAGGACAATCAAAATAGACAAACTGAGGGGCAGTCTCCGAGCAAGTGATGTATAGACAGGAAGAAATAAAAAGACGCACCTTTGCACACAGGAGGATCCGAGCACAAGACATCTCCTTAACTGCAGAAAGGCGTTCCTCCCATCACTGCAAGGAATCACAAACCCAAGCTTGGTGTCACTTACCCATGAATAGAGACAGTCAAGAGAACAGAGAGGAGGGCAGAGAAACGCATACATGGGCGATATAGGAGCAGGAGTCGGCCATTCAGTGCCTCGAGCCTGTTCTGCCAATCAGTTAGATCACTGTCTGATCTGTACCTCAACTCACCCACAAGAGGTAGAGATACAAAGAAAGAGGCAGAGACTGTGAGGTTAGCAGATATGTAGAGAAAGGAAAAAAAGACTAGGGTAGATTTTGACTTTACGTGATAGTACAAACCGGGTAATAGCGGGATTTAACATTTCTCCCCATTTTTACATCATTAGGAAAAAAATCAATTCTTCCCATTGATTTTTAAATCAATGGGAACAAAAGTAGAGAGATTGGTAAAACGGGCTCCCGATTCGCTGTCACCCGCTTTACACAATCGCACAAAGTCAATATCTAGCCCCAGTGAGAAGGACTGAGCCACACAAAACAGTAGGACAAAAAGGCAGAGGTACAGAGAGAATAACAGCGAGGGCGATCACCAGAAAGAGAGAAACTGAGACCAGAGGCACAGACATTCAGAAAGAAAGAGAGGTGTGTAGACAGAAAGGGATAACAAGGGCATAAAGCGAGACGATAAAGATGCAAAGAGTAAAAACACAGAGAGATGTATAGAGAGATTTAAAGTGATACAGAGAAGATAGAGATTCATAAAGATATATATATATATATATAGGTGCAGAGATATAAAGAGAGAGGTACAGAGACAAAAAAACAGAGAGATACACATAAACAGAAAGGTGCAGATATAAAGAGATATAGATTGATAGAAAGAGAAAGACAGATAAAAAAAATCAACATAAATATTCTGTGTCACTGTGTCACCGCTGCCTTTGTGTAATGTTCCCCTTTGTGTAATCTCCAACTCTGTGTAACATTCCATCTGTGTACTAGTCCCCTCTGTGTAATATCCCCAACTGTGTAACATTCCTGCTGTGTAATCTCCACACTCTGTGCAATCTCCCTCTGTGTGTAACAATCCATCTGTGTAATTTTCCACCTCTGTGTAACATTCATCTCTGTGTAATCTCCCACTCCGTGTCATTTCTCCAACTATGTAATCTCCCCTTCCATGTAATCTAATCCCTCTGTGTAACATCCTCCTTTGTGTAATCTCCTTCTCTGTGTAATTTTCCCATCTGTTTAATATTCCCGCTTTGCGTAATCTCACCCTCTGTGTAAACTCCACCCTTTGTGTAATCTCCTCCTCTGTGCAATCTCCACCCTCTGTGTAATCTCCAACCTCTGTGCAATATTCACCCAATGTGTAATCCCCACCCTCTGTGCAATCTCCATCCTCTGTGTAATCTCCACATTATGTGTAATCTCCACCGTCTGTGCAATATTCACCCAATGTGGAATATCCACCCTCGATGTAATCTTCACCCTCTGTGCAATCTCCACCCTCTGTGCAAACTCCACACTCTGTGCAATCTCCACCCTCTGTATAATCTCCACCATCTGGGCAATCTTCACCCTCTGTGTACTCACCACCCTCTGTTAATCTTCACCCTCTATGCAATCTCCACCCTCTGTGAAATCTCCACCCTCTGTGAAATCTCCACCCTCTGTGTAATCTCCACACTCTGTGTAATCTTCACCCTCTGTGAAATCTCCACCCTCTGTGAAATCTCCACCCTCTGTGAAATCTCCACCCTCTGTGAAATCTCCACCCTCTGTGAAATCTCCACCCTCTGTGTAATCTCCATACTCTGTATAATCTTCACCCTATATGCGATCTCCACTCTCTGTGAAATCTACACCCTCTCTGCAATGTCCATCCTCTGTGCAATCCCCACCCTCTGCGTAATCTCCACCCTCTGTTCAATCTCCCCCTCAAGTAACCTCCACCCTCTGTTCAATCTCCCCCTCCATGTAACCCCCACCCTCTGTGCAATCCCCACCCTCTGTGTAATCTCCACCCTCTGTTCAATCTCCCCCTCAAGTAACCTCCACCATCTGTTCAATCTCCACCTCCATGTAACCCCCACCCTCTGTGCAATCTTCACACTCTGTGCAATCTGCACCTTGTGTATAATCTCCAGCATCTATGCAATCTCCACACGCAGCAATCTGCACCCTTTGTGTAATCTTCCCCCTCTGTGAAATCTCCACGCTCTGTGAAATCTCCAACCTCTGTGAAATCTCCACCCTCTGTGCAATCTGCACCCTCTGTGTAATCTCCACCCTCTGTGATATGCCCTTCTCTGTAAACTTCTTCCTCTGTATAATCTCCTTCCTTTGTGTAATTGCCACCCACTGTGCAATCTCCACCCTCTGTGAAATCTCCACCTTCTGTGTAATCTACCCCTCTATTTATTCTCCACCCTCTGTATAATCTGCAACCACTGTGTGATATTACCCACTGTGCAATCGCACCCTCTGTTTAATAGCCCCTCCCTGTAATCCCCGAACTCTGTGTAATTTCCCCCTCTGTGTAATTTCCCCCTCTGTGTAATATTCCCCCTTTGTTTTATCTTCCCCGCTTTGTCATCTGCGCCCTCTGTGTGGCATTCCCCTCTGTGTAACCTCCCACTCTGTGTAAAGCCTCTCCTGACGAGGAAACGTTAATAACGATTTATAAATCACTGACCTGGATCTCCTCTGGCCGTGGACTCATTTCGCCACAAATTCCTCTGGACATGCGTGGTCTTGCACCGAACACAAAATAGCCCTTTGCACTTAAAACTAAATGGATGCCTCTCGCCTAACGGAGAGGGATAGAGCAGCATGGATACACAGCAGGAGAGACAGATCGAGAGGGAGTTACAGAGAGACACCAAAAGAGATCAGGGCAATTTTAAAGAGACGAACTGACATACTTAGAGCAAGAGATATTTTGGCAGGCAGACATAAAGGGGCACAACTTTGCACACAGGAGAATCCCAGCCTCAGACCTATCCCGCACTGCAGAAAAGTGTTCCTCCCATCACTGTAGGGAATCAGAAACTGAAACGTTGTGTCCCGTACCCATGAATGGAGTAAGGTGAGAGAACAGAGAGAATTGCAGAGAGACATAAAACATGGGTGAAGTGGGAATAGGAGAAGGCTATTCAGTCCCTCGAGCCTGTTCCACCAATCAGTTCGATCATGGCTGACCTGTATCTCAACTCACCCACAAGAGGGAGAGATACAGAGATGGAGAGATAGGGAGAGAGATAGATAGATAGAAAGAGAGAGAGAGATGCAGAGTCGGTGAAGGGAGCGGATATGTAGAGAGATGAATACAAACACTGGGGTAGATTTTGACTTTATAAGTTATTGTAAACCGGGTGATGGCGAGCTTTTACATCTCCATATTTTTGCATCAGTGGGAAATAAACTCGGAAGAAATGTGAAACATGCTCCCGATTCGCTGTCACCCGCTTTACACAACTGAATCATTGCAACATCCACCACCAGTGATAGCGACTGAGAAGCAGAAAACAGAAGGCAAAGATAGAGAGAGAATAACAGCGTGGGAGATCGCAGGAGAGAGAGAGAGAGTAACTGAAATAGAAGGCAGAGATATTCACAAAGATAGAGGGAGATGTGTTGATAGAGATAAAAGAAAGGCAGAAAGAGATGCATCGATGTACAAAGCGAGATGGATAAAGATGCAGAGAGTAAGAAGATGTAGGGAGAGATATATAAAATGATGCAGACAGATACACTCAAAGAGAGAGTTACAGAGATATAAAGAGAGAAACAGAGTTTTATCGGACGAGAGAAACAGATAATAAGAAAGACACATATGAATATCCACCAGCTGTGTAATCTCCACACTCTGTGTAATTTCCCCATCTGTATAATCTCCCCTTCAGTGTAACATTCCACTTTGTGTAATCACCGTGTTCTGTGTAAATTTCGCCCTCTGTGTAATATTCCTCCTCTGCGTTATCTCCCCGCTGTGCAGTCTCCCCTGTGTGTAATCTCCGCTCGGTGGAAATTTCCCCCTCTGTGTAATCTCTCCTCAGCGTAATCTCCCCTCTGCGTAATCTCCCCTCTGTGTAATCGCCCCTCTGTATAATCTCCCTTCTGTCTAATCTCCCCTCTGTGTAATCTCCCTTTTGTGTAATCTCCCCTCTGTCTAATCTTCCTTCTGTGTAATCTCCCACTCCGTGTAATCACCCCCTCCGTCTAATATTCCCCTCTAAGTAATATACCATCCGTGTAATATTCCCTTCTGTGTAATCTCCCCCACTGATTAATCTCCCCCTCTGTGTAATCTTCCCCTCTGTGTTATCTCCCTCACTGTGTAATCACCCCCTCTTAATAATGGTTTAAAAATCGGCGACCTGGATCTCTTCTGGCCGCGGAGTAATCTCACCACAAATTTCTCTGGAAATGAAATAGACACAATGGAGCATATGTGGAACTCAGCATATTGGCTGCCTTGCACCTAACACAAAAATAGACTCCTTGCAGCTAAAATAAAATGGCTATCTTGCTCCTAACACAAAATGGATGTCCCTCACTTAATGGAGAGCGAGACAGAAGCCTGGCGATACAGAAGGAGAGCGACAGAGATCGGTGTGGGGTGGGGTACCTGATGAAATATATCCCAGGACGTTATGGGAGTTTAGGGAGGAAATTGCGGGTCCCCTAGCAGAGATATTTAAATCATCGACAGCTACAGGTGAGGTGCCTGAAGATTGGAGGGTAGCAAATGTTGTGCCTTTGTTTAAGAAGGGCGGCAGGGAAAAGCCTGGGAACTACAGACCGGTGAGCCTGACATCTGTAGTGGGTAAGTTGTTACAGGGTATTCTGAGAGACAGGGTCTACGGGCATTTGGAGAGGCAGGGACTGATTTGGAACAGTCAGCATGGTTTTGTGAGAGGAAAATCATGTCTCACGAATTTGATTGAGTTTTTTGAAGGGGTAACCAAGAAGATAGATGAGGGCTGTGCAGTAGACGTGGTCGACATGGACTTCAGCAAAGCCTTTGACAATGTACCACATGGTAGGTTGCTGCATGAGGTGAAATCTCACGGGATCCAATGTGAGGTAGCCAATTGGATACAAAATTGGCTTGACGACAGAAGACAGAGGGTGGTTGTGGAGGGTTGTTTTTCAAATTGGAGGCCTGTGACCAGCGGTGTGCCTCTGGGATCGGTGCTGGGTCCACGGTTGTTTGTTATTTATATTAATGATTTGGATGAGAATTTAGGAGGCATGGTTAGTAAGTTTGCAGATGACACCAAGATTGCTGGCATTGTGGACAGTGAAGAAGGTTATCTCGGATTGCAACGGGATCTAGATAAATTGGGCCAGTGGGCCGATGAATGGCAGATGGAGTTTAATTTAGAAAAATGTGAGGTGATGCATTTTGGTAGATGGAATCGGGCCCGGACCTACTCCGTTAATGGTAGGGCGTTGGGGAGAGTTATGGAACAAAGAGATCTGGGAGTACAGGTTCATAGCTCCTTGAAAGTGGAGTCACAGGTGGATAGGGTGGTGAAGAAGGCATTCAGCATGCTTGGTTTCATTGGTCAGAACATTGAATGCAGGAGTTGGGATGTCTTGTTGAAGTTGTACAAAACATTAGTAAGGCCACACTTGGAATACTGTGTCCAGTTCTGGTCACCCGATTATAGAAAGGATATTATTAAACTAGAAAGAGTGCAGAAAAGATTTACTCGGATGCTGCCGGGACTTGATGGTTTGACTTATAGGGAGAGATTGGATAGACTGAGACTTTTTTTCCCTGGAGAGTAGGAGGTTTAGGGGTGATCTTATCGAAGTCTATAAAATAATGAGGGGCAAAGATAATGTAGATAGTCAAAATCTTTTCCCAAAGGAAGGGGAGTCTATAACGAGTGGGCATAGATTTAAGGTGAGAGGGGAGAGATACACAAGGGTCCAGAGGGGCATTTTATTCACTCAAAGGGTGGTGAGGATCTGGAACGAGCTGCCAGAGGCAGTAGTAGAGCGGGTACAAATCTGTCTTTTAAAAAGCATTTCGACAGTTACATGGGTAAGATGGGTATAGAGGGATATGGGCCAAGTGCAGGCAATTGGGACGAGCTTTGTGGTATAAACTGGGTGACATGGACATGTTGGGCCAAAGGCCTGTTTCCATGTTGTAAACTTCTATGATTCTATGAGACACGTGTCCCTTGTACACACATTGATGTTGAATTGAGCTGAGCTGTGCCTCAAATGAATCTGTGATTAAATATCAAATTGAAATCAGTTTTCTCCAGCTTCAAGATACCTTGTCAGAAGCAGATAGAATGAGAGAGAGTGAGATAAGGTAAGAGTGAGAGAGAGGAACAGAGACAGAGAGAGAATGAGAGAGGGTGAGAGAGGATGAAAATGAGGCAGAGAGAATGAGAGAGAGAAAAAGATTGAGAGAGAGAAAGGCAGAGAGAATGAAACAGAAACAATCAAGCATAGAGAGAATAAAGCAGATACAGACAGAGAGAGCTAATGTGCGAGAGAGGGGTTGTTGGGGGAGATGAAAAGGATGATATAAAACAGAGCAGTCGAGTTTGTATTTGTTTACACAGTAATATCAGTTCAACCTGGGTGGAATCGGCCGAACAAGGACAAATGTTCGCGGGAATATTAAACGTAGTGAATTGCACCCAAAACCACTTACGTTGGTATTTTCAGCCATTTTTTATGCTGGTTGATCAGGTCCCACCCACAGAACTAACCAGGTCAACACTTTGACATTGAGAGATTCCTCCCATTGCGCTGGTTCGGGAAGCATTTCAAATTGCTCGTTTTCATAGGCACAAAGGCAATAATTGACAATTTTCAAAATGTTCTTCACACCAAAAATATTAACTTACTAAGAAATCGACTAGTGTACATTAATGAAACAAGTAAATGGATTAATATTGTTGTTTAAAGTAATTTTCAGTGATTATAAACCAAGTTACTCACAGGTGGACGACTTAAAACTTATATTAAAATTGTTTATTTTTGGTGATAAACCACATTTCTAGCTGTACTAATAAATCTGCACCGAGTTACAAATCTTAACTACATCAAGGAATACTTTTTAATAGAATAACAATCAAAGAAATGAATACGTTCGAATACATTGACAGATTGTGCAGGTTTATTGAAGATTGTGATTGTGCAAGTTGAATTTTAAAGCAAACTTGAAATGCCCTGATTTCTGGTCTGTGCTGATTCACTGATAGTTTAATGGGTAAAGGCCCTAATCCCTGGTCTGTGCTGATTCACTGATAGTTTACTGGGTGAAGACCCTGATCTCTGGTCTGTGCTGATTCACTGATAGTTTACTGGGTAAAGGCCCTAATCCCTGGTCTGTGCTGATTTACTGATAGTTTACTGGGTGAAGACCCTGATCACTGTTCTGTGCTGATTCGCTGATAGTTTACTGGGTAAGAGCCCTAATCACTGGTCTGTGCTGATTCACTGATAGTTTCCTGGGTGAAGGCCCTGATACTTGCTCTGTGCTGATTCACCTGCTGGATTACTGGATAAAGGCCCTGGCACCCGTTCTGTGATGATATAGATGCTGGTTTACTGGGTAAAGGCCCTGATCCATGGTCTGCGCTGATTCACTGATAGTTTACTGGGTAAAGGCCCTGACACCTGTTCTGTGCTGATTCAGCTGCTGGATTACTGGATAAAGGCCCTATTCCCTGCTCTGCGCTGGTTCTCTGATAATTTACTGAGGAAAGGCACTGGTCCTTGGTCTGTAACGATTCACCTCTTGGTTTACTGTTTAAAGGCCCTGATCCTTGGTCTGTGCTCATTCACCCGCTGGTTTATTGGGTAAAGGCCCTGATCCTCATCTGTGCTGATTCACCTGCTGTTATACTGGGAAAAGCCCTGATCCCTGATCTGTGTTGATTCAAATGTTGGATTAACGGGTAAATCCCCTGATACCTGGTCTGTGCTGATTCTCTGATAGTTTACTCGGTAAAGGACCTGACACCTGGTATGTGCTCATTCACCTGCAGGTTTGCTGGGTAATTGCCCTGATCCCTGGTGTTTTTTTCATTCGTTCATGGGATGTTGGCGTCGCAGGCGAGGCCAGCATTTATTGCACATCGTTAATTGCCCTTGAGAAGGTGGTGGTCAGCCGCCTTCTTGAATCGCTGCTGTCCGTGTGGTGAAGGTTCTCCCATAGTGCTGTTAGGAAGGGAATTCCAGGATTTTGACCCAGCGACGATGAAGGAACGGCGATATATTTCCAAGGCGGAATGGTGTGTGACTTGGAGAGGAACGTGCAGGTGGTCTTCGTCCCATGTGCCTGCTGCCTTTGTCCTTCTAGGTGGTAGAGGTCGCGAGTTTGGGAGGTGCTGTCGAAGAAGCCTTGGCGAGTTGCTGCTGTGCATCCTATGGATGGTACACACTGCAGCCACAGCGCGCCGGTGTTGAAGGGACTGACCGCTTAGGGTGGTGGATGGGGTGCCAATCAAACGGGCTGCTTTGTCCTGGATGGTGTCGAGCTTCTTGAGTGCTGTTGGAGCTGCACTCATCCAGGCAATTGCAGAGTTTTCCATCACACTCCTGATTTGTGCCTTGTGGATGCTGGAAAGGCTTTGGGGTGTCAGGAGGTGAGTCACTCGCTGCAGAATACCCAGCCTCTGACCTGCGCTTGTGGACACAGTATTTGTATGCTGATTCTCCTGCTGGTTTACTGGGTAAAGGCCCTGATCCCTGCTCTGTGCTGATTCTCTGATGAATTACTGGTTACAGGCCCAGTTCACTGGTCTGTACTGATTCCCTGTTTGTTTAGTGGATAAAGGCCCTGATTCCTGGTTTGTGCTGATTCTCTGTTGGTTTACTGGGTAAATATGAACGAGTGTGTCAGTCTTCAATTTTAATGAATGCTTGAGAATACTTATAGTAAGCAGAATTCGTTAGGCTTCTTCCAATTAAAAGAAAGTCTCTCCTTTATATGGAATTGTTGAAAAAACAGTGTACAATCAAAGGTAGATATGCGTTCTTTAATTCCAGCCTCTATCTGGATACAGGACAGTCGAGACATCTCCTTCAGTCTTGCACCAAAACTGAAAACTAACAGCAAAAAGCGTGGTCATTTGTAAATCAAAACGTGGTTACTCTCAGTACATTCAGTAGCCAATTGCTACATCGATACGTGACTATAGTCTCATGAACCAACTGTCAGCCCACAGGTGCAGAACTTCACTGGATCAATAAGCTCACAAAATGTTAAAGCACATCCCGTAACAAGGTCCTCAAACAGAACACAAGTTGCCCCTTTTCTAAGTGAGTCTTTCTCAGTGGATTCAATGTTATGCAGGTGGAAATAAGCGGTCCCGGTGAAGGAGCAGATATGATCTCTCCCTCTCTCTTTATCTCTTCCTATCCCTCTTTCTGTCGCTCTCTCTCTATCTCTCTCTCTTTCTCTGCCTTTGTCTGTCTTTGTCTCTCTTTTCACTCTGTCTCTCTCTGATTATCTATCTCTCTGTATATCTCCGTGTGTTTTTTCCTCTCTGTAGCTCTGTCTTTCTCTCTCCCTCTCTCTGTCTCTCTCTCTCACACAATGTATCTCTCTGTCTCTCTGTATCTCGGTCTGTCTATCTATGCTTCCCTCGCTCTCTCTCTCTGACTTTCTCAGTCATTATTTCTGAACCTCTCTTCAATTTAATTCTTGGAATCATAGAATCATAGAATGGTAACAACACGGAAGGAGTCCATTCGGTCCGACGAGTACCTGCCGGCTCTCTGCAAGTTCAATTGAGCGATTCCAACTACCCCATCCTTTCCCTGTAGCACTAGAAAATTTTCCCTTCAAGTATTTATCTAATTCCGTTTTGAAAGTCACGATTGAATGTGCCTCCACCACCCCCTCAGGCAGTGCATTCCAGATCACAACCACTTGCTGTGTGAAAAACTGTCTTTTCATGTCGCCTTTTGGTTCTTTTGTCAACCACCGTAACTCTATGTCCTCTGACCCTCCTCATCATTGACCCTTCCGCCAATGGGAACAGTTTCTCGCTATCTCCTTTGTCGAGACACTTCATGATTTTAAATACCTCTATCCGATCTCCTCTCACACTCACTGCTCCAAGGAGAACAACCACAGCTTCTCCAGTCTATCCACGTAACTGATTTCCCACATACCTGGAATCATTCCAGTAAATCTCGTCTGCACCCTGTCTAAGGTCTTTACATCCTTCCTAAAGTGCGGAGTACAGAACTGGACACAATGCTCCAGTTGTGGCCGAACCAGTGTTTTATAAAGGTTCATCATAACCGCTTAGCTTTTGGACTCTGTGCCTCTATTTATAAAGCCCAAGACCCCATCTGCTTTCGTAACCACTTTCTCAACCTGTCCTTACACCTTCAACACTTTTTGCACATATACCACCAGGTCTCTCTGTTCCTGCACCCCTTTTAGTATTGTACCCTTAATTTATACTGCCTCTCTTTGTTCTTTCTACCGAATTGCGTTGAACTTCATCTGCCACGTGTCCGCCATTCCACCAGCCTGTATATCTCCTCTTGAAGACCATCACCATCCGACTTACTGTTCACTGCCCTTCCAAGTTTTGTTTCATCTGCAAATTTAGAAATTGTGCCCTGTACACTCAAGTTCAACTCATTAACATATATTTTAAAAAGGAATAGTCCCAGTACCGGCCACTGGGGCACACCGCTGGACATCTCCCTCCAGTCCAAGAAACAACCGTTCACCTCTACTCTCTGTTTCCTATTACTTAGCCAATTTTGTAACCATGCTGCCACTGCCCACTTTATTTCATGGGCTTCATCTTTGATTACAAGCCTGTTATGCCACTCTTGATCAAACGCCTTTTTGAAGTCCATATACACCACAAACCACATTGCCCTCATTGACACTCTCTGTTACCTCATCAGAAAACTCAATCAATTCTTGCTGCCTCCGACTGCCACCCCCCCCCCCCCACCTCTAGGGTTCCCAGCCATCCATCACTATCCCTGAGGCTCCAGGAATTAAAGATTAATCTTCTCGACACAGCTGCGAACAAATATCTTGGAGGAAAATCATAGGAATGTTAAAAACAGTGTTGATTTTAAAAGAATTACTTTGAACGCTTTTGTTTATTAGTGTTAAAAATATTGGAGAAAAAAAGACTTTTTGACCGGGTGATGGATGAACTGGACTTGGTGCGAGTTAGGGAAACGAACAGCAAGAGTTTCGGATGAGCTGGAGTTTATGCAGGGTGGAAGAGAGGAGACCGGCTCGGAGAGCATTGGAATAGTGGAGTCTGGAGGTGACAAAGGCATGGATGAGGGTTTCAGCAGCAGATGAGCTGAGGCTGGGCGGAGACGTGTGATGTTATGGAGCAAGAAGTTGGCGGTCTTGGCAATGGTGCGGATATGATAGGCCTCTCCGTCTGCCTCTCTGTCTCTGTCTCTCTGTCTCTCTCTGTCTCTCTCAGTACAATACTCGGAATTTGGGTCCGAGCAGATGATGATTTTCTGGCATTACTGAGCGAGGTTGAGATGAGTGATTGTGTCCACAGCATTCGTGCCCTCCCCACCATCTGCTTTAACTTATACATTCGTATTGCTAGAAACAGCATGTAAAGGGTTAACTCCGAACACCACACAATATTCTCTTCTAACAAGACAGATAACATTTGGACTTGCAAATCGGAATTACAATTTCAAAATTTACCGATGACACCAAATTGGGTGCTGTGGTTAATACTGAGGAGGGCTGCGACAAAATACAAGAAGACGTTAATAAACTTGCAGAATGGGCATGTAAATGGCAAATGAATTGCAATATAGGTAAGCGTGAGACACATACTCCGTGGAAAATAAGAGTCTAAATGGGGGAGAGGAGCAATGCGATTTAGGGGTATAAATAAACAAATCATTAAAGTAGCAACGAGAGTTAACAAAGACATTGAAAAAACAAAAGAGCTCTGGGTTCATTTTCAAGGGAATAGAATTGAAAAGCAGGGAAATTATCTTAAGCTTGTATAGAACCTTGGTTAGACAACACGTGGAGCACTCTTGACGGTTCTCGTCTCCATATTATAAAAGGGGTATCGGCGCTCTGGAGAACGTTCATAAAAGGTTTACAAGGATGACACCAGAACTGAAAGATTGCACCTCCCACATGCCACAGACTGTTTCTTTTTTGCTGATTTGAAACCTTTCCACTTTTTTCAATCCTTGTGGGGAATATTACTGCAGTTTGAAATAGTTATAAACACTGATCCCACTTTGTCCATTGCCCCGGAAAGAACGCAAACAAACCCCTTTCACAGGGGTCGTCGGCAAAGAACAGACCCCAGTGAAAGCGATCGATTCCAGACACAGCTCACCCGCAACACCCACACACAGGGGCTGGAAGGAGCAAAGTGTGGACATGGGACACACTCCTACACACACACGCGCCCAGATTATACAATCAGGAGACATGTATCCGTCTTTGTGAAAGGCCACGATTCACTCTCTTCTGGTGCTATGTGTCTCTGTGTCAGCTCCTGTATATGTACAGCACACAGTGGATAAAAGTGAACAATTACTGAGAAACTGCAATGTTCAGTATAACGGTTATTTGAGGGGTTCAGTCCCTAAATCGGCTGTGTTTTGGCAGGGACTTTTTAAATTAAAATGTTGAGTTTTGTTTAGGGAGGTGGGTGCAATCCGTGACCGTGACATATTCGCCCTGTGAAATATTGAATTTTTATCATAATCAAGTGCATTTGGATTAATAGGGGTCAAGTTTTAACTACACTGGGCGAGATTATGTTTTTCTAATCACTCACTGACTCTCTCTCTCTCTCTCTCTCTCTGTAAATTCCCTGAGACAGTGAAACAATCTCTGACAAACTGTTCAAAGAAATAAACATATCGGACATGTGGAATATACAAAGACCTGGGCTTGAAATGAGCCCCGCCCCACAGAACAGAGAGAAGGAGGAAATCAACACACATTCAAGGTCTGGATTTGTTGAGTCTTTGCAGCAGGTTCTGTTGAAATATAGATCTTCACATGTAGTCGCCGGACAGTGTGGGATGTGCCAGGAGGCCAGGAGACAAACTGGACACCTGGTCCCATAACATATCTCATGTATAAACAGTGATAATAATCACTGATTATTCCTCTCTCTCTTTCTCACTCAATGTCCCGATTTATATATTTGTAGATATAATATATGCATGTGTGTACAATTATATTAATCCATGATTATTCCCCTCTCTCACTGTACCAATTCATATATTTATAGTTATTGATATAATCATATATATACATTTATATTAATCCCTGGTTATTCCTCTCTCTCTCACACTGTTCCACTTTATATATTAACTAATATATATTGATGGAGATACATTTAGATTCATCCCTGATTATTCCCCCTCATTCTTTGTCCCAGCATATATATTTATAGATATTGGTATATTCATGTACATACATTTATATTAATTCTTGATTATCCAGCTTTCTCTCTCACTGTCCCAGTTTATATATTTATAGACAGAGATATGTTCATGTGTATACATTGATAGTAATCCCTGATTATTCCTTCACTTACTGTCCTATTTCTTATATTTAGATATATACATTTACATAATCCCTGATTATTCCTCTGTCCCAGTTTATATATTCATAGATATGGATATATTCATGTATATGCATCAATATTAATTCCTGATTAATCCCCTCTCCCTCACTGTCTCAGTTTATGTATTTATAGATTTATTCATGTTTATACGTTTATATTAATCCATGATTATTGCTCCTCTCTCACTGTCCCAGTTTATATACTTATAGATATTTTCATGGGTATACATTGAAATCAATACCTTATTATTCCTCTCTCATTTGCGGATCCAGTTTATATATTGATACGGATATAATCAAGTGTACCCATTTATATTAATCTCTGATTATTGCCCTCTCTCTCCCATTTTCCCAGTTGAGAACAGGGCAGGTAAATAAGGCATTCAGGATAATTTCCTTTATTAGACGAGGCATAGAATATAAGAGCAGGGAGGTTATGCTCGAACTGCATAAAACATTGGTTAGGCCAGAGCTTGAGTACTGCCTACAGTTCTAGTCACCACATTACAGAAAAGATGTGATTGCAACTAGAGAGGGCACAGAGTAGATTTACGGGGATGTTGACAGGGCTGGAGAATTTTAGCTATGAGAAAAGATTGGGTAGGCTGGGGTTGTTTTCTTTGGAAGAAAGGAGGCTGGCGGGAGATTTAATTGAGTTATATAATATTATGACGGGACAAGAAAGAGTGTATAGGGAGGATCTATTTAATTTAGCAGAGGGGTCGGTGATCAAGAGATATAGATTTAAAGTAATTGGTGGAAGGATTAGAGTGGATCTGAGGAGAATTGTTTCCACCCAGAGGGTGGCGGCGGTCTGGAATTCACTGCCTGAAAGAGTGGTAGAGGCAGAAACCCTCAAATCATTTAAAAGGTACTTGGATGAGCACTTGAAGTGCCGTAACCTGCAGGGCTACGGACCAAGTGCTGGAAAGCGTGATTAAGCTGCATAGCTCTTTTTCGGCCAGCACGGACACAATGGGCCGAATGGCCTCCTACGTGCCGTAACTTTCAATGATTTTATGATTCTATGGTGGGGAGGACAGGAATGCTGTTGACACAATCGCTCGTCTCCATTTCTCAGTAATGCCAATAAACCATCATCTGCTCGGGCCCAAATTTCTCCCTTAGTTCGTTGCAAGTGCAACTTCTCAAAAAGAACACAAAGTGCATTAAGACATTTGGAGCTTATGTGTGGAAAGAACATGACCTTCAGATGAACTTGTGGAGTCACTGAGAGGTAGGAACCGAGGCTCAAGCTTCATAAAGTGACATTTACAACTGGAAATCTAATTATCCATTTAATCGAATATAAAAAGATTGGGTCATTTTGTCCCGCATGAACATCTGTCCTGATTTTGTCTTGGGCTGAGTGTAAAAAAGAAAGACTCGCTTTATACAGCGCCTTTCGTGACCTCGCGGTATCCCAAAGTGTTTTCCAGCCAAATAAGTACTTCTGAAGCGTAGTCACTGTTGTAAGGTGGGAAAGGCGGCAGCCAAAACGTGCACAGCAAGCTCCCACCAACAACAATCTGGTAATGACCAGATAATCTGTGTAGGTAATCAGTAAATGTTTGTTGAGGGAAAACTATGGCCAGGAAAGCGAGAGAACTGCCCTGCTCTTCTTCAAAAGAGTGCCATGTAATCTTTTCACTCACCGAAGAGGGCCGATAGGGCCTCGGTTTAACTTCCCATCTGAAGCACGGAACCACCCTGAGTACTGTACTGAGAGAGAGATAGAGACAGACAGACAGCGACAGAGAGACAGAGACAGCGATGCATATCATATCCACTCTATCACTACGACCGCCTACTTCCACCTCTGTAACATCGCCCGTCTCTGCCGCTGCCACACCTCACCTGCTACTGAAACCCACATCCATCCCTTTTTCACCACCAGACTCTACTATTCCAATGCTCTCCTGACCAGTCTCCCATCTTCCACCCTCCATAAAATACAGCTCATCCGAAACTCCTGCTGCCCGTATCCTAACTCGTGCCACGTCCCGTTCAACCATCACCCTGTCAAACAGCCTTTTTTTCTCCAAAATGTTATCAGTAATAAACAAAAGTGTGCGCAGTAATTTTCTAAAAAGACATTGTTTTTAATGTTCCTATGATTTTTCTCCTGGATTTTTGTGCACAGTTGTGTCCAGGAGATTAATCTTTCATTCCTGGAGCCTCCGGGACAGACCTGGATGGATTGGAAATGTAGAGGGGGAGCGAGGCGATGGGAGCAGCAAGAATTGTTTGAGTTTTTTGATCAGATGACAGAGGGTAGATGAGAGCAGTTTGGTTGATGTGCAGAAAATGGACTTCCAAAAGGCATTTGAGAAAGTGCCGCATAATAGGCTTGTCATCAATGTGGAAGCCCACGGAATAAAGTGGGCAGTGGCAGCAGGGATAAGAATTTGGCTAACTAGTGGAAACAGAGAGAAGTGGTGAACGGTTGTTATTCAGACTGGAGGGAGGTACACAGTAGTGTTCCCCAGGAGTCGGTACTAGGGTCAATACTCTTTTTATATATCAATGAATTTGATTGTGTGTACAAGGCACAATTTCTAAATTTCCAGATGACACAAAACTTGGAAGGGTAGCGAATAGTGAGGAGGATAGTGATAGACTCCATGAGGTCATAGAGAGGCTGGTGGAATGGGCAGAAACGAGGCAGGTGAAATTCAAAGCAGAAAAGTGTAAAGTGATACATTTCGGAGGAAGAACAAGGAGAGGAAGTTAAAACTAAAGATTACAATTCGAAAAGGAATGCAGGAACCGAGAGATCTTGGGGTATATGTGCACAAAGAGTTGAAAGCGGCGGGACAGGCTGAGAAAGCGGTTAAGAAAGAATATTCGATCCTGGGCTTCAGAAACAGAGGCATAGAGCAGAAAAGTAAGGAGGTTATGAGGAACCTTTATAAAACACTGGTTCAGCCACAAAGGGAGTATTGTGTCCAGTTCTTTCTAATTGTGTCAATTCTGGGCACCACACTTTAGGAAAGATGTGAAGGCCTTAGAGACGGTGTAGAAAAGATTTGCTGGAATGGTCCCAGGGATGAGGGACTTCAGTTGCGTGAACGGACTGGAGAAACTGGGGTCGTTCTCCTTAGAGCAGAGAAAGTTGAGAGGAGAATTGATGGAGGCATTTAAAATCATGCAGCGTCTCGACAGAGTGGATAGAGAGAAACTGTTCCCATTGGCGGAAGGGTCAAGAACCAGAGGACATAGATTTAAGGTGATTGGCAAAAGAATGAACGGCGACATGTGAAAAATCTTTTTTTACTCAGTTAGTGGCTGTGATCTGGAATGCACTGCCTGAGAGGGTGGTGGAGGCAGATTCAATCGGGGCTTTCAAGAGGGAATTCTTTAAGTACTTGAAGGTAAAAAAAAGTGCATGGCTACGAGGATAGGTTGGGGGAGTGGGACCAGCTGGATTGCTCTTGCAGAAAGCCGGCAAGTATTCGACAGGCCGAATGGCCTCCTTCCATTTTGTAACCATTCTATGATTCTATGATTCTATGACTCGAAGAATTAAATGAAAGAGATGGAGAGAAATAGAGATTAAGAGAGACCGAGATAGAGGGACAGAGAGGGCGATAGAGAGACAGAGAGAAAGAGACAGAGACATTGAGACAGAGACAGAGAGAGAGAGAGGCAGAGAGAGAGACACACACACAGAGGCATAGATAGACGGACTGAGAGAAAGGCACACAGAGAGAGACAGGGAGAGACTGAAAGCAACAGAGAGAGAGGGAGGAGACAGAAAGACAGAGAGGAACAGAGAAAGACAGAGAGAGAGAGACTCAGAGATAGAGAGATATAATAAGAGAGAGAGAGAGAGAGAAAGAAAAAGACAGAGATAGACGGAGGGACAGAGAGAGAGACACAGACAGAAAAAGACAGATGGACTGGAAGAGATAGATAGAGAGAGAGAGAGAGACAGAGACAGAGAGACATATCATATCCATTTCTTGATCAGGGCCTTCTATTTTCACCTCCGTAACATTGAATCCACAGACGAAGGCTCATTTAAACAGACGAAGGCTCAACTTGTGTTGGGTTTTCGGACCTTGCCATGAGATGTGCTTTAACATTTGGTGAGATTGTTGATCCAGTGAAGTTAGGCAACCGTGGGCTGACAGTTGCTTGATTAGATGTTGTCACGTTTCATTGTAACATTCGGGTACTGGATGTATTGCGTGTAACCATATTTTGATCTAAAAAACACCACGCGTTTTTCTGTTACTTTTTAGTTTGGTACAATACTGAAGGAGCTGTCTCCACTGTATTGTATCCAGAGACAGGCTGGACTTAAGGAACGCATATCTAATTTTGATTGTACCCTGTGGAACTGCTCTCAATAAAGGAGAGGTTTTCGTTTAATTGGAAGAAGCAGACTGTATTCTGCTTATGACAAGTATTCGTTAAAATAGGAGACTGAAAACACTCGTTAAAAATTACACAGTAAACAGAGAATCAGCAAAAATCAGGGATCAGGGCCTTTACACAGTAAACTATCAGAGAATCAGCACAGACCAGGGATCAGGGCCTTTATCCAGTAAACTATCGGGGAATCAGCACAGACCAGGGATCAGGGCCTTTGCCCAGTAAACTATCATAGAATCAGCAAAGACCAGGGATCAGGGCCTTTACCCAGTAAACTATCAGAGTATCAGCACAGAACAGGGATCAGGGCCTTTACCCAGTAAACTATCAGAGAATCAGCACAGACCAGGGATCAGGGCCTTTATCCAGTAAACTATCGGGGAATCAGCACAGACCAGGGATCAGGGCCTTTGCCCAGTAAACTATCAGTGAATCAGCACAGACCAGGGATCAGGGCCTTTACCCGATAAACTATCAGAGAATCAGCACAGACCAGGGATCAGGTCCTTTACCCAGTAAACTATCAGAGTATCAGCACAGAACAGGGATCAGGGCCTTTACTCAGTAAACTATCAGAGTATCAGCACAGAACAGGGATCAGGGCCTTTACTCAGTAAACTATCAACGAATCAGCACAGATCAGGGATCAGGGCCTTTCAATTTTCCGATAAAATTCATTTACATAATCACAAACATATAATCTTTAATAAACCAATGTAACCTGGCAGAGTAATAGAACGTTGTCATTTATTGACATTTTTTTCCATTAAATATATTCCTTGATGTATTTTTGAGCGGTAACCTGGTGCAGTAATATTTAAACAGGTCAAAATGGGGTTCATCACCAAGAGTAAGCTTTTTAAACTACCATTTCCAGTCCTCCACCAGTGAGTAACCTGGTTTATAATCACTGAAAATGATTTTAAAGAGCTACATTGAACCATTTACTTGTTCCATTGATCTAAACCAGTCAATTTCTGAGTAAATTCATATTTTTTTGATGTGAAGAACATTTTAAACCGTGCCCACTAATGCCTGAGTGCCTATGAAAACGAGCGCAATTGGAAGAGCTTCCGGAACCAATGCAATCGGTGGAATCTCGCAATGTCGACCTGGGGATCTGGTCAGTTCTGCGGGCGGGACCTGATCCCGCAGAATTGAATCTTCAACCAGCATAAAAGATGGCTCAAAATACCAACGAAAGTGGTTTTGGGTGCCACTCACTGACGATTAAAATCCACCCGATCTTTTGTCCTGATTCGGATGATTCCACCTGGATTGAACGGATATTAGTGGTGTAAACAAATGCAAACACGACCCCTATAGTTTATATTCTCCTTTTTAATCTACCCAAACAACACCTCTCTCCCAAACGATCTCTCTCTCTCTGTCTGTATCTGTTTCATTCTCTCTATGCTTGATTCTCTCTGTTTGATTCTCTCTCTTTGTCTCATTCTCCTTCGCTCTCTCATTCTCTGTGCCTCATTTTCATTCTATCTCTATTTCTCTCTGTATGTCTGTCTCATTCTCACTCTGTCTGTTTCTCTCTCTATCACTCTCTCTCACTCTCTCTCATTCTCTTTCTCTGTTTCTCTCTCTATCACCCTCTCTCACTCTCTCTCATTCCCTATCCCTCTATCACCATCTCTCACTCTCTCTATCATAATCTTCCTCTCTCTATCATCCTATTTCAATCTCTCTCATTCTATACACTTCTGACAAGGCATATTGAAGCAAAATTGTGAAGCTCTGGAGCAAACTGATTTGAATTGGATATTTTTATCCAATATTCATTTGAGGCACAGCTCAGCTCAATTCAACATCAATGTGTGTACAAAGGACACGTGTCTCCCGACTGCACAGACTGTGTGTGTGCGGGTCTCAATGTCATTGGTACCATAACATAACCAAGGAGTACCTCTCGCATCCTGTCTCCGCATTACTCTGTGCTGCGTATGCCTCAGTTTCACCAATTCCATAAGGGAACTTAGGGGTCCCCCTCTCAGACCGTCTCCCCCTCCCCTTGTGCCCCATTTGTCTCAGGCTCTCCTGGTCCAATAACGTAACCGATGGAACACATGAAACAGCCTGTCCCCCATCACCCTGTGCCACATGTGATTCAGGCTCTCCTGGTCTGTATCTCTGTCTGTCTTTCTGTCTATCTCTTTCTTTCCGTCTCTCCATTTATGCACAGAGCACCCATTCTGATCAGGCCCAAAGCAGTGACTGTGATTGCCAGTTTTGCCCATTTTGCTTTAGGTGCAGGGCAGCAGTTCAGTTGCAGTCCAGCTGAGCTCATTAGTGCCGCATTGTTGAGCAACGATTTATGTGTCGTCTGCAGAACAAGCCCTGCCTCAATAGGTCAGATTATCAATAAAATATATTATCAGAATCAGATTTAAGATAATTTCCCCGCTCAGTGCTACTGATATAAAATGTAATTTCCGTCCAGTGTGAAGTGTAGGGGATAGAATATGAAATGGGGTTTAGTTCTAGTGATTGAAACTCTTCAGCTCTTTCTATAATTGAACTAATTTAATAATTAGAATCAGTGGGTATTTCACCGCGTTCTTCAGCTCCTCTCTGAATCTAGTCTGGGTCAGGACATAAATACACGTGTTTGTACAGGAACTGAGAAGCTGCAGCATTCCTGCTGTGTATTCTGTGATATAAAGGGGGTCATTATAGGAGTAATAATAACTGTTTGTAATTCGCCGATAGATGTAAAATACAACCAGTGTCACCCATAACAATATAAAACTGCCCGATATACTGAAGAGTAAAATGATGGATTTCTTTCTGTTCTCCATTTCTGGATCCTTGTGATTCTCTCCATTGCTTCGGCCCCGGAGTCCCCTGCGGATTCGACTGGACACGAAAATACGCCTGACCGTCAGAACATTGAGCAGCAAAATCAGACAGAACGGGACACAAGGGGTTAAAATGCGGAGAAACATCTCAAATGCGGCCCATGCGGGGGAAGTATAGAAGCTCGGTTTAGTCACACAAAACCAGTGAACATTATCAATTATAAATGCAGGTTCAATTGTAAAGCACCAGGAGAGACTCTCTGAACAGCCCAGCACACTCACTGTCCCCAGAACCACAGCCGCCGTTTTCTCGGTGCAATATTTTGTTTTCAGCTTCTGACAACAAATGGCCACAAATCGATCAAAGGTGAAAGCGACTGTGAACCAGACAGAAATCTCGGTGGTTGCAAATATCAGGAAGGTAACGAGACAACACACAGGAGTAATGGACAGGAATGAAAATGGGAAATAAATCTCACCATTCGCCCTCAATATCGGATCAGTAATAACGACCAGGAGATCGGCCGCTGCCATTCCCACCAGGTAGTGAGTGATACATTTGGAGAGTCCGCACTTTCCTCGGCACAGGATCACAATCGCCATCAAGTTAAGTGTAAGAGAGAGAAAGGGATGCAGAGACATTAGTGATCAGACCTCGAGTCAAAGCAGCAGTTTGAGAGAATATGGGGTGAAATTTCCAGGTTTGTTGCTTCATCGAAGGGTAGAAAGTGGTTCGTTGTCCGGGGCAGCGCTTTCGGGCTGAGAGATTTATAAAAAAACCTCAATTATCAATAATCGATTGGGTAATCGATACAGAAAGTGAATGAAGTGAACACTGGATCCACTGGAAGGGTTGAGTGAGGGCGCAGTGCTCGTGGGGAAGGAGAACTGGTTTCACTGAGCGGGAATCCAGCGGATTCAAGCCGGATTTGGGCTCCAGACGGACGGTGAAAGAGAGCGAAGGGTCGGAAAGGCGATGGGACAGGGGAGGTGTTGCTGGTTTGTTCTTCCGGGTTAAGAGAGGCGACAGTGGCAGGCACTAAACGGGGAAATACATGTTGAGACTGAGCCAGTGATTGAGATTGGGAGGGAGACAAGGAAAAAGACATGTAGGAGCTGGAGGGGAGTCAGGAGAAGCTGATCTGTGAAAGCGGATAAACTGAAGCAACGGATGAGGAGACAGAGGATTCAATGCAGTTGGAGGAGAGGCTGTGATTCACAGGGAGAGATTGCAGCAGAGTGTGAGGAGAAATCTAATCAAAAGGTCCCACTAACACAATCCAATGAATAAATTCAACTATTGATTCCTGTGGTTATTGGTGTCAGGGAAAAGTTCTTTTGATGCAAAATGCGTTCAGTAAATTTATTTGCACATTCAATTAAAATTAAATTATAATGTATTAATTAAATCAACCTCTTTATTGAATTAAGCTGACACACATATTTAGAATACAGTATCCGAAAAATTCATAATGGTCACATGAAATGACGGAGTCTATTCTTTAAATACATTTCAATTATGTTTATTTATTCAGTTAGTAAATAAGTTAAAGGAATATTCACATTTCGGAATATTCATCTAAACAGCCCGATGACCTGATAGTGATAAACACACCCGGCGAGAGTACAATAAAACTCTCACAATCTGACAACATCCTAATAACACCTTCAAGTCACATTTCCTCTGAATAATTGTACTGGAAGTTTCAGCAGTTCATTCCGGTTAATTATTCACCCTGCTGCTGCTCTGTCTGGCTCGTTCTCTCTCTCTCTGTCTCTCTCGTTGTCTCTCCCTCTCTCGATGATTTTCTCGCTGTGTCTCACACTCTATTTCGATCTCTCTGGGGCTCTTTTTCTCTGTCTCTCTCCTCTTTCTCTCTATTTCTTCTTTTCTCTCCCTCTCTCTCTCTTTCTGTGCCTCTCTCCTTCACTCTATGTGTTTCTCTCCCTCTCTTTCCCTCTCTCCCTCTCTGTGACTCTCGCACTCTCTCTCCCTTCTCTCGTTTCTTCTCTCCCCTCCCTCTTGTTTTCCTTCTCAGTCGCGTTCTCTGTCGCTCCTCTCTATCTCTCCGCAGTCTCTCCTCTCTTTCGCAATGCCTGGTTTCACATCCGAGTGAAGCATAATATTCTGCGCCTGCTTTCTGTTCATCAGCCCCGTGTTCCAACGATTCTATTCTCAGTGCCAGTTTATTAAATGGTGAAAACTCTCTGAAAAGCTGAATATTTCTACAGATCATACAGGTCTCCACTTGTTCCCCGACACTGTTCACTTCATCTACAATGCATGGAATGCCTCTCACAGACACACCTCACAATAATTGAAATCCTGTAATTATAATGTACAGCGTTAGATGGCGGCATTGTTCAATTAACAAAACGCCAACATCACCGTTGCTACTTATAATCTACAGATAAATCGAACGGCTCCTGATTCCAACAGATATAGTGCAAACTGATACAACATAAACTCAAAACATTTGCATTTTACAGTGAATTCATGCAAAGTGAAGCAGAGAATGAGATTTGAAAGAATCAGCACCAAACTCAGTTCAGTAACTGGACATCTGAAGCGGTGTCAAATAATATTTCACAACAGTGATAACAAATAACTACATTGAAATCCCAGTTAAACTGAACCATGTTATTGGGGAGGGAGGACATTGCGCTGCCTCCTTGTAACACTGAGACCGTGAACTATCTCCTTATCAATCACTGAAAACACATCGGTGAAAAAATATTCCAGGACAGGTTAGTTCCACAATATCAACTGTTAACAGCTCCTGATGGTCTGATAACAGCTCTTAGCCCAGACAGCTGATTCCAATACAATCAGTACAGTGAATAATCCAGTGGGCATCCCAGGGTTGGATTACACATTATATTACATATATAATGTAACTCCGACAACATAGGGAGAGCAGAGACAAAACATTCCATTAACTGATGGAACAGAACAGGCGGCTGTGAAAAACGCACAGGACGAAATAAAATGCCAAGTAGAGCAGCACAGTTAACACTGATTTACACCATTAACAGTTGAGATAATGGCTTTCCAGAAACTCCAACGGCGGCAAGAACAGGATAATAAATGCTTTCTATCTGATGGATTATGGAATATTCCATCCCTGTGAGAGGCACTGAATTCTGTTGGCCTCGAAACCACAGCTCCAGCAGGCACTGTGAGATGATTCATTCCAACCACCCCTAATTTATACAGGGGATTAGTCTCCACTGACACGGTTATACCCCTGATCATTGTTATTATTAGAGTAACTTGAACAAACACTTTGCAACAACAGCTTTGACTCCAATGTACAATAATGACGTGGATATAACAGAAACATCTCAACGTCCAGGACGTTATCTTAATCGGACCTCTCTCAGGAATAAAGTTACAAGCTGTGCTCATTCATGACTGATTCAACAATAATGAATGGCTTCATGCACAGTTTTAATATAATTGAATTGAGCATGTTCATTCCTGCCGATTCATTTATCATTGTTACGGATTTCTCCGCATTGTACACTGAATCCAAGGACACAAACAGACCCGTTCACTCTGCCCCTGCAGTTTCCCAGTTAAAATATGAATTTTGAGTGTCTGATAGAAGGACAGTTCAAGGGCTGGTTCAGGATTGCAGCCAAGAAATGACTGTGGGTGATATTAGGTGTCGGACACTGAAGCAGCTTCATTGCCATTCCTCTCTCCGTTGTTTTACTGCAGATGTTTCTCCGTTTGTTCTACATTTGATTCATGGCTCCAGTAAAATTGGTCCCGTGTAACTGAGCTGAGCTCATGACCCGATTTGACTTCCGTCACAAAGTCCCAGTGATTCCCTCACCCGCCTTCATTCCTTCGCCAGCCCATTGCCAGTGAAACCCTCATCTATGCCTCTGTCCCCTCCGACTCCATTCCTCCAGTTTAATCCTGGCCGGTCACTCATCCTCGACCTTCGGACCCGAACCAGGTCCTTTTCGGCCTCACTGAACTTCACTGACTTTCAGTTCAACATCGCTTTCCAGTTGAAATTCTCATTCTTGGGTTTAAATCCCTCCATGTCCCACCATTCTGCACCCTCTCCCCCCCAACCCGACAAACACATAAAATGATAGAACCATACTGCACAGAAGGCCATTCGACCCATCGTACCTGAGGCTGCTGTTTGAAAGAGCTGTCTATTTAGTCGCATGCCCCTGCTATTGCCCCATAGCCCTGCAAATTTCCCCGTACACCTGCAGTAAACTCACCCGTGACCTCCTCATTCTTCTGACGCTGGCCTCCTTTGGTGGGACTGCCATCACTTGGTTCACGCACCTTTCTAAACACGGCCGGAGAAGCTTCTCTTCCCACCCTATAACCTTTATCTCTAATGTCTGTAAAGGTTCAATCCTTGCCCCCCCCGCCTCGTCCTCATCTACATGCTGCCCTTTGGTGACATTGTCCGCAGAGATGGACCAGCTTTCAGCTGCATGCTGACAAAACCAGCACCTCTCTTGAACCTTCCAATGTCTTGGTGTTGTCAGACAGAAATTCTGTTTTAAATGAGACATAATTTCCTCCAGTTACAAGTCATGATATTTTGTCTCCTAGTTTTCACATCCTTGCAATGATTGCATCCCCATCCCGGGCTCTTTTCTGAGGCTAACCCTGACTGTTCATAACTTCGATGTCCGATTCAACCCCGAGCTGAGCTTCTGAACCACTCTCCTCTCCATGGCAAAGACCATCTACTTTCGTGTCCGTAATAATGCCCATCCCATCCGCCCCACCCATCTGCTACGGAAACCCTCAGATATGTCTTTCTAACCTCTCCGGTAAACACACACGGGTCGTAAATTACCAGACAGGAGTGAATCGTTCCCTTTTAGCGGATGTGTACAGCTCCAGTACAGGAGCTGACACTGAGACACAGATCAGATCTACAGTACCTGACAGGAATGAATCGTTGCCTTTTACCCACTGTCTACTGCACATGTACACGAGATGTCAGTGAGATATAGAAACATAGAAAAATGGAAAATAGGAGCAGGAGTAGGCCATTCAATATGATCATGGCTGATCCTCTATCACAATACCATATTCCAGATCTCTCCCCACACCCCTTGATGTCTATTGTGTCTAGAAATCTATCTAGCTCTTTCTTAAGTTTCTTCAGTGACTTGGCCTCCACAGCCTTCTGTGGTAGAGAATTCCATAGGTTCTCCTCATCTCAGTCCGAAATGTCCTATCCCGTATCCTGAGATTGTGACCCCTCGTTCTTGACCCCCAGCCAGGCGAAACGTCATTTCCTTCATCCAGTCCGTCTCGCCCTGCGACAATTGTATACGTTTCAATGACATTCTCTCTCATTCTTCAAAACTCTAGTGAATACAGACCTAGTCGACCCAATCTCTCTTCATACGACAGTCCTGCCATCCCAGGAATCAATCTGGTGAACCTTCGCTGCACTCCCTCGATGGCAAGTATATCCTTTCGTAGGTAAGGAGACCAAAATTGCACTAATGCTCCAGCTGTGGTCTCACCAAGGCCCTGTATAACTGTAGCAAGATATCCTTGCTCCTGTACTCAAGTCCTCTTGCAATGAAGGCCGACATACCATTTGCCTTGCTAACTGCTTGCTGCACCTGCATGTTTGCTTTCAATGACTGGTGTACAAGGACACCCAGGTCCCTTTTTACATCAAAATTTCCCCAATCTATCACCATTTTAATAATACACTGCTTTTCTGTTTCTCCTTCTGAAGTGGATAACTTCACATATACTGCATCTGTCATGTATTTGCCCACTCACTCAACTTGTCTAAATCGCCTTGAAGCCTCTTTGCATCCTCCTCACAACTCACATACCCACATAGTTTTCTTTCGTCAGCAAACTTGGAAATATTACATTTGGTGTCCTCGTCCAAATCATTGATATGTATTGTGAATAGCTAGGGCCCAAGCACTGATCCCTGCGGTAGCCCACTATTCACCGCCTGCCACCCCGAAAAAAGGGCAATTTATTCCTACTCTCCATTTCCTGTCTGTTAACCAATTTTCAATCCATACCAGTATATTACCCCCAATCCCATGTGCTTTAATTTTGCACACTAACCTCTTATGTGGGACTTTATCAATGGCCTTCTGAATTCCAAATACAACACATCCACTGGTTCTCCCTTATCTATTCTGCCAGTTACAGCCTCAAAAAACTTCAGTAGATTTGTCAAACACGATTTCCCTTTCATAAATGCATGTTGACTTTGTCTAATCCCATTGATATTTTCAAAATAACCTTTTATCACATCCTTTATAATGGATTGGAGCATTTTCCCTGCTGCTGATGATA
Organism: Heptranchias perlo; assembly: GCF_035084215.1. NCBI lineage: Eukaryota > Metazoa > Chordata > Chondrichthyes > Hexanchiformes > Hexanchidae > Heptranchias > Heptranchias perlo. Next base: position 7,711,589 of record NW_027139442.1, on the reverse strand, counting down.
GGTTAACTGACCTGTCGTTCCCTGTTTTCTCTATCCTTCCTTTTTTAAATAGTGGGGTCACATTTGCCACCCTCCAATCTGCAGGAACTATTCCATAATCGATAGAATTTTGGATGATGACAAATAATGCATCCACTACTTTCATGGCTACCTCTTTTAGTACTCTGGCATGCAGATTATCTGGCCCTTGGGATTTAATGGCTTTTAGTCCCGTTAATTTCTCCAGCACTATTGTTTTTACTAATATTAATTTCCTTTAATTCCTCCTTTTCACTAGACCCTTGATTCCATGGCATTTCCGGGAAGTTACTTGTGTCCTATTCTTGAAGACAGAACCAAAATATTTGTTCAATTGCTCTGCCATTTCCTTGTTCCCCATTATAAATTCTCCCGTTTCTGACTGTAAGAGACCTACATTTGTCTTCACTCATCTTTTTTTTTCTTTTCACATACTTGTAGAAGTTTTTACAGTCCACTTTTATGTTCCTTGCAAGTTTACTCTCATACTCTATATTTCCCCTCTTAATCAATCTCCCTGTCCTTTTTTGTTGAATTCTAAATTTCTCCCAATCCTCAGGATTGCTACTTTTTCTGGCAACTTTATATGAATCTTCTTTGGATCTAATACTATCCTTAATTTAGTTTGTTAGTCATGATTGGGCCGCTATTCCTTTTGCGTTTTTGCGCCAAAAAGGAATGTCTAATTATTTCAATTCATGCATTCGTTCCTTAAATATATATATCAGTGACTTGGATGAAATGAACGAATGTATGATTGCTAAATTTGCTGAAGACACAAAGGTATGAGGAAAGTAAGTTGTGAGGAGGACATAAGGAGTCTGCAAAGGGATATAGATAGGTTAAGTGAGTTGGAACAAATTGACAGATGGAGTATAATGTGTGAAAATGTGAACTTGTCCACTTTGGCAGGAGGAATAGAAAAACAATATATTATTCAAATGGAAAGAGATTGCAGAACTCTGAGGTACAGAGGCATCTGAGTGTCCGAGTACATTAATCACGAAGAGTAAGCATGCAGCTACAGCAAGTGATAAGGAAGGCAATGGAAATTTGTAATTTATTACAAGGGGATTGGAATATAAAAGTAGAGATATTTTGCTACAGTTGTATAGGGCATTGATGAGACCACATCTAGAATACTGTGTGCACTTTGGGTCTCCTTTTTTAAGCAAGGAGCTAATTGTTTTGGGTGCGGTGCAGAGAAGGTTCACTCGACTGATTCCTGGGATGAGGGTGTTATCTTATGAGGGATGGTTAGACAAGTTGGGCCTGCACACAGTGGAGTTTAGAAGAATGAGAAGTGATCTTTTTGAAACATATAACATCCTGAGGGGACTAGAACGGGTAGATGCTGAGATGATGTTTCCCCTTGTGGGCGAGACTAGAACAAGGACTCACAGTTTAAAAATAAGGGGTCTCCCATTTCAGACGGAGATTAGGAGAATTTATTTCTCTCGGGGGGTTGTGGGTCTGTGGAACTCCCTTCCCCAGAGGGCATTGAAGGCAGGTTCATTGAATACTTTTAAGGCTGAGTTAGATAGATTCCTGATTAACAAGGCAGTCAAAGGTTACACTAGGTAGACTGGAAAGTGGGGTTGTCGTCCCAATCAGATTAGCCATGGTCTTATCAAATGGCAGAGCAGCTCGAGGGGCCGAATGTCCTACTCCTAGTCTTAATTCGTATGATCTTATGTTCATCTCTCCGACTCTCTGGTGTCAGTATCTCTCTGACTCTGTCATTCTCTCTCTCGATTTCCCTCTCTCTGCCTCTGTCTCTCTCTCTCTCTGTCTTTGTCTGTGTCTTTCTCTGTCTCTCTCTGTCTGTCTCTCTCTGTATCTCTGTCTAGCTCTTTGTTTCTCTCTCTATCTCTCTCTCTCTGTCTCTCAATCTCTCTCTCACTCTCTCTCTCTGTCCCTCTTTTTCTCTCTGTCTCTGTCTCTGCCTCCATCTCTCTCTATCACTCTCTCTTTCATAGGCTACGAAAAACTTCATCCTGCGGATCCCACATCGTCAGATTAGTAAAGTTTGACGTTCAGTTTATTTAGCGATGATACTGACAAGATCTCCCCTGCGTCGAAAACTGGTCCACTCTGTAAAAATGAAGCCGGTGAAGAGTGAGGAATCGATGCCTCGAGGCCCCTCCTCTATTGTTTGAATCCCGAAATCATATGTGCGTCGGCCTTGACCACTTTTCTCGTCTTCAGCACTTCCCACTCCACCCGCACCTCACCCACCCCCCCCCCACCCCCGCCAAAGTCCCTCACGGCCCAATGGATTCATTCTGATGTGACTGTGGCTTTGCCAGCTAATATAACAACCAATTTTTGCACAGCAAAGTCCAACAAACAGTATTGTGATAACGAGCAGATGCTCTGTTTTAGTGATATTAGTTGAGGGATAAATATTGGCCAGGACACCGGGAAGAACTTTACTTTGACCAGTGCCGTGGGATCTTCGATGTCCATTTGAATAGCCACCACTGACGGGTGTGTGTAATTACAGCGTAAGGAGTTTACATTGGTTGTTTCCATTATAAATGTTGACATACGAATATATAATGGAAATATAAAAGCAAGGGCAAGATGTAAGACTTTAAAATGAGGGGTCAGCAGCAGTTGTGGAGACGGGCAATGTTACGGAGGTGGAAGTAGGCGGTCTCGGTGATGGAGCGGGTATGTGGTTTGAAGCTCATCTCAGGGTCAAATCGGACGCCAAGGTTGCGAACGGTCTGTTTCAGCCTCAGACGGTGGGCAGGGAGAGGGATGGAGTCAGTTGCTAGGGAACGGAGATTGTGGCGGGGACCAAAGACAATGGCTTTGGTTTTCCCAATGTTTCATTGGAGGGAGTTTTTGCTCATCCAGTCCCACCCAGCTGGACGACGGAGGAGAGACGTTGAAGGAGGATGGTGGGTCAACCATGTCAAAGGCTGCAGACAGATCGAGAAGGATGAGGAGGAATAGTTTACCATTGTCACAGTCACATAGGATGTCATTTGTGACTTTGGTAAGGGCCCTTTCAGTACTGCGGCAGGGGCGGAAACCTGATTGGAGGTATACAAACATGGAGTTGCCGGAAAAATGGCACGGATTTGGGAGGCGACACCAGGCTCAAGGACTTTGGAGAGGAAAGGGAGGGTGGAGATGGGGCGGGCGTTTGCAAAGACAAAGGGGTCAAGGATGTTTTTTTTGAGGATGGGGCTGATGACGGCATATTTGAAGATGAGGAGGACAGTACCTGGTGAGATGGAAGCGGTAACAATATCAGCTAACATGCGGGTCAGGGAGGGAAGTTGAGTGGCCAGCAGTTTGGTGGGGATAGGTTCGAGGGAGCAGGACGTGGGTCTCATGGTCAAGCTGAGCTCGGAGAGGGCATCAGGGGAGTTCGGACAGAAACTAGATTTAACGTTAAAATATTTTAGGTTGAGATATTATATTTACCTGACAGATTTCCAGCTGCTAACTGAATCATAAATTTAGCAACTATAGTCCAGTCAGTTTAACCTCGTTGGTGGGGAAACTTTTAGAAACGATAATCCGGGACAGAATTAACAGTCATTTGGGCAAGTTTGGATTGATTGGGGAAAGCAAGCACGAATTTGTTAAAGGCAAATCAGCTTAACTAACTTGACAGAGCTTTTTGCTGAGGTAACAGAGAGGGTAGATGAGGGCAATGCAATTGATGTGGTGTATATGGACTTTCAAGTGGCGTTTGTTTAATAGGCTTGCCACATAATAGGCTTGTCATCAAGATTGAGGCCCATGGAATAAAGGTGGCATTGACAGCAAAATTGGCTAAGTGATCGGAAACAGAGAATAGTGGTGAACGGTTGTTTTTCGGACTGGAGGGACGTGTACAGTGGTGTTCCACGGGGGTTGGTACTGGGACCACTGCTTTCCTTCATATATATTAATGACTTGAACTTGGGTGTACAGGGCACAATTTCAAAATTTGCAGATGTAATAAAAATTGGAAGTTTAGTGAACAGTGAGGAGGATAGTGATAGACTTCAAGAGGATACAGACAGGCCGGTGGCATGGGCGGACAAGTGGGAGATGAAATTTAATGCAGAAAAATGAGAAGTGATAAATTTCAGTAGGAAAAACGAGGAGAGGCAATGTAAACTAAAGGGCACAATTCTAAAAGGGGTGCAGGAACAGAGAGATCTGGGGGTATATGTACACAGATCGTTGGCGGTGGCAGGACAGGTTGAGAAATCGGTTAAGAAAGCATACGGGATCCTGGGCTTTATAAATAGAGGCCTAGATTACAAAAGCAAGGAAGTCACGATGAACCTTTATAAAACATTGGTTCGGCCGCAACTGGAGTATTGTGTCCAGTTCTGGGCATCTCACTTTAGGAAAGATGTGAAGGCCTTAGAGAGGGTGAAGAAAAGATTTGCTAGAATGATTCCAGGAATGAGGGACTTTAGTTACGTGGAAAGACTGGAGAAGCTGCAGTTTTTCTTCTTGGAACAGAGACGGTTGCGAGGAGATTTGATAGAGGTATTCAAAATCATGAAGGGTCCAGACAGAATAGACAGAGAGAAACTGTCCCCATTGGCGGATGTGTCAATAACCAGAGGGAACAGATTTAAGGTGATAGAAAAAAGAACCAGAGGTGATGTAAGGAAAAACTTTTTACACAGCGAATTGTTAGGACCTGGAATGCGCTGCCCGAGGGGGTGGTGGAGGCAGATTCAATCGTGGCTTTCAAAAGGGAACTGGATAAGTACTTGAAAGGAACAATTTGCAGTGCTACGGGGTTAAGGCGGGGGAGTGGGACTAGCTGGATTGCCCTTGCATAGAGCCAGCACGGACTCGATGGGCGGAATGGCCTCCTTCCGTGCTGTAAGGTTTCCATGATTCTATGATTCTATCCTCCAGAAATGTGATTTGTTGTTGTTATTCTAAACAATGAGGCAGAAATGTTCCACGGTACTTCTGAATCAAGGAAAATTCAGATAAACAACAGAGAAAAAGGTAGAGTAAAAGAACGAAATAGAGAGGGAGAGACTCCGTCTGAGATATAGGAGCAGAGGGAGGGGACCAGAAATAGGGAGAGAGAGCAACAGTCACTCAGTGTCAACAACTGTAGATATACAGTACACCGTAGGTAAAAAGGAACGTCTCACTCCTGTCTGGTAACGAACTGTCCGTGTTTGTCTCATTGTCAGCGTCTGTACTTTTGCAGCACACTGATGGTAATAAGGAATGATTCATTCCCTTCTGGCACTGTACGGTCCGTGTGTGGCTTATTGTCAGCTTCTGTAAATGTACAGCACACTGAGTGTAGTAAGGAATGATTCACTCCTGTCTGGTACTGTATGGCTTGTGAGTGTCTCAGTGTCAGCTCCTGTATATTTACAGCACACAGATAGAATGTGATAGAGAGTGGCAAAGGGAATCAGACAGAGAGAGACAATGGGGTCAGAAAAAAAGAGAGAATGTGACAGAAAATGAAAGACCGAATGAGACAGAGAAACAGACGGATAGAGTGTGGTACAGAGAGACAGAAAGAAAGAGAGACAGTGAAAGAGAGAGACAATGAAACATAGTGAGAGAGAAAGTGAGACAGAGTGAAAGAGGCACAGAGCAAGAAACAGAGCGAGAAATGCAGAGATAGACAGACAATGAATGACGGGGAGGGAGAGTAAGAGAAGCAGACAGGGAGTCAAAGAGCAAGGGGAAAGAGAGAAAGAAAGTGAGAGATCGAGAGGAAAATAGATCGGGAAACAATGAGAAACAACTTGACCTCATAATTTAACCCTTTTCGCCCCAGTGTCATTCTGGTGAATTTGCACTGCATCCCCTCAAAGGCAAATCTATCCTCCTGAGGTGCGGTGACCAGAACTGAACCCAGTACTCCAAATGCTGTCTTATCTGAGCTTTAGACAACTGTAGCATTCGGGATCCTTGGCTTTCTAAACAGAGCCATAGATTACAAAAGAGGAAGTTATGTTCAGCCTTTTTAAATTACTGGTTAGGCTCGAGCTGATAAATTGTTCCAATTCTGGGCACCACACTTTAGGAGGGATGTCAATGCTTAGGAAAAGTTGCGGAGGGGATTTATTAGAATGGTTCCAGGGATACTGGGCTTCAGTTATGTGGAGAAACGGGGATTGCCCACATCGCATTAGAGAAGAAAAGGGGGAGATTTAATAATGTTCAAAATTAATAAAGGGTTTTGAAAGTAAATAAGGAGAATCTGTTTCCAGTGGCGGAAAGGTCGGTAACCAAAGGACACAGATTTAAGACAATGTGCAAAAGAACCAGAGGGAGATGTGATTTTTTTTTATACAGCGAATTGTTATGATCTGAATTGCACTGCCTAAAAGGAGGGCGGAAACAGATTCGATAATAACTTTCAAAAGGAAATTGTGTAAATAATTCAACGGAAAAGAAAAATGCAGGGATATTGAGAAAGGGCAGGGGATTGGTACTAATTGGATAACTCTTTCAAAGAGCCGTACCAGGCACAATGGCCCAAATAGTCCACTCCTGTGCTGTATCTTTCTATAAATGTATAATTCTGAATTCCCCGGCTTTATATTAAGATTAAAGGCTAACATACCATTAGCATCTTTGATTATTTTTTTGTAATATGAGATAAAAATACAGTGAAAGAGAGAAATAAATCTCCCGGATCTTTCATTGTAAAGGTAAAGAAAGACAAACACGTGAAAGGTTAATAAAAACACAATGAGGCAGAGAGTGCAAGATATAGATAAGGAAACATCCATACATAAGAACAGTCAGACAGAAGGAAAAGGTGAGTTAGAAAGAGAAAGGGAGGGAGAAAGTCACAAGACGGGCATCGCACAAAGAGAGAGAAAAGAAGACAGCGAGAGAAGAAAATAAAAAGAGAAAAGAGAAAGAATGCAGAGAGAGCGTGCACATAGGGAGCAGAGATATTTGTACATTAACAAGAAAGAATGGAGATGGATAACACAGTTAAGTATTAAAAGAGACAGGGAGGGAGTGCGTGTGATTGAGAGGAAAAGGGAGCGAGGCGGGTCCACAGATCAAGTAATAAACTGAAGGGCAGAGACAAAGTTAGATAGAGGGTGAGTGAGAGCCCGAGGGAAATAAAGAGATGGATTTGGAAAGGGACAGAAAATAAAATAAGGAGAGCAGAGAGAGCCAAATGAAAATATAAGAAGATAGACACACGGAAAAACGACAGAGAGAAAGAAGCGGAGATATAGACAGAGGATTCAAGCAAAGAGAACGAGAGACAAAGGAAGAGGCAGAGCTGGAGTGTGACAGAAACATATACAGAGTGGAACAAAGAAAGAGGCGGTCATTTTTTGGTCTATATCTGTAAACTGTAAAGATTCCTTTCAAAAAGTTGCATTGAAATCAATGGAATTAAAAATCGGTATCGATTTAGAACGGGCTGCCGATTCGTTAACTCCCGTTTTATAGAAGAGCACAACATCAAAATTACCCCCAAACAATTCACATAGAAAGCGCTGAATAATTTTAAATGCGAGTTATTATCAGCCTTTGGTGTGTGAGTGCAGACTGGCAGAAAGGCAGGAGATGAAGCCGGCGAGAAAATTAATGTCTGTTCTGGGGTAAAACACGTTTATGTTGAAATTTGACAGTTCTAAAGGTGATGCGTGGAGGCTGCAGAATAAAGTCACCCTGTCTTGTGTAACTGACCCTACCTATTACTTACTGCAGGAGCTTTGTCAGCTGTTCTGTACAATGTTTAACTTTCCCAGTGACCTGCTGTATTCGGTAATAAATCAGAATGTACTCTTACCCCTCCTATTGTGTTACTGAGCTGGACAGGGTCACTCAGCACTCTCCTGCTCTCTGATATTGATAAAAAAAAATTCTCCTATTGGTGCAGATTAAATTTTAAAAATGATGAAAAAGATTGATAAATGGCACTACGGTTCAGAAGTACATTAAGATTCAACCCAATTTTATTCAGATTGAATAAATAAAGCGCAGTTGCCTTCTCTACAGATAATGGACGACACACCCTTTCCTCAGAGTGACTGATCTCTCCCTCTCCATGAACATTACTTCGGAGTAACAAACTTCGCTCCATTTACTCTTCACTGTAGTTCATATTTCAGGGGTTTAATTCCCTCCCTCCCTGCTGTCTCTGTGTTAAACTCTTGCCTGTGCCATGTTAACACAATTTAAATGCCTGTTTTCACGTTTAGTTTGAACCTTTTATTTAGTGCAGACAGTGATTCAACAGGAACATATATTTTAACCCCCTCATTGTCTCTCAACATAACAAACTCTGACTGGCCTGTCTGCTTCACCGAGATTTAACAGCCCATCAGACCTTACGCTTTACATCTAACTAAAAGTGGGACGACCAGATTGCACCTCAACGAGATAAACTCACGTGGGCATCTGATGGTCAAAAGTCCATGTCTCTCCCCCTCTGAACAATGCTGGAGAAATCCATTGGGACGGGAGAAATCTCTTGGGTTTCCAGATATCTACTGGGGTTTCGATTAATCTATTGATGGTCCAGAAAACAGTGGGACAGGAGAAAGGTGTCACACAAGAGATTGTTACACAAGACTAGGGCTCATAGGACTGGGGGCAATTAATTAGCAAGGTTTGACGATTGGTTAACTGACAGAAAAAAAGGAAGTAGGAATAAACGGGCCATTTCGGGTTGGCAGGTGGTAAGTAGTTGGGAGCCGCAATGATCAGTTCTGGAGCCTCAGCTGTTTAAAACCTATATCAATGATTTATAGAAGGGGACCGAGAGTAATGTATCCAAATTTGCTGACCATACAAAAGTGGGAAAGTAAGCGGTGAGGAGGACGCAAAGAGGCTGCAAAGGGATAGAGACAGGTTAAGTGAATCGGCGAGAAGGTGGCAAATAGAGTATAATGTGGGGAAATGTGAGGTTATCCGCTTTGGTAGCAAGAATGGAAAAGCAGAATATTTTGTAAACGGTGATAGAGTAAGAAATGTTGTAATCAGAGGGATTTGGGTATCCTTGTACACGAATCAAAGAAAGTTAACATGCAGGTACAGCAAGCAATTAGGAAGGGAAATGGTATGTTATCCTTTATTGCAAGGAGGTTGGAGTACAAGAATAAGGAGGGCTTGCTGCAAATATATAGGACTTTGGTTAGACCACATCTGGAGTATTGTGCACAGTTTTGGTGTCCTTACCTAAGGAATGATATGTTTGCCTTGGAGGGCGTGCAACGAAGGTTCACTGAATTGATTCCTGGGATGAGAGGGTTACGCTGTGAGGAGAGATTGAGCAGAATGGGCCGATGTTCTCTGGATTTTAGAAGAATGAGTGGTGATCTAATTGAAACGTACAAAATTCTTAGAGGGCTTGACAAGGTAGAGGCAGAGAGGCTGCTCTGCTTGGCTGGAGAATCTAGAACTTGGGGGTTACAGTTTCATGATGAGGGGTCGGCCATTTAGGACCGAGAAGAGGACAAAAATTACTCAGCGGTTTGTGAATCGTCCGAATTTTGTACCCCCCAGAGGGCTGTTGATGCTCAGCTGTTGAGTATATTCAAGACTGAGATCGATAGATTTTTGGACACTGAGGGAATCAAGTGATATGGGGAGACGGCGGAAAGTGGAATTGAGGGAGAAGTTCAGCCATGATCTTATTTAATGGATGAGTCGGTTCGAGGGGCCGTATGGTCCACTTCTGATGTGATGTACAGGAAGATCTATGCACCAACCATCTCGACTTCTTTGCTTCAAAATTTGGCAAAGGTTTTGCTATTTAACTATAAATGAGGAAGGTCTTTAATTTATAAAGCGCCATTGACGATCAAAGCAATACCGAAAGCGATTTACAGCCAATCAAGTGTTTTTTGTAGTGTAATCACCGTTGCAATGTCGGAACACAGCAACCGATTTGCACATAGCAAGGTTCCATAAATAGCAATGTAATAATAACCAGATTATCTGTACTGGTGATGTTGGTTGAGGGATAAACATTGACCAGAACATTCGGTGAAACTTCCCTGCTTTTCTTCGAATAGTGCCGTAGATTATTTCACGTCCACCCGAGAGAGAAAATAGGGCCTCGATTTAATCTCTTCTCTGAAAGACAGATCCTCCGACAGTACCAAACTCCATCAGCCCTGCACTGGACTAATCTGGTCAGCCGAGATTTTGTGTTGAATTCTCTGGAGTGGGAGTTGAAACCACAAAGTCCAATATCAGGTGTAAGGAGTCTAGCAACTGTGCCACGATTGACAGCTATCAACAAACAGTAATAAAAAGTGACGAATTGTATAAAAAGAGCCGAATGAATTCCAAAAGGGGATTGAATTCCATCTAAACATCATCGCCCAGTAACCCTCAACCCTCCAATAATATTTCACTTGAAAATTATACATAGCCTTGAGTCCACGTGCCCAAAGTTCTGGGACTTCAATTACCAACATGTTAAAAAATCATTTGCCTGCACCTTCTTACTGTTTAAAAACGCACTTCCGCTTGTTAATTTATGTCACACTTCTGCGTCACCTCTTTCCATTAGACATTCCTATATTGTATTTATTTTTACAGTACAAAAATCTGCCTCTGTAAATTTGTCATTTTGTAATTACACACGCCCACCAGAGGTGGCGCGCTAATACATTGATTTTGCAACTGCCACCTTCTCATTCTGTTTGCAAAAACCTTTGATACTTCAACCAAACCGAATTGCTTCAGAAGTTGAAAATATTTTACCACTTCACTGTCAATCTACAATAATTTTAAACAATGTATGTGCACATTTCCTATTGTATACAAATAAGCAGAAAATGTCAGACATTAAAAGGAAGGTTACATAATAAAAAATGATAATTTCTCCTGTAACATGCAGTGAGAGGAGGATAGTTGCACAAAATAAATTGATTATTTCTCCACTAAAATGCAGTGAGTGGAGGATAGGCACAGAATACAAATTGGTTATTTCGCCAGTAAAATACAGTGAGTGGAGGATAGTTACATAATACATATTGATTATTTCTCCAGCAAAATGCGGTGAATATCGGAGAGTTACAGAACAGAAATTGATTATTTCTCCAGCAATATATCAAGCGAGAGCTGTACTTGTTTCTGGCTGGGGTGGAGATCACCGCTTACAATAGTTGGATAATGCATAGAATTATCACGGCCAGAATAATCTCCCTGGTCTCGTTTCGATCTCCTCAGGGATCGGAGAAGAAATTCCCCGTCCCTCACCACCCTAAATTGGACTGGATTTTTACTTTTTTTTTTCCTCACGCAGGAGATCGCGTGGCTTTTGGTGGGGTGGGGAGTGTATACACTGTGATACACAAGGTATGACAATCGCATGAATAGGTCTGAATCGACCAGAGGGTCCTTTCCTGCCTGTCATTGTTCGTATGTTTGTCTGTTTGTAAAATGCGATGAGAGGAGGATAGTTACAAAATTCAAATTACGTGCGTAAAACCAATCCGAGTAACTTACAGCAGTAATTGACGGGGGAATTACCCAATCATCTCCATTCTGACCGGGAATAGTGGCGTCACGATATGCTGCCCTCAATAAACTGTGAATTTTAGTTGAGTGATGTTGGCGAATTATGGATCTAAATTGAAGTTGATGTTGTATTGACCACGAACCGAACCCGAGTCACTTCTGTGAGGGGCAAGAATTCGACCACTGCACCACCAACGCTTCACTTGAGAGCGTTTGAGCTTCTTTTATCTCCAACAATCAGCCGTGAGAGCTGGTTGTCTGGGAGAAACAAAGGGGAAAACATACATGTGAGGTGAGGTGCCTGAAAATTGGAGGGTAACAAATGTTGTGCCTTTGTTTAAGAAGGGCGGCAGGGAAAAGCCTGGGAACTACAGACCGGTGAGCCTGACATCTGTAGTGGGTAAGTTGTCAGAGGATATTCTGAGGGACAGGATCTACAGGCATTTGGAGAGGCAGAGACTAATTAGGAACAGTCAGCATGGTTTTGTGAGAGGAAAATCATGTCTCACGAATTTGATTGAGTTTTTGAAGGGGTAACCAAGAAGACAGATGAGGGCTGTGCAGTTGACGTGGTCGACATGGACTTCAGCAAAGCTTTTGACAAGGTACCGCATAGTAGGTTGTTACATCAGGTTAAATCTCATGGGATCCAAGGTGAGGTAGCCAATTGGATAAAAAATTGGCTTGACGACAGAAGACAGAGGGTGGTTGTAGAGGGTTGTTTTTCAAACTGGATGCCTGTGTCCAGCGGTGTGCCTCAGGGATCGGTGCTGGGTCCGCTGTTATTTGTTATTTATATTAATGATTTGGATGATAATTTAGGAGGCATGGTTAGTAAGTTTGCAGATGACACCAAGATTGGTGGCATTGTGGACAGTGAAGAAGGTTATCTAGGATTGCAACTGGATCTTGATAAATTGGGCCAGTGGGCCGATGAATGGCAGATGGAGTTTAATTTAGATAAATGTGAGGTGATGCATTTTGGTAGATCGAATCGGACCAGGACCTACTCCGTTAATGCTAGGGCGTTGGGGAGAGTTATAGAACAAAGAGATCTAGGAGTACAGGTTCATAGCTCCTTGAAAGTGGAGTCACAGGTGGATAGGGTGGTGAAGAAGGCATTCGGCATGCTTGGTTTCATTGGTCAGAACATTGAATGCAGGAGTTGGGATGTCTTTTTGAAGTTGTACAAAACATTAGTAAGGCCACACTTGGAGTACTTTGTGCAGTTCTGGTCACCCTATTATAGAAAGGATATTATTAAACTAGAAAGAGTGCAGAAAAGATTTACTAGGATGCTACCGGGACTTGATGGTTTGACTTATAGGGAGAGGTTAGACAGACTGGGACTTTTTTCCCTGGAGAGTAGGAGGTTAAGGGGTGATCTTATAGAAGTCTATAAAATTATGAGGGGCATAGATAAGATAGATGGTCAAAAGGTAGGTGAGTCTATAACGAGGGGGCATAGATTTAAGGTGCGAGGGGAGAGATACAAAAGGGTCCACAGGGGCAATTTTTTTCACTCAAAGGGTGGTGAGTGTCTGGAACGAGCTGCCAGAGTCAGTAGTAGAGGTGGGTACAATTTTGTATTTTAAAAAGCATTTGGACAGTTACATGGGGAAGATGGGTATAGAGGGATTTGGGCCAAGTGCAGGCAATTGGGACTAGCTTAGTGGTATAAACTGGGCGACATGGACATGTTGGGCCGAAGGACCTGTTTCAATGTTGTAACTTCTATGATTCTATGATTCTATGTTTACTTCAACTCGAACTTATTTCTGAATGCGTCTATAGCTCTTTGTTCAAGCGCATTTACACAGCCCCATGTTATAACCCCGGCATGTCTATTCATGGATGTTTCAAATTGTGAAAAAATCCTCTTGGACTCGCCTCACCTTTACACACAAAGACAGACAAGACTTTCTTTACCTCGAGAAAAATCTAACGCTCCGCATAGGATACAATTCAATAGAAGAGCGCACGCACCATTTCAATGCCCCCCAACCCCAGCTCATCAAGATGTTTTCAGTGAAACGATCTTTGAACACAAATCCACACTTGGGACATATCCTACGTCCGTCTTTAGTGAAATCGGACCCAATTCTCTCTTTGTCTCACGTTGCACTCTTCTGAAATTCAAGGACTCAAAGTATTCTTGCAGACATCTGCTACAATATGTGCCTGAGTATTTCTAATCCCGTCCAACTGTCTGCTTCCTGACTGATAAGGGGATGGTTCGAAAAGCGGGGACCGGAAACAGGAAGGGGTGTTATTGTCCAGCTGTGCTTGCAATTACTTTTGGAGATAACTCTCATATCTCCACCCACTAGATAATAACAAATAATCCTGAATGGGTTACAGCCGAGCCTTTCAGAGGCAAAGTCTCGGACCTAATCTTCACAACGCTGTAACATTCGCTATCTGCCGACGTCTGCCGATGAGATCTTAAATTCTTAACACTACTGGATCTCCTACTGCACCTAAGCTTTTCCAGCAAAGTTTGATCCATATCTCCGTGAAGCCACGTTTATGTCAAAGAACGACTCTCGGGAATCCTGCACCATAAACACTCATTCAGTTCCAAAAACCAAGTTCACCTGTTCTTAACAAAAACTGAAAATCCACTGTGGCTCCTCTTGAGAGCCCAAGGGATTAATTGCACAACATACATTTGTCAATCCCTGATTTCTTTCCATCAACGTGGGGAAATATCCACTCAAATTAAGAAACTTAAAAATGTAAAAATGCCTGATATATGTTTATATTGTGCAATGGAAAAAGTTGTTGCTTAGTGAATATTTAAGCAGAGTTAATGTTACACTGGACGAAATCTAAATCAGCTGCCTCTAGAAGGGGTTAACTTCTCTGCAGTGAAGAAGCAGGTGGACCCAGGACTCACGCAGCGTGCGTCACGCAGCTTTCACATCAACTTCAAAAAAACTGAGCTGAATAGAAAATAACTAAACTCCATTTTACTTCCCACCATGCCTCTGTACCGTTAAGCAATAATAACTTGCACAAAGGTCCGAATACAATTAATTTTGGAAAATAAATTTCAGCTTGATTTTACCATCAATTTTCATAATATGTGCCGTGAAGGCACAGAAATTTCTTTCCCAAGTTGTTGTTTAGTTGGGAATTAAAAATCTGTTAAAACAAGCAGAAATCTTTAATGACACCACTATTAACTGTAAACACATTCCTGTCAGGGACGACAGCATTTTAGTTCATACATCTCATTTTAAGGAGAGTTGGTTGTACCTATTCGTGTGCCTCCTAATGACACTCAACAGTAACTGCTTATCCACGTCAAATCATTAACTCCTTGGCATTTTTGAGAAATTCAAAAATATCGCTTTCTTTTGTTGTGATAATCTCATGTCTGGAACTAAAGACTCTCACACAATTTACAATAATCAGAATTTCACCGTGGCCAAAATAAACGTCTGGTTTTCACTATTTAATAGATCAGTTTACCTCAATACCTCCAATTTAATTCAGCAATATCTTAAACGTAACGCAATTCGGACCAGATAAATTTATCGAAATAGCACGTGCTTACAAAAACCCAATAAATTACTTCACCTTTATTTTTGTTCATTCTTCAGGCCCCTTTCCAATTGAGAGTAAAAAGATCTTAATATAACGGAAGAAAAAGTTAGCCTTCACAGCATAACAAAATCTTTGTAACATTCTTACACTGCAGGCTGAAAAAGAGAGTGTCGCCACAGCCAGTGGCACCAAAACATTCACTTTTAAAGTGACAGTGCGCTGCAAGCAAAAGATTTTCTGGACCTTGTAATTCTTCCCCTCTCTCCTTTATCCAATAAACTAATTTATCCTTTTTCTCCCAAACCAATTTTCAATTTCTGATGTTCGCTACTTAACTCCATTCTCTACTGATTCAAAGTCTCAAGCTCACTGTCTGTGCCCGCACCCAAACCTGTTGCGTCCTGGACAATTCTTAGTAGACTTCTCACAGACTCTTTTCAAAAAGCTTCCCTGATAGTCACCATGGTTACTGTTATTATTGGAGGGAAAATTCATGCTTCCGCCGAAACAGTTTTCCTCCATTAACGGACTGGGTTCAGCACCCTGTCCGTTGGAGGCACTTAGTTTCACACAATCTACATCATCGCAGGTCAAGGTCCGACGCCGCAGTCGCCAGTTTGTAAGATCGATTCAGACTCGACACCAATAAGTTGCGATTAATCCTTTATTGAATATAAGCAAGTATCAACACACACAATGTTGAAGGCCGTAGCATTACAAAGAAGGACACGATACTAACCATTAGTCTTGCTTTGGATAGAAGCTGTAACCCTCGGATGGCTGCTTATCCGTCTCTCTCGCTCTCTCTCTCGCCTTCCTGTCCTTCTATAAATTCAGATGTAAAACTAGAATTCTTTATACGACTCATTTCATGCAAACGCTCCTTTATCTTCATTTGTTATTCACATTCCTTGACCCCCTATCAGAACTGCTCATGGTCTGTGCGGACCCAAGACCCCTATATCTCGACATGCCCAAGGTCTACACATTCTCTGCATAGTCTCAACACATTCTCAACACATTCTCTACATATTGTCTACATATTCTCTACATATTCGCAACATAGTCGGAACACATTCTCTACATATTGTCTACATATTCTCTGAAGTTCAAGGGCGCGAAATATTCTTGTAGGCATCTGCTACAATGTGCCTGAGCATTTCTAATGCCGTCCAAATATCTGCTTCCTGACTGATAAGGGCAGCGTTCGTAAAAAGGGAACCTGAAACAGGAAGGATGGTTATCGCCCAGTAGTGCTTGCAATTACTTTTGGAGATTGCTCATATCTCCACCCCCTCGAACACTCTATCTCGGATGATAACAAATAACCCCGAATGGGTGAAAGCCGAGCCTTTGAGAGGCAAAGTCTTGGACCAAATCGTCACAACGATGTGACATTCGATATCTGCCGCTGTCTGCAGATAAGATGTTAAATTCTTAACACTCCTGGATCTCCTCCTGCACCTCCCTTTCTCCAGCAAATGTTGCTCAGTAACCCTGTGAACCCACCTTTGTGTCAAAGAACTACTCTCGGTAATCCTAACCGTCAACACTCATTCGGTTCCGAAAAGTATAATCACCTGTGTTAACTCGGCCATTTCATGATCCTCAGCGACTACCCTCCGATTCTCAGCGATTTATGTTTATAAGCGGGTGCTGTTTATGCGTTAAGATGCCGAATGTAAACGTGAGTGGTTTCTATGGTTTATATGTTGAAAAGACCTCTTCTAAATGTACGCTTTTTGTGCTAAAAATGCCTGATATTACACCACGGATTCTCTTACCCCTCTCCACCCGCCGCCCGCGGAAAGATGAATATTCTGAGGCTCCACAAGTATTAAATTATCCCGGAGCAGGACTTCATCTCACGGTCGCCTCAGCAGCTCAGCTCATTACAGCCCACGACTTACCGGAATGTGTGACGTTGCAATGTCGAGCGAGCACTCGCAGTTCTAGGTCCTGTTTGACGATCTGTCATTCATACAACTCACTTTATGATTCAGAGGTTGGAATTCAGCGAACAGGCGTTTGACTATACAGAGATAAGAATAGTCTGGACGTTAGCCGGTTCTTCTTTTCCTTCTGAATAGTGAGTCTCTGGAATGCATTGCCGGCTGGTGTGGTGGGTGCGGACTATCTCTCTGCCTTCTCGAAGGATCTGGATCGTTTCTTGACAGGGGCAGTGATCGCATCATAAAGAAGGTGAGTGGTTTTACAGTTAACCTCCGCATGGTCAAAGTGATCCACTGAACTCGATTCGATCGCCTGAGGGAGTCGAGGAGGAATTTCCCCTCCTTATTGGCCCTCGGTTTTTTTCAGGTTTGTAACCGGTCCCAGGAGATGATATGTTTCCGGTGGGTGGGGCGGGTGGTGTCGGTAGGAAGTGTCCAGTCACGATGCTTCAGTCATGTGGGGCAGGATTGATGAACCAGCTGGTCTTTTCCTGCCGTCATGTCCGTCTGTAACCCCAGCTCGTCAATGTCTTTTTAGTGAAGTGATCGTTAAACGCAACCCCACAATTCCTGTGTCCGTCTATAGTGAAATGAGACTCAATGCTCTCCCCGCCTCACGTTGCCTTCCTCTGAAGCTCAGGGACTGGAAATATTCTTGCCGGCCTCTGCCACAATGTGCCTGAGCATTTCTGGTCCCATCCAACCCTCAGCCTCGTGACTAATAACGGAAGCGTTAGAAAAATGCGCCCTAAAATAGGAAGGATGGTTGCAGCACTGCCCAAGGAGGTTCTCCCCCCTCTCCCAGCCTATCTTCTCAACGCCCCCTTTCTCATTACTCTGAGTGCTGAGGCCTGGATTCTTCCGTTCACCCACTGTTATATCAGGTCCGCATACTTCATCTTTAATTGTCTGGTTGCAGCAGAAAAGGAGATGATTTTAAGCCCAGTATACAGAGAGTCAGCACCCAACACACCAGCCGGCAATGCATTCCAGAGACTCACTACTCTCTGGGAAATGAAGAACTGCCGAACATTCAGACTATTCTTACTGCTGTGTGGTCTAAACGCCTGTTCTCTGCTCCTGCCCAATCTGTGAAACTGGAAATAATCTGCCACTGGGCAGACCCACCTTGGGTGGACTCATAAAGTGTGAACAATCAGTTCTTCTCTCCCTTCTTAAAGGTCATTATTATCTGGGGATGCACCTCAGTGGTAGAGCGCGTGATTTGCATGTGTGAGGTCCTGGGTTCAATCCCCAGCCTCTCCAAATGTATTTTTTCACCAGAATTACCCACGGAAAGGCAAATTGCGTTTTCTGAGTGCAGCGAGTTCCAACTTCTGAGGCTCCACAAGCTTTAAATTGTCCCGCAGCAGGACTTCATCTCACGGTCCCCTCGGCAGCTCAGCCCATAGCAGCCTCCAACTGACCGGAATGTGTGACGGTGCAATGTCGAGCGAGCAGTCCCAGCTCTTGTTCCTGTCTGACGCTCAATCATTCTTCCATCTCACTTTCTGATTCAGAGGTTGGATTTCAAGCCAGTCACTGACCATTACCAATTGTATTTTTTATTTCCGCACACCTTTTATTGGAAAGTTCAATGTGAAGAAGAGCAAAAACCCTGTGAACTGAAGCAGAGGTTGGATATCGTGAGCACTTGGGACGACTGGGCATCTCGTTGTGCGGGAGAGACGGAGCGGAAAGCCCACTTGTTTAATGCTAAAGTAGCGCTATTTTTTTCTCAGCGGGTGTAGCTCAGTGGCAAACCATGTATGAGGTTCAGGGTTGAATCCCCGGCATCTCCAAACGCTTTATGTTTCCAATTTTGAAAAGATCCTCTTGTCCTTACGTCACCTTTTCACACAAGGACAGGCGTTTCTTTACCTGGAGAAAAACCTAACGCGCTGCGCACGATCCAATTAATGATAGCACGCGCGGGCCTTTTAAATGGCTCCCATCCTGGGGCTGGACAGCGTGTCCAGTGATCGAAACATCGAAAATAGCAGGAGGAGGAGGCCATTCGGCCCTACGAGCCTGCTCCACTATTCAATATGATCATGGCTGATCCTCAATCTTAATACCATATTCCCACTTTCTCCCCATACCCCTTGATGCCTTCTGTGTTCAAAAGTCTATCCAGAAATTTACCGACCTCCTTCTTAAATATATGTAGTGACTTGGCCTCCACAGCCTTCTGTGGTAGAGAATTCCATAGGTTCACCACCCTCTGAGTGAAGAAATAGATTATTTCCATTTGCACACATTGGGGAGGAGCAGCGGACAGACTTATAGAATAAAACAGAGGTAAGAATTGGCTGGATCTCAGGCGGTACTACTTTTCCCAGAGACAACTAACCCTCTGGAATGCATTCCTGGCTGGTGTGTTGAGTGCTAACTCTCTTTCTGCCTTCTCGAGGGATCTGGATTGGTTCTTGACTGGGGCAGAGTTCGCATCATATAGAAGGTGAGTGGTTTTAAGTTAGCATACGCATGGTCAGTGTGATCCAATGAACTCGATTTGATCGCCTGAGGGAGTCGGGGAGGAAAAAAATCCCCTCCATTTTGGCCCTGGATTTTTTTCTGGTTTCTTACCGCTCCCAGGAGATTACATGTTTCCGGTGGGTGGGGCGGGTGGTGTAGGTAGGAAGTGTCCAGTCACGATGCTCCAGGCATGTGGGGCAGAATTGATGACCAACTGATCTTTTCCTGCCCGTCATGTCCGCCTGTAACCCCAGCTCGTCAAGGTGTTTTAGTGAAGTGATCTTTAAACACAAACCCACACCTGGGGCAAGTCCTGCGTCCGTCTATAGTGAAATGAGACTAAATGCTCTCTGTGCTTCACCTTGCCCTGCTCTGAAGCTCAACTACCTGCAATATACTTGCTGTCCTCTGCTACAATGTTCCTGAGCATTTCTAGTCGCGCCCAATCGTCAGCCTCGTGACTGATAATGGGAGCGTTCGAAGAACGTCGACCAGAAACAGAAATAATGGTCCGCACAGCGCGAGGCGACTCTCCCTCTCTCCCAGACTTTCTTCTCAACGCTCCCTTTCTCATATCTCTGTGTGGCGAGACCTGGTTTCTTCTGTTCATCCACAGTTTTATCAGTTCGCATACCTCAGGTACAGTTGTCTGCTTGGAGTACAAAATGAGTTACTTTTCAGCCCAGTAAATCCTCGGGTGGCCTTAGGAAAATGAGGCACTGAGTTACTTTATACTTGGTTAGAGCTCTTCAGTGTGTGGGTGTTGTCGCTCAGTGATAGACCACTCGCTTCGCGTGTACGAGGTCCCGGGTTCAAACTCCAAGCACTTTATGTTTCGAATTGTGAGTATATTTGTGAAATGACCAGTTTGAATTCGCCTCAACTTTAAATACAAGGACAGGAAAGGCTTTTTTCTCACGTCGAGCAAAATCTAACACTCCACGCAGGATTAAATTCAATGGAAGAGCGCATGCGCCATTTCAATGGCTCCCAAACCCAGGGCTGGATGACTTGCCTCGTGATATATAGTTCCAGTTTGACAGATTGGGGAAAACCAGGGGACAGGCGTTTAGATTGCACAGAAGTAATCAAGGCGACATGGTGGTCGGTTCTTCTTTGCCCAAAAAGTAGTGAGTCTCTGGAATGGTTTGCCGGCTGATGTGGTCGGTGTTGAATCTCTGCATGCCTTCTCGATGGAGATAATATCATACGATCATAACAGGATACAGCACAGAAGGAGGCCATTCAACCCATCGTGCCTGTGCCGGCTTTTTGCTGGAGCTATCCAAATAGTCCGACTCCCCTGCTCTTTTCCCATAGCACTGGAAATGTTTTTCCTTCAAGGATTGATCCAATTGCCTTTTGAAAGTTATTATTGAATCTGCTTCGACTACCCTTTCAGGCAATGAATTCGAGATTAGAACAACTCACTGCCTAAAATAACTGGTTCCACATGTCACCTCTAGTTCCTTTCCCAATTACTTAAATTTGTGTTCTCTGGTTACCGAACCTACTGCCGCTGGTAACAATTTCTCCTTATTTACTCTAGCAAAAACGTTCATGATTTTGAACACCAACCCCAGCTTCTCCAGTCTATCCACATAACTGAAGTCTCTCATCCCTGGTAACATTCTGGTAAATGTTCCCTTAACGTTCTCTGCTCTGAGGAGAACAAACCGAGCTTCTCCAATCCCTCCATAAAATTGAAGTCCCTCATCCTTGGTACCAATCTAGTAAATCTCATCTGCCCCCTCTCTGAGGCCTTAACATTCTTCCTAGTGTTTGATGCCCGGAATTGAGCACAATCCTCCGGCTGAGGGCTAACCAGTGTTTTATAAAGTTTCAGCATAACTTCCTTGCTTTTGTACTCTATTTCTGTATGTATAAAGCCAAGAATCAAATATGCCTTTTTAACAGCCTTCTCAACTTCAAGAGATTGTGTACATAAACCCCCAGGTCTCTCTCTTCCTCTATTTAAAATTATATCATTTAGTTTTCATTGCCTCTCCTCGCTTTTTCTACCAAAATGTATCACTTCACACTTCTCGGTTAAATTTCATCTACCATGTGTCTGCCCATTTCACCAGTATGTGTACGCCCTCCTGCAGTCTGTAACTATCCTTCACATTGTTTACTACATATCCTAGTTTCGTGCCATCTGAAAACTTTGAAATTATACCCTGTATACTCACGTCCAGGTCATTAATATATATCAAAAAGAGAAGTGGTCCTAATACTGACCCTTGGGAAACACCATTGAATAGTCCCCTCCAGTCTGAAAAACAACTGTTCACCACTACTCTCTGCTTTCTGTCCCCTAGCCGATGTTGTGTGCACGCTGCCACTGTCCCTTTAATCCCATGGACTTTAATTTTGCTAACAAGTCGATTATTGTGATAATGAATCTAATGCCTTTTGAAAGTCCATGTACACGACATCAACCGCAGTACCCTCATCAACTCTCTCCGTTGCTTCATCAAAGAATTCAATCAAGTTAGTCAAACACGATTTTCCTTCAACAAATTCGTGCTGACATTCATTTATTGTGTTTGTTTATACTTAGTTACATTCAATAAAGGATTAATCACAAACTATTGTTGTCAAGTCCCAATCGATCTTGCAAATTGGTGACTTCAGCATAGAACCTTGACCTGCGATAATCTGGATAGAGTGAAACTAATTGTCTCGGATCGACAAGGTGCTAAACTCAGTCAGTTAAAGTAGGAAACCCGTTTCTGCGATAGCATGAGTTTTCCCTCCAATACTGACAGTAACCATGGAGACTATCAGGCATTTGTTTTTGATTTATTTCGCTGCCCTCACAATTCCATGGAATTATATATTTAAGTATTTTAAAGCTTTCTTTTATTCCCCATCCTCCAGTGTCAAAAATTCGTTGTTTTCTTCCAATGTCTGTCAATTTACATTAAAATGCAGCCAAGATGCCTGTATAATTCTTGAATTTCTTTAATCATTTTCCTCACAGTTTACTAAACCCTGCTGTTGTTTCTGAGCATATTTGGAGATTGGGCTCCGTCACCCTTCGTCCAATCATCTCTACTAACTGTTCCTAAGAGTTTCTCCACAACTGATGTGAGAGGCGCTAGCCTATGAGTGTCCAATTGATTCCTTTCTCCTTCCCACGGAGAAACAACATACTGATTTCATACCAGGACACCACAATGTCTGAACACAGGGGCTCTTTATCAATCAGCCCCAGGGAGCAGAGACATCACAGACCGGATGGCAAAAAATGAAACAGGCCCTAACCAATGATAATAACTAATAAAGCTTCATCCTAGTCATTAGCAACAGAGGACAGTAAAACGGGTTATAATCAAATAGATAAAAGAGAAATAAGTCATGAAACTTCGCCATAATCACTGTAGCTGATTTAATCTTAGAGACTGACGAAAGACTGCCTCACATTTGTACAACCGTATTTCAAAGTCTGTATATAAACCTAGTTTTGTTGTTCCAACAAAAAAGATTCCAAGAGTAGTTGCCAAGTCCGTCTATTATTTAAATCTCTTTCTAGTACAATAATATTAGCCCAGAAATTACTTTTGCTCATAACGTGGAAAATTACTGAAACACATTCCATTGAAAGCCAACAACATCTCGCATTCACAGACCGCCTTAAATGTAATAAACATTCCAAAGGGGCTTCACAGAGGCGTGAGGAACAACGGGCTCAAAAGGAATAAGAAGATATCAGGAGAAGTGATGAAAACCTCGGTCAACGAGTGGGTTCAAGGAGGCTGCAAGAAATGGAAATGAAGAGATAAAGAAGGGTTTTCAAGAGTAGAGTTTAGTTGTCTGAAGGAATAGTCACTGAGGTATAATCAGACGAAAATAGACCCCCGGCCAAAGGAGGAGATATTAGGAGGGATGACAAATTCATGAAGCAAGAGATGGCTTTAATTTAAGGTCTGAAAGAAGGAAATAACTTGCCTTTATATAGCGCCTTTCAAGACCTCACGACGCCCCAAAACGCTTTACAGCAAATTAGTGCAATTTGAACTGAAGTCACGGTGGTAATGGAGGAAACGTACCAGTCAATTTGTACACAGCAAGTTCATACAAACTACAAAGAGTTAAATGACCAGTAAATCAGGTTTAGTAATGTGGGTTGAGGGATAAATATCGCACAGGACACTGGGGAGAACTCCCCTGCTCTTTTCGAATGTTGCCATGGGATATTTTACATGTACTTGAGAGGACAGATGGGCCATCGGTTTTACGTGTCCTCCGTAAGTCGACAACTCCGACAGTACACCGCTCCCTCAGTACTGCACTACACTGTCAGCCTGGATTATATATTCAATTCTCTGGAGTGGGAATAAAACGCACAATTTTTAACTCAGAAGCGAGACTGCGACAACTGAGGCGGTGACACCCGAATGGGGGAGAGGGCGATTGGGGGCGGGGTGCGTGGGGTGGCGGTGGACGGGTGAATGCATTCTGGAGCGTGGATATGGCTGAAGGCACGGCTGTGAAAAGTAGGACAAATAGACTGAGGATGCAAAAGCGGCCAGAGGTGGAGGAGCGGAGTGTTTCACAGGGGCTGCAGGGCTGGAGGAGGTTACAGAGATAGGGAGGAAACATAGCAACATGGGAGCAAGAGTAGGCCATTTGGCCCATCGGCCCTGCTCCGCCATTCAAAATGATCATGGCTGATCGTGTAACTCATTACCCTGTTCCTGCTTTTTCCCCATATCCCTTGATCCCTTTAACATTAAGAATTATATCTATCTCCTTCTTGAATATATTTAATGATTTGGCCTCCACTGCCTTCTGTGGTAGAGAATTCCACAGGTTCACCACCCTTTGAGTGAAGAAATTTCTCCTCATCTCGGTTCAAATTGGCATACCCCATATCCTGAGACTGTGACCCCTGGTTCTGGACTCACCAATAATCGGAAACATCCTCCTTGCATTTTGTTTTGTCTAGTCCTGTTAGAAATTAGTATGTTTCGATGAGGTCACCTCTCATTCTCACTCTAGTCAATATAGGCCTTGTCGACTCAATCTCTCCTCATACGTCAGTCCTGCCATCCAAGGCATCAGTCTGATAAACATTCGTTGGACTCCCTCCATGGCAAGGACATCCTTCCTCAGCTAAGTTGACGAAAACAGCACACAATACTTCAGATGTGGTCTCACCAAGTTCCCGTGCAACTGCAGTAAGACATCCCTGCTCCTGTACTCAAATTCTCTTGCAATGAAGGCCAACATATAATTCGCCTTCCTAACTGCTTGCTGCAACTGAATGCTCGCATACCCAGGTCTCATATGAACATAAGAAATAGGAGCAGGAGTAGTCTCGTTGCAACTCCCCCTTTCCCAATCTATCAGCATTCAGTTAATAATCTGCCTTTCTGCTCTTGCAACCGAAGTGAATAACCTCACATTTATCTACGTTATTTTG
Organism: Heptranchias perlo; assembly: GCF_035084215.1. Lineage (NCBI taxonomy): Eukaryota > Metazoa > Chordata > Chondrichthyes > Hexanchiformes > Hexanchidae > Heptranchias > Heptranchias perlo. The sequence goes on along the minus strand of NW_027139442.1, from coordinate 7,686,701 downwards.
AATCTGCAATGTTCTTGCCCACTCACACAACTTATCTAAATCACATTGGAGCCTCTTTGCATCCTGCTCACAGCTCACATTCCACCCAGCTTTGAGTCGTCTGCAAACTTTGAAAAGTTACATTTAGTTCCCTCATACAAATTATTGATATATATTGTGAATAGCTGGGGCCCAAGCACTGATCCCTTTGGTATCCCACTAGTCACTGCCTGCCACCCGGAAAAAGACCCGTTTATTCCGACTCTATGTTTCCTGTCTGCCAGCCAATTCTCAACCCATGTCAGTATATTCCCCCCAATCCCATGTGCATTAATTTGGCACACTAACCTCTTGTTTGGGACGTTTTAAAAAGCCTTCTGAAAATCCAAATACACCACATCCACTGGTTCTCCCCCATCTATTCTACTAGCTACATCCTCAAAAAACTCCAGTAGATTTGTGAAGCATGATTTCCCTTTCTTAAACCAATGCTAACTTTGTCCAATCCCGGTAATGCCTTCCAAGTGTTCGGTTAGCGCATCTTTTATACTGGACTCTACCATTTTCCCCACTACTGATGTTAGGCTAACTGGTCTGTAATTCCCTGTTTTTTCTCTCCCACCTTTTTTAAACAGTGGGGTTACATTTTCCACCCTCCAATCTGTAGAAACTGTTTCAGAATCTATAGAATTTTGGAAGATGATCACCAATGCATCCACTTTTTCCAGGGTCACTTCCTTTAGTACTCTGGGGTGTAGATTATCAGGCCCTGGGGATTTGCCAGCCGTTAGCCCCATTAATTTCCCTAGTACTATTTTTTTTTACTCATACTGGTTTCCATCAGTTCCTACCTCTCACTAGACCCTTGGGTCCCTAACATTTCTGCGAGGTTATTAGTATCCTCCTTTGTGAAGACAGAACCAAAAAATGTGTTTAATTGTTCTGTCATCTCTTTGTTCCCCATCATAATTTCCCCCATTTCTGACTGCAAGAGTGATGAGGCCTTGGTAGATTTAAGTGTAAGAAAGAATAAAAATGAACTACAGGCTTAGGAAACTGGAAGTCAATGCATGGAAAACAGAGGGGCGGGATGGAATCAGTCGTTAGGATGTGGAGATTGTGGGGTCAAAGATCATAACTTCCCAATTTTTAAATGGATGAAATTGTGGCTCATCTAAATCAGAATATCGCTCTGTTAACACAAAGACATTGGATGGGTCAAGAGAGGCGGTGGTTTTGTCAGTGTACATCTGAAAGCTGGTCCATGTCTGCGGACAATGTCACCAAAGGGCAGCATATGGATGAGGAAGAGGAGTGAGCCAAGTATCGAACCTTTAGTTACATCAGACATAACGGTGTTAGGGTGGGAAGAGAAGCTTCTCCTGGCTATGATCAGAGAGGTGAGTGGAACCAAGCGAGGGCAGTCCCACCAAAAGAGCCGAATGATCGATGAATGAGGAGGTGACGGGTGGGTTTCCTCCAGCTGTTGAGGAGAAGGCGGAGATGGGGAAGGGTGGGCCATGAGAGGATGTAAACCCCAGGATGAAAATGTTAAATATTATGCAATAGGGAACTGGGGGTCAGTGAGGGTCAGTGAGGCCGAGCAGGACTTGGTGCTGGTTGGAAGGTGGAGCTTGGGTGACCGACCAGGAGTGCTTTGGATGAATGGAGTCTAGAGCGGACAGAGGCATTGATGAGGGTTTCAATGGCAATGGGCTGAGGAAGGAATGGAGGGGGGTGAGGGAAGCACGGTGCCTTTATGATGGAGGTCAGATCGGGATCAGAGCTTCGCTCGGAGTTACACGGGAGCAATTTTACTGGAGCCGTCAACCAATGTAAAATAAACGGTAAACATCTGCAGTAAAGTAACGGAGAGAGGAATGGCAATGAAGCTCGTTCAGTGTCCGACCCCTAATATCAACGACAGACATTTCTCGGCTGCAATCCTCAACGTGGCCTTTAACTGTCCCCGTGTCAGAGACTCAGAATTCATATTTTAACTTGGAAACTGCAGGAACAGAGTGAAACTGGTCTGCTTTTGTCCCTGGATTCAGTCTACACGGGGTGAAATCGGTAAAATTTATCAATGAAACGGCAGGAGTGAATACGGTCAATACAATTATATGAAAATTGTAAATGAAGCCGCTCATTGTTGTTGGACCAGTCCTTTCTGAGCACAGCTTTTAACTTTATTCCTGAGAGACGTCTCATTAAAATAAGATCCTGGACATTGAGATGTTTGTGATATATCCACGTCTTTATTTACATTGGAGATAAAGATGCTGATGCAATGTGTTTGTTCAACTGACTTTAACTAATAGGGGTATAACCGTGTCAGTGGAGATTTAAACCTGTATAAATCATGGCTTGTTGCAATGTATCAGCTCAGAGTGCCTGCCAAAGCTGCGGTTTCCCGGCCAAAAGAAGTCACTGCTGCTCACCAAAATGGGATATCCAGTAATCTATCAGATAGAAGACATTTATTATCCTGTTCTTGCAGTCGTTGGAGTTCCGGGTAAGCCGTTATCGCAGCTGTTAATGGTGTAAATCCGTGGTAACTGTACTGGGCACTTTTTTTTTCTCCGATCATGTTTTACACAGCCGCCTGTTCTAAGTCTCTGCTCTTTCAGTCTTGTAGCAGCTGCATTATAACTATAATGTACCTTGTGTATCCAAACCTGGCATTGGTACTGAATTATTCTCTGTACTGAATGTATTGGAATCAGGTGTCTGGGCTAAGAGCTGGTCTCAGAGCTGTTAACTGTTTCATGATGTGGAACTCAGCTGTCCTGGAATATTTTTTCATCAATGTGTTTTCAGTGTTTGATAATATGATAGCTCACGGTCTCAGTGTTACAAGGAGGCAGCACAATGTCCTCCCTCCACAATAACATGGTTCAGTTTAACTGGGAATTCAATGTATTTATTGGTTAACACTGTTATGTAAAATTATTTCATTGTGTCTGTATCTGATGCAGCTCCAGATGTCTGGCTACTGAATTGAATTTGTTGCAGATTCTTTCACATCTCATTCTCTGCTTCATTGTGGATGAATTCACTGTAAAATGCAATGTTTTGAGGTTATGTTGTATCAGTTTGCACTTGAACTGTTGGAATCATAAGCCGTTCCATTTATCGAAAGATGAAAAGCTGCAGCGGTGATGTTGACGTTTTGTTAATTGAACAATGCCGCCATCTAACGCTGAAGTTTACAATTACAGGAGAAGGAATTTCAATCATTTTGAGGTGTGTCTGGAAGAGGCATTCGAGACGATTTATTCCATGCATTGTAGATGAAGTGAACAGTGTAGATGAACTGGTGGAGACTTGGATGATCTGTAGAAACATTAACCTGTTCACAGAGGCTTGAAAATTTAACACATTGTCACCAAGAATAGGATCGTTAGAACAGGGGGCTGGTGAAGAGAAAGCAGGCGCAGTATGTTAGGATTTACTCGGAAGTGAAAAGGGGCATTGAGAAAGAGAGTAGAGACAGTGCGGAGAGATAGAGAGGAGTGATAGAGAACGCGACTGAGAAGGAAAACGAGAGGGAGACGGGAGAAGGAACGTGAGAGTTGAAAGCGAGAGACAGAGAAAGAGAGACAGACGGATGGAGAGAGAAGCAGCTTTGTGAATAATTCACCGGAATAAAGTGCTGAAACTTCCAGTACAATTATGAAGAGGAAATGTGACTTGAAGGTGTTATTAGGATGTTGTCAGATTGTGAGAGTTTTATTATACTCGCTGCGGGAGTTTTTGTCGCTATCAGGTTCTCAGTATGTTTCTGTGAATGTTCCTTTTACTTATTCACTGACTGAATAAATAAACATAATTTATCTTATCAAATTATTAGAATACTGTATTCTAAAAGCTATGTGTCAGCTTAATTTAATAAAGAACGAGGCGAATTTGATTACTATATTTTAATTTAATTTTAATTGAATGTGCAAAGTAAATTTATTGAACTCATTTTATACCCAGCGCCCAGTTCCCTAACTCCAAAAAACATAGAAATGATCTGTTGAATTTATTAATTGAGTTGTGTTGCTGGGACCTTTCGATTAGACTTCCGCTAATAGCTTCCTGCAGTCTATCCCTGTGAATCCCAGCCTCACATCCCACTGCATTTAATCCTCTGTCTCCTCATCCATTGTTTCAATTTATCTGCTTTCCCAAACCATCTGCTCCTGACTCCCCTCCATCACCTTGTCTCCCTCCCAATCGCATTCACTGGCTCGGTCTCCAGCTGCCTTTCCCATCTTATGACAGCCCCTGTCGTCTCTCTTAACCGGGAGCAACAAACCAGCTGCACCTCCCACTGTCCGATCTTCCCGACCTTCTCTCTCTTTCCCATCCGCCTGGAGCCAAAATCCGGATTTAATCGGCTGGATTCCAGCTCATTCGAACCCCATCTCCCTTCCCCAACGGCACAGCGCCATCACTCGGCCCTTCCAGTGGATCCGGTGGTCACTTTATTCACTTTCAGTATCGATTTCCCAATTCATTATTGATAATTGTGTTTAAAAACAACTCTCTGCTCGAAAGCGCTGCCGAGATCAGTGGATCAGTTTCCACCGTTTGATGCAGGAACAAAGCTGGAAATTTCATCCCAGATCCTCTCAAACTGCTGCTTTGACTCCAGTTCTGATCAGTAATTTCACTGATTCCGTTTCTCTCTCTTAAAGTTAATGTGGTGGCGATTGTGATCCTGTCCCGAGGAAAGTGCGGTCTCTCCAAATGTATCAGTCGTTACCTGGTGGGAATGGCAGCGGCCGATCTCCTGGTCGTTATCACCGATGTTATATTTGCGAGGGTTGGTGGAATTTATTTCCCGGTTTCATTCCTGCACATTACTCACGTGTGCAGGCTCATTCCCTTCCTGGTTTTTGCAAGCACGGAGGCTTCAGTCTGGCTCACAGTCGCTTTCACCTTCGATCGATTTGTGGCCATTTGTTGTGAGAAGCTGAAAACAAAATATTGCACCGAGAAAACGGCGGCTATGGTTCTGGGAACAGTGAGTGTGCTGAGCTGTTTAGAGAGTCTCCCCTGGTACTTTATCAATCAACCTGGAACTATAATTGATAATGTTCCCTGGTATTGTATCACTGAACCGTACTTCTTTAAGTCACCCATATGGGCCGCATTTGAGTTGTTTCACTACATTTTAACCCCTTGTGTCCCGTTCTTTCCGATTTTACTGCTCAATGTTCTGACCATCAGACGTATTTTAGCAGCCAGTAGAGTTCGGAGGGGACTCCGGAACCGCAGCAATGGAGAGAATCACAAGGATCCAGAGATGGAGAACCGAAAAAAATCCATCATTTTACTTTTCAGTATATCGGGCAGTTTTATATTGTTATGGTTGACGAAGGTTGTGTATAAAATGTTTGCACGAATTGCAAACATTCAGTATTATACTTCCGCCACTGACTCTAATTTTATCACAGAAGAGATATCATTTATGCTGCAGCTTCTCAGTTCCTGCACAAACACGTGTATTTATGTCTTGACCCAGACTAAATTCAGAGAGGAGTTGAAGAACGCGGTGAAATATCCATTCAATCTAATTGTTAGATTAGTTAAATTATAGAAAGAGCTGGAGGCTAGAACTACTTTCCATTTCGTACTCCATCCCCTGTACTTCCCAGGTGACGGAAATTACAATTTATAGTAGCAGCACAGAACCCTGAAATGATCTTCAATCTGATATGATATGTTTTCGATAATCTGAGCTATTGAGGCTCTGCGGACGATACATGAACTGTTGCTTGTAAAGGTGGCACTGAACAGCTCAGCTGGACTTCAACTGAGAGACCAAGAGAGCGAGAGGGACAGACAGACAGAGAGAGCGAGAGAGAAAACAGAGAGGCGGAGAAACAGAGAGATACAGCGGGAGAGAAAGACTGAGGGAGAGAGACAGAAAGGCAGACTGACAGAGGGAGTGAGAGCGAGAGAAAGAGAGAGAAAACAGAGAGGCGGAGAGACAGAGAGATACAGATGGAGAGAAAGACTGAGGGAGAGCGACAGACAGGCAGACAGACAGAGAAACAGACACACACACCGACAGAGAGAAATGTAGGAAAATACAGAGAGAAAGAGACAGTGAAACAAAATGGAAAAAAAACGAGGAAGAGAGAGCTAGAGGGAGAGAAAGACAGACAGACAAAGGGAAGAGAGCGAGAGAAAGAGAGGGATAGAGAGAGAGACACAGAGAGAGAGAGACAGAGAGAGCAGATCGGAGAAAGACTGGGGGAGAAAGAGAGACAGACAGGCAATGGGAAGAGAGCGAGAGAAAGAGATGGATAGAGAGGGAGACAGAGAGAGAGAGAGAGAGCAGATCGGAGAAAGACTGAGGGAGAAAGAGAGACAGACAGGCAATGGGAAGAGAGCGAGAGAAAGAGATGGATAGAGAGGGAGACAGAGAGAGAGAGAGAGCAGATCGGAGAAAGACTGAGGGAGAAAGAGAGACAGAGAGGCAAATAGAGAGAAACAAACACATACACGGACAGAAAGAAATGTAAGAAAATAGAAAGAGAAAGAGAAAGAAAAGGGGAAAAGTAGAGGACAAGAGAGCTAGAACGAGAGAGAAAGGGCGATGAATAGAGTGATAGTGAGAGAGGTGGGAGAGAAAGAAAGAGGCCATTCGGCACATCGTGCCTTTGCCAGCTCTTCAAAAGAGATATCCAATTAGTCTCATTCCCTGGCTCTTTCTCCATAGCCCTGCTATTTTCTTCCCTTAAAGTAACTAATCAATTCCCTTTCGAAAGTTACTATTGAATCTGCTTCCACCGCCTTTTCCAGTCGTGAATTCCAGATCATATCACAATGCTGCAGCTGCGACCTAAACTGTAATTTATAATACTTTAGCTTAAATTTCTTGCTTTTATGTCTCTATTTATAAAGCCAAGCTCCCATATTTTTTAATGAAACTTATCAATCTGCTCTGCAACCTTCAAAGATTTGTGTACATACACCACTAGGTCTCCCTGTTCTTGCACTCCTATTAAAATTGTGCTATTTAGTTCATATTGCCTCTTCTCTTCTTCCATCCAAAATGCATCACTTCACACTTCTCTGCATTGACTTTCATCTGCCATTTGCCTACCCATTACACTGTTCTGTCTATGTCCTCCTAAAGTATGCTACTATCCTGTAACTACATTGTGTAGAACCACCCCCGTAGGATATCCACTGCTGCTTCTGGAGAATGAGTGTGTCTGTGTGTCTATGTTTGGTTTCTGCTTGTGTGTGTGTGTGTGTGTGTGTGTGTGTGTTTGTGTTTGGTGTGAGAGAGAGAGGAAAAAAGAAAGATAGAGAGGCATGGAAAGTAAAAGATACAAAACTAGGTGGGATCGTGAGTTGTGAGGATGATGCAAAGAGGTCTCGAGGCGATTTAGACAAGTTGAGTGAGTGGGCAAATACATGGCAGATGCACTATAATGTGGATAAATGTGAAGTTATCGACTTCGGAAGGAAAAACAGGAAGGCAGCGCATTATTTAAATGATAGATTGGGAAATGTTGATGCACCAGTCTCTGAAAGCAAACATGCAGGTGCAGCAAGCAGTTGGAAGGAAAATGGTATGTTGGCCTTCATTGCAGGAGGATTTGCCTAAAGGAGCAGGGATGTTTTACTGCAGTTATACAGGGCCTTGGTGAGACCGCACCTGGAATAGTGTGTGCAGTTTTGGTCTCCTTACCTAAGAAAGGATATACTTGCCATAGAGGTAGTGCAGCGAAGATTCACAAGACTGATTCATGGGATTGCAGATTTGAGGTATGAGGAGAGATTGGGTCGACTCGGCCTGTATTCACTCGAGTTTAGAAGAAGGCGAGACGATCTCATTGAAACATATAAAATTCTGACAGGGCTAGACAGACTGAACGCAGGGAGGATGTTCGCCCTGTCTGGCGGGGTCCAGAACGAGGAGTCACAATCTCAGGATACGGGGCAGGACATTTAGAACTGAGATGAGGAGAAATTTCTTCACTCAGAGGGTGCAGAACCTGTGGAATTCTCTACCACGGAAGGCTGTGGAGGCCAAATAACTGTATATATTTAAGAAGGAGCGAGATAGATTCCAAGATACAAAAGGCATTAAGGGGTATGGGGAGAGAGCGGGAATATGGCATTGAGGTAGAGTTTCAGCCATGATGGTATTGAATGGCGGAGCAGGCTCGAAGGGCCGAATGGCCTACTCCTGCTCCTATTTTCTATGTTTCCATGTTTCTATGTAAGTTTCACAAGGAGAAAAACACATTGATACAGACAGACAAAAAGGAAGAGTGAGAGAATGAGAGATTCAAAGTCAGAAACAGAGAAACAGAGAGAGATGAGGGAAGAGGGAGAGAGAGAAATGAAAAGTAGGAAAATGCAAAATAATAGAGAGTGACTGAGGAGGAAACGGGTAAAGAAAAAGGAAAAACATGAGTGACCACGAGAAAACAAAGACAGATACAGATATTGAAGAAGAAACAAACAGAGATAGCCGGAAAACGACAGAAAGGCAAAATTAACAAGTGAAGAGACAGAGAAGGCAGAAAGTGGGCCAGAGAAAAGAAGTGACAAGGAGCGAGACAATAATAAAAACAGAAACAAAGACGTTGAGAAAGAACACAAGGACAAAAGAAAGGTAACGATTAAAACAACAAAGACAATTAAGACAGATTCACATAAAAGGGAAGGAGAATGTGTGAGAGAGAGATAGAAACGACGAGGGGCAGAGGTAAAGTTAGACAGAGGTGGCGAGAAATAAAGATAGAATTATTAAGACAGGAGAGAAAAATAAAGAGAAAGGAAGCTTATATAGAGAATGATAAATCAGGCGTGGGTAGAACGAGAGAGAGAGAGTGACAAAGAATCAAAAGTGATAGAAGCGAAGAGGTAAATAGAAAGAAGAAATCAATAAAAAAATATCTAGAAATAGTTGCAAAGATGAGATCGTGAAGTCAACTCGCAACAGAGAGAAAGTAGTCGACAGAAGCAGAGCTGGAGAGAGTAAGAAACAAACAGAATGAAACAAAGACAGATGAAAAGGGAAGGAGGAAAATAAGAAATAGGAGCAGGAGTAGGCCACACGGCCCCTCGAGCCTTCTCTGACATTCAATGAGATCATAGCTTTCCCGCCCGATCCCCATATTCCTTACTTCCCCTAGAATCCAAAAATCTATCAATCTCAGCCTTGAACATATACAACGACTGAGCATCCACAGCCCTCTGGGGTAGAGAATTCCAAATATTCACAACCCTATGGGTGAAAAAAATCCTCCTCATCTCAGTCTTAAATGGCCGACCCCTTATCCTGAGTCTATGCCCCCGAGTTCTACACAATCCTGCCTGAGGAAACAACCTTTCAGCATTTCCCCTGTGAAGCCCCCTCAGAATCATGTATGTTTCAATGAGGTCAGCTTTCATTCGACTAAACTCGTGAGGGTATTTGCCCATTCTACATAATCCCTCTCCGAACGGGACAACCTTCTCATCCCTGGAATCAATCGACTGAACCTTCGTTGCACCGCTTCCAAAGCAAGTATAACCTTCCTTAGATAAGGAGGCCAAAACTGTACACAGTACTCCAGGTGTGGTCTCACCAAAGCCCTGTACAACTGTAGCAAAACTTTCTTACTCTTGTACTCCAACCCCCTTGCAATAAAGGCCAACATGCCATTTGCCATCCTAATTGCTTACAATACCTACATGCTAACTTTCTGTGTTTCTTGTACGAGGACACCAAAATCTCTCTGAACACCAGCATTTAATAGTTTTTCACCATTTAAAAAATATTCTGTTTTTCTATTCTTCCGACAAAAGTGAATAACTTCACATTTCCCCACGTTTTACTCCATCTGCCACCTTCTCGCCCACTCACTTAACCTGTCCATATCCCTTTGCAGCCCCTTTGAGTTCTCCTCACAGCTTACATTCCCACCTAGCTTAGAATTGTCAGCAAACTTGGATACATTACACTCGTTCTCCTCATCTAAGATATTTATATAGATTGTAAAAAGCTGAGACCCGTGTATTGAGCCTTGCAGCACCCCACTGGCCAACATGAAAATAACCCGCTCATCCCGACTCTCTGTTTTCTGTCCGTTAACCAACCCTCTATCCATGGTAATATATTACCCCCAACCCCATGAGCTGATATCTTGAGTACCAACCCTTTTATGTGTCACGTTATCGAATGCCAATTGAAAATCCAAACATTTGACATCAACTGGTTCCGCTTTATCTACCCTGCTAGATACATCCTCAAAAAGCTCTAATAACTTTGGCAAACACGATCTCCCTTTCATAAATCCATGTTCACTCTGCCTAATGAAATTATGATCTTCTAAGTGCCCTGTTACCACTTCCTTAATAATGGATTCCAGCATTTTCCAGACCACTGATGCAAAGCTACATGCCCTGTAGTCCCTTGTTTTCCCTCTCCCTTTTTTCTTGAATAGCGATATTACATTTGATATCTTCCAATCCACTGGGACCATTCTAGAATCTAGGGAATTTTGGAAGATCATAACCGATGCATCCACTATCTCGGTTTTCGAACCCTTCGATGTTGGTCATCCGGTCTGGGAGAATTGTCCCGTTAATTTCTCTAATACTTTATCTCTACAGATATTAGTTACTTTAAGTTCCTTTATTGCATTATACTCTTGGTTTCCCACTATTTCCGGTATGCTTTTTGTCTCTTCTACTTTGAAGGCAGATGCAAAATATTTGTTTAACTTCTCTGACATTTTCTGATGTCCCCGTTATCATTTCTCCTGTCACATCCTCTAAGGGACCAACGTTTACCTTTGCTACTCTCTTCCTTTTTACATACTTGTAGAAGCTCTGACAATCTGTTTTATATTTCTTGCTCGCTTACTCTCATATTCTACTTTCTCCCTTTTTATCTTTTTTTTTCGTCGTACGTTGCTGGTTTCTAAAACTCCACAATCTTCATGCTTACTCCTCTCCTTGGCAGCATTATAGGCCTCTTCTTTTAATCTAATACTGTCCTTAACTTCTTTGATTAGCAACGGATGGATCACTTTTCCTGTGGATTTTTAATTTCTCAATAAAATGTATATTCGTTGAGAATTCTGAAATACTTCTTCAAATGTCTGCCATTGTTTATCTTTGAGTCTATTTTCCCAATTTACCTGAGCCAACTCGCCCTTCATACCCATATAATTGGCTTCATTGAAGTTTAAGACCCCAGTATCACTCCCAGTGAGCCGGCTCGATCAGATGTCGCAGGTGAAGCAGCACCAGGGCCTGCGTTTCCCCCGAGGCCGATTCCTCTACCCGCCATGATCGCGTTGCCTCTATAGAAGCATCATCCGATCGTACCTCTAACCGTTGAATCAAGGACCCCAACCAAACACAGGTTTGTGAGGGAAGTTCGCAGCCCTGTGTCTGTCCACGTCTCAGAAATCGGAAATTGCTGCGATCGACTGAATTCAGTGCACCAAATAAAACAGAACACTTGTTTTTTACTTGAACGGGAATGCTGCACGTGCAAATGGTGTTGGTCCGCTGGGACTCTCTATAATGGTGTGAATGGTGTTGGTCCACTGGGACTCTCTATAATGGTGTAAATGGTGTTGGTCCACTGGGACTCTCTATAACGGTGTGAATGGTGTTGGTTCCACTGGGACTCTCTATAATGGTGTAAATGGTGTTGGTCCACTGGGACTCTCTATAACGGTGTGAATGGTGTTGGACCACTGGGACTCTCTATAACGGTGTGAATGGTGTTGGACCACTGGGCCTCTCTATAACGGTGTGAATGGTGTTGGACCACTGGGACTCTCTATAACGGTGTGAATGGTGTTGGACCACTGGGCCTCTCTATAATGGTGTGAATGGTGTTGGACCACTGGGACTCTCTATAACGGTGTGAATGGTGTTGGACCACTGGGACTCTCTATAACGGTGTGAATGGTGTTGGACCACTGGGCCTCTCTATAATGGTGTGAATGGTGTTGGACCACTGGGACTCTCTATAACGGTGTGAATGGTGTGGTTCCACTGGGACTCTCTATAATGGTGTAAATGGTGTGGTTCCACTGGGACTCTCTATAATGGTGTGAATGGTGTTGGACCACTGGGACTCTCTATAACGGTGTAAATGGTGTGGCTCCACTGGGACTCTCTATAATGGTGTAAATGGTGTGGTTCCACTGGGACTCTCTATAACGGTGTGAATGGTGTTGGACCACTGGGACTCTCTATAACGGTGTAAATGGTGTGGTTCCACTGGGACTCTCTATAATGGTGTAAATGGTGTGGTTCCACTGGGACTCTCTATAATGGTGTAAATGGTGTGGTTCCACTGGGACTCTCTATAACGGTGTAAATGGTGTGGTTCCACTGGGACTCTCTATAATGGTGTAAATGGTGTGGTTCCACTGGGACTCTCTATAATGGTGTGAATGGTGTTGGACCACTGGGACTCTCTATAATGGTGTGAATGGTGTGGTTCCACTGGGACTCTCTATAACGGTGTAAATGGTGTGGTTCCACTGGGACTCTCTATAACGGTGTAAATCGTGTGGTTCCACTGGGACTCTCTATAATGGTGTAAATGGTGTGGCTCCACTGGGACTCTCTATAATGGTGTAAATGGTGTGGTTCCACTGGGACTCTCTATAATGGTGTGAATGGTGTTGGACCACTGGGACTCTCTATAACGGTGTAAATGGTGTGGTTCCACTGGGACTGTCTATAATGGTGTAAATGGTGTGGTTCCACTGGGACTCTCTATAATGGTGTGAATGGTGTGGTTCCACTGGGACTCTCTATAATGGTGTGAATGGTGTGGTTCCACTGGGACTCTCTATAATGGTGTAAATGGTGTGGTTCCACTGGGACTCTCTATAATGGTGTAAATGGTGTGGTTCCACTGGGACTCTCTATAATGGTGTAAATGGTGTGGTTCCACTGGGACTCTCTATAATGGTGTAAATGGTGTTGGACCAATGGGACTCTCTATAACGGTGTAAATGGTGTTGGACCACTGGGACTCTCTATAACGGTGTAAATGGTGTGGCTCCACTGGGACACTCCTTAATGGTCTAAATGGTGTTGGTCCACTGCGACTTTACAAAATGGCTTGGAATGAGAGGCTTTTTTTCTCTTTGGGATTCTATGTAATGGGAGGGATTCGGAAAGGGCTTGGTCTTTTCGGATTTTTTACAGAGGGAGTGAATGAGAAGGGGTTTTTCTCCTTGGGATTCTATGCAATGCGAGGGAATAGGAAATGGTTTGATCCTTTCGGATTTTGTCCAGTGGGAGTGAGTGAGAAGGGGTTTGGTCCATTGGGATTCCATCTGCGTGCTATTGCGTTTACAGGGGAGACCTGTATGTTGCCAATCTGCTTTGTGTTTAAATTTGTGCCCCCTCGTTTAATCCCTAAAAAGAAAAGCATAAATGTAACGGAACATGGAAAGGAAATTCTTCAGATATCAGGTGATCAGCGGAGCTTTTTGGGCAGGTAGCTGCTCGCCAGAGAATGCTGAGCCCGATTGGCAATATCAGCTCACTGCCATTAAATGGGTACGGTCACAATACAAACCCAGGAAAATCAAATGAAGCATAACTGGACATCAAATAAGAAAAGGGCAAAAATGTATTTCATAAAGAGATGATATGTCTCAGGCAGTTATGTTGTCAGAACTTGTGATTGATTGACATTGATTGGTTGAATGTTAGACTGAAGTTTACATTCACGTTTTCATTCGGTAATTTCCGTTGGGCAGATGACAGGCAGTCATTTCATTCTGTGGAGCGATGGACATGTTCCATTGGAATAGTCTTCCTGTTGTGTTTGGAGTTTCCGAGCATCAACCAGGACGCGCTCTTCCTCACCGCCAAAGCCACGATGATTATTATTGGTCTATACCCAGTATCACGGGGAAAGGAGTCAGGGGCGGCTTAGTCATCAAACTTTAATTCCCAAAAATGGATCATTTTGCAATAAGTGAAAGGAGTTCGGAAACACAGTTCTCAAACCCATCTACATCCGACAATAAAAGAACGGTGTGTAAGTACGTCATCTGCAACAGAAAGTTCAAGTAATGACGGACGTACTTTTGCCATGTCCACCTGATCTGAACCACCGACTAAGAAGAAAATCAAATCGTGGACGAGGCAGTATCGAGAGGCTTTTTTGAAATGAGGTTCCATTAATTTTGCAAAAGCAAACCATGATCCAAAGCTCCAGTGTGTTATTTGTAGAGGGACTTGCAAACAAGTGTTTAAAACTGTCAAAGTTAAAAGGACATTTAGAAACAGAACATGGGGAATTCATTGATCACCCGCTTGAATATTTTCAAAGGAAGCAACAGGAATTAAAGTTATCAGCACAAGTTCTTAATCGGTCAACTGCTCTGAATGATAAGACACAACTGGCGTCATATTTGGTCGCCTAACGTGTGGCAAAAGAAAAAATGGAGACAAAACTTATTCTTCCAGCATCTCTGGATATGGTGCGTACAATCTTCAATGAGAAGCCTGCTGTAAGATTGAGAAGCATTCCTCTCAGTGATAACACAATGCATCGGGGATTATGTTCTATTGCTGAGCAGTGAGAAGCCAAGCTGATTACTCGGTTACAGTCGGCCGGGGATTTTGCTTTCCAACTTGACGAGAGTGCTGATATTTCAAATTGTGCAACACTGTTAGTTTTTCTGAGATATGTCGGGCAAGATGACTTCATGGAAGGTTTGCTGTGTTGTCGAACTTTAGCAACAAATACAACAGGAGCACAGATATTCGAAGCACTGCATGAGTGTGTCGATGGAAAATACAAATTGGACTGGGCTAATTGTAAAGGAATTCCAACTGATGGAGCAGCAAGTATGACAGGTAGAAATAGCAGAGTCGTGAGAACAATACCTAAGGCAGCTGTTAATGATGTTTGGAATCACTGTTTCATTCACCGCGAAGGTTTGGCGTCCAAGGTATTTGCCCCTGATCTTATGGCAGTAATGAAGGAAGTAGTGAAAATTGTCAATTTATTTAAAGGAAGCTCTCTGAACTGCAGGCTTTTTGAAGCATTATGTTCAGAAATGGGAGCTGAGCTTACTCATTTAGTGTTCAACACTGAGGTACGATGGCTGTCACGGGGCAGGGTGCTTACAAAGGTGTATGACCTCAGGGAAGAGAATCATATTTTTCTGGCAGAGAAACAGTCGAACTTGGCCAATTTGTTTTACGATGACAGTTGGTTAATGAAGTTGCCATACCTGGCTGACATGTTCTCAATTTTAAACGATGTGAATTTGAAGTTACAAGGAAGAGGCAATGATTTGTTTCGACATTGTGAACAGATACAAGCATTCCAAAAGTCATTAGAACTGTGGCAAGCCCGACTGAAAAGTAATCGCCCGAGCTATTCCATGTTCCCAACACTCTTACAACATATTGAGGAGAACAGCATCAATGAAGATAAAGGGAATGAAATGAAATGTGACATACAGTTACACCTCGCTGCTCTGTCTGACCATTTTGATCGCTACTTCCCTGCAGAGGGATTTGCAAATTTGAAGGAAAAGCTTTGTGTGAAAGATCCTTTTTGCTTTCGAAAATTCTGAATCAGTAATGAAGTTAAACTTGATGCCTGAGCAATAAAACGAGCTGGTGAGACTCACCTGTGAGCACACCGAAAACACGCCACAAGTCATTTAGTTTGTCACTTTTTGGATCAGTGCTTTCAAAGAATATCCACTGTTTAGTAAGATAAACGTTGCGTTGTTGCTGCCATTCACAACAACCTACATCTGCGAATTGTGATTTTCGACTGTGAGATGGTTAAAAAAAAGAGAAAGAAACCGATTCAACAGCGCACCTGATATGGGTGTAGAGCTTTCATCTTGTGATCCAGATTGGAACGAGTTCATGAACAACAGGCACATTATTTAAGTGAAACTCAACCTTATCTTTTATTTACTGTATTCATACTGCATTTAAAATGTCTTTCAAGTAACGTCGATATCTAAATTTAGTTATAACTTGAAGTGAAGTGAAGAGCGAGCATGTACTGAGCTTTATTGGGATTTGATGAAAACTCCAGTCAGAAGTTGTTATTGTTTTGGATCCTGTGGGAAGTGTTTGCCTTCTACTGGGTCACGAGGAAAAAAGTTTGTGAAACACTGTTCTAAATTGTACGGTCAGTGTCTGTTCAGCAAACCGGCTCTCAATTCCTCAGTCCATATTTCTGGAAACGCTTATGTGCGCGACGTCGGCAATAAAACACTGACCGACGCCCGGTTACTAATGGCGGCCGGAGGCCCCACATTCCCCCGAGCCCCAGAAATCCCTCTCTCTCTTCAAGGCGCTGATTTCCCGAACAGAATGCGCATGCTCCCCAGGCCCGCCCTGCATTCTGGGAGCGCCTCTGTCTTGCAGTTTGTGTTGAGTCGGACTCGGTGGAAACGGGAGAAGAAACCGGGAAGCGGCGGGTAGAAAAGGGGAGGGGCTGGGTGAGGCGTTTAATGGTGTCACGGGACCCCGACCCGCCGGTCCGCCTGGCCCCCCGTCTCTGATTCGGAGTCTGAGCCGCATTCGGTGTTGCTGAGACTCCGCTCGCCCCCACTCATTGTCCGGGATCAGCACCGTGCATGCTCCGGCCACCGGCGCTTCCCGCGCATGCACTCTGCACCTCTTCGAATTGAGTTGGACCATATTCTACCTCGCGCGGCATTCTGAGGAAGGTCATCTGACATTGTAAACCCCTCTTGCTGATATTTCTGTGATGGGGTTTCGAAGTGCGAGGTTCAACCAAACAAAAGCAAAATACTACGGATGCTGGAAATGTGAAATATAATGAGAAAATGCTGGAAATCCTCAGCAAGTCAGGAAGCATCCGTGGAGAAAGAAACAGACTTAACGTTTCAGGTTAGAGTTAAAGTTTTGTCAGAGCTTGAAGAAGTAAAAGAATTAACAGTTTTTTAAGCAAGTAGAGAGCCAGGGAAAAAGGGGGCGGGGAGGGAAAGAACAATAGGGAAGGTCTGTGAGAGGGTGGAGGGCAGGGGTGATAATGCAACAAAAGGGATGATGGTGCAAGGCAAGGAGGGTGGTAATGGGTCAAGTAAAGAAACAAACAATGGCTGCAGAGGAGCTTTAAAGGGCTCCAGTTAGTTGGATGTGTGAATGAGGCAGTGAGCCAAAATAAGCGCATTTGAAGCGGAGAGAGAGGGACACGCTGTGTAACCGGGCGCAAACATTCATCCACAGCCCAGACATCACTTGTTTTCCACTTGGCGTGAAAGGAATATATTAATTACAAAAATCCATGTTATTTGATTTTGAATAGTTTTGTTTCTAAATTGAATCATGTTTCTCCAATTATATTTCCCAACTCAGATTCAAAGCCTCCAACCCAACCCAAATGTTGGAGATGGTGCAGAGGGTTTGTATTTCAGCAGCGGTAGGAGGGTGAGTGTGTGGGACGGGGATTTACAATCTGGGGGAATGAGCAGGAAGAATGGTCCACAGAAACGAAATTTGCCTGTTCTGAATTTCTATCCTGTATTCACAGTGAGGACTTTTGTAAATTCCAGTGCATTGATTGTGGAAAGAGCTTTAACCAGTTCCACAACCTGAAAAAAACATCGCACGATTCACAACGGGAAGAAACCGTACACGTGTTCTGTGTGTGGACGAGGCTTCAACTGATCGTCCAACCTGGAGGGACACAAGGACACCCGGACGATGGAGAAACCGTGGAAATGTGGCGATTGTGGGAGGGGATACAATTACCCGTCCAGGCTGGAAACTCATCGACACAGACACACTGGGGAGAGGCCGTTCACCTGCTCCGTGTGTGGGAAGGGATTCACTCATTCAACCAGCCTACTGACACATCAACTTGTTCATACTGATAAGAGAGCTTTAAAATGTTCTGACAGTCAGAAGAGCTTTAAAAGAAAAAAGGATCTACTGACACACCAACGTACTCACACTAGGGAGAGGCCGTTCATCTGCACTGATTGTGGGAAGAGATTCAGTCAGTCATCCAACCTGCTGACACACCAATATATTCACAATGGGGAGAGGCTGTTCACCTGCTCCGTGTGTGGGAAGGAATTCACTCGTTCATCCTACCTCATTGAACATCAACATGTTCATACTGATAAGAGACCCTTTGAATGTTCTGACTGTGAGAAGAACTTTAAAAGAACGGGGGATCGACTGAGTCACCAACGTATTCACACTGGGGAGAGGCGGTTCACCTGCTCCGTGTGTGGGAAGGGATTCATTCTGTCATCCAGCCTACTAATACACCAGCGAGTTCACATATGACTGCATGGTTGGATTCTGCTGTTATTACTGCTGTTAATCACATCCAGGACTGTACCATGTTCATTCTAGCAGTTGGAGGTTTTTTCTGATGTTAATAACCCATTTCACTGGACTACAGTATGAGAATTCTGTACAAGTGTTGAATAAATCAGCTTTCTTTCAAACACAGTGTTTCTATTCCTTGATATCTCGATGATAAGACAAGCAATTGGAGGACTCATGATGAAGTGAGTGGAATCCAACTTACAACTAAGTTCCTCCACCTTTTTAAAAGATGGATCTACAAGATGTCCAAGTCTGACAGGACAGAAACTTCTATTATATCACAGGGTCCACTTCAATCAGCCTAAGCAGATTTCCACTACCCTTGTGTGAAAAAGAGATTCTTGATTTCAATGCTAGACACCCTAGCTCCAAATTTAAGCTGATGCCCTCTTGTTCTCGATTCCCCCACCAGAGAAAATCGTTTCTATTTCTAACCTATCGAATCCCTTTATAATTTTAAATATCTGGATCAGATCACCCCTCATCCTTCGGAACTCAAGGGAAATCAAACCAAGTTTATACAAATGGTCCTCATAATCGAACCCTTCAAGCCCCAGTATCATTCTGGTGAATCTGCACTGTCCCCCCTCCAAGGCCAATATATCCTTGGTGAGGATCAGTACTCCAGATGGGCTCTGACCAAGGCTCTGTAGAACTGAAGCATCAATTCCTCCCGTTTGTATTCCAGCCCTCGAGATAAAGGCCAAAATTCCATTAGTCTGTGATTTTTTATCTGTGCACTAGCTTTTAGTGATTTGTGTGCATGGACACACAAATCCCTTTGCTCCTGCACCGTTCCCAGTCTCTCATTTTAAGAGAATACTCCAATGTTTCCTTCTTGCATCCGAAGTGAATGATCTCACACTTCCCCGCATTGAACTCCATCTGCCACATATTGCCCATTCACTTAAACTGTCTTTTTGTAACTTCCTGCTTCCATCTGCACCACTTACTCGGCCTACTAACTTAGTGTCACCTGGAAACTTGGATCTACAACTCTGTATTCCTTCATCCAAGTTATTGATAAATATGGTGAAAAGCTGAGGCCCAAGTGCAGATCCCCTGGGGACACCACTTGTCACATCCCGCCAATTAAAGAACATTTCCTTTATTCCTACTCTCTTCTCCGACCTCCCAACAAATTCCAACCCAAGTCACAAGGTCACTTTCAATTTCTTGCACCTTTATTTATTCTATTAATCTCTCGTGCTGATCCTCATGATCGGGTGCTGGGGAGATCACATGGCGAGATAGTGGGGCGCTCACAAGACGAGCTACTAGGGAGATCACAAGGTGAGGAAGTGGGAGACCACATGATCACATACTGGGGAGATCACATGGCAACGTACTTGGAGATCACATGGCGAGGTACTGGGGAGATCATATGGCCAGGTATTGGGGCGATCACATGGCGAGTTCCTGGGAGATCACATTGCGAGGTACTCGGGAGATCACATGGCTAGGTACTGGGGAGATCACATGGCGGGGTACTGAGGGAATCACATGGCGAGGTACTGGGGAGATCACATGGCGAGTTACTTGGGAAATCACATGGCTAGGTACTGGGGAGATCACATGGCGAGTTACTTGGGAGATCACATGGCTAGGTACTGCGGAGATCACATGGCGAGGTACTGGGGAGATCACATGGCGAGTTACTTGGGAGATCACATGGCTAGGTACTGAGGGAATCACATGGCGAGGTACTGGGGAGATCACATGGCGAGTTACTTGGGAGATCACATGGCTAGGTACTGGGGAGATCACATGGCGAGTTACTTGGGAGATCACATGGCTAGGTACTGGGGAGATCACATGGCTAGGTACTGGGGAGATCACATGGCGAGGTACTGGGCGATCTCATGACGGGGTACAGCAGACATCACATGACGAGACACGGTGAGGTCACATGATGGACCAGTGAGATCGCATAACATAGTAGTGGAGGGATCACATGACGCTCTACAGCAGACATCACATGACGCGGTCCGGGGAGATCACACGACACTGCACTATGGACTTGACATTACACATTTCCTGGGATGGGATCTCCCTCCATTATCCACCCACTGAACCCATCCAGGTAACTGTCTTCCCAAGAGGAGAGAGGAAGGGGGAGAGTAAGGAGACAACAAAAGGGCTTTCATCCTGTGATATGTGTCTGTCACTGCACCATTTTAAAGTTGGCTCTCCCCTAAACGGGAACCAAGTGCTTCATTGGAAAGTTTGTGTATCTCCGAGCCCCAGACAGCTTCCTTCAGACATCATTCAAACCAAAGCGAATGTGTGAAGGGGAAGCGCTGTTTGAAATCCTGATTCTGGGTCAACCACGGACCAGGACCTGGTCTGCAGGGCACGTCTATGATGTCACAATACTCAGGCATAGCGTCATAGAAGCGTCACCGCTTTATGACATCACTGATACTGCAGTACCTAGCAACCAACCGAGGAACGAACCTCTCGGAACACTGCATATTATGGCCTGTGTTTAGCTCGGGGCTTTTCCAGACAGTGAAAGAGGAGCTGGGTTCAATGTGTGAGCAGTGTGTGCGCGGAGATCACTTTATACACAGTACATCACCACATTGTTCAAGCAATTTTCAATTAAGGAGAAATAAACTAGGAAACTATAGTCCTATTAGTCTAACATCAGTTGTGGGGAAGTTACTAGACTCAGTTATTCGGTTCAGAGTGACTGAGCATTTGGATAAATTTGAGCTGATCAGGGAGAGCCAGTATGGATTTGTATTTCTGACTGTGTGTATAATTGGAATGAATGTCCCAGCAATGATTGTGTGTGGAGTGTACATGTGCTGTGGGAGGAGATAAATTGGTGGGTACAGTCCATGATAGGGTGGAGTGACATGGGTTGTCGGTCGAGATTAAATCGGTTGGAGGAGGTTACAGAGGTAGGGAGGGGGCAAGGACCATGAAGGGTTTTGTACACGAGGATGAGGATTTTAAAATCGAGACGTTGCCGGACTGGGAGCCAATGCAGTAACATACGAACAGAAACATACGGTTCACTGCCCGGCAGACAGGTGGAGAAGACATTGATGTCCGGGGAGGAACAGTCAGGGTCACAGCAGCAGTCGAGTTCATAGAATCCGCCAGTCAGGTCACAGGTACAAATGGGAACGGCTGGAACAAGACACACACACAGAAATCGTACAACAGAACACGCACGGTCTCAAAGACCACCCCCCTCTCTTGTCTGAATCCACGATCGCCGTCTTCTCTATGTCCCAAAATCAATCTGCAGACTTATCCTCCCACTGCTTTCTACTCACCGAATTACAGGTTCCAGATACCCAGCACAACCCACTTAATAAAAAATAATAGTTATTAGGAGAGAATAGAGAAGCTGGGATTACTCTACTTGGAGCAGGGAAGGTTCAGGGGAGATTTAGCAGAATGGTACCGGGGATGAGGGACTTCAGTTAACGGGAGAGTCTGGAGAAGCTGGGATTGTTCTCCTTAGAGCAGAGACGGTTAAGGGGAGATTTAATGGAGGGGTTGAAAATGAGGAGGGGTTTTGATGGAGTCGATGGGGAGAAACTGTTGCCACTGGCGGGAGGGTCGGTAACCAGATGACACAGATTGAATAGAATTGGGAAAAGAGCCAGATGTAGATGAGGAGAATGTTTTTAGGGAGCGAGTTGTTCTGATCTGGAATTCACTGCCTGAAAGGTCGGTGGGAGCAGATTCAATAATAACTTTCAAAAGGGAATCGGATCAATCGTTGAAAGGAAGACATTTGCGGGACTGTGGGGAAAGAGCAGGGGAGTGGGACGAATGGGATTGCTCTTTCACAGAGCCAGCACAGGCGCGATGTTTCAAGGGGCTCTTTCACAGAGCCGGCACGGGCGCGATGGGCCGAGCGGTCTATTTGACAGAACCGGCACAGGCGCGATGGGCCGATCAGCCTCTCTTTGTGCTGTTTGATTCTCGCTCATTTTCGGGTTCCGTTTGACTGGGAGGCGGCCGAGTGATTCCCCGCCACCCGCACCCCGCCCCCAGCCCAGCTCGACACCGGGCGCTGCCAGAGTGGAGATTCACGGGGCCCGCAGGAGGGACGGATTAACTCCCCCCGTCTGCCCCCCAACCCCCACTCTCCCCTCTCAGGCCACTCCCGGGTGCGGGCCCTCCATTTTTCAGCTTCGCCCCCGCCCACAGCAGCGCCCGCCCGCCGACCCGAGGTCGCCATCGTTACCCTCCCGTCGCCGGCCTGTTGGGAAGGGAACGCGGCACAGGGACCGCGCGGCGCATGCGCGGTTTCGCTGGCCGCAGAGCACGTACGCGCCGTGCGTCAGCGCGCAAATGTGAGTGACGTTGCCGCGTGTCACGTGATGGGACGAGTCAGCCCAGGCGGTGTGGCGGGAGGGCCGGGCGGATGTGTGAGCTGTTCATCAAAGGGCCCGGAGTCAGCGCTCACTCCGCACAGGGTTTGGAGAATTTGTTTAAAATGCAAAATCTGGAGGAATGAAATCAAAATAGAAATGCAGAAAAAAAGAGAAAAAATTGGAAATAAAAACAGAAATGTCCAAACTCACATCAGGCTGATGGTCTGGGTCCTCCCGCCACTATTAGTCTTCTCTACCTGGGGCATCGGATGAGCAGAATGTTTGAATGTAACTTTTTTTTAATGCAGAGGGTGCTGAATGTATGGAATTGACCAGCGAGGGAGGCAGTGGGGCCTGATTGTATCAGCAAATTCCAGAGAGTTGGCTCAGTCGCTGATAGCAGTACCTTGGGATTTGACAGCCTAGAAATTGGGATCTTTATTTTTTTTGTACATGTGCACTAGCTTTTTACTGATTGGTGTACCTGGACACCCAAATCCCAATGCTGCTCCACTGTTTTTAGTTTCTCACCATTAAGAAATTAATCCCATTTCTAACCTGGTGCCTGCAATAAATGCTCTTTGTTTAACTCCCCACATCTTTACTGTCCGGCTTTATTTCCGCTCTTCACTGTTCAATAACAACAGACACCGTGAGACTTGAACTTTAAAAAAAAAATTTCGAAATATACTTTATTTCATAAAATTGATGGATACACAGAGTTCAATGTAAATATCATAGTTCCAATTCAAATCAATACAATACAGATCGTACACACTACGGTTCCATTATTACAATTCAAAACACAGCACATATCTTTTAATACATTCTGGACAATACAAGGTGAAATGGCCTTACACGGTGGCCTTTCCCCATAGATTCTTTGTACAGGCCGCACCTCTCTTCAGTGCATCCCACAGCATGTACTCCTGGACCTTGGAGTGTTCCAGTCGGCAATACTCGGTCGTGGACAGCTCCTTCATCTGGACGACCAGCGGGTTTCGAGCGGACCATTGGGCCACCTTAAGCGAATTGATGGTCTTCCAGCAGCAGTTGATATCTGTCTTGGTGTGTGTCCCGGGGAACTGCCCGTAGTGCACAGTGTTCTCTGTAACCGAGCTGTTGGGAATAACCCCTCTTCGACTCCACGGTATAGAGGTCCTGTCTCTATGGAGGGGGCTTTCACCTTTTACCGAATACACGGATCCATTCGCCCACATTCATGTTAGTGTTTGGCAAACACTGTCTGATGTCTCTCACACACCTGTCGAACCTTGGGGTCAGAGACTTAAGGGGTAATTTCACCCTCACTGCTTGGGCGGTAAACTGACGGAGCAGAAATTAAAATCGGGCCGGTTCTATGAGGGGTGGTTGATCCGCTCTACCAGTTCAGCTCCCAGTGATGTTGTGAGCCGGTGCAGTTTGAGACAATGGACCAGCTTTAGGGCTTCGAAGATTGATACCAGTGCGTATGTCCGGAAAGGTGTGGCCGATTTGAAGCTTCCCCGCCTGGCGGAAATGGGGTGGATGAGGCTAGTTAATGGTGTCAGGTCACTTACCGCCCTTTTAACGCTGTCGTTCCTGCCTCCACCATCGTGGGTAGGGTCCTGAGAAGAGCAGCCTGAGCAACACTCACCTGTTTCCGGTCAGACCACGTGTAATAGGTTAATCAGAGTGTTATGACGTACAAGGGACATCATTCAATGTTAGTTACAAATGGATGGAGGAGCCGCCCTTTCGATGGGCATTGAGTGGTCCAGAACACTGAGAAGTTTCTTTGTAACTTATATTTTGTGGGTCAAGGAGGAGCGGGAGAGCTTTCCTTTGGCCTGCTGCGGCTGAGAGAAATCTCCCGGCCCCTGATCGTCTCAGAAATGTATCAGGAGGTTTCTTTATAGATCTGTGTCACCAGGTCCAGCCTCATGTCCCATTAAACTCCCTGCAGTGAGTAAACATTGCTGCACAGCAGCTCAGAGAGGAAACGATCTCCAGAACTCCCCACTGGAGTTTGAAATTACATTACTATTTCACTACTTAGTAACGGTCCGGGTGTTGGTTCATAACTATTCTTGTTCTGGTCAAAACAAAAATTCCAATGAACAGGACGATGTCTGACCCTGACAGCTCACCCTCAGTCCATTCCACCGGGCAGTGTGTGTGATGGGAAATAATCATCAACCGAAAAGGAGGATTTGATTTTATTCATTTCAGGATTAAACATTTAATATTGAAATCATATTATTTCCAGACTAATAACAGCAAACCATATCATGCTAGAATCACATTTTGTATCATTTCACAACACCGCAGATATTGAGTAAAATATAATTCCTGTCTGGTATTTCCAAATGTATTTCAAGTTTTAGATTGATATCAGTTACTTTAGTGAACTCATTGATGTCAATGGAGAGTAAAAGCAGGCGCGGTGAATAACGGGCTCTGATCCGCTACCATCCGTCTTACGCCAACACCAAACCGGAAAATCTACTCTCATTGACTTTTTCTTTAAATTTCGGATGAAATGTCGACAGATGTTTCTATAATTTAACGAATGTAACAATTAGATTCAGTGGGTATTTCACCCCGTTCTTCAGCTCCTCTCTGAATTTAGTCTGGGTCACAGCATAAATACACGTGTTGGTGCAGGAACTGAGAAGTTGAAGCATGAATCCGGCTGACTCAATGTCACTGGCGGTATAGTACTGGGCATTTGTTATACGCGGAGAGATAACAGAAAAAACTTCTAGGCACCATAACAATATAAAACTGCCTGATATACTGAAGAGTAAAATGATGGATTTCCTTCGGTTCTCCATCTCTGGATCTTTGTGATTCTCTCCATTGCTGTTGCCCCGGAGCCCCCTGCGGACTCTACTGGCCACTAAAATGTACCTGGCGGTGAGAACATTGAAAAGCAAAATGAGAATGCATGGGAGACAAGCCATTAACACAAGAATAAACAAGCAAAACGCTGACCATGTGGGTGAAGTGAAAAAGATCGGTTTCAAGATACAACCCCGGGGTACATTGTCCATTATATATTCCGGGTCAAGTACAAAGTACCAGGGAATGTTTAGTAAACAGCTCAGCGCACTCACCACCCCGATAACAACAGCCGCCGTTTTTTCGGTGCAATAATTTGTTTTCAGCTTCTGACAACTAATGGCCACAAATCGATCAAAGGTGAAAACCACCGTGAACCAGACAGAGGCCGCTGTGGTTGCTAATCTAAGGGTGTCAATGAGACGGCACACGGGGGTAATGGTCAAAAATGAAAATGGGAAATGAATTTCACCAATTCGCCACATTACGACATCAGTGATAATGACCAGGAGATCGGCCGCCGCCATTCCCACCAGGTAGCGGGTGATACATTTGGAGAGTCCGCACTTTCCTCGGGACAGGATCACAATCGCCACCAAGTTAACTGTAAGAAAGAGAAACGGAAGCAGAGGAATTACTGATCAGACCTGGAGCCAAAGCAGCAGTTTGACAAAATCTGGGGTGAATTTTCCAGCTTTGTTGGTGCATCAAATCGTGGAAAATGATTCACTGGTAAATGGTGTCAGGGAGCAGCCCGTTCGTTACATAATGTTGTCAATAAAATTACTTTGCATATTCAATTAAAACTAAATTAAAATGCATCAATTGAATTAGCGTCGTTCTTTATTGAATTAAGCTGACACATGGCTTCTAGAATACAACATTCTAATAATCCAATGCGATCAAGAAATCTCTGATTTTATTCTTCAAATACATTTCAATTTTTTTATGTATACAGTCAGTAAACAAGTAAAAGGAACATTCACATAAACAGACTGACAACCGCATAGCGATAAACGCACCCGGCGCGAATATGATAAAACTCTCACAATCTGACAAAATCCTGATAACAACTTCGTCACATTTCCTCATCATAATTGTACTGGATGTTTCAACAGTTCATTCCGATGAATTATTCACACCGCTGCCCCTCTCCCTCTCTCATTCTCTGTGTGTTTTTCTCTCTGCCTGCCTCTCTCTTTCTCTCGTTCGTTCTCCCCCTCTCTCTAGTTTTCCTTCTCAGTGTCTTTCCATATCGCTCCTCTTTATTTCTCCGCACTCCCTCAACTCCCTTTCTCAATGCCACTTTTCACATCCGAATAAATCGTAACATCCTGCTGTACGTTCACCAGCCCCGAGTTGCAAAGATTCTATTCCCAGTGTCAGTTTGTAAAATGGTGAAGCCTCTGTGATTAGTTTATTGCTTCTACTGATCACCCAAGTCTCCACCTGTTCACCTACACTGTTCACTTCATCTACAATGCATGGAATAAACAGAATCGAATGCCTCTTCCAGACGCACCTCACAATAATTGAAATTCCTTCTCCTGTAATTAAAAAGTACAGCGTTAGATGGCGGCATTGTTCAATTAACAAAACGTCACCATCATCGCTGCTACTTATAATCTCCAGATAAATAGAAGGGCTCCTGATTCCAACAGATAAAGTGCAAACTGGTGTGACATAACCTCAAAGCATTGCATTTTTACAGTGAATTCATCCACAGTGAAGCAGAGAATGAGATGTGAAAGAATCAGCTACAAACTCAGTTCTGTAACCAGACCTCTGGAGCTGCACCATATACATACACAATGAAATAATATTTCAGAATAGTGATAACCAATAAATACATTGAAATAACCGTTAAACTAAATCATATTATTGTAGAGGGAGGACATCGCGCTGCCTCCTTGTAACACTGAGACCGTGAGCTGTCTCATTATCAATCACTGAAAACACATTTATTATAAAATGTTCCAGGACAGGTTAGTTCCACAACATGAAACTGTTAACAGCTCCTGATGGTCTGATACCAGCTCTTAGTCCAGACACTTGATTCCAGTACATTCAGTACAAGGAATGCTCCAGTAACAATGCCAGTGTTGGATATGTAAATGTCATTACAGATATAATGCAGCTGCTACAAGACCGAAAGTTTTGAAGTTGAGGACATACATTCAATGGTATATTCAATACAAAAAACAATCCAGTCACAGTGCCAGGGCTGGATATAAAAAGTTCGTTGCAAATGTAATGCAGCTCCTTCAAGACTGAAAGAGCAGAGACTTTAAACATTCTATCATTCAACTGATAGAACAGAACAGATGACTGCGTAAAATATGATGGGAGAAAAAATAATTAACCAAGTACAGCAGCACAGTTAACACCGATTTAAAATATTCACAGATGAAAAAACAGCTTACCTGGAACTCCAATGGCTGCAAGAAGAGGATAGTAAATAAGTTCGATCTGAATCATTACTGAATATCCCATTTCTGTGAGAAGCAGTGACTTCTGTTGAACTGAAAATCGCAGCTCCAGCAGACACTCTGAGCTGATACATTGCAACCAGCCTGATTTATAGAGGTAATAATTCTCCACTGAGGCTGCAATGCCCCTGATCATTGCTATTAGTTACAGTCACTTGAACAAACACAATGTGTCAGCAGCTTTGATTCCAATGTAGGTGGGACTTGTACAAGTCGGACGGGTTGCATCTGAACCAGAGCGCGACAAATATCCTTGCGGGGAGGTTTGCTAGCACTGTTGGGGGGGGCGGGGTTAAACTAACTTGGCAGGGGGATGGGATACAGAGTGGAGCTACAATAGGGGGTGATGTGCAGCCAAATATAGAGAAAAAAACAAGTCAGCTTGGAAGACAGGGCAAATATGTGAGGGCAAGGCTGGATGGCATCTATTTTAATGCAAGGAGTCTTGCGAATAAGGTGGATGAACTGAAGGTGTTGATAAACACATGGGAGTATGATATTGTTGCTGTCACAGAGACATGGTTGAGGGAGGGGCAAGACTGGCAGCTCAATATTCCGGGGTACAGAATCTTCAGGCGAGATAGAGGGCGAGGTATAAGAGGAGGGGGGGTCGCAATATTAATTAAAGAATCAATTACTGCCATAAGGAGGGATGATATATTAGCAGGTTCCTCTAATGAGGCCATATGGGTGGAGCTTAAAAACAAAAAGGGGGCAAGCACTTTGATGGGAGTGTATTATAGGCCTCCAAACAGTCAGGGGGAGATAGAGGAATAGATATGTAGGCAAATCTCAGAAAATTGTGCAAATAATAGGGTAATAATAGTGGGGGATTTCAACTTCCCCAATATTAACTTGGATACTCAGAGTGTAAAAGGCTTAGAGGGTACAAAATTCTTAACGTGCATCCAGGAGAGCTTTTTGAGCCAGCATGTAGAAAGTCCTACAAGAGAGGGGGCGGTACTGGACCTAATTCTAGGGAATGTGGCCGGCCAAGTGGAAGAAGTGCTAGTAGGAGAGCACTTTGGTGACAGTGACCATAATTTGGTGAGATTTAAGGTGGTCATTGAAAAGGACAGGCAGGGGCCGGAAATAAAGGTTATAAATTGGGGGAAGGCCGATTTTAATAGGATAAGGCAGGATCTGGCCAAAATGGACTGGGATCAGCTGCTTGTAGGAAAATCCGCATCGGAGCAATGGGAGTCTTTCAGAAGGGAGATTGAGACCATACAATGGCAACATGTTCCCGTAAAGGTCAAGGGTGGTTCCAAGAACTCCAGTGAACCTTGGATGTCAGGGGATATACGAGAATGGATTAGGCAAAAAAGGAGGGCTTTTGGCAGATACAAAAGGCTAAAGACGGAGGAAGCCCTAGAGGAGTACAAAAAGTGCAGGGGGATACTTAAAAAAGAAATTAGGAGATCAAGGAGGGGCCATGAAATAACACTGGCGAGCAAAATAAAGGAAAATCCTAAGATGTTTTATAAGTATATTAAGGGTAAGAGGATGACGAGGGAAAAAATAGGGCCCATTAGGGACAAAAATGGCAATCTGTGTGTGGAGCCGGCAGATGTAGGAGGGGTTCTAAATGAATTTTTTGCATCTGTTTTCACTATGGAGAAGGACGATGTAGACATAGAAATACGGCAGGGGGACTGTGATATACTCGAACATATTAACATCGAGCGGGAGGAGGTATTGGCGGTTTTAGCAGGCCTAAAAATGGATAAATCCCCAGGCCCGGACGAAATGTATCCCAGGCTAGTGTGTGAGGCAAAGGAGGAGATTGCGGGGGCTGTGACACATATATTCAGAACCTCTCTGGCCACAGGGGATGTGCCAGAGGACTGGAGAACCGCTAATGTAATACCATTATTCAAGAAGGGGAGTAGGGAAAAACCAGGGAACTACAGGCCAGTTAGCCTAACATCAGTGGTAGGAAAATTATTGGAAAAAATTCTGAAGGACAAAATTAGTCTCCACTTGGAGAAACAAGGATTAATCAGGGATAGTAAACATGGCTTTGTCAAGGGAAGATCATGTCTGACTAATTTGATTGAATTTTTTGAGGGGGTGAATAGGCGTGTGGATGAGGGTAACGCAGTGGATGTGGTATACATGGATTTCAGTAAGGCCTTCGATAAAGTCCCCCACAGGAGACTGGTCAAGAAGGTACGAGCCCATGGAATCCAGGGTGCCTTGTCACTTTGGATACAAAACTGGCTTAGTGGCAGAAGGCAGAGGGTGAGGGTCGAAGGTTGTTTTTGTGACTGGAAGCCTGTGGCCAGTGGGGTACCACAGGGATCGGTGCTGGGTCCCTTGCTGTTTGTGGTCTACATTAATGACTTGGATATGAATGTAAAAGGTATGATCATTAAGTTCGCTGATGATACAAAAATTGGTAGGGTGCTAAATAGCGAGGAGGATAGCCTCAATCTGCAGGACGATATAGATGGGTTGGTCAGATGGGCGGAACAGTGGCAAATGGAATTTAACCCGGAAAAGTGCGAGGTGATGCACTTTGGAGGGACTAACAAGGCAAGGGAATACACAATGAATGGGAGGACTCTAGGCAAGACAGAGCGTCAGAGGGATCTTGTTGTGCAAGTTCACAGATCCCTGAAGGCGGCGGAGCAGGTAGATAAGGTGGTAAAGAAGGCATATGGGATACTTGCCTTTATTAGACGAGGCATAGAATATAAGAGCAAGGAGGTTATGATGGAGCTGTATAAAACACTGGTTAGGCCACAGCTGGAGTACTGTGTGCAGTTCTGGTCGCCACACTACAGGAAGGATGTGATCGCTTTGGAGAGGGTGCAGAGGAGATTCACCAGGATGTTACCAGGGCTGGAGCGCTTCAGCTTTGAAGAGAGACTGGGAAGATTGGGTTTGTTTTCCTTGGAGCAGAGGAGGCTGAGGGGGGATATGATTGAGGTGTACAAAATTATGAGGGGCACAGATAGGATGGATACTAAGGAGCTTTTTCCCTTCGTTGAGGGTACTATAACAAGGGGACATAGATTCAAGGTAAAAGGCGGGAGGTTTAGAGGGGATTTGAGAAAGAACTTTTTCACCCAGTGGGTGGTTGGAGTCTGGAACTCACTGCCTGAAAGGGTTGTGGAGGCAGGAACCCTCACAACATTCAAGAAGTATTTGGATGAGCACTTGAAATGCCATAGCATACAAGGCTACGGACCAAATGCTGGAATATGGGATTAGAGTCGACAGGGCTGATGGCCGGCGCGGACACGATGGGCCGAAGGGCCTCTATCCGTGCTGTATAATTCTATGACTCTATGACTCTATGACTCTAAATAATGTCGTGGATATATCACAAACATCTCAAAGTCCAGGACATTATCTTAATGAGACCTCTCTCAGGAATAAAGTTAAAAGCTGTGCTCAGAAAGGACTGGTCCAACAACAATGAGCGGCATCATTTACAGTTTTCATATAATTGTATTGACCATGTTCACTCCTGCCGATTCATTTATAAATTTTACCGATTTTTCCATGTGCACATTGATTCCAGGGACACAAGCAGACCCGTTTCACTCTGTTCCTGCAGTTTCCCAGTTAAAATATGTATTTTTAGTCTCTGACACGGGGGCAGTTGAAGGCCACGTTGAGGATTGCAGCTGAGAAATGATTGTGGGTGATATTCGGGGTCGGACACTGAACGAGCTCCACTGCTATTCCTCTCTCCGTTATTTTGCTGCAGATGTTTACCTGTTAATTTTACATTGTTTGACGGCTCCAGCAAATTTGCTCCCGTGTAACCCCGAGCTGAACTCATGACCCGATTTGACCTCCATCACAATGGCCCCATGCTTCCCTCACTCGCCTCCATTCATTCCTCAGCCCATTGCCAATGAAACTCTCATCAATGCCTCTGTCCCTCCAGACTCCATTCCTCCAACGCAGTCCTGGCCGGCCACCCAACTTTCACCTTCCAACCAGCACCAGGTGCTTGTCGGCCTCACTGACCCTCACTGACTCCCAGTTGCCGATCGCCAAATATTGAAAATTTTGATCCTGTGGTTTCAATCCCTCCATGGCTCAACCCTCCCCATCATCATCACCACCTCCTCCACAACTACAGGGAACCACCTATGACTTCCTCATTCATCGATCACTGGCCTATTTTGATGTGACTCCCCTCGCTTGTTTCCACTCACCTATCTGATCAGAGCCAGAAGAAGCTTCTCTTCCCACCCCATCACCGTTATCTCTGATGTCTCTAAAGATTCAATCCTTTGCTCCCTCCTCTTCCTCATCTCCATGCTGCCCTTTGGTGACATTGTCCGCAGACATGGACCAGCTTTCAAATGGTCGCTGACAAAACCACCGCCTGTATTGATTCTTCCAACGTCTATGTGTTGTCAGCGCGATATTCTGCATGAGCCACGATTTCATCCAGTTAAAAATTGGGAAGTCATTATACTTTGACCCCACAATCCCCACATCCTCGCCAAGAATTCCATCCTCACCCCTCTCTTTTTGATTGGGTGTCTCTCATCAATCACCCAAGTCATACTGACCTGCATTGGCTTCCAGTCTCCTAAGCCTGTAGTTTATTTTTATTCTTTCTTACACTTAAATCCGACAGGGTCTCCCCCTCCCTATCTTTGTAACCTCCTCAAGCGCTGCAGCCGCTGTCAAACACTCCGCTCCTCTTTCGCTTGTGCACCCTCAGTCCATTTGCCCTACTTTTGACAGCCGTGCCTTCAGCCGTATCCACGCTCCAGAATTCCCTCCCTATGCCCTTCCATCTCCCTCGCCTCCTTTCAGGTGTTAGCCGTGGCTCAGTGGTAGTAGTCTCGCTTCTGATTGAGCGGTGAGTTCACATTCCCACTCTCGAGACTTGAACATGTGATCCAAACTGATATTGCAGTGCAGTAGTGAGGGAGTGCTCCACTGTCGGCAGATGCCGATATACTTAGGACATGTTAAACCATGGTCCCATCTGCCCTCTCAGGTCGATGGAAAAGATCCAAAAACAATATTCGGAAAAAAGCGGGGAGTTCTTCCTGGCGTCCTGGGTAATATTTATCCATCAACCAACATGTTGTAAAACTTATTTTCTTGTCACTTATCTCATTGCAGATTGTGCGAGCTTGTTAGGTACGAATTGGCTTGCATATTTCCTACATTAGCACAGTGACTACACTTCAAAATGTACTTCATTGACTGGAAAACGTTTTGGGGCATCGTGGGGTCTTGAAAGGCGCGACAGAAAGGAAAGATCTTTCCTTCATTTCGACCTTCCATGGATGCCACCATTTGCATGATGATTGTTCAAAAAAGGGTATAAGGTTAAATCCAGTTACTGCAGGCCGGTCAGTTGAACCTCGGTAGTGAGGAACCTTTTAGAAACGATAATGCGGGACAAAATTAACAGTCACTTGGACAAGTGTGGATTAGTTGAGGAAAGCCAGCACGGATTTGTCAAAGGCAAATCGTATTTAAACAAATTGGTTGAGTTTTTTGATGAGGTTAAAAGAGAGGGTCGATGAGGGCAATGCAGTTGACGTGCTGTCTATGGCTTTCCAAAATGCATGTGATAAAATGCCGCATAATAGGCTTGTCATCAAAGTTGAGGACCATGGAATAAAGAGGGGAGTAGCAGCATGGATACGAAATTGGCTAAGTAATAGGATAAGGCTAATAGTGGTGAATGGGTGTCTTTCAGACTGGCGGGAGGTACACAGTGTTTTATTCCCCAGGGGTCGGTTCTGGGACCATTGCTTTTTTGATATCTATTAACGACTTGGACTTGGCTGTCCAGCGCACAATTTCAAAATTTGCAGATGACACAATACTTGGAAGAGCAGTGAACAATGAGGAGGATAGTGATAGATTTTAAGAGGAGACAGATAGGCTGGTGGAGTGGGCGGACACGTGGCAGATGAATGTTAACACAGGATAATGTGAAGTGATACATTTCGGTATAAAGAGCGGGGAGAGGCAACATAAACTAAAAAGGGTACAATTCTAAAAGGGGTGCAGGAACAGAGAGATCTGGATGTATATGTGCACAAATCGCTGAAGGTAGTGGGGCAGGTTGCGAAAGCAGTTAAGAAAGCAGACGGTATCCTGTGCTTTATAAATAGAGGCATAGAGTACAAAAGCAAGGAGGCGATGATTAACCTTTATAAAACACTGGTTCGACCACAAGTGGAGTATTGTGTCCAGTTCTGGGCACCGCATTTTAGGAAGGATGTGAACGCCTGAGAAAGGTTGCAGAAGAGATTTACCAGAATAATTCCAGGGATGAGGGACTTCAGTTACATGAATAGACTGGAGAACCTGGGGTTGTTCTTCTTGGAGGAGAGAAGGTTGCGAGGAGATTTAAAAGAGGTATTCAAAATCATGAAGGATCTGGACAGCGTAGATGGAGAGAAACGTTAGCAGAGGGGTCAAGAAACTAAGGACACAGATTTGAGGTGATTGGCAAAAGAACCAAAGGCGAGCTGAGAAAAAACTTTTTACACAGCGAGTGGTTGTGATCTGGAACGCACTGCCTGAGGGGATGGGGGAGGTAGATGCAATCTTGGTTTACAAAAGGCAATTGGCTAAGTACTTGAAGGGAAAAAATTTGCAGGGCTACGGGGATAGGGCGGGGTAGTGGGACGAACTGGATTGTTCTTGCAGAGAGCTGGCACGGACTCGACGGTCCGAATCGCCTGCATCCATGCTGTAACCTTTCTAAGATTCCATGATCCAATTCTTTTGTCATCCCTCCTATTATCTGCTTCTTCGGCCGGGGGATCCATTTTTTGATTGTGCCTCAGTTAATGGCTTATGATATTTATCAATGTTAAATCCGCTGTATAAATACTACTTGTTATTGTTATATTTTACCACCCTTCACTCTCTGCATCCCACCATTGGTAGCCTTTCCTTCAGGAATCTAAATTCTACTCTTGAAATCCAACCTTATCCCCTCCGTCACTCCATTTCCTTCTCCAACTTTTACACCCTCCATAAAGGGTTTCGCCAGTCCTCCTGATATCTTCTTATTCCTTAAGTGCCCGTTTTCACCCACTCCCCGTGAAGCCCCTTCGGAATGTTTATTACATTAAAGGCGGTCTGTGAATGCGAGTTGTTGTTGACTTTCATTGGAATGTGTTCATTAGTTCTCCATTGTAGGAGCAAAAGTAATTCCTTGGCTAATAATCTTGTATCAGAAAGAGATTTATACAATAGATGGAGTTGTTGAGATAAATTAACATTGGTAACTACTCGTGGACACTCTTTTGTTCGAACAACATAACTCATCACATTGAAATCGGAGCATTCTGGAGTGTGGATATGGGTGAAGGCACGGCTCTCAAAAGTGGGGCAAATGGACAGCGGAGGCTGCCTTTAGGGAGTCCTCTATCTATCATGAGACCAGCTACAGTCACGAGGATGAAGCTGAATTAGTTATTTGCCTTTTTCTGTTAGTTTATTTCCTGTTTTGCTACTCTCTCGGGCTGATGACTAGAATGAAGATTTCTTAGTTATCTGTCTTTGTTCTCTTTGGTTATAACCCGTTTTACTGCCCACTGGGGCTTTTGACAAGGATGTTGCTTCATTATTTATTCTCTTTGGTTAAAGCCCGTAGTTCCAGCGTGTGCTGTGCAGTTTGAACGCCAAATTATAGAAACAACATTAAACCCATAGAGGGCACAATGTAGATTATCTCGAATGAGTCTAGGGAAGGGAACCGGTATGAGGAAAGATTTGAAACACTGAGGTTATTGCACGGAAATATAGAAGAGGAGGTTTAAATTTTAAATATGAAGGTTTTTGAGTAATAGAGAATTAGTGTATCCTCTGGTTGTGAGGATCAGTGACAGACTAATAGAGAATTACTGTATCCTCTGGTTGTGAGGATCAGTGATGGAGTAATAGAGAATTAGTGTAACCTCTGGTTGTGAGGATCAGTGACAGACTAATAGAGAATTACTGTATCCTATGTTTGTGAGGATCAATGATAGAGCAATAGAGAATTACTGTTTCCTCAGTTTGTGAGTATCAGTGATAGAGTAATAGAGAATTACTGTTTCCCCTGGTTGTGAGGATCAGTGACAAGGGGCCATCGATTTCAGCTCATCATCAAAGAGTTTTCGTGTTATTTCTTAACGTAGAGATTTTTTGGAGCATGGAATGTTTTACCACAGGGAATAGAAAAAGCAGAAAAGTGACAATTGCAACTTTTACCTTTGCACAATTTAAGAGAAAATTGAATACATATTTGAAATTGATGAAGATAAAGGGCATTTTGAAGAAAGTTTGCCATGGCATACATTTTGAATTGCTTCAACCATAAACTGGCACTGACACAATGGGATAAACTCGGATATGTGGCTCTTTATCTAATCATCTGAGTCGTTAATAAATACTGTGAATAGTTGAGGCCACAGCACAGATCCCTGTGGGACACCACTGGTCACATCCTGCCAATTTGAGTTCCTGCCTATTATCTCTACACTCTGTCTCCTGCCGCTCAGCCAATTTCCGAACCAGGTCAATAATTTGCCCTCAATTCCATAGGCCTTAACTTTATCTAGTTGTCTCTCATGAGGGACTTCATTGAATGTCTCCAGAAGTCCATATAAACAAAACCCGTAGACATTCCCCTGTCCACTACCTCAGTCACCTCTTATCACCTAGAAGGACAAGAGCAGCAGGTACATGGGAACAACACCACCTGCACGTTCCCCTCCAAGTCACACACCATCCCGACTTGGAAATATATCGCCGTTCCTTCATCATCGCTGGGTCAAAATCCTGGAACTCCCTTCCTAACAGCACTGTGGGAGAACCGTCACCACACGGACCGCAGCGGTTCAAGAAGGCAGCTCATCACCAACTTCTCAAGGGCAATTAGGGATGGGCAATAAATGCCGGTCTCACCAGCGACGCCCACATCCCATGAATGAATAAAATGAATTTAAAAATTCGATCAGGTTCGTCAGGCATGACCTACTCTTTTCAAATCTACGCTGCCTCTCTCGAATGAGCTGAAAATTTTCAAGCTGTTCAGATATTCTATCCATAATTATAGACTCTAGTAATTTCCCGACAACCGATTCTGATAGCCCCTCTCCCGAGTTACGATCTATACCTTCTCCATATGTCGTTCAAATGCAGCGCCGCACCTTTGGTAGTTCGAACGTAGTCCCTCTCCCAATGTAATTCGTATGTTGCCATTCCACTTCTGCAAATCCACTGTAGCTACTCTCCCTATGTAGTTCCACCGTAGCCCTTCTCCCTATGTAGATCTACTCGAGCGCCTCTCCTGCGTAGTTCCTATGTAGCCCCTCCCCTTATGTAGTCCCACTGTAGCACCCCTCCTCATGTAGTTCCACTGTAGCCCCTCTCCAAATATAGTTCCACTGTAGCCCCTCTCACTATGTAGTTCCACTGTAGCCCCTCTCCATATATAGTTCCACTGTAGCCCCTCTCACTATGTAGTTCCACTGTCGCCCCTCTCCCTATGTAGATGAACTGTAACCCCTCTTCCTATGTAGTTCCACTGTAGCCCCTCTCCCTTTATAGTTCTACTGTAGCCCCTCTCCATATGTAGTTACACTGTAACCCCTCTTCCTATGTAGTTCCACTGTAGCCGCTCTCGCTTCATAGTTCCACTGTAGCCCCTCTCCATATGTAGTTCCACTGTAACCCCTCTCCCTTTTTAGTTTCGATGTAGCCTGAGCTGATGGCCTCCTCTTTAGAATCCCATTTTCCCGAATGCTCCCTGCAACATTTGCCTCTGGCACACAGGACTAGGAAGCTCAGCTACTGTTGTAGACCTGCCGATACATCCACAGGACTCTCTGACCACTGACTGTGGCAGTGCTACACCAAGGTCAATGTTGCTCAAGTGCGCGATGTACCTCAAGGACATACGTTGAAACACGTCATTCGAACCTTTGATAGAACTCTAGTGACGAAGCATTTGGAACATTATCTCCAGTTCTGTCCACTGGTGTTTCCAATGACGCAATGGACAAGGTTGAGAAGAAGTCCAAGGTTGTTGCCAGGGTTTAGGGCTTTAAGTTATGATAAGCATGAACACAGGAGCTGAACTGATTGTCATTGAAAAGTAAAGGCTGTATGGAACAGACTCCCAGACAAATTAGCCGAGTTTCTCCTTGAAGAAAAATCGAGTAAACTTCGAGTGAAGTGTTGAGGTCTTGAAGGAGACATGGATGTTATGGGGCTGCAGAGTGGTCGCAAAGCATCACCTATAGATGGGATGACCAGGGATGATCGCTGATGGAGTTTTTTTTATATATAATAAGCAGAGGTCAGAGCTGATAACAACTGCCCCAGATGAGCAGAGATACCGGAAGTGACGATCGATAGAATGGAAAGCCGCCACTGAGCCATTTCAACCCAATATAGCACTTGAAGTACTGGATGTCCCAGTGCAGGACACCAAGTGAATGGAAGCCACCATCCCAAGGAATCCCCCTAACACTGCAGACCAGCTGATACATCTCATCCCAATGTCACAGTAGGAGGGAAAATGTCAGGGTGTTGCAATCTGACGAGACTGTGACCAGTTAACACGGGAGGCAATGCTCAGTGGGAGCAACTGGCGAGAATTTCTTGGAAGTCTCAGGTCATCTTTACTGAAAAGAGTTTAACATCACTGAGGGGCACTGAGAATTTGTGAAGTAAGTTTTCTAGCTCCATTTGTAAATTTGTCGATAGCAGTAGCCTTTGCTGCTTCAGTTCATTGTATTGCTTTCTCCTTAGAGCTGGAACATTGGCTCTGAAAAGCCCGACGTGAAATTTTCTATTCGTCATGAAGCAGTTTACTTTAGAAATATGAAGGATTATTATTGAGAATTTGAAGGCAAATTTCCATTTAATTTTAAATCAATTTCTTGTTCAGTTACAGAATTTGGGCTGCTGCGTGATACAAATGGCAAATCTGAGTTTGAACCACACCCTCAGAGCTGCTTTAGCTCCGTCACTGCAACTTTGTCAAAGGTGCACTTATATTTACACAGGTAAATGGGGTTTTGGACGCACTTACGCTGAAGTTACGGTGGTGGAGCGGGAGCAGCGCCGAGGAAACTATAGGTTCTCTCATGTTCATTCCCTCTTTATGATTGCATGGCCGTCTCCTATTCTTTCTCCGTCTTCTTTCTCACTCGGTTTTCCTTTCATTCTCTCTCTCCGTTATCCCTCGATTCTCATCTGATTCTCTCTCTCCCCTTTATTCTTCTCGGCCTCCTCTCCCATTCTCCCTCTCACTTTTATATGCCTGTTTCCCCTCTTTCATTTTCTCTATCATTCTCTCTCTCCTTATTATCCTCCTGCACTCCTCTGGTATTTTCCCTTTCCCCTTCATCTATCTAGTTCCCCTCTCGTCTTTCCTCTCTCCCCTTTATCCATCCGTTTCCCCTCTCTAATTATCTACCTCACTTTTTATGGCTGGTTGCCCTCTCTCATTCTCTCTCTCTCTCTCTCATCCTCCAGGTTCTCTTCTCTCAATCTCTTTCTCTTCTTAATGCACCACTTCTCCCTCTAATTCCCCCTCTCTCCTCCTCTATCCTCTAGTTTTAATTCGCGTTGGCTCTCTCCTTTATTACTCTCTTCATTATCTCTCCCTCTCTCTGTTCCTTCCCGGTAGCAAATTTCTTGAGAGTGTTCAGGACAGCTTTGTGCAACAATATCCCCTAGAACCAACTAGGGGGCAGGACATATTAGATTTAATAATGAGTCATGAGCCAGGTTTATTTAACTGCCGAATAATGTTTGAATATTTATGGAATAACGATCATAACATGATCGAGTTCAACGTTCTGTTTGAAAGGGAGAAACCCGTATCAGCTGCTAAGATTCTAAATATAGGTAAGGCCGACTTCAACGGGATGAGTCAGAGACTGTCCACAGTAAACTGGGTAAATCTGTTAATGAGTAAAACGACAGAAGATCAGTGGGAGGTGTTAATAAAGAATTTAACGTGATACAGAACCAGTTCATGCCTCCAAAGGGCAAGCGCTCTACTTGCCAAAAAGAAAAACAGCCATGGACGAAAAAAGAGGTAAGGGACAACATAAAACTAAAAGATAAAGCATACAAAATTACAAATATAGCATAGATCCTGGCGAATGGGAGAGATACAAAGAACAGCAAAGGGCGACAAAACAGATAGTAAGAGCTACAAAAAGGGATTATGAAAAGAAACTTGCAATAGATATCAAACTGAACACATTTTTTTTACAATTGTACAAGAAAGAAAAGGGTGATCAAGAGCAATTTGGGCCCCTTAAAACTGATAATGATGATATTGTAATTGAAAATAAGGAAATCGCAGAAATGTTAAATATTTACTTTGCATCAGTATTTACAGTAGAGGAAGAGGATCGCATGCCGGACGCTCCAAGGAAACTAATTGTGAATCAGGGACGGGACTTACTGTATTAACACATGCAAATTAACAGTAATGAAGAAAATAATGGCACTAGTGAGTAACAAATCCCCAGAACCAGATGGCTTCCACTTCAGGGCTTTAAAGAAAGTAGTTGAGAACATTGCAGAAGCCCAAACTATTATCTTTCCAAGTTTGCTCCATTCAGGAACTGTTCCTTTAGATGAGAAAGTTGCACATGCAACTCCGCTATTTAAGAAAGGTGAGAGAGGGAAACCAGGGCATTCTAGACCACTTAGCCTAATATCTGTTGTCGGGAAATTACGAGAGTCTATAATTAAGGATAGAGTGACTGAACACCTTGACAATTTTCAACTGATCAGGGAGAGCCAACGGTGATTTGTGAAGGGCAGGTCGTGCCTGACGAACCTGATTGAATTTTTTGAAGAGGTTACTAAAGTAGAGGACAGCGGAATGTCTATGGTTGTAGATTATATGGACTTCCAGAAGGCATTAGATAAAGTCGCTCATAAGAGACTATTAACTAAACTTGAAGCTCATGGAATTGAAGGCAAATTATTGACATGGTTAGGAAATTGGCTGAGCGGGACGAAACAGAGAGTAGGGATAATGGCTCAAATTGGCAGGAAGTTTCAAATGGTTTCCCATACGGATATATTTTTGGGCCTCAACTATTCACTAGATTTATTAATGACTTAGATAAACGGGATAGAGGGATCCATATATCCAAGTTTGCCAATGACAAAAAAGATAGGCAGCATTTTAAGCAGTGTAGATGGAAACATAACATTCCAGAAAGATAGTAATGGACTAAGTGAATGGGCAAAACTGTGGCAAGTGGATTTCATTGTAGGCATGTGTGAGCTCATCCACTTTGGACCAAAACAGGGTACATCAGTGTACTTTCTAAATGGTGAAAAGCTCGAAACAGTGGAGATCCAAAAAAACTTAGGGGTCCATGCACATAGATCATTAAAATGTCATGGACAGGTACAGAAAATAATCAAAAAGTCTAATGGAATACTGGCCTTTATATCGAGAGCAATAGAATACAAGGGGGTAGAATTATGTTGTAGCCATGAAAAAAAACCCTGATTCGACCGCACCTGGAGTACTGTGTTCAGTTCTGGGCACCAAACCTCAGGAAGGATATATTGGCCTTCGAGGGAGTGCAGCGCAGATTTGCTCGAATGAGTTCGGGCGAAAGGTCTTCGACCTGAAACGTTAAAAATGTTTCTTTCTCCACAGCTATGGCCTGATTTGCTGAGCTTCTCCAGC
Source organism: Heptranchias perlo (assembly GCF_035084215.1). Taxonomy (NCBI): domain Eukaryota; kingdom Metazoa; phylum Chordata; class Chondrichthyes; order Hexanchiformes; family Hexanchidae; genus Heptranchias; species Heptranchias perlo. The sequence continues at coordinate 7,645,050 of NW_027139442.1, read as the reverse complement.
AATTTTTGTTTCTATTTCAGATTTCCAGCTTTCGAAGTATTTTGCATTTGATTTACTGGAATGATATCTCGACTCCAAGTGTTATATTACGAGGAGACATTACACAAACTCGGGTTGCATTCCCTGGAATTTAGAAGTGTAAGGGGTGACCTAATCGAAGTTTTCAAGATATTAATGGGAACTGATAGGGGCGATAGAGAGAAAAGATTTCCGCTGGGTGGGTTAGGGTTAGACATAGCCTAAAATTGAAGCCAAAACTTCCAGGAGTGTGATTAGGAAGCAAAGGGTGGTAGAAGTTTGGAACTCTCTTCAACAAAGGCAGGAGATGGAAGCTCAATTGTTTATTTTATTTCTATAATTGATAGATTTTTGTTAACCAAGAGTATTAAGGCATATGGGGCTAAGGCGCGTATGCGGAGTTAGGTTACAGATCAGCCATGATCTCATTGAATGGCAGAACAGGCTCGAGGGGCTAAATGGCCTCCTCCTGCTCTAATGTGCCTTCAGTCTGTGCATTGCCACTTCTCAATCCAAGAATGAATCTTTTCAATTGCTGAATTACCTGATATTTAGGGATCTTCTTACTACATAAATGAGGGTAACGATCGACAGGCTTCCGAAGCACAAAGAAGCATTGTCCCATCCTCCAGGTGGTGCTTTGTTAAACCAGGGATTTCCAAGCACTCCGACAGGGCACAGTTTGGAAACAGTTTTCCGGTTGGTAGAAAGTAACCCGAAGGCGGATAATTGAATATTTGCAGTTAGTTGTTGGCATATAAATTGATTTCCATGTTCATTTTAAAATAAAAAAACAATTCAACCGTCCGGGTCAAAGGCATCAGTTTTAGGTGCTCTGTGCTGATGATAATTTGAAATGTTGCTGACCTTAAAACAGTGCAGCGTTTGGGCCGTGCAATTACACGGAGCCCTGAGCAGATCCAGTTACGTTAATTAGCTGATCACTGAGGGCTTGCCGGTACCTGAGCTGGAAACATAATAAACTTTAATTAATTAGTCTCCCTTCTCTCGCCTCTTCACCAACAAATTTGATAACAACACATTAACACAATATTCAAAAGTGTTTGGAATCTAGGCTGTTCCCCATCGAATCGTTGTAACTCGAGTCAGATAAGAAATGAATAAAGACACTGCGCAACAAAGCGCCGAGAGTCGGCGGCCGATCACAACGTCCCGCTGGCAGTGAGCAGCATGGAGCAGTGACTGTCATCACAGTGGGAAAAGGCAGTTACTGATCGGTGCAGCTGGTGAGACAGGTGAAGAACATGAATCTGGTAAAGAGTGGGCGGCAGAGAAAGGCTGCTCACCAACCCGGCCGAGGTTGGGGAGATGATACCACGGTTCGCAACAAAAGCTCTTCTGCGAGGTTTGTCAGCTGAGCAGCTCTGGATCGAAGGGAGTAACTTCACTAAAACAACAGTCGCATGGTAAGGCAAACACCGTCCCTGCCTTCAGATAAAGGCCCACAGTTTCGGCTCTCTGCATACTGACTTTATTGGTTCACTTTCTTAATGAGGACCTTTCAGAAACTTTTGAATATTGTGTTAATGTGTTATTATCAAATTTGTTGGGGAAGAGGTGAGAGAAGGGAGACTAATTAATTAAAGTTTATTGTGTTTCCAGATCAGAGTTTGTATTGTTTCATCCACTGTCGGACAAGCGGACTGCACGCACCGAAAGCTGAAACCGAGACAGGCTCACATCCAGACCCCTGGACAAAACCTCCGTGGAGACTGCAGTGGTTCAACCAGGATCAAAGCAGTACAGAGTGAGCTCAGAGAGGATAATGGAAACACAGCAGGAAAAGAAGCATTTCAGTAGCCCCGACTCCACGGAGGACAGCAACAAACTCGAAAGTCGCTATCAGTTTTGCGGGCACACTTTGAGAATCACTAGGGTCTCCAGCAATAAATTAGTGGTACCATCAATAATCTGGGAAGCTGTAAGTCCAATGTTTGGAGTAAATGCTTGGATCTGAAAGAGAGAAACCAAACTCAGAGCCTCTGCCTTCCACTACAGCAACCGCCCCCACCCCCACCCCCGCTATGTTGAGGAAGCCCTACTTGATGAATTGGTTTTGCAGACGAACATGCATAAGAACATCGGAATTGCTAGAAGAAAGATTATTGTTCGCCGTCTACGTTCCTGGTAGTCACATGACACAGTGAGAACCGAGTTGCAGACTAATAATAGCAATCAAACCGAATGAATTAGTCTCCAACAGACCCAGACATGAGGCGAGGAAAACCCTCCAGTGGTGGAGAGCTTTGGGAACCATAGGTCCAAAGTCACCTGTTCCTCCCAAACCTGCTCCACTCACCACATGTCATGTCTCCAATTAATCATCTGCCTGCCCACTCACTTCACCTGTCTATATCCATTAGCAGACTCTTTGTATCCTCCTCACAGTTCACTTTCCCACGTATCTTTGTATCGTCAGCAAACTTGGATACATTACACTCGGTCCTTTCATCTAATTCATTAATATAGAGTTGAAAAGGCTGAGGCCCAAGCAGGGATCCTTGCGGCACCCCGCTAGTTACAGCCTGCCAACCTGAATATGACCCGTTTATCACGACTCTCTGTTTTCTGTCCGTTACACAATCCTCTATCTGTGCTAATATATAACCCCCAACCCCATGAACCCCTTTTTACTCTTCTACTCTGTCATAACCGTTCGTGAATTTGAACACATCTTTTCAATCTCATCTTAAACTTCTCTGGTCTAACAGAACAACCCCAGCTTCTCCAGTCTCCCCACTTAACTGAAGTCCCGCACCCCTGGTACCATTCTACCAAATCTACACTGCACTGTCCCTAAAGACTTGACATTCTTCCGAACGTGGTGCTCAGGATTGGACACAATACTCCTGCTGCAGCCTCACCAGTGATTTATAAAGGTTTAGCGTCACTTCCTTCATTTTGTATTCTGTGCCTATTTTATAAATCAAGGGTCCCGTATGCTTTTTTAACAGCCTTCCCAACTTGTCTTGCCACCTTCAAATATTTGTGTCAGTACAACCCGAGTTCGTTCTGTTCCTGTCCCCCCTTCAAAATGGTAACATTTTGTTTATATTGTCTCTTATTATTATTCCGATCAAAATGTATCATTTCACAGTCAGTTCTCTGCGTTAAATTTCATCTTCCATTTGTCTGCCCATTTCCCTTGTGTGTCTGGTCTCCTGAAGTCTGTTCTTAGCCTCCACATTGTTTACTACATTTCCGAGTTTCGTGTCATCTGCAAACTTTGAAATTATACCCTCTATACACAAGTCCAGTTCATTAATGCATGTCAAAAAGATCAATGGTGTAAATACCGACCCCTGAAGAACACATCCAGCCTGAGAAATAACCGTTCACAACTACTCCCTGCTTTCTGTCTCTTTGCCAATTTCATATCCACGCTGCCCCTGTCCTGTTAATCCCATGGGCATCAATGTTGCTAACTCATCTACAACGTGGTACTTTGAAAATTAGTTACTTCATCAAATAACTCAATCAAGTTTATCAAACACTATTTGCCTTTAAGAAATCCGTGCTGACCGTTATTTATTAAAACATGTTTTTCCAAGTGACAATTAATTTTGTCCAAGATTATTGTCTCCAAAAGTTTCCCCACCACCGACGTTAGGCTGACTGGCCTGTAGTTACCAGGTTTATCCTTCTCCCCTTTTTTGAACAGGAGAATAACATTTGCAACCAGTCAGTCCTCTGGCACCATCCCCATATCCAAGGAGGATTGAAAGATTGTGGCTATAACCTTTGCTATTTCCACCCATACTACCCACAACAACCTAGGATGCAACCCACCTGGACCGCGTGGCTTTTCTACTTTGAGTACTGCCAACCTTTTTAGTGCATCCTCTACTATCTCTTCCTTTACAGGGACATTGGCAGCATCCTCTTTTTTTGTGAATGTTGATGCAAAGTTTTCATTTCGTCCCCAAGCCGCGACTCCACAATGAGTTCGTTCTTTTGTCGCTAATTGACCCCACCCTTCCTTTGACTGTCCTTTTGGTAATTGTCTGTTCATAAAAGACTTTACTGTTCCCTTTTATGTTATCTGCCACTATTTTCTCGTACACTCTCTTCGCCCGTATTATTTCCTTTTTCAGTTCTCCTCTGTACTTTATGTATTCTGCCTCATTTTCTAATGTATTATGGTCCTGACATTGGTCATAAGCCTCCTTTCTCTGTTTCGTTTTACTCTCTATATTTTCAATTATCCAGTGAGCTCCAGCACTGGATGCCCTTCCTAACTCCCTCATCGGAATGTGTTTCGTTTGCGCCCGAACTAGCTTCTCCTTGAAGGCCTCGCATTGCTTATTTACTGTTTTTACAGCCAGTCTTTGTTTGCATTCAACATGGGCCGGATCCCTTTTCAACTCACTGGAATTACCCCTCAGCATCTTCACCTTTGATTGATCAATGTCTCTTTCCATAACTACTCTACACCTAATATATAACATCCATGGCACCATGTTCTGTCTTCATACCATCCATGGCACCATGTTCTGTCTTCATAGCATCCATGGCACCATTAAATTGTTTTTACCCTCCAGGCCATATTTACCGGGTTTTCCTCCTCCCTGACACAATGTAATGGGTATATAACCTTCTTGTATCATGTCTTGGGTTTATACGTTCCAATTCACCATACCCTGGGTTTATGCCGTCGTTATCGTCATGTACTCGGTTTATACCCTAGCTGGCACAAAGTACTGAATGATGTATCCTCCATGCAATCGATATGGGATTAATACTCCACCAGCACCATGTATTATGTTTAAACCCTCCTTGATCCCCTGCACTGGGAATCCACCATCCTTGACACTCTACACTGGGTATCCACCATCCCTGATCCCCTACACTGGGTATCCACCATCCTTGATCACCTACACTGGGTATCCATCATCCTTGATGCCCTATACTGGTTATCCACCATCCTTGACACCCTACACTGGGTATCCACCATCCTTGACACCCTATACTGGTTATCCACGATACTTGATCCCCTACACTGGGTATCCACCATCCTTGACACCCTACACTGGGTATCCACCATCCTTGACACCCTACACTGGGTATCCACCATCCTTGACACCCTATACTGGTTATCCACGATATTTGACACCCTACACTGGGTATCCACCATCCTTGACACCCTATACTGGTTATCCACGATACTTGATCCCCTACACTGGGTATCCTCCATCCTTGATCCCCTGCACTTGGTATCCACCATCCCTGATCCCCTGCATTGGGTATCCACCATCCTTGACACCCTACAATGGGTATCCACCATCCCTGATCCCCTACGCTGGGTATCCATCATCCTTGATCCCCTACACTGGGTATCCACCATCCTTTACACCCTACATTGGGTATCCACCATCCTTGACACCCTACACTGGGTATCCACCATCCTTGGTACCCGACACTGGGTATCCACCATCCTTGATACCCTACACTGTGTATCCACTATCCTTGGCACCTTGTACGGTATATACACGATTGTTAGCACCGTGCACGAGGTATTTTTTTTTATTTCTTCATGGGATGTGGGCGTCGCTGACCAGGCCAGTATTTATTGCCCATCCCCAATTGCCCTTGAGTATACACAATCCTTAGCACCATGCGCGGTGTATCCACCATCTTTGACAACATTCCCGGTGTATACACCATCATTGACACCATGCGCGGGGTATGCGCTATTCTTGACACCAAATATTGAGTTTATAACCATCACAACACGATGTTCAGATTTTTATATCTTCCTTGGAACTAAGTAATAGATTTATATATTCCTTGGAATTACTTACTGGCTTGCACCCTCCCTTGCGCCCTCCCTTGCTGCCTCCCTTGCACCTTCCCTTGCACCTTCGCTTGCACTGATCCCTGCACCCTCCCATGCTCGCACCATTGCACCTTCCCTTGCACGTTCCCTTGCACTGATCCCTGCACCCTCCCATGCTCGCACCGTTGCATCCACGCTTGCTCTCTCCCTTGCACCCTACCTTGTTCACTATCTTGCACCTTCCCTTGCACCTATCCTTGCACCCTCCCTTGCTCCGACACATGCTCCCTCCCTTGCACCCTTCCTTGCAACCTGCCTTGTAGTGTGAACTTGGATACAGAAAGTTGCAGCTGAACGAATTCTAACGTTAATACCATATTTTGTTTCAGGGCCTCGTTCTCTGCCGGTTCTTTGAGAAAGAGAAAATCAGTTTTTCTGGGAAGAAGATGATTGAATTGGGGTCGGGCACTGGGATCGTGGGGATTCTTGCAATCCTGCTGGGTGAGTTAAACTTTCCAAGCGATAGCACTTTGCATGTGTGAGGGAGCGCGATGAACTGTAATGGAATAGGACGGCTAGAGAATGAGAAGGACCATGACAAAGACTGGTCATTGGGGTGATTAAACCCCCAGTAATATGCATGTTTTGTGAACGCTGCAGTCTGATCTTCTTTTGAGGTCCTTACTGTTAGGAACATAGGAACAGGCGTAGGCCATTCAGCCACTCGTGCCTGCTCCGCCATTTGATGAGATCATGGCTGATCTGTGATCTAACTCCATATACCTGCCTTTGGCCCATATCCCTTAATACCTTTGGTTGCCAAAAAGCTATCTATCTCAGATTTAAATTTAGCAATTGAGCTAGTATCAATTGCCGTTTGCGGAAGGGAGTTCCAAACTTCTACAACCCTTTGTGTGTAGAAATGTTTTCTAATCTCGCTCCTGAAAGGTCTGGCTCTAATTTTTACACTGCGCCCCCTACTCCTAAAACCCCCAACCAGCGGAAATAGTTTCTCTCTATCCACCCTATCTGTTCCCCTTAATATCTTATAAACTTCGATCAGATTACCCCTTAACCTTCGAAACTCGAGAGAATACTACCCCAATTTGTGTAATCTCTCCTCGTAACTTAACCTTTGAAGTCCGGGTATCATTCTAGTAAACCTACGCTGCACTCCCACCAAGGCCAATATGTCCTTCCGAAGGTGCGGTGCCCAGAACTGCTCACAGAACTCCAGGTGCGGCCTAACCAGGGTTGACAGTTCTTCACCTCCAGTTTTGTTCTGTTTGATAGAGAATGCTTTCAAAGCACAGGACCCTTACCTCAGGTAATAAGAATGATGCCTCAGAAAAGTCGCAGCTTTCTGGACTCAGCCGCTCCACCTGCCATTATGGAGAAAGTCCCTCCTCCCATCAGGGAGCGGGATCTCAATTGAACTGCTGTTGATCTGTGAAAATCGAGTAAACGTAAAATTCCAGAAAATGAAAAAGTGAAACATTTGATCACATTTCTCCTTGAGCTGATGAGCTGAGAACTAGATACCTATCAGAAATGGCCTGGTTATATTCAATGTAATATTTGCTCAACATCCTGAACATCTGGACTCTGATCAGATATTAAACGCGGAAGCTGTAGCTTTTGATCATGTTTTTGAGTCCTTGTGAGCTCCAGTCACGTTTCCAGCACCCAACTGATGGCCAAATTATATTCCATAAAACAGTAAGCATGCTTTAGAATAAAATAATGAAGCAGTCCGTGCCCGCATACAGCACAACCTGGACAATATGCAGGTTTGGCTGTTATGTAGCAAGTAACATTCGCGCCAGACAAGAGCCAGGCAATAACCATCTCCAACAAGACAGAATCTAACCAATTCCCATTTACATCAAACGTCATCACCATCGCCGAATCCCCCACCATCATCATCCTGGGGGTCACCATTGACCAGAAACTTAACTGGACCAGTCACATAAATAGTGTGGCTGCAAGAGCAGGTCGGAGGCCGTGTATTCTGCGGCGTTACCTGAGGAATTACTGAAGGAAATAAACATTATGTCCTTATCATTATCATAATCGAACAGCCCCACTTGTGACCTTGTGATGGAGGGAAGGTCATTAATGTAGCAGCTGAAGATAGTTGGGGCTTGGTCACTGCCCAGCGATGTCCTCGGGCTGAGATGATTGGCCTCCAACAAACACTCTCATGTACCTTTGCACCAGGTATGACTCCAGCCACTTGAGAGTTTCCCCACTGATTACAATTGACGGCAGTTTTACGAGGGCTCCTTCGTGCCACACTCGGACAAATGCTGCCTTGATGTCAAGGGCAGTCAGTCTCACCTCACCTCTGGAATTCAGGATTCTTTTCCATGTTTGGACCAAGGCTGTCATGAGGTCTGGAGCCGAGTGGTCCTGGCGGAACCCAAACTGAGCATCGGTGAGCAGGTTATTGGTTAGTAAGTGCCGCTTGATAGCACTCTCGACATCTTCCATCACTTTGGCGATGATTGAGAGTAGGCTGATGGAGCGGTAATTGGCCGGATTGGATTTGTCCCGCTTTTTGTGGACAGTTCATACCTGGGCAATTTTCCACTTTTTAGTCGGATAGATGACAGTTCCGACTGGAACAGCTCAGGTCGGCCACCGCTTATTTTGGAGCACAGGTCTTCAACACGACAGCCGGGAGCCTTTGCCATGTCCATCAACTCAGACATTTATTGTTATCACGTGGAGTGAATGTAATTGGCTGAAGACTGGTATCTGTGAGGATGGGGACCTCAGGGAGAGGCTGAGAATGATCATCCACTTGGCACTTCTGACTGGAGATTGTTGCAAGCGCATCAAACTTTTTTTTGCATTCAGGGAATCAAGGGATATGGGAATCGGGCGGGAAAGTGGAGTGGATTTCGAAGAGCAGCCGTGATCTTATCGAATGAGGGAGCAGCCTCGAGGGGCCGTATGGCCTACTCCTGCACCTATTTCTTATGTCCTTATGTTCCCATGTGCTGGACTGCGCTCTTGTTGAGGATGAGAATCTTCACCGAGCCTCCTTCTCCTGTTAGTTGCTGAATTTGCGACCACCATTCGCGACTTGATGTGACCGGATTTCAGAGCTTTAACCTGATTGTTTGGTTTGGGGATTGCTGTACTCTGTGCAAAGCATGGTGCTCCCTCTGTTTATAATGCATGGTGCTCTCACTGTTTATAATGCATGGTGCTCTCACTGTTTATAATGCATGGTGCTCCCACTTTTAATAATGCCTGGTGCTCTCACTCTTTCTAATGCATGGTGCTCTCACTGTTTATAATGCATGGTGCTCTAGCTGTTTATAATGCATGCTGCTCTCGCTGTTTATAATGCATGCTCCTCTCGCTGTTTAGAAATCATGGTGCTCTCACTGTTCACAATGTATGGTGCTCTAACTGTTTATAATGCATGGTAATCCTTTGCTGCAGCTTCACCAAGTTGGCAGCTGATTTTCAAATACGCTCGGTGCCGCTCCAGGCATGCTCTTCTGCATTCCTCATTGAAACAGATTTGGTCACCCAGCTTGATGGTGATGGAGAAGTGAGGGATATGTCGGGCCCTGCGGTAACAAGATTGTTGTGGCATTCCATTATGCTGCTGCTTAGGGCCCATGCTGCCTCATGAGTGCCCGGTTTTGAGGTGCGAGATTTGTTATTAATCTATCCCACTCAGCAGGGTGGAGGTGCCACACGACACGATGGAGGGTTTCCTCGGAGTGAGGACAGGTTTGATTCTTTGACGATGTCAGACCGTTGCTTGACTAGTTTGTGAGGCAGCTCTCCCGAATTTGACAACAGTCCCCGATTGATAGCGAGGAGGAACTTGCAAGGTCAACTGGACTGGGTGTGCCTTTTTGTTTCCAATTTCGATGCCGAGGTAGCAGCTTTATCCTTATTTTGATACCGCGGCGTGGCTCACAAGGCCACACGAGAGCGCAGTGATGCACCAACCACATTGGTGTTGGACTGGAGTCACACACAAACGAGATTGGTTAAGGACGGCAGGTTTCCTTCACTGAAGGACATTAGTGAACCTATTGGGTTTTTGCGATAATCGGATAATTTTATGGTCACTTTGGGGCGGATATTGACTTCGACCGGCAGTTTGAAACGTGTGATAGCCAAAAATAAAAATCGGGAGGAATGTTCAACAGGCGACAAACTCGTTGTCACCGGTTTTACGCTATGGCAGAAAGTCAATATCGCCCATTTCACGTTGACATTTTTGAATTGAAATCAAATTTTCGTGGTTGGATTTGAACTCAAGTTGCTGGATTTTTAGTTCACAGTTTTGGATTACTAAATCCAGTGAAATAACCGCTGTGCTGATGGAGTCGCTGAGCAATGCTGTGACACTGCACAAGTTCATCATTACATTTAACAGCCTTTGCTGTGTTAATCTGCTTTGCCCCGAATCCCTTTTGCCCACATTTACCATTTACAGGTTGGTGTCATAGGGAAGCAATAAGTGAAGATACGTCATTGCTCTTTAACATTCTTCTGGCAGGTGGAGATGTGACCTTGACAGACAAACCAGAAGTTCTGAATCAAATAGAACTAAACGTGGCCAACAATGTCCCCTCTTCAATTATCCAGCGGTCAAAAGTCTCTGCTCTCTCGTGGGGTATAAACCATTATCAATTTCCAACAGACTACGACATCATCCTGGGATCCGATATCGTCTACAAGAAACGTGAATACCACTTACTGCTAAAGACCCTACAACATCTGAGCAACCAAAACACTATCATTTACATCTGCTCGAAGATGCGTGAGTTCATGGGAGCCATGAATTTTCACGAGAAGCTCATTCCACAGCATTTTAACTCCGAAATTGTTCACAGTGTCCCAGAAAATGAAATCAACCTGTACAAAGTGACCAAAAAAGTTCCTGGCGCTTATTAAGGAGGAAATTCCAGAGAATAGGGTGGAGGCAGTTAAACGTCTCATAATGGGAAGACGCGAGGGGGAGAAGGGCACAACAGGCAAGAGTAAGAGGACTGGATGATGTAGGAGGAGGTTGCAGAGATAGAGGGATTGGGATTCCCATTTACTCTAACACCATAACCCTGACACCCTTACTGAAACCCTAAACCTAAACCTGAAACCCTAACCCTAATCCTGACGTTATAGTCCGAGCCAATCCCTCACCCGAGGCCAAGTCGGAGGCCTGACAAAAACGCGAATCCTATTAATGCCACTGTTATCTGACTGGAGTAATATTGGCAGGGAGGGTTAGAGTTTAGGGTTAGGAACCCTCTTTCGAGTCAGCTTCACCCTGTATCTAACTTCAGTCTAGCACTGCAGAACACATCACAGGACCTACACTTTTCCCCTCCTGAAGTTTTGCTCTCCCACTACATTCACGTTTGTGTGATGATTGCATCAACGGAAGCTCGTTTAAATTGACCCAGTTGAAGACTGCCGTAATGTTGTGCAGTAGAGAGTATATTACGAGATCAATACTTCGGCCCTCCCTCCCTAACAGCTTAGTGGGATACTCGGACTGCAGCCGTTCAAGAAGAAGGCTCACCACCACTTTCTCAAGGGCAACAAGGGAGGGGCAACAGATTCTGGCCTTGTCAGCGACGCCCACACCATGAGAATGAATATATAAAAAAAGAAAACTTGTGAAGTTCTCTGGTTCGAATTATTCCCTTTGCCGCATTTTGCAGTGAACGTCAATATATAAAGAACCAACACATTTACAAAAAGATTCATTAATGGGGACTTAGCTCAGTTTTAGCAGGGTACGAGCGAGACACACGTAACTGACATAGTTCCCTACCCCGAAACGATTTTAACCCTGGTGCGGGAGGGTATCTGTCACACTGTGACACCTGGTCCTCCTTTTGTTTGGAGGCAGTATTGTACAGCTGGAGGCAGTACAGCGAGATACAGGATAGTGCAGCTGCAGGCAATACAGGTAGGCACAGGCTAGTACAGCTGGAGGCAGAACAGCGAGATACAGGATAGTACAGCTGGAGGCAGTACAGCTGGGCACAGAATAGTGCAGCTGGAGGCAGTACAGTTAGGTACAGGATAGTACATCTGGAGGCAGAACAGCTAGATACAGGATAGTACAGCTGGAGGCAATACAGCTGGGTATAGGATAGTGCAGCTGGGGGCAGTACAGCTAGGCATAGAATAGTACAGCTGGAGACTGTACGGCTTGGTACAGGATAGTACATCTGGGGGAAGTGCAGTTAGGTACAGGATAGTACAGCTGGAGACAGATAGTACAAAAGGAAGGAAGATATCCTCATCCTTTATAAATCATTGGTTGGGCCTTAGCTTGAATACTGTGTTCAATTCGGGGCACGGAACCTCAGAAAGGGTGTCAAGGCCTCAGAGAGGTTGGAGAAGAGGGTAACTAGAATTGTCCCAGGAATGAGGGAGTCCCGTTATGTGGAGAAACTGGAGAAGCTGGGATTGTTCTCCTCAGAACTGACTAGGTCGACTGGAGATTTGTTCGAAGTGTTCAAGATCATGAATGGTTTTGATTGAGTCAATAAGGAGAAATTGCTTCCAGTGGTAGACGGGTCGGTCATCAGAGGACAAAGATTTAAGGTGATCGGCAAAAGAGCCAGAGTCGACATGAGGAATCATTTTTTTATGCAGCGAGTTGTAACGATCTGGAATGCACTTTCTGTAAATGTGGTGGGTGCATATTCAATATTAACTTTTTAAAGGGAATTAGATAAATACTTGAGGAAAAAAAATTACAAGGCTATATGGGAAGAGCAGGGGAATTGGACTAATTTGATAGCTCTTTCAAAAAGCCGAACAGGCAAGTTGGGCCAAATAATTTCCTCCTGTGCTGTACCTACTATGATACTGCGATACTATGTGAAAGAGTCAGCAGGAATCTCAGTTCAGTGGCCAGACATCTAAAGCTGTGGCAGGTACACGCACAATGAAATAATATTTCATAACAGTGATAACCAATAAATACTTTGAAATCTCAGTTCAACTGAACCATGTCATTGGGGAGAAAGAACAATGCACTGACTCGTTGTAATACTGAAACCGTGAGCTGTCTCGGGATGAATCACTGAAAACATATTCATAGAATCATAGAATCATAGAAGTTACAACATGGAAACAGGCACTTCGGCCCAACATGTCCATGTCGCCCAGTTTATACCACTAAGCTAGTCCCAATTGCCTGCACTTGGCCCATATCCCTCGATACCCATCTTACCCATGTAACTGTCCAAATTCTTTATAAAAGACAAAATTGTACCCGCCTCTACTGCTGCCTCTGGCAACTCGTTCCAGACACTCACCACCCTTTGAGTGAAAAAATTGCCCCTCTGGAACCTTTTGTATCTCTCCCCTCTCACCTTAAATCTATGCCCCCTCGTTATAGACTCCCCTACCTTTGGGAAAAGATTTCAACTATCTACCTTATCTATGCCCCTCATTATTTTATAGACTTCGATAAGATCACCCCTTAACCTCCTACTCTCCAGGGAAAAAAGTCCCAGTCTATCTAACGTCTCCCTATAAGTCAAACCATCAAGTCCCGGTAGCATCCTAGTAAATTTTTTCTGCACTCTTTCTAGTTTAATAATATCCTTTCTATAATAGGGTGACCAGAACTGTACACAGTATTCCAAATGTGGCCTTACTAATGTCTTGTACAACTTGAACAAGACATCCCAACTCCTGTATTCAATGTTATGACCAATGAAACCAAGCATGCTGAATGCCTTCTTCAACACCCTATCCACCTGTGACTCCACTTTCAAGGAGCTATGAACCTGTACTCCTAGATCTCTTTGTTATATAACTCTCCCCAACGCTCCACCATTAAGGGAATAGGTCCTGGCCCGATTCGATCTACCAAAATGCATCACCTCACAATTATCTAAATTAAACTCCATCTGCCATTCATCGGCCCACTGGCCCAATTTATCAAGATCCCTTTGCAATCCTAGATAACCTTCTTCACTGTCCACAATGCCACCAATCTTGGTGTCATCTGCAAACTTATGCCTCCTAAATTCTCATCCAAATCATTAATATAAATAACAAATAACAGCGGACCCAGCACCGATCCCTGAGGCACACCGCTGGACACAGGCCTCCAGTTTGAAAAACAACCCTCTACAATATATTTCAGGACAGGTTAGTTCCACAACATGGTACATTTAAGAGCTCCTCGTGGTATGATGCCACGCCTTAGCCCAATCATCTGATTTGAGGGTATTTAGTACAGAGAATTCGCCAATAACATTCTCAGGGCTGGATACACATAGTTCATTGCATATATAATGCAGCTGCCACAAGACCAAAAGCGTAGCAAGTTTATGCACCAGATAAACTGGTAGAACAGAACAGGCGGCTCTGTAAAAGATGATGGGAGAAGAAAATTGCAAAGTTCAGCAGCAAAGTTAAAACCGATTTACATCATTAACGGATGAGATAATTGCTTATCCGGAACACCAACGGATGCAAAAACAGGGTAGTTATTGCGTTTTATCCAAAACATTACTGGGTATTGGGTCAAGTTTATCAAGCCTCAATGGGGGATCATTTCGGGAACAGCGATCATGTTATCTTAATTGTAAAAAAATTTACAACACCAAGTAATAGTCCAACGATTTTTATTTAAAATCTACAAGCCTCCGAAAGCTTGTAGATTTCAAATAAAAATCGTTGGACTATAACTTGCTGTTGTAAAATTGTTTACAATTGTCAACCCCAGTCCATCACCGCCATCTCCACATCATGATATCTTAAGGTTTAGATTAGTTACGGAAAAGAACGGGGAGCAATCCAAAATAAAAATACTTAATTGGAGGTCGGCCAAATTCAGCGGGTTGAGAACGGATATGGCCCGTCTAATTTGGAATCAAACATCGGCAGGCAAAACTGTAATCGAACAATGGGGAGCCTTAAGGGAGGATATGGTTCGGGTATAGCCTAGGTTCATTCTCACGCAGGAAAGGGTAGGGCAACAAAAGCCAGAGCTCCCTGGATGAAGAAAGAGATAGAGAATAAGATGAAGCAGCAAAAGGGGGTGTATGACAGATGTCTGGTTTATAACACATGTGAGAACTAGGCTGAATCTAGAAAGTAGAGAGGGGAAGTGAAAAAGGAAATGAAAGGTGTAAAGAGAGAGTATGAGAATAGACTGCGGCCAACATAAAAGGGAATCCAAAAGTCTTCCATTGGCAGATAAATAGTTAACCGGTCGGAAGAGGAGAGGTGGGGCCGATTAAAGACCAAAAAGAAGATCTATGCATGGAGGCAGAATGCATGGCTGAGATACTAAATGAGTACTTTGCATCTGTCTGTAACAAGGAAGGAGACACAACATAAGTCAGAGTAAAAGAGGAGGTCGTTGAGATACTGGATGGGCTAAAATTGATAAAGAGAAGGTACTCGAAAGGCTGGCTGTGCTTAGAGTAGAAAAGACACCCGGTTCGGATGGAATGCTTCGTAGGTTGCTGAGGGAAGTAAGGGTGGAAATTGTAGAGGTACTGGCCATAATCTTCCAAACATCCGTAGATAAGGGGTGGTGCCTCAGGACTGGAGAGTTGGAAATGTTACACCCTTGTTCAAAGAAGTTTTTGAGGATAAACCCGGCAACTACAGACCAGTCAGTTTAACCTCAGTGGTGGGAAAACTGTTAGCAATTAAATTCCGGGACAAAATTAATAGTCACTTGTACAAGCGCGGATTAAAAAAGAAAAGACAGCACGAATTTGTTGAAGGAAAACCGGCTAAACTATCTTCATTGAGTTTTTTGACGAGGTAACAGGGAGGGTCGATGAGGGTAATGATGTTGATGTTGTTTATATGGACTTTCAAAATGTGATTGATAAAGTGCCACAAAATAGGCTTAGCCGCAAAATTGAAGCCCATGGAATAAAAGGGGCAATGCCCGATATGAAATTGGCTAAATGACATGAAAAAGAGAATAGTGGTGAACGGTTGTTTTTTCGGACTCGTGGAAGGCAAACAGTGGTGTTCCAGAGGGGTCGGTGCTTGGAACACTGCTTTTCATGGTATATATTAATGACTTGGACTTGCGTGTATAGGACACAATTTCAAACTTTGCAGATGAAACAAACCTTGGAAGTGTACTGAGCAGCAAGGAGGATAGTGATAGACTTTAAGAGGACACAATCAGGCTGTTTGAATGGGCGGATACATAGCAGATGAAATTTGATGAAGAGAAGTGCGAAATTATACATTTTGGAAGGAAGAACGAGAAGGGGCAATATAAACTAAAGGGTACAATTCTAAAGGGGGTGCAGGAACAGAGAGATCTGGGGGTGTATGTGCACAACTCTTTGAAAGTGGCAGGACAGGTTGAGAAAGCGGTTAATAGAGCATATGGGATCTTGGGCTTGAAAAATAGAGGCACAGAGTACAAAAGTATGGAAGTTATGTTGAACTTTTATATAACGCTGATTTGGCCAAAACTGGAGCACTGTGTCCAACTCTGGGCACCAGAATTTAGGACGGATGCGAAGGCTTCAGAGAGGGTGCAGAAAAGATTTACTGGATGGTTTCAGGGATGAGGGACTTTAGTTACGTGGATAGACTGGAAAAGCTGGGGTTGGTCTCCTTGGAGCAGAGAGGGCTGAGAGGAGATTTGATAGCGATGTTCAAAATCATTGAGGGGTGTAGACAGAGTAGATAGAGAGAAACTGTTTCCATTGGCAGAAGGGTGGAGAAACGAAGGACACAGATTTAAGGTGATTGGCAAAAGAACCAAAGGCGACAGGAGGAAATACTTTTTTTACGCAGCGAGTGTTAATCTTACGTAATGCGCTGCCAGAGAGGGTGGTGGAGGCTGATTAAATCGTGGCTTTCAAAAGGGAATTGCGCAAATACTTGAAGGGAAAAAATGCAGGGCTACGGGGAAAACGGCGGGGGAGTGGGACTCGCTGGATTGCTCTTGAAGAGAACCGCCACGGACTCGTTGGGCCGAATGACCTCGTTCTGTGTTTTAAACATTCTATGATTCTATGATTCGAAGGTCCTTTTGGACTCGCCTTACCTTTACACAAAGACAGGAAAGACTTTCTTTAACTCAGAAAAATCTAATGCTCCGCATAATATACAATTCAATGGAAGAGAGCATGTACCGTTTCAATGGCTCCCAACCCCAGCTCGTCCAGATGTTTTCAGTGAAACGATCTTTAAACATAAACCCACACTTGGGTCATTTCCTGCATCCGTCTTTAGTGAAATGAGACTCAATGATCTCGACGCCTGACGTTTCCCTCCGACGAAGTTTAAAGACTGAAACATCCTTGCTGGCCTCTGCTACAATGTGCCTGATCATTCTAATCCCTTCCAACTGTCGGCTTCGTGATAGATGAGCGGACCGTTCGATAAACGGTCACCTGAAACAGGAAGGATGGTTGTCGTCCATCAGTGCTTCCAAATACTTTTGGAGATAACTCTCATATCTCCACCCCCTCGAACTCTCTATCTCGGATGATAACAAATAACCATTAATAGGTTAAAGCCGAGCCTTTGAGAGGCAAAGTGTTGGAACAAATTATCACAAAGCTGTGACATTCAATATCTGCCGCTGTCTGCAGACAAGGTCTTAAATTCTTAACACTGCTGGATCTCCTCATGCATCGACTTTTTTGCAAAAAAAGTTGCTCCTTAACTCTCTGAGGCCATTTTATGTCAAAGAACTACTCTCGGTAATCCTGCACCATCAACACACAATCGGTTCCGAAAACCATGGTCACCTGTTCTGACAGAAGAAAACAGAAAATCCACTGTTGCTGTTTTTGAGATCCCAAGGGGTTCATTGCATAACGTGCATTTGTCAATTCCTGATTTCCTTCCAAGAACGTGGGGAAATAGCCACTCAAATGAAGAAACTCAAAAATATAATAATGCCTGATATATGTTTACATTCTGCAATAGAAAAGTTTTTTGCTTCGTGAATATTTACGCAGAGTTAATATTATACTAGGAAACAAATCTAAATCAGCTGCCTGAGGAAGGGATTAACTTCTCGGTAGTGAAGAACAAGAAGGTGGACCCAGATATCATCAGACTCACGAAGCTTGCGTCACGCTACTTTCACATCAAATTAAAAATGTTTCTGAATGAAAAAGAAACAAACTCAATTGTATCCCCCCCCCAAAAAAAAAAATAGTCTTTGTGCCGTGAAGCAAGAATAACTTGCATAAATATCCAAATGCTATTAAATCGTGGAAAATAAATATCAGCTTCTTTTCGACTTCCAATTTTCAAAACATGAGCTGTGAAAGAACTGAAATGTTTTTACCAAACTTTTGCTTCTTTAGGAATTGAAAATCTGTTAAAACAAGCAGAAATCATTAATAATATCAATATTATCTTTAAACACATTCCTGTCAAGGAAGACAGCATTTTAGTTCATCCATCTCATATTAAGAAAAGTAGGTTGTGCCTGCACCTGTGTCTAACAATTACACTCAACCTTATCCACCTCAAATCATTAAGTCCTTGACATTTGTGAGAAATTCAAAAATGCCAATTTCATTCATGTGATAATCTCATGTCTGGAACAAAAAACTCTCACCGAATTTACAATAATCAGAATTTCACCGTAGGCAAAATAAAAGTCTGGTTGTCACAATTTAATTGATTAGTTTACCTCAATAGCTCCAATTTAATTCAGCAATATCTTGAACTTAACTTAAATCGGAACAGATACAATTATCAAAATAGCACGTGCTTACAAAAACATAATACATTTTTTCATCTTTCTTTTTGTTGTTTCTTCAGGCCCCTTTCCAATTGAGAGTAAAAAGTAATGAATATAACTGAAGAAAAAGTTACCCTTCACAGCTAAACAAAATCTTTGTAACATTCTTGCACGACAAGCTGAAAAAGAGTGTGTCGCCACAGCCAGTGGCACCAAAACATTCACACAGGCTTTTAAAGTAACAGACCGCTGCAAACAAAATAACTTTCGAAGCTTGTAACTAGAAAAGGGATTTGATCTTCCCCACTCTCCTTCTTCAGTATATGATAAATTAATTTCCCCTTTTTCTCCCAAACCAATATTCGCTACTTAACCCCATTCTGTACTGATTCGAAGTCTCAAGCTCACAGTTTTTGCCCTGACCCAAACCTGTTATCTCCGAGACAATTCATAACATACTTCTCTGCCCACCACAGCGCTCAGCTTCTTTTCAAAAAGCTCCCCTGATTGTCTCCATTGTTACTGTTGTACTGGAGGGAAAGCTCATGCTCCCGCTGAAACAGTTTTCCTAACTTAATGGACTGGGTTCAGCACCTTGTCCGTTCGAGGCACTTAGTTTCACTCAATCCACATTATCGCAGGTCAAGGTCTGACGCCGCAGTCGCCAGTTTATAACTTTGATTCAGACTCGACACCAAAAGGTTGGGATTAATCCTTTATCGAATATAAGCAAGTATCAACACACAATGTTTCGGGCAATATTATTACAAGGAAGGACACGATAATAACCGTTCGTCTTGCTTTGGATAGAAACTGTAACCCTCGGGTGGCTGCTTATCCGTCTCTCTCTCTCTCTCTCTCTCACACACACACACATCGTCCTGTGCTTTCATAAATACAAGTGTTGAACTAGAATTCTTTATATCGCTCATTTCATGCAATCTCTCCCTTATCTTTATTTCTTATTCATATTCCTTGACCTCTGTCAGAACTGCTCATGATATGTGCGGACCCAAGACTGCGATATTTCGACATGCCCAAGGTCTACATATTCTCAATTTATTCTCAACGTCGCCTATTATCTTCAGCAAAATGCTTGAACCCTGCAATGTAAACAGCTTCCATCATCACCTCGCTCAGTCTGACCTTCTGTATTCTGGATAAGTTTTAACTCACCCATTTCATGATCCTCAGCGACTATCCTCCGATTCCCATCGATCTTATGTTTATAAGCGGGTGCTCCCCACCATCACAGAAGCGAGTCTTCAGCCAATTCGATTCACTCCAGGTGACATCAAGAAAGGGCTGAGTGAAATGGATACAGCAAAGACTATGCGCCCGGCAACATTCCGACTGTAGTGCTGAAGACTTGTGCTCCAGAAGTAGCCGCGCCTCCAGACAAATTGTTCAAGAACAGCTACAATATTGGTATCAACCTGACAATGTGGAAAATTGCAGAGGTATGTCCTGTCCACAAAAAGCAGGATAAATCCAATCCTGCCAATTAATGCCCCATCAGTCTAATCTCAATCATCAGCAAAGTGATGGAAGGTGCCGTCGACAGTGCTGTCAAGCGGCATTTACTCACCAATAACCTGCACACCGATGCTCAGTTTGGGTTCTGCCAGGAGCACTCGGCTCCAGACCTGATTACAGGCGTGGTCCAAACATGGGCAAAAGAGCTGAATTCCAGAGGTGAGGTGAGAGTGACGGCCCTTGACATCAAGGCAGCATTTGACCGAGTGTGGCACCGAGAAGCACGAGTAAAATGGAAGTCAATGCGAATCACGGGGAAAACTCTCCAGTGGCTGGAGTCGGACATAGCACGAAGGAAGAAGGCAGTGGTTGTTGGAGGCCAATCATCTCAGCCCCAGGACATTGCTGCAGGATTTCCTCAGGGCAGTGTCCTCGGCCGAACCATCTTCAGCTGCTTCATCAATGACCCTCCCTCCAGCATAAAGTCAGAAATGGGGATGTTTGCTGATGATTCCGCAGTGTTCAGTTCCATTCACAACCGATAAGATAATGAAGACAACATGCAGGCTTGGGCTGATAAGTGGCAAGTAACATTCGCGCCAAACAAGTGCCAGGCAATGACCATCTCCAACAAGAAAGAGAGTCCAACCACCTCTCCTTAACATTCAACGGCATTAGCATCGCCGAATACCCCACCATCAACATACTGGGGGGTCACCATTGACGAGAAACTTAACTGGACCAGCCACATAAATACTGTGGCGACAAGACCAGGTCAGAGGCTGGGTATTCTGCGGCGAGTGACTCACGTCCTGACTCCCCAAAGCCTTTCCACCATCTACAAGGCACAAGTCAGGAGTGTGATGGAATACTTTCCACTTGCCGGGATGAATGCAGCTCCAACAATACTCAAGATGCTCGACACCATTCAGGACAAAGCAGCCTGCATGACTGGCATCCCATCCACCACCCTAAAAATTCACTCCCTTCACCACCAGCACACCGTGGCTGCAGAGTGCACTATCCACAAGATACACTGCAGGAACTCGCCAAGGCTTCTTCGACAGCACCTCCCAAACCCGCGACCTCTCCCACCAAGAAGGTCAAGGGGAGCAGACACAAGTGAACAACACCACCTGCACGTTCCCGTACAAGTCACACACCATCCCGACTTGGAAATACAACGCCGTTCCTTCATCATCACTGGGTCAAAATCCTGGAACTCCCTTTCTAACAGCACTGTGGGAGAACCTTCACCAAACAGACTGCAGCGGTTCAAGTAGGCGGCTCAACGCCACCTTCTCAAGGGCAATAAGGGATGGGCAATAAATGTTGGCCTTGCCAGCGACGCCAACATCCCATGAACAAATTAAAAATGACCTCTTTATTACCACTCTTTGTTTCCTGTTAGAAAGCCAATCCATTATCCATGCGAATATGTTACCTCCTACCTCAGTCGCGGAACATTTGGATAAACATAATTTAATAGGACAAAGCCAGCACAGCTTTACGAAGGGGAAGTCATGTCTGACAAATTTGCTTGAGTTCTTTGAGGACATAACGTACAGGGTGTATAAAGGGGAACCAGTGGACGTAGTGTATTTAGACTTCCAGAAGGCATTCGACAAGGTGCCACATAAAAGATTATTGCTCAAGATAAAGAATCACTGGATTGGGGGTAATATTCTGGCATGGTTGGAGGATTGGTTATCTAACAGGAAGCAGAGAGTTGGGATAAGTGGTCATTCTCGGACTGGCAACCAGTAGCCAGTGGTGTTCCGCAGGGGTCGGTTCTGAATCCCCAACTCTTTACAATTTATATTAACGATTTGGAGGAGGGGACCGAGTGTAACATATCAAAGTTTGCAGATGATACAAAGATGGGAGGGAAAGTGGAGAGTGAGGATGACATAAAAAACGTACAGGGGGATATAGACAGGCTGAGTGAGTGGGCGGAGATTTGGCTGATGCAATACAATATTGGAAAATGTGCGGTTATGCACTTTGGCAGAAAAAATCAGAGAGCAAGTTATTATCTTAATGGCGAGAAACCGGAAAGTACTGCAGTACAAAGGGATCTGGGTGTTCTCGTGCAGGAAAATCAAAAGGTTAGTTTGCAGGTGCAGCAGGTGATCAAGAAGGCCCAACGGATTGTTGGCTTTTGTTGCTAGGGGGATAGAATATAAAAAACAGGGAGGTATTGCTGCAGTTATATCAGGTATTGGTGAGACCGCACCTGGAATACTGCATACAGTTTTGGTGTCCATACTTAAGCAAAGACATACTTGCTCTCGAGGTAGTACAAAGAAGGTTCACTCGGTTAATCCCGGGGATGAGGGGGCGGACATATGAGGAGAGGTTGAGTAGATTGGGACTCTACTCATTGGAGTTCAGAAAAATGAGAGGCGATCTTATTGAAACATATAAGATTGTAAAGGGGCTTGATCGGGTGGATGCGGTAAGGATGTTCCCAAGGATGGGTGAAACTAGAACTAGGGGGCATAATCTTAGAATAAGGGGCTGCTCTTTCAAAACTGAGATGAGGAGAAATTTCTTCACTCGGAGGGTAGTAGGTCTGTGGAATTTGCTGCCCCAGGAAGCTGTGGAAGCTACATCATTAAATAAATTTAAAGCAGAAATCGACAGTTTCCTAGACGTAAAGGGAATTAGGGGTTACGGGGAGCGGGCAGGAAATTGGACATGAATTTAAATTTGAGTTTAGGATCAGATCAGCCATGATCTTATTTAATGGCGGAGCAGGCTCGAGGGGCCGATTGGCCTACTCCTGCTCCTATTTCTTATTTTCTTATGTTCTTATGTTCTCCTACACCGTGAGCTCTTATTTTGTGCAGTAGCCTTTGATGTGGCACCTCGTCAAAAGCCTTCTTGAAATCCAATGGCACCACATCCACAGGATTCCCTTCACCAATTTGCTGGATACTTCCCCAAAGAACTCGAATAAATTAGTCAAACACGATTTCCCTTTCACAAAGCCGCGTTGACGCTGCCTGACTGCATGGAGATTTTTGAAGTGCCCTGCTATAACATCCAAATTGATAGATTCGAGCATGTTTCCTATGTCAAACGTTAAGCTAACCGGCCTATACTTTCCGGCTTTCTGTCCCCTCCTTTCTTGAATCGAGGATTTACATTTGCTATTTTCCAAACTGTTGGGACCCTTCCATAATCTATGGAATTTGGGAAAATTAATACCAATGCATCTATTACCTCTGCAGCCACTTCTTTTAAGACCCTCGGATGAAGTCCGTCAGGACTTGCGGACTTGTCAGCTTTTAGTTCCAATATTTTTTTCAAAACCCTTTCCTGCTGGTTGTAAATGTATTCAGTTCCTCCCTCCCTTTCACCTCTTGATTCACAATTAATTCAATATATAGCGAACAAATAGAGGAGAATTGCCCTGCTCTTCTTCGAAATATTGCCAAGCGATCTTTCACGTCCACCTGAGAGGACAGACGGGGCCTCATCTGAAGGACCGCTGCACCAGCAGAGCAGCAGTCCCTCAGTGCTGCACTGAGAAAGAGACAGAGACAGAGGCACATCGACAGAGAGATTGACAGGGAAACATCGAGGCATATCGTGTCCGCTCTATCGCCAAGACCGACTATTACCACCTCCGTAACATCACCCGTCTCCGCCCCTGCATCAGCTTATCTGCTGCTGAAACCTTCATCCATGTCTTTGTCAAATCATGATTCCAAAATTGCAATGCTCTCCTGGTCGGCCTCGCTTCTTTCAGCCTCTATAAACTCCAGCTCATCCAAAAGACCTGCTGCCCGTAATTTGGCTTGCGCCAAGTCCCGTTCATCCATCACCCAGTCAAACAGCCTTTTTTCTCGACTATTTTTATCACTAATATAAAAAACTGTTCAAAGTAATTTTTAAAAACATTGTTTTTAACGCTCCTATGATTTTGCACCAGGATCTTTGCTCTCATCAGTGTTCAGGATATTAATCTTTCATTTCTGGAACCTCCGGGACAGTCCTAGAGGGCTGGGAATCCATCAATTAAATGAAAGAGGACAGAAATAGAGACTGAGAGAAACAGAGAGGGAGATAGAGAGAGAGACAGAGACAGTGATAGTGAGAGGGGCAATGAAACAGAGACAGAGCGACACAGAGACAGAGAGACATACAAATTCCGCTCCTTCATCAGGACCTCCTATTTCCACCTCTGTAACATTGAATCAACAGTTGTTGCATTGGATATTGTCATGTTTCATTGTAATATTCGGGTACTGGATGTAGTGAGTGTAACCATTTTTATCTGCAAAAGACCGTTTCTTGCTGTTAGTTTTCAGTTTTGGTACAATAATAAAGGAGCTGTCTCTACTGTACTGTATCCAGGCTGGAATTAAAGAACGAATATCTACCAATCATTGTACCCTGTTTGTTGAACTGTTCTAAATAAAGGATATACTTGCTTCTATTTGGAAGAAGCCGACCGTATTCTGCTTACTACAAGTATTCACAAGTATTTGTTAACAGAGAAGACTGGCACAGACGGTAACATTTAGCCAGTAAACCATCAGATACTCATTACAAACCAGGGATTAGGGACTTTAGCCAGTAAAACATCAGAAAATCATTACAAACCAGGAGGATCATAGCCTTCACCCAGTAAACGATCCGGGAATGAGCAAAGGCCAGGGATTAGTGCCTTCACCCAGTAAACTATCAGTGAATCAGGGCAGACCAGGGATCACGACCTTCACCCAGAAAACTATCAGGGAATCAGCACAGACCTGGGATCAGGGCCTTTCAAATTTCCAATAAAATTCATTTGCATCACTATAAACATACAATATTCAATAAACCAACGTAATCGGGCAGCGTAATAGAACGGTATCATTTTTAAACATTTTTTTCCATTAAAAAGTATATTTTGATATATTTAATAGTGGTAACCTGGTTAAGTTTTATTAATACAGCGAAAAATAAGGTTGGTCACCAATAATAATTATTTAATTCGTGTTTACAGTCCTCCACCTGTGAGTAACCTGGTTTATAATCACTGAAAATGACGTTGAGTGATCGAGTCATAGAAGTTTACAACATGGAAACAGGCCCTTCGTCCCAAAATGTCCATGTCGCCCAGTTTATGCCACTAAGCTAGTCCCAATTGCCTGCACTTGGCCCATATCCCTCGATACCCATCTTACCCATGTAACTGTCCAAATGCTTTTTAAAAGATAAAATTGTACCCGCCTCTACTACTGCCTCTGTCAGCTCGGTCCAGGCACTCACCACCCTTTGAGTGAAAAAATTGCCTCTCTGGACCCTTTTGTATCTCTGCCCTCTCACCTTAAATCTATGCCCCCTCGTTATAGACTCCCCTACCTTTGGGAAAAGATTTTGACTATCTACCTTATCTATGCCCCTCATTATTTTATAGACTTCTATAAGATCACCCCTTAACCTCCTACTCTCCAGGGATAAAAGTCCCAGTCTATCTAACCTCTCCCTATAAGTCAAACCACCAAGTCCCGGTAGCATCCTAGTAAATGTTTTCTGCAATATTTCTAGTATAATAATATCCTTTCTATAATAGGGTGACCAGAACTGTACACAGTATTCCAAGTGTGGCCTTACTAATGTCTTGTACAACTTCAACAAGACATCCCAACTCCAATGTTGAAAAACTACATTGAACCATTTACTTGTTTCATTGATGTGCACTGGTCAATTTCGTGGTAAATCAACATTTTTTGATGTGAAGAACATTTTAAAACGCGCCCACTAATGTCTGTGTGACTAAGAAAACGAGTAGAATTTGAGTAGCTTCCTGAACCGACGCGATCGGTGGAATCTGGCAATGGTGACCTGGGGATCTAGTCAGTTCTGTGGGCGGGACCTGATCCCGGATAATTGAACCTTCAACCTGCGTAAAAGATGGCTGAAACTATCAACGTAAGTGGTTTTGGTGTAACTCACTGACGTTTAAAATTGCCCCAATCTTTTGACCTGATTCGGACGATTCCGCCCGGATTGAACTGCTATTACTGGTGTAAACAAATGCAAACACGACGCATATGCTTTACATTCTCCTTTTTAATCCACCCAAACAACAACTCTCTCCCAAACTATGTCTCCCTCTGTCTGTATCTGTTTAATACTCTCTATCCTTGATTCTCTGAGTTTCCTTCTCTCTCTCTGTCTCATTCTCCTTCTCTCTCTCATTCTCTCTGCCTCATTGTCATTCTATCTCTGTTTCTCTCTGTCAGTATTTCTCATTCTCTTTCTCTCTATCATCCTCTCTCACTCACTCTCTCTCATCCTCTCCCTCTCTATCTATCAGCCTCTTTCAATCTCTCTCTCTCTCTCTCTCTCTTCCATTCTATCCTCTTCTGACAAGGTATATTGAAGCAAAATTGTTTAGCTTTGGAGCGAACTGAATTGAATTTGATATTTCAATTCCATATTCATTTGTGGCACAGCTCAGCTCAATTCAACATCAATGTGTGTATAAGGGACAAGTGTCTCTTGACTGTACTGACTGTATGTGTGTGTGTCTCATTGTCACTGGTCCTGTATTGTAAACAAGGGATCCCCCTCGCAGCCAATCTCCCCCTGTGTCTCCTGGTCCAATATCATTAGCCAGGCACGGCCCTCACAGCCCTACTCCCCCTCCCCCTGTGCCCCACGTGTCTCCTGGTCCAGTAACGGAACCCCGTAACCCAGGGACCAACCCACACAGCCTATTCCCCCGTCCCCCTGAGCCCGTGTGACTTGGGCTCTCCTGGTCCAATAACGTAACCCAGGGACCACTGACACAGTCTCTTTCACCCGCCCCTTGTGCCGCGTGTGTCTCAGGCTCTCCTGATCCAATAACTTAACCAGTCGACCACACTCTCACAGTCTATCTCACCTCCCCCCTCCTTGTGCCCCATGTGACTCACGGTCTCCTGGTCCCATAACGTAAACTTGTTGTCTGTCTATCTATGTGTCTGTCTATCTCCGCCCCTCTGTTTCTCCATTTATGTACAGTGCACCCAATCTGATCAGACCCAGAACAGTGACTGTGATTGCCAGGTTTGCCCATTTTGCTGTAGGTGCAGGGCGGCCATTTAGTTGTAGTCCAGTTGAGCTCTTTAGTGCCGCCTTTTTGAGCAATAATTCATGTGTCGTCTTCAGAACAAGTCCTATCTCAATAGGTCAGGTTATCAATAAAATAAAATATCAGAATCTGATTGCAGATCATATCCGGGCTCGGTGCTGCAAATATAAAATGTACTTTCCGTCCAATTGGGAAGTGTAGGGGATAAAATATTAATTGGGATTTAGTTTTAATTTTTGAAACCCTTCAGCTCTTTCTATAATTTTAAAAAATTAACAATTAGAATCAGTGGATATTTCGCCGCGTTCTTCAGCTCCTCTCTGAATTTAGTCTGGGTCAGGACATAAATACACGTGTTTGTGCAGGAACTGAGAAGCTGCAGCATTCCTCCTGTGGATTCTGTGATATAAAGCGGCTCATTGGGGGAGTTAGAATGAATGTTTGTAATTCGCTGATAGATGGTAAATACAACCTGCGTCACCCATAACAATATAAAGCTGCCCGAAATACTGAAGAGTAAAATTATGGATTTCTTTCGGTTCTCCATCTCTGGATCCTTGTGATTCTCTCCATTGCTGCGGACCCTGAGTCCCCTGCGGACTTGTGCGGACACTAAAATACGTCTGACCGTCAGAACATTGGGCAGCAAAATCAAACAGAACGGGAGACAAGGGGTTAAAATGCGGTGAAACATGTAATATGCGGCCCATGCGGGGGAATTATAGAAGACCTGTTTAGTCACACAAAACCAGTGAACGTTATCAATTATATACCCGGGTTTAAGTGTAAAGTACCAAGGGAGACTCTCCAAACAGCCCAGCACACTCACTGTTCCCAGAACCACAGTCGCCGTTTTCTCGGTGCAATATTTTGTTTCCAGCTTCTCACAACAAATGGCCACAAATCGATCAAAGGTGAAAGCGACAGTGAGGCAGACAGAAATCACCGTGGTGGCAAAAATCAGGAAGGTAACGATACGACACACGGGAGTAATGTCCAGGAACGAAACCGGGAAATAAATCTCACGAATGCACCTCAATATGACATCAGTGATAACGACTAGGAGATCGGCCGCTGCCATTCCCAGCAGGTAGCGGGTGATACATTTGGTGAGTCCGCACTTTCCTCGGGACAGGATCACAATCGCCACCAAGTTAACTGTAGGAAAGAGAAACGGAAGCAGAGAAATTACTGATCAGACCTGGAGCCAAAGCAGCAATTTGACAGGATCTGGGGTGAAATTTCCAGCTTTGTTGCTGCATCAAACGGTGGAAACTGATTCATTGACCTGGGCAGCGTTATCGGACAGAGAAATGTTAAAAAAAAGACAATTATCAATAATGAATTGGGAAATTGATATAGAAAGTGAATAAAGGGAGCACCGGATCCACTGGAAGGGCTGAGTGAGGGCGCAGTGCCGGTGGGGAAGGGAGAAGGGGGTTTTCCGCACCGGCAATCCAATGGGTTAAATCCGGATTTGAGCTCCAGATGGACGGGAAAGAGCGAGAAGGTCGGGAAGGTCGTAGAAGGGGAGGTGCAGCTGGAGACCGAGCCAGTGAGTCAGGTTGGGAGGGAAACAAAGAAAAGGACATGAAGGAGATGAAGGGGAGTCAGGAGCAGATGGTTTGCGGAAGCGGATAAACTGAAGCAACGGATGAGGAGCAGAGGATTCAATGCAACGGGAGCAGAGGCTGCGAATCACAGGGCGAGACTGCAGGATGGTGTTCGATGAAATCGAATCTATAGGTCCCAGTAACACAACTCAATTAATAAATTTAACAGTTCCTTTCTATGGATTTTTTTCTGGTCGTTGGGTATAAAATGTTTTCAATGAATTTAGTTTGCACATTCAATTAAAATTAAATTAAAATGTATTAATAGAATTTTCCTCATTCTTTATTGATTTAAACTGTCACATAGCTTTTGGAATACAATCCCCTAATAAATCAATGTGATCAAAAAAAGACAACGTATTTTCTTCAAATATATTTAAATTATGTTTATTTATTTAGTCAGTAAATAAGTAAAAGGAACATTCACATAAACAGACTGAGGACCTGATAGCGATAAACACACGCGGCGCGAGTACAATAAAACTCTCACTATCAAGATTGGTGGCATTGTGGACAGTGAAGAAGGTTATCTAGGATTGCAACGGGATCTTGATAAATTGGGCCAGTGGGCCGATGAATGGCAGATGGAGTTTAATTTAGATAAATGTGAGGTGATGCATTTTGGTAGATCGAATCGGGCCAGGACCTACTCCGTTAATGGTAGGGCGTTGGGGAGAGTTATAGAACAAAGAGATCTAGGAGTACAGATTCATAGCTCCTTGAAAGTGGAGTCACAGGTGGATAGGGTGGTGAAGAAGGCATTCAGCATGCTTGGTTTCATTGGTCAGAACATTGAATGCAGGAGTTGGGATGTCTTGTTGAAGTTGTACAGGGCATTGGTGAGGCCACACTTGGAGTACTGTGTACAGTTCTGGTCACCCTATTACAGAAAGGATATTATTAAACTAGAAAGAGTGCAGAAAAGATTTACTAGGATGCTACCGGGACTTGATGGTTTGACTTACAGGGAGAGGTTAGACAGACTGGGACTTTATTCCCTGGAGAGTAGGAGGTTAAGGGGTGATCTTATAGAAGTCTATAAAATAATGAGGGGCATAGATAAGGTCGATAGTCAAAATCTTTTCCCAAAGGTAGGGGAGTCTATAACGAGGGGGCACAGATTTAAGGTGAGAGGGGAGAGATACAAAAGGATCCAGAGGGGCAATTTTTTCACTCAAAGGGTGGTGAGTGTCTGGAACGAGCTGCCAGAGGCAGTAGTAGAGGCGGGTACAATTTTGTCTTTTAAAAAGCATTTGGACAGTTACATGGGGAAGATGGGTATCGAGGGATATGGGCCAAGTGCAGGCAATTGGGACTAGCTTAGTGGTATAAACTGGGCGACATGGACATGTTGGGCCGAAGGGCCTGTTTCCATGTTGTAACTTCTATGATTCTATGATTCTATGATTCTATGATTCACATTTCCTCTTCATAATTATTCTGGAAGTTACAGCAGCTCATTCCGAAGAATTGTTCACCTCGCTGCTGCTCCCTATCTCTCTGTCTCTCTCTCGCTCTCTCTCTCTGTCTCTAGTTTTCTACTCTCCCTTTCCTTCTCCCGTCTCCCTCTGGTTTTCCTTCTCAATCGCGTACTCTATCGCTCGGCTCTATCTCTCCGCGCTCTCTCGTCTCTCTTTCTAAATGCTCCTTTTCACACCCGAGTAAATCCTAACATCCAGCGCCTGCTTTCTCTTCACCAGCCCCGTGTTCCAAAGATCCTATTCTTAATGTCAGTTTGTTATATATTAAAGGCTCTGTGAATAGTTTAATGTTCCAACAGATCATCCAAGTCTCCATCTGTTCATCTGCACTGTTCACTTCATCTACAATGCATGGAATAAACAGAATCGAATGCCTCTTCCAGACACACTTCACAATAATTAAAATTCCTTCTCTTGTAATTCTATAGTACAGCGTTATAGATGGCGGCATTGTACAATTAAAAAAAACGGCAACATCACCCCTGCTACTTATAATCGACATGGAAATAGAAGGGCTCCTGATTCGAAAAGGTAAAGTGCAAACTGATAAAACATAACTCCTAAACATTGCATTTTACAGTGAATTCGTCCACAGTGAATCAGAGAATAAGATGTGAAAGAATCATCAGCAAACTCAGTTCAGTAGCCAGAATTCTGAAGCGGCGTCAGATACACACACAATGAAATAATATTTCATAACAGTGATAACCAATAAATACATTGAAATCACAGTTAAACTGGACCATGTTATTCAAGAGGGAGGACAGTGTGCTGCCTCCTTGTAACACTGAGACCGTGAGCTTTCATATTATTAATCACTGAAAACACTATGATGAAAAAATATTCCAGGACAGCTTCGTTCCGCAACATGAAACTGTTAACAGCTCTGAGACCAACTCTTAGCACGGACACCTGATTCGAATATATTCAGTACAGAGAATAATTTAGTAACAATGCCAGTTTTGGATATACAAGGTACATTATAGTTATAATGCAGCTGCTACAAGTCTGAAAGAGCAGAGAATTAGGACATTCCATCAACTGATAGAACAGAACAGGCGGCTGTGTAAAACATGATGGGAGAAAAAAAGTGCCCCGTACAGCAGAACAGAACACCGATTTACACCATTAACAGCTGAGACAACGGCTTACCCGAAACTCCGACGGCTGCAAGAACAGGATAATAAATGTTTTCTATCTGATAGATTACTGGATTTCCCATTTCTGTGAGAAGCAGTGATTTCTGTTGATCTGAAAACCGCAACTCCGGTTGGCACTCTGAGCTGATACATTGCAAGGAACTCTGATTTATACAGGGAGTAAATCTCCACTGACACGGTTATACCCCTGACCATTGATATTAGTTACAGTCACCTGAACAAACACTTTTCATCAGCAGCTTTGTCTTCAGTGTAAATGATGACGTGGATATATCACAAACATCTCCAAGTTCAGAACCTTGTCTTAATGAGACCTCTCTTCGGAATAAAGTTAAAAGCTGTGCTCAGAAAGGACTGGTCCAACAACAATGAACGGCTATATTTCTGGGTTTTATATAATTGTATTGACCATGTTCACTCCTGCCGATTCATTTATAAATATTACCGATTTCACCGCGTGTACTCTGAATCCAGGAACACAAGCAGACTCGTTTCACTCTGTTCCTGCAGCTTCCCGGTTAAATTATGAACTTTGAGTCTCTGACACGTGGACAGGTAAAGACGACGTTCATGGCTGCAGCCGATAAATGACTGTGTGATATGAGGGGACGGACATTGAACGAGCTTCATTGCTATTCCTCTCTCCGTTATTTTACTGCAGATGTTTACCCGTTTATTATCCATTGGTTGACGGCTCCAGTAAAATTGCTCCCGTGTAACCCCGAGCTGAGCTCATGACCCGATTCGACCTCTATCACAACGGCCCCGAGCTTCCCTCGCTCGCCTCCATTCCTTCCTCAGCCTATTGCCATTGAAACCCTGATCAATGCCTCGTCCCCTCTCGGCTCCATTCCTCCGTTCACTCCTGGCCGACCTTCCAAACAGCATCAGGTCCTGCTCGGCTTCACTGACACTCACTGACACCCAGTTCCTGATCGCTTCACATTTAAAGTTTTCATCCCGCGGTTTTAATCACTTCCTGGCCCAACTCTCCCCATCTCCGCCCGCTCCTCCACACCTGCAGGAAACACACCCGTGAACTCCTCATTCATCGATCATTGGCCTCTTTTGGCGGGACTGCGCTCGCTTGATCAACTCACCTCTCTGATCAAAACCAGGAGAAGCTTTTCTTCCCACCCTATCACCGTTATATCTGATGTCTCTAAAGGTTCAATCCTTGGTTTCCTCTTCCTCATCTCCATGCTGCCCTTTGCTGATATTGTGTGCAGATATGGTTCAACTTTCAGATACACGCTGACAAAATCACCGCCTCTCTTGACCCTTCCAATATATTTGTGTTGTCAAAGCAACATTCTGTTTTAGATGAGTGACAATTTCATCCAGTTAAAAATTGGGACGTCATGATCTTTGACCCCACAATCTCGGCCACCGATTCCATCTCCACCCCTCTCATTTTGGTTGGTGAGTCCCTCAACAATCATTCAAGTCCTTACTGACCGACAGTGGCTTCCAGCCTCCAGAGCCTGTTGTATATTTTACTTTTTCTTACACGTAAATTCACCAGGACCTCACCCCTTGCAATCCCTGTAGCCTCCTCCAAACCTGCAGCCACTGCAGCCCAGGCCAAACGTTCCGCTCCTCCACCTCTGGCCGCTTGTGCAACATTAGTCCATTTGCTATCCTTCTCACAGCCGTGCCTTCAGCCATATCCTCGCTCCAGAATGTCCTCCCTTTGCCCCACCATCTCCCTCTACGCCTTTCAGGCCTCAGTCGTGGCTCAATGGTTGTCGTCTTGCTTCTGAGTTAGAAGGTTGTGAGTTCAATTCTCACTCCAGCGATTTGAGCACTTAATCCAGGCTGACACTGCAGTGCAGTACTGAGGGAACACTGTGCTGTCGGAGAGACTGGCTTTTGTAAGGTACGTTGAACCGAGGGTCCATCTGCCTTCTCAAGTAGATGGAAAAGACCCAAGGACAATATTCGAGAAGAGCAGGGGCTTTCTCCCCAGTGTCTTGGGCAATATTTAGCCCACAACCAACATTACCAAAACCGATCTCCTGGTCATTTATCTCATTCCAGTTTGTGGGAATTTGCTTGCGTTCTTCCTAGATTACCAAAGTGAATACACTTCAAAATGCACTTCATTGATTGTAAAGCGTTTTGGGACCTCCTGGGGTCCTGAAAGGCGCTTTACAGAGGCAAGTTCATTCCTTCTTTCACACATTCCATGAACGCCATCTTTCGCTTTATGGTTTGGTCATCCCTCCAATTATCTCCTTCTGTGGCCGGGGTTCCATGCTTGTAAATCGCCTTACCATATTTATCAATGTTGTATCCGCTGTATAAATACAAGTAGTTATTGTTATATTTTACCATTCTTTACTCTTTTCATCCCACCATTGGTGGCCATTCCTTCAGACATCTCAACTCTACTCTCTTTAAACCAAACCTATCCCCTCATCTCTCCATTTACTTATCCTCCTTTTACACCCTCCCTATACCCACTATTTGTCCAAGATTTTCGCCAGTCCTCTTGATATCTTTTTAATGTTTTAGTGCCCGTTGTTACCCGCTGCTCATTGCAACCTCTTGGGAATGTTTATTACATTAAAGTCGGTAAGTGAATGCGAGTCTTTGTTGACGTTCATTGGAATGTGTTCATTGTTTGTCCACTGGATGAGCAAAAGTAATTTCTGGGCTCAATATACTTGTACCGGAAAGTGTTTTATGTAATAGACGGAATTGTTAAGATAAATCAACATTGGTAACTACTCGTGGACACTGTTTTGTTCGAAGAACATAACTCGGCTTACCTGCAGCCATCGCATTGAAATAGACCGCATTCTGGAGCGTGGATATGGGTGAAGGCACGGCTGTGAAAAGTGGGGCAAATGGACAGCGGAGCCTGCCTTTACGGAATTATCTATCGAAGATGAAACCAGCTACAGTGACTAGGATGAAGGTCTACTCGTTATTTGCCTTTTTTCTCTTTGTTTACATCCCGTTTTACTGCTTTCTCGGGCTGCTGACAAGAGCACAGTGAGCAGTTTGGACGCCCCATTACAGAAACAACATTAAACCCACAGAAAGCACAATATAGATTCTCTGGAATGAGGCCAGCGAAGGAAAACTGTATGGCGAAAGATTTGAAATACCGGGATTATTTCCACTGAAATAGAGTCGAGAAGGCTGAGATTTTAATTCATGAAGGTTTCTTTATTCATTCATGGAGGTCGGCGTCGGTGGCGAGGCCAGCATTTATTGCCCATCCCTAATTGACATTGAGAAGATGGTGATGAGCCATCTTCTTGAACCGCTGCAGTCCGTGCGGTGAAGGTTCTCCCACAGTGTTGTTGGGAAAGGAGTTCCAGGATTTTGACACTGCGACGATGAAGAAACGGCGATATATTTCCAAGTCGGGATTGTTTGTGACTTGGAGGGGGACGTGCAGGTGGTGTTGTTCCTATGCGCCTCCTCTCCTTGTCCTTCTCGGTGGTAGAGTTTGTGGGTTTGGGTGGCGTTTTTGAAGAAGCCTTGGCGAGTTGCTGCAGTGCATCTTCTAGATGGTACGCACTGCAGCCACAGTGCACCAGTGTTGGAGGGAGTGAATGTTTAGGGTGTTGGAAAGTGTGCCAATCAAGCTTACTGCTTTGTTCTGGATGATGTTGAGCTTCTTGAGTGTTCTTGGAGCTGCTCTCATCCAGGTAAGTGGAGAGTATTCCATCAAACTTCTGACATGTGCCTTGTAGATGTTCGAAAGTCTTTGGGGAGTCAGGAGGTGAGCCACTCGTCGCAGAATACCCAGCCTCCGACCTGCTCTTATAGCCACTGCACTTATGTGGCTGGTCCAGTTATGTTTCTTGTCATTGCTGACCCACAGGATGTTGATGGTCAAGTGGAGGTTATTAGACTCTCTCTTGTTGACAGGCACTTGTCTGACGTGAATGTTATTTGCATAATTTCAGCCCAAGCCTGGATGTTGTCCAAGTCTTGCTGCTTGCAGGCACGGACTACTTCATTATATGTGGTGCTGCGAATGGAACTGAACAGTGTACAATCATCAGCGAACATCCCCACTTCTGACCATACGATGGACGGGAAATTCATTGATGAAGCAGCTGAAGATCGTTGGGCCTAGGACACTGCCCTGAGGAATGCCTGCCGCAATGTCCTGGGGCTGAGATGATTGGCCTCCAAAAACCACTGCCATCTTTCTTTGAGCTAGGTATGACTCCAGCAACTGGAGATGTTTCCCCCGATTCTCATTGCCGCAAATTTAACTCGGGCTCCTTGATGCTACACTTGGTCAAATGCTGCCTTGATGGA
The DNA here is from genome assembly GCF_035084215.1 of Heptranchias perlo. Classification (NCBI taxonomy): domain Eukaryota; kingdom Metazoa; phylum Chordata; class Chondrichthyes; order Hexanchiformes; family Hexanchidae; genus Heptranchias; species Heptranchias perlo. The sequence continues at coordinate 7,609,437 of NW_027139442.1, read as the reverse complement.
AAGTGCAGTCACTCTCACCTCACCTCTGGAAATCATCTCTTTTGTCCATGTTTGGACCAAGACTGTAATGAGGTCTGGAGCCGACTGGTCCTGGCAGAACCTAAACTGAGCGTCAGTGAGAAGGATATTGGTGAGTAAGTGCCGCTTGATAGCACTGTCGACGACACCTTCCATCACCATGTTGATGATTGGGAGTGGACTCATAGGGCGGTAATAGGCTGGATTTGATTTGTCCTGCTTTTTGTGGACAGGGCATACCTGGGCAATTTTCCACATTGTCGGGTAGATGCCAGTGTTGTAGCTGTACTGGAACAGTTTGGCTAGAGGCGCAGCTAGTTCTGGAGCACAAGTCTTCAGCACTACAGCTGGTATGTTTTCGGGTCCCATAGCCTTTGCTGTATCCAGTGCACTGAGCCGTTTCTTGATAACACGTGGAGTGAATCGAATTGACTAAGGCTGGCTTCTGTCATGGTGGAGATCTCCGGAGGAGGCCAAGATGAATCATCCACTCGGCACTTCTGTCTGAAGATGGTTGCAAACGCTTCAGCCTTGTCTTTTGCACTCATTTGCTGGACTCCCCCATCATTGAGGATGGGATGCTCACGAAGGCTTCTCTTCCCGTTCGTTGTTTAATTGTCCACCAACATTCATGACTGGATGTGGAAGGACTGCAGAGCTTTGATCTGATCCGTTTTTTTGTGGGTTCGATTAGCTCTGTCTATAACATGTTGCTACTGCTCTTTAGAATGCATATCGTCCTGTGTTGTACCTTCACCAGGGTGGCACCTCATTTTTTCCAATTCATCGACTGGGGACCAAGTTTGTGATTCAGGACCGGGCTGTGCAGAAAAAAACAATTCATCCACCAAAAGTGTCGTTTTAATGACATTTGAAGTGAACGAAATACCAGGAGGGAGATAGCATATCTCCCCGAGGTTACATTTCTCTCGATGGCGATATAGAAACACAAATCTCTCTTGATAATATAGAAATTGGTGAAATGCTCAAGAACATCGCGTTGTTCGGCACTGGCCCTGTTGTTGAGGGGTTGGTGACGGCGCATTATGCCCGGGAGACATACAAATGTTCTAAACCTTCACCATTGTGTCGATGCTGGAGTCCTCATCTACGGTTTGGAAGTTGTCTCGCTGGCCCTGAAATGAACAGTGCAATTGGTCAGGCATTCAATCGATCGGCTTAAAATTTGGTGACAGTTCGGCGAAATTCTATCGTCAGATGAATGGCAGCACAAGGGCAAAATTCCAAAATGTTTTTTTTTCCCCAGTGGGCGATCGTTAACGGGAAATATTGCGCCACTCTAAATGATTTTGACTGCCTGCTAACTGTTATATTTTCAGATGAAGTTATCAGCTCAAGTTAATGCTGTTTGTTTGAAAACAAGGAGAGATTCGCGAGCTTCAGTAGAGAAATCGGAGATGCTGGAAATACATAGCGGGCGGAACTTCCGACTTCGGCGGTGGCTGAAATCGGGTGAGAAGGGATTAGCCCAATGACATCGATGGAGAGGAAAATCGGGAGGGGTGTATAATGGGCGGCCGAATCCATATCCTGCGTTTTCCGCCTCTGCAAAATCAAAAAATCCAGTCGTATTTACCGATTAGGCACAGCAAAGAAAAAGGGCAAATTGACATTCCAGGCGGGATAAAAAGATGGCTGGTGCAAGACATGCAAACCGGACACTGGGTCAGTGGGGAAATAGAATATTGTCTCGTATACATAATAATGTTCTGCGTGTTCCACACTGAAACCTAAAGCTAATCCGTCACTGCTGTATACTGTCGAAATAGTAGTATGTTTACACAAGTACAGCCACAACCCTCATGATTAATCTCTGTTTTCTCGCTTCATTTACTATGGGGGAGCAACCATAAAGCGCACAGTTCCAAGATTCGTGTTCTACTGGGAATTAATCGTTCAGCCCGCTGAGGCAAACTCAGATCCGTTGAGATATGGTTGAAAATAGATTTGGTATGATACATAGTAACTTACAGGACAAGATAATTGTGATGTTAAAAAGCACAATAAGATCCTGAGAGAATGCGACAAAATATTTCGATACATCTTTCCAGGAGGAGCAAAGAGCGCGAAGAAAGGCAACATCAAAGGCATGAAATAAACCGCCAGGGCCATTTGTCACTTACACCGTCTTTCTTTGGCTGTGTTTGTAGATTAAGGACAGCGTCTAAATGAAACAAAACATGGATAATAATGCACTTCCTTTTATCACTAAAAACCTTTTCCTCTTTTATTAAAGAGTTTTCTTTCTCTGGTTGGTCTCTCCTGCAGAGGAAGTTTTATGAAATCACCATATGAATGGGATAAAATCTCCGCCGCCAAGAATGGGGAGTAGCTGGTCCTTGGCAACCAGCAATGGATCTTTCACTGTCCACTAGGAAGTGAATGGGCCTCCTACTCTAGGCTTCCCTTCCCATTTGCTCCCTTCTTCCAGGAAATTAATGGGATGACCAAGGTATCCATTAGGAAGAGGAGTAGACGTGAGACTTGATATTTTTAGTAATATCACAAAGGTAGCGGTAATGTGCCAAGTGCTGAGTTGCTGTATGGTCACAATGATTGCTTAACTGTATCACCGTTTACTTTTGAATATTAATATATATTCATCCATGATGATAGTTTTATGATAGAAAGAAAGAACTTGCATTGATATCGCGACTTTCACAACCCCAAGGCGTCCCAAAGCACTTTACAACCAATGAAGTACTTTTGTAGCGGAGTCGCTGTTGTAGTGTAAGGAGATGCATAAGAAAATTTGCGCACAGCAAGATCCCAAAGCCAGCAATGAGACAAACGCCCAGCTAATCTGTTTTACTGATGTTGGTTGCGGAATAAACATTGCCCAGGACACTGGGACAGCTCCCCTGTTTTTCTATGAATGGTGCCAATGGGATCCTTTACATTATCAGGAGCACAGGGGATAAGTTTGAATGACACTTCTGGAGGTCGGAATTTCCCACAATGCAGTTGTCCCTCAGGAAGAGGCTACCCTGACGAAATCAGAACCAATCTTGGTTCTAAATCAGGAAGTCGTGGGTTTTAACTCCAGTCCAGAAACTGGAGCATAACATTTAGGGACTCTTCAGTAGACAGAATGCTGCACTGTTGGAAATGCTATATTCAGGATGAGACATTAAACTGTGGCCGAGTGTGACCTCTCAATTGGACGTAAAGGATTTCAAGGTACTATTTGAAATAGGCAATAGAGTTTATCCGAGATGCTGGCCGACATTTATTGCTAAAACTGAATGTTTGGTTCCTTATTTATTTTTTGTTTGTAAGACATTGCTTTGTGCAAATTAGCTTTTGCGTATTTGGGTGATGTGTCTGTGTAACAGAGCGTGTGCATTTTTTTTGGATGTGTGTCTGTGTGATTGTGTGTGCGTATGTCTATGTGTGTGTCGACGTGTGTAGGTGTTTATGTGTATGAGTGCTTCTATGTGTGTGTCTGCGTGTTATTGTGTGTGCTTGTATGAGAATGTGAGAGTGTTGGTGCGTGTGTGTCTGTGTGAGAGAGCATTTGAGTCCGAGAATATATGTGTGTGTGTGTTTGTGTGAGAGCGCTTGTGTGTGTGTGTGTCTGTGTGTGAGTAGGAGAGAGCGTTTTTTGTGTGTATGAGTGCTTGTGTTATGGTGCATGTGCTTTATTGTGAATGTGTGAATGTGTGTGAGAGTATTTGATTGTGTGAATAATTGTCTCTGTGTTCTTGTGCGTATTTGTGTCTGTGTGTATGAGACAGAATTTGAGTGTGTGAGTGTTTGACCGTGAATGTGTGTTTGTGTATATGTGTGTCTGTGGGTGTTTTGCTGCGTCTATGTCTATGTGTCTGTTTGTCTGTGTGTCTTTGTATACTTGTGTATCCCTGTGTGTGTGTGTGTGTGTGTGTGTGTGTGTGTGTGTGTGTGTGTATGTGTGCGTGTATGTATGTATGTGTGTATTTGTGCATTTGTGTATTTGTGTCTGCCTATGTAAGTATTTCAGTAGATTGGTATTGAATGGGAAAGGGAACAGGTTGGGGGTTTTACCGGTCTATGGTAAGATACCGCTTTAAAACTAAAGTTATTGCATAGACACAGAACAGGGAGAATCTCTCGCCCCCGCCACCTTTTTTATGAAGGCATCGACGCTTCACTTGAAATTGAAAACCTGCCTGAGCAAGTCCTCGATCTGGAAAGTTAGGCAGTGTAACAAGTTCGGGGGATTGGATCTATGGCTGCAAGTACAGGACAATCAAATCAGTGTTGAATGATAACTATGTAATGTAACTATAAAACATGACAATTGTCACATAGAATGGTTGGAAAAGGCCTATAAAATGTGGATGATGGAACAGATACTTTGGAATTCGATTAAGGTCTGAGCAACCCTGAAAATCCCGAGCTTGAAACTTTAACGTGTTTAGTTCGGATTCTCCGGCTAAAACCTCACAAGGTTTTGCCGTAAATGCTGTTGTTAAGAGGATGTTTAATTATTGTTAATAGTAATTATTGAATGCTGAATAAATCTGTAGCACCGAACATTGAATGCTACGGACTCTATTATTTTGAGGAGCAGATGATCAGTAAGAAAACCCCTCGTCTAACAGTTTGCGTCTGGATGTTATTTCAGTTGGGTTTGTGGTCCAATTTAGCAAAATAATGAATGATAAAATTGACAATTCAACTGCTGATATTCTCACCTCATTTCTCCGCTGCTTCCCCACTTCCCTGAGAGGAAAGACGAACTGTTAGAAATTTGGACCTCATTACTGGCTTACAAAATAGGAACACGAGAAAAGTCAAGGAGCAAAAATGGTCTTCGGGCCATGGAAACGATTCCCTCCAGTACCATAACTGTCCCGTCACAACATTCAACTGTATTATGAACACACCCAAACAGTATAATTTTAAGCTAAGCCGCCGGGCGGGTTCGGATAGGATGCTTGGTTTACTCGCCACCCGATATTACACTCCATTGACCATTGGAGGCGGTGAGGTTTGGGAGGGAATTCCGGCCGCCAGTGGTGGTTCGAAGGAAGTGGGGGGGGGGGGGCGGGGTGCACAAGATGCAACTGTTAGGAGCGCAGAGACCTTAACTTTAACTTTATGGAGGGAGGAAGAGGGGAGGTTGGCCAGGGGAGCATTGAAATAGTTGATTCCGGAGATAACAAAAGCACGGACCAGGTTTTTAACAGTAGATGCGCGGAGGTAGGGGATAAGACAGGCAATATTACGGAGATGGAAATAGGCAGTCATTGTATGGAGCTGCCATGGGGTGAGATGCTCAGCTCAGCGTCAAAGACCGCGGCATGGTTGCTTGCAAACCAGCGAGAGACAGAGGCGAGGGAAGGGATGGAATCGGTTTGTAGGGAACGAAGTTAGTGCAGTGGTCCAAGGACAATGGCTCATCCAAACAAGAAGTTTGACAACACAGAGGTAATGGAGCGGTTGAGAGAGGTGGTTGTGAGGTAGAGCTGTTTTTCGCCAGCATATTTGTAGAATCTGACGCAGTTGTTTTGGATGATGTCATCGAGGGGCAGCATGCAGATGAGAAATAGGAGGTGACGAAGGATATAAGCTTGGGGTGTCCAGACGTAATGGTGCAGGGGCATGAAGAGCAGTCATTGCAGGCTCTTCTCCGGTCAACGACTGAATTGATTAGAGTGGAACCAGACGAGGGCAGTCCCGCCCAGCTGGACAGCGGAAGAGAGGCGTTGGAAAAGGGTGTTGTGGTCAATCGTGTCAAAGGCTGCAGAGAGGTCGAGGAGGATGAGGAACGATCAGTGCATCACGGTCACAGTCAGGTTGAATGTTATTTGTGACATGTTTTATGGCCATTTCAATACTGTGTCAGGAGTGGAAACCAGATTGGAAAGGTTCAAATATTGAGTTGCAGGCAAGATGGGCCCGCATTAGGGAGGCAACAACACGTTTAAGGATTTCGGAGAGGAAAGAAAGGTTGGAAATTGGGCGGTAGTTTGCAAGGGTAGTGGGGTCAAGGGTGAGCATTGAGGAGGGGTGATGTCGGCAGATTTGAAAGGGAGGAGACAAAATCTGAGGAAAGTGAAACGTTTACAGTATCATCTGGCATAGAGGCCAGGAAGGAAAGTTGGGTGGTCAGCAGTTTATTGGGAATTGGGTCGAGAGATCAGGAGTGGGTCTGATGGAAAAGAGGAGCTCAGAAAGGGGAGAAGAGGAGAGAGCAGACAATAGATGAAGATGAAAGTTCAGTGCTATAGCAGGTGGAGCTTTGGGGGCAGTTTGGCTTGTTGGACAAGGGGAAGGAGAGACTCGACAGAAGCAGCTGAACGGATGGTCTCAGTCTTGCAGACAAGGTACTCCTCGAGCTCCACTCACTTGTTGTTGGTGTTGAGAGTGTTGGGGGTGGAGAAGAGGGGTTTAAGGAGATAGAAAATCCATAAGCCCCTCTCACTTGTTGTTGGGTGTGAAAGTGGAGGGGGCAGAAGAGAATGGTTCAAGGAGACAGAAAGTCCATGAGCTCCTCTCACTTGTTGATGATGAGAGTGGAGGGGGCAGAGGAGAGGGGTTTAAGGAATCAGGAAGTCCATGAGCCCCTCTTACTTCTTGTTGATGATGAGAGTGGAGGGGACAGAGGAGAGGGGTTTAAGGAAACAGGAAGTCCATGAGTTCCTCTTACTTCTTGTTGGTGGTGAGAGTGAAGGGGGCAGAGGAGAAGGGTTTAAGGAGACAGGAAGTCCATGAGCCCCTCTTACTTCTTGTTGGTGGTGAGAGTGAAGGGGGCAGAGGAGAAGGGTTTAAGGAGACAGGAAGTCCATGAGCCCCTCTTACTTCTTGTTGGTGGTGAGAGAGAAGGGGGCAGAGGAGAAGGGTTTAAGGAGACAAGAAGTCCATGAGCCCCTCTTACTTCTTGTTGGTTGTGAGAGTGAAGGGGGCAGAGGAGAAGGGATTAAGGAGACAGGAAGTCCATGAGCCCCTCTCCCTTGTAATTGGTCCACATCGTTCACCTGAGGAAGGAGGTAGCCTCCGAAAGCTTGTGAATTTAAAATGAAATTGCTGGACTATAACTTGGTGTTGTAAAATTGTTTACAATTGTAATTGGTGGTGAGAGTAGAGGGAGAAAGAGAGTCGGGTTTAAGGAGACAGGAAGTCCATGAGTCCCTCACGCTTGTTGTTGGCGGTGTGAGTGCAGAGGGCAGGGGAGAGGAGTTTAAGGAGACAGGAAGTCCAGGAGTCCCTCAAATTGTTGCTGGTGAGAATGGAGGTGACAGGGAGAGGGGTTTAAGGAGGCAGGAAGTACATGAGCCCATCTCACTTGTTGTTGGCGGTGAGAGCGGAGCGGGCGGGAAAGAGGGTTTTAAGGAGACAGAAAGTCCATGAGCCACTTTCACTTGTTGTTGGCACTTGAGTGGAGGGGACAGTGAGAGGGGTTAAGGGGACGGTTTCGTGGACAAAAAGAGCTGAGGATTATTTTTGCACTCCAGGACTTCCCAGGAGTAATGAGCAGTTTTGGCAGAGGATTGCAGGGCCCGATAATGCTTTCTGTGATCCACCCAGGTCTGTGATCAATGGCGAGAACGGTTGTTCGCCATAAGCGTTTTAATCTGTGTCCCTTGCATTTATGGAAACAAAGATAGGGGCCCTACCACGGGAATCGACCAGGGTGTGAGAAGTTAGGAGTTTTACTGGGGAATAGGGCATAAAAGGTGGAGGCCAGCGTATGATTGAAGCTGCAGAAGTATGGTGGCGACTGGAGGGCCAAAGGATACACAGTTGGGAGTTTGAAAGTGCCGTTATAAGTGACTGAGGGCATAGTTTTTTTGCAGAGGCGGACACAGGAGGAAGTGGGTTGGAAGGCGGCAGGGGGTGTGACTAGTGAGCGGTATGTGTTGAGCAAAATTAGCGGCATATACCTGGTGGATCGAATGGCCTTTTCCGGTGCTGTAAATACGATGTAATTCTACATACAAGTGCAGCAACTCGCCAAGGTTTCTTCGACAGCACCTCCCAAATCCGCGACCTCTATCACCTAGAAGGATAAGGGCAGCAGGCACATGGGAACAACACCACCTGCACTTTCTCCTCTGAGTCACACACCATCCCGACTTGGAAATATATCGCCATTCCTTCAACCTTACTGGGTCAAAATCCTGGAACTCCCGACCTAACAGCACCGTGGGAGAACCTCCACTGCACGGACTTCAGCGGTTCAAGAAGGCGGCTCACCACCACCTTCTCAAGGGCAAACAGGCAATAAATGCTGGCCTTGACAGCGACGCCCAAATCCCATAAATAATTTATATTAGGGAAAGGTTAAGTGAGAACAGTTGGTCACATAACTCAGAGAAGAGACGGCAGGGTGAGCTGAGATGCGGGTTGAAGTCACCGAGGAGGAGAAGTCGTTCAGTGTAGAAGCTGAGGGACGAAAACTGTCAAGGAAATTTAACCTGGGGCATATGTGCTCAAATGAGGAGAAGTTGACCGAGGAGTCGCGGCACAGACTAAGGTGTTATTTGGTTATAAGTGTCACACCGCCACCGCAGCGGTTTGAGGGGGGGCAGCTGGTAGAAGGTATAGACAGACGGGGAGGCTTCAGTAAGGGGGAAGTTGTCATCAGCCATGATCGAAGTTACCGGCAAGTCCATGTTATCAATACAACATCCTTAATAAATCAGGGATGGCAAAGGCCTTGTTTGCAAGTGAACGGAAATTCTGGAGGGACGGTAATCGTTGATCCGCTGGCAGAGTTCACAGGGTCAGCGGTGGGAGGGAAGACTGGGGTAGGAAGGAGTTTGTCAAGATTAGAGCTTGGCAGGAGTGCTCAGAGTGATGTCAGAGCAGACTACAGTACATTAAAAGCAAAATAATGCTGATGCTGGAAATCTGCAATAAAAACAGAAAAGTCAGGAGAAGCTCAGCAAATCAGGCAGCAACTGTGGAGAAAGTAACAAAATTAACGTTTCCGGTCGGAGACCTTTCGTCAGAACTGGAAGATGTTAAAAGATTTAAGTTTTTGAGCAAGTACTGAGCCAGGGAAAGGGGTGCAGGAAGGTGGGTGCGGGGGAGGAAAGAACAAAAAGGGAGGTCTGTGATCGGGTGGAGGGCAGGAGTGATTAAATGACAAAGGGGATGATGGTGTAAGGTAAGGAAGGTGGTAATGGGACATGTTAAGTAACAACAGACTAATCAGGAGTAGCTGAAAATTGCATCAGAAGAATCATTCCCAGCACTAGCTGACCAAAAATGGGAACATTGGTTATGATCTGAAGTTATTGAAATCAATGTTGAGTCCGGAAGATTGTAAAGTGCCTAAATGAAAAATGAGGTGCTGTTCCTCAAGCTCACGCTGAGCTTCCTTGGAACAGTGTAAGAGGCCGAGGACAGAGAGGTCAGAGTGGGAAGGGGAACTAAAATGGCAAGCGACCATCAGGTCAGGGTCACGCTTGCAGAAAGAGCGGAGGTGTTCAGAAAAGCGATCATCCAGCATGTGTTTGATCTCCCCAGTGGAGATGAGACCGCGTTGTGTGCAGCGGATACGGTATACTAACTTGGGAGAATTACAAGGATACCACTGTTTAACCTGGAAGGTGTGTTTGGGACCTTGGATGGTGGGAAGGGAGGAGGTGAAGGGACAGGTGTTGCATCTCCTGCGCTCACACGGGCAGGTGCCGTGGGGAGGAGAGTGGGTGTTAGGGGCGATGGAAGAGTGGACTCGGGTGTCGCAGAGGGAACGGTACTGTACAGTACAGTTTGTTTAGCACCTTCTCTGACTTGTATTCTACTGTTTTGGGTTGTGTAGTTCAACATTCTGTGGGCTTTAATGATGATGTTCTGCATTGGCTGGACAGGATGAGCATCAGGTCTGCGAAGATTTCGGTCATTTCCAACTTCGCCTTTCTGTCCATGATCTCCTTACAGTTACAGTCCGAGATTAGTTGTCCAGTGCTAGATGAATGAACAGATAATACATGTTTAACTTACCTTTCTTTTTTTCCAGAAGCACACACCCAACAGAGTAAGGATGAAAATCAGAACCACAACAGAGCCAACAGCTGCCTCCAACCCAGATGATTTATCTAAATGATAAAAAGGAACAGAGTGCAACATAGTTAAACAATAGCTTCTACACGAAATAAATAATCTGCGGCATAATGAAACAAAACATAGGCACAGGGTTGCTGTAGAATCCGGGGTGAGTTCAAAATAGATGTAAAAGATAAAAGGTTGAGATGACGCAGTGTTTCCAACCCGAGTGATCATTTTATTTTAGTGATTTCTTGGTTTGCACCGTTTCGTGCCTAAGTCTCTGATACTCCAAGTCTGTCTCTTCACCTGTCTTTAATTCTGATAAATGTTCCGTATAAAAGCAATGCCACAAAATCAAGGAATCCGAAATGAGGTCGGCAATGTTTTGTCACATGGTGAATTCATTATCCACCTGGAAAACGTGACACTGCTCAACGCTCAATTTTCATTGCTCGATTAATTAATTGCCTGATTTATTCATTGATTCCTTCCTTCGATAATAACTGGAACTGTGAACAGGTAAGTATTTAATTATTTCCAGCTAACAACAAAAATAAACACTGGTGGGATGGAAATTAATAAGTTTAATTCTGTAAACTTTGAAATGATCATCGAATCATAGAATATTAGAAAGATTACAGCACGGAAAGAGGCCATTCGACCCATCGAATCCGTGCTGGCTCCATGCAAGAGCAATCCAGCTAGTCCCACTCCCCCGCCCTACCCCAGCAGCACAGCATTTTTTTTTCCTTTCATGTACTTATCCAGTTCCCTTTTGACGGCCATGATTGAATCTGCCTCCACCACCCCCTCGGGCAGTGCATTCCAGATCCCAAACAATCGCTGTGTGAAAAAGTTTTTCCTCATGTCACCTTTGTTTCTTTTGCCAATAACCTTAAATCTATGTCCTCTGGATTTTGACCCTTCCGCCAAAGGGGACAGTTTCTGTCCATCAACTCTGCCTAGACCCTTCATGATTTTGAATACCTGTATCAAATATTCTCGCAACCGTCTCTGAACGAAGGAGAACAACCCCAGTTATCCAAGTAACTAAGGTCACTCATCCCTGGAATCATTCTAGTAAATCAATTGGTCAAACATGCAGAACTGCGGAGAGAACATATGAGGTGACATTTCAGGCGCTGGCCTTGGTCAGAACTCACCTGCTCTCTCCACAGACGCTGACTGAAGTACTGTATGTTTCCAGCATCTGAAGTTTGTTTGTCTTCATCTTACAAGGTTAGATTACCTTTTGTTACAGATCGTAGCGTGGACGTTATTCTTTTCTCAGCTTTCCTGGGAGTGAACCTGGACTATTTCATGATCGGTAAGGCACTACAGAACACAACTAGAGAATTAACCTGTTCATCGGAATTAGAGAAATAAAACCAATGAACCTTTGGTGCTTTAGTTCCTTCCTCAGTAACATGATAAATAGCGAATATTTAATGAAATAAGCGTTAAATGGCCTTTGTGTGTAATTTACACGCCATTTTAAGCATTAAATACAACACCTGAGGCAGATTAAAAATGAAAATCAAACACTTTTTTCCGGTGGTCGGATGAACAGAGTCACAGTGTGAATCTCACTCATCTTTTACAGTTATATGTACAGGCTCACTCTGAGCCGACGTTAGCAGCCTTCCCCTCACATCCCCTTTATACAGACAGGTGTATTTTCCTCCATCGGCGTGATCCATCATCGTGATGGTGAAGTTGACAGAATTGTTCCGTGCAGCAGCAGTTTGGATATCCGAGTAATTCGCTTCTCCGAATCTGTACAAGTGAAATGTGAAGCCAGGAAGGTCCCGGGGATTTGTGCAGTTAAAGTTGAGTTTTGCACCCTTCACAACAAGACTAGAATCCACTGATATATTTGGTTTGGATAGACCTGTAATTCGAAAGGAACAAGCAGTGACGATCGATTTCAATGCAACAAACTGTCAGACAACTGGGTACAACAGTCCAGAGTAATGCCACCAAACTCCACACATTGCGGCCAGTCCTGCGGCTGAACATTTCATGGATGAGGTTAACCAACTTTTCAACACTTGGGTAAGCTTCATATTCAGTATCCGAGTACCCTGGCAGTTGTCTCAGGCACTGTTCAATAAACGAACAACGGGGAGTAGTGGGTGAGCAGAATGGACTTTTGTAAAACAGACAACTTTCATTCACTGATTTTTTTTCGATTGTGGAGATTTTAGGAATAAAAATATGGCACAAGAGCTCCAACAAGAGCGGGTCAACCACCTCTTTAACATTCCATCGGATTACCTTTGCCGAATCCCCGACCATCAACGTCTTTGGGATCGACATTTACCAGAAACTCAACTGGGCCAGCAACATAGATGCTATGGCGACGAGAGCAGATCAGAGGCTGCGTACTCTGCGGCGAGTGACTCACCTCCTGATTCCCCAAAGCCTCTCTACCACTTACAGGGTGTAAGAAATGAGTGCGTTGGAATGCTCTCCACCTGTCTATAATGAAAAAAAAATCACGGAACCCCTCTTCCTGACACAGCAGGTGTAAGACAGTTCTCTCGCCACTGAGTTAGAAGGCCGTGTCATTAACACAACTCCAAGACTTGAGCCCTGAGGATATGGCGATTGTTCAGTTCAGTTGAAGGCAAGGCTGCAATGTGGGAAGAGATATTCTGCGTAAGAACATAAGAACATAAGAAATAGGAGCAGACGTAGGCGCCATACGGCCCCTCGAGCCTGCCCCACCATTCAAGAAGGTCATGGCTGATCTTAGACCTCATCTTCACGTTCCCGCCCCATCTCCATACCTCTTGACTCCCCTATGGTAAAAATTATATCGCTCTCAGTCATGAATATACTTAAGGACTGAGCATCCACAGCTCTCAGGGGCAGAGAATTCCAAAGATTAACAATTCTCTGAGTGAAGATTTTTCCTCATTACGGTCCAAAATTTCCAACCCCTTATATTGAGACTATGACCCCGAGTTCTAGACTCTCCAGCCAGGGGAAACAGCCTCTCAGCAACTACCCTGTCAAGCCCTCTCAGAATTTTATATCTTTCAATGGGATCACCTCTCCTTCTTCGAAACTCCAGAGTGTATAGGCCCATTCTGCTCAATCTCTCCTCATAGGGCAACGCTCTCATCCCAGGAATCAATCTAGTGAACTTTCGTTGCACCCCATCTAAAGCAAGTATATCCTTTCTGAGATAAGGAGACCAAAACTGTACACAGTACTCCAGGTGAAGTCTCACCAAAGCACTGTAAAATTGTAGCAAGACTTCCTTACTCTTATACTCCTACTGCGTTGCAATAAAGGATAACGTATCATTTGCCTTCCCAATTGCTTGCTGTACATGCATGTTAACGTTCTGTGTTTCGTGCACAAGGACGCACAAATCCTTCTGACCACCATTAATTCTTTGTCTCTCACCTTTTAAAAATATTCTGTTTTTCTATTATTCCGACCAACGTGGATAATTTGATATTTCCCCACATTATGCTCCATCTTCCAGCATCTCAACCACTCACTTAATCTTTCTATAACAGCTTCCAGCCTCACTGCATCCTCCTCATTGCTTACTTTCACACCTAATTTTGTCAGCAAACTTGGATACATTACACTCGGTCCCCTCTCTAAATCCTTAATATATATTGTAAACAGCTGAGGCCATCGCATTGATCCTTGTGGCATCCCACGAGTTACATGTGGCATGCCAACCGGAAAATGAAGCTTTTATTCCTAATCTCTGTTTCCTGTCCGTTATCCAATCCTCAGTCCATGCATATGTTACTCCCAATCCCATGAGCCCTAATCTTGTGTAACAAACATTTATCTGGCACCTTATCGTCGGCTTTTTGAAAATCCAAATATACTGAATCCACTGGTTCCCTTTATGTACCTTGCTAGTTACACCCTCAAATAACCAGTAGATTGTTAAACATGATTTCCCTTTCATAAAACCGTGTTGATTCCTGTTAATCACATTATGATTCTCTAAGTGCCCTGTTAGTACGTCCTTAATAAGAGATGTGAGTATTTTCCCGACGACTGATGTCAAGCTAATAGGCCTGCAGTTCCTTGTTTTCTACCTTCCCTCCTTTCTTGAATAACATTTGCTGCCTTCTAATCAACGGGGACCGTTCTGGATTCTGGGGAATTCTGGATGATCCAAACCAGTGCACCCAGTATCCCAGGAGCCACCTCTTTTAAAACTCCAGGATATGGGCCAACAGGTCTTGGGGATTTGTCAGATTTTATTCCCAATAATTTCTCCAGTACTTTTTCTTTACTAATCTTAATTACTTTAAGTTCCCCACTCTCATTAACCCCTTTGTTCCACATTGTTTCCGATATGTTTTTGTGTATTCTGCTCTGAAGGCAGATACAACATATTTGTTTAACGTCTTTGCTATTTCCTTATTCCCCGTTATAATTTCTCCTGTCTCTGCCTCAAGGGGACACACGTTTACTTTCGCTAATCTCTTCCTTTGTAAATATATCTAAAAGCTCTTACAATCTGTTTTTATATTTCTTGCTTGTTTGCTCTCACATTCAATTTTCTCACTCTTTATTAATTTCTTGGTCATTCTTTGCTGATTTCTAATACCCTCCCAAAGCTCAGGCTTACTACTCTTTCTGGCAACATTTTAAGCCTCTTTTTAAAAATCTAACACTATCCTTAAACTCTCTCGTTAGCCACGGTTGGTTAACTTTTCCAGTTGATTTTTATTCCTCAATATAATGTGGAGAATTACGAATTATTTCTTTAAATGTTCACCATTGCTTATTACCGCCATATCTTTTAACCAATTTTCCAATCTACCTTATCCAACTTGCCCCTCATACCTACATAATTGGCCTTGTTTAAATTTAAGACACTAGTATCCGACTTAACCACATCATTCTCAAAATCTACATAAAATTCCATCATATTATGATCGCTCCACCCGAGAGGTTTCTTAACTATAAGATTATTAATTAAACCTGTCTTCTTATGCAATCTATAAGACACAAGTCAGGAGTGTGATGGAATACCCTCCACTTGCCTGGATGAGTCCAGCTCCAACGACACTCAAGAAGCTCGACACTATCCAGGACAAAGCAGCCCGCTTGAATGGCACCCCATCCACCACCCTAAACATTCACTCCCTTCACCACCGACGCACCGTGGCTGCAGTGTGTACCATCCACAGGATTCACTGCAGCAACTCGCGAAGGCTTCTTCCACAGCACCTCGCAAACTCGCGACCTCCAAAACCTGGAATGGCAAGTGCAGCAAGCACATGGGAACAACACCACCTGCACGTTCTCCTCCATGTCACACGCCAACACGGCTTGGAAATATATTGCCGTTCCTTCATCATCGCTGGGTCAAAATCCTGGAACTCCCTACCGAACAGCACCGTGGAAGAACCTTCACCACACGGACTGAAGCGGTTCAAGATGGCGGCTCACCACCACCTTCTCAAGGGCAATTAGGGATGGACAATAAATGCTGGCCTTGCCAACGCCGCACACATCAAATGAACGAATTAAAAAAACCGCTAAAGTAACCTGTCCTCGAGTTAGTTCCTTGGCGTATTGTTCTAGAAAACTGTCTCGAATCCATTCCATGAACTCATGCTCTAAACTTCATTTTCCACTTGATTTGTCGAGACTATATGACGATTGAACTCCCCCACGATTATTCCATTGCCCTTGTTACATGCTCCTCTAATTTCCTGATTTATATTCTGTCCAACACTCTAACTATTGTTAGGAGGGGGCGGGGCGGGGGCGGTGGCTATGAACTTCTCCCAAAAGTGCTTTCTGTCACTTGTTATTTTTTAGCCCCATCCAGACTGATTCTACTTACTGATTTTCTGACCGAAGACCGTTTCTCACCACTGCCTTTATCTCATCCTTTATTGCCTGGGCCAACAACTGCCACCGCCCCCCACTCCATCCCCTCCTGCTTTCACATTTTGCCTATCTTTTGTAAACCCTGTAAGCACATCTCAGTAATGACTATTGGATCAAACCTATTTATCTCTATTTGTGCCATTAATTCATCGATCTTGTTCCGAATGCTTCATGCATTCAGATCGCGCACCTTTAATTTTAACATTTTACTTTTTTCCCTGATGTGACCTTCGTCACTAATGCTATATTACCTTTGTGAATCTTTCTTTTCCTTCCTGACACACTCTGCTTGTTTTTACCCAAATCGCTACTCTGCTCTATAGCCTTGACTTTTCTCTTTAGACTGATACATTTACCCTTACCTGAACCCCCCTCCCCCACTTCACATTACTTTAAAGCCCTATCTATTGCCCTAGTTATTCGAGTTGCCAGGAAAATTGTCCCAGCCCGATTTAAGTGGAGTCCATCCCAACGGAACAGCTCCCTCTTTCCCCTCTACCAGTGCCAGTGTCCCATGAATTGAAAACCCTGCTTCCCACACCACACTTCCAGCCACGCATTTAAGCATCGAATCTCTTTGTCCCTATGTCAATTTGCGTATGGCTCAGGTGGTAATGAAGAGAATATTGCCTTTGAGGTTCTGCTCCTCAAACTCACTCAGCAGAACCTCATTCCTCGTTCTCCCGATGCCGTTGGTTCCTACGTGCACCACGACAATGAGATCCTCACCCTTCTCCTCCAAGTTCTTCTCCAGCAGGGAGAAGATGCCCTTAAACTTGGCACCGGGCAGGCAACACAGCCTTCAGGACTCCCGGTCACGGTTGCAGAAAACAATATCTATCCCCGACTATACCATCTCCCATCACGACCACATCCCTTTTCGCTCCCCGCTCCCACTTGCATGGCCTCCGAGGCAACGCCTGCTCATTTAGCCGGGAGTGAAAGCTTTTCTGGCCAACATTCAGCCCTCAACTGAAACCATCAAAATGTATGAACTGATGATTCTCTCAATGCTGTTCGTGCGAACTGGTTACCACGTTTGCCGAGATATCAACAGTGACTAAACTTCACCGGCTGTGAAATGCTTCTCCACATTCTGCTGAAGGCAAAGGCGCTATCTAAAAGTATTATCTTTCTATTTTGCGCCCCGGACTATTGGTTAGACAATGATTGGAGTTACAGTAAATGGGCCGCCCATTTTACGCTCCGCCAATTTTCCTTTCCACTCACTTCAATGGGTTGCAAAATGGGGCCGTTTTGCACTCCTGCCTGAGAAATATTGCACCTCTCACTGGGATATATTAACATAGGGATTACAGTGAATGCTCGTCTCTATTAATAAGGCAAATTTCACCTCACACTCGGATATATATTAACATCGGGGTCACAGTGAATGCAGGTCTCTATTAATGAGACTAATTTTACTCCTCACTGGGATATACATTATCATCGGGGTCACAGTGAATGCAGGTCTCTATTAATTAGACTAATTTTACTCCTCACTTGGATATACATTACCATCGGGGTCAAAGTGAATGCTTCTCTGACAGTAAACAGTCAACCTGTGTGTTCAGGACACATTGTTGAAGAGACCCAGACAAGAGCTGAGCGCAGAGACCCTCTGTGAATATTAATCACTGCTACATTAAAACCAGGGTGATTTTGGACAAATTCAAAGGGCGTTAAATAGATATGAAGAATCTCTGTTCCAATTCACTAACCCGGTATAGTGACCGTCACAGCCTCGCTGAGCTCCGATTTTAATCGCCTTCTTTTGACGGAAGTTCCATATTTGCATTGGTACCGCCCTTCTTGGTTTGCACCGGTCACCGTGAATGTTCCAGTGTTGTTCTTTGTGAAAAGTTCATGAGAGGACAGCAGTTGATTGTCTCTGTAAAAGTAAATTTTACCGCGATATTCCCCGGTCACTGTGCAGGTAATGGTGACCGTCTCTCCATCTAAATACACCCCAGTTGATCGATTAAGAGAAATTCTTGGTGGTGTTAGCGGGCCTGCGGTAAAATAAATGGAAATAACAATGAGAAATTGATCTGTGGATTTCCATGTGTGGTGGAAGGTTGGGAACTCATTAACGATTGCGCTATGTTGAAGGGAAGTGGGGCATGAGGGGCATAGATAAGGTAGATAGTCAAATTCTTTTCCCAAAGGTAGGTGAGTCCATAACGAAGGGACATCGATTTAAGGTGAGAGGGGCGAGATGCAAAAGGTTCCAGAGGGGCAATTTTTTCACTCAAAGGGTGGTGAGTGTCTGGAACGAGCTGCCAGAGGCAGTAGTAGAGGCGGGTACAATTTTGTCTTTTAAAAAGCATTTGGACAGTTACATGGGTAAGATGGGTATTGAGGGATATGGGCCAAGTGCAGGCAATTGGGACTAGCTTATTGGTATCAACTGGGCTACATGGACATGTTGGGCCGAAGGGCCTGTTTCCATGTTGTAAACTTCTATGATTCAATGATTCTAAGTGTTTACATCGGGGACTGAGATTCCACGAAATGGGAACTGGTGATTTAATTTGAGGAATCCAATGGAAATGCGACTAAAAGGCAATCAGCTGGGGGTTCTATTTACAAACTCAGGTTTAACCCTGGTATTGTTCTTTGCAACACGAACGAAACAAGGAAATTCAGATTTCTGCTAATTTAGACTGGGTACTAACACGATTAAAAAGTGAAGATCTCCTCTGAACCATGGAGATTCGCATTTTAAGTTCGTAAATTATGTGTTGGTGGCATCAGTTTTGTTCTCATGTATTGGGGTGCGTGAATCGCGAGAAAGGCCACATTGTATTTCCCATCATTAGTTCCCCTTGAGAAGGCGATGGCGAGCCGCCTTCTTGAACCACTGCAGTTCCTGTGGTGAAGGTGCTCCCACAGCACTGTTCGATAGTGAGTTCCAGGATTTTGACACAGTGACTATGAAGGAACCGCACTGCAGGTCCAAGTCTGGATGGTGTGTGACTTGGAGGGGAACTTGCAGACGACGGTGTTCCCATGCACCTGCTTCCCTTGTCCTTCTAGGTGGCGGAGGTCGCAAGTTTAGGAGGTGCTGTCAAAATACAATCCAGTGAGAGATACGGAAACCACATTGTAATTAAATTAAATGATTCTGCATTACGTCATCATTTTGAACATCGAGGCAAACAGTTTTGGTATCTGATAGAGAAATCTCTAATGTGAAAAGGCCAGCCAGTCTGGCGGTTCCTCATGAGGCGACGCTACACTCGGTGGAGTTAAAAGCCTGGCGATGTACTGCCATTGTGGAGTACAATCTGCTGCTTCAGATATATAAGGGTAAAATTCGGAATCAGGAAGATAGATGTGTAAAATTCTCACACAGTCTGAATTCACCCTTTAAGAAGGTTTCACGTTGACACTGCATCCTATTGGGTGTGTCGGACCAACAACTGAAATGAAGATCCGACTCTGGAATGCAGGATTCGCTCAGTACGGCGTTGAATCAGGCAATTTTAAGCTGTTACGGTGCGGTTTCAGTCAGTCGTCCATTTTACACCCTGCAAAATTTCATGCTCTATTAAAGTCAGTGGAGGTTAAAATCGGGCTGAGTGGAAAACGGGTGGCTGACCCGACCCCGCCTGTTTCCCGCCTTTATTGGTTGCACAAAAAAAACCTCAGTGTCACCTTGGGCCAGTCCCCAATGCGAAGCCGCCTATTTTGAGCGAGCGCTCATGATGATTTTTTTTGACCTCATTAACGATCTCTGTTCCCCCTTCACTCACCCGTTATAGTGACCGTCACAGTATCGCTGAGCTGGGACAAGAATCTCCTTTTTTTAACGTAGGTTACATATTTGCATTGGTACCGCCCTCCTTGGTTTGTCCCGGTAACCGTGAATGTTCCAATGTTGTCTTTTGTGAAGATTTGACGAGAGGACAGCAGTTGATTTTCTCGGTAATAGTAAATATTCACACGGTACTTTCTATTCACGGGGCAGGTAATGGTGACTGTCTCTCCTTCTAAATACACCCCAGTCGATTGATCAAGAGAAATCCCTGGCGGTGCTAACCGTTCTTTGGTGAAATAAAATGAAAGAACAATTAGAAATGGAATCGTGGAGCTTCATGTACCGTGGAAGTTTGATAACTCAAAAAAGATTGCTCTGTATTGAAAAAAGATGTTTTCATCCGGGATTCAAATTCCACAAGTGGGGAATTCGCGATTTCATTACTGCAATCAGCAGAATTGGGAAATGAAAGAATTCAGCCAGGAGTTCTACTTCCATATTCAGTATTTAGGCCAGAATTTGCACTCAGGGATACCAGAGGAACAAGGAAAGTGGGTTTTTGTGATTCCAATTTATTCTAATTTTGGCGATATGCAAATCTTATTGGCAACAGTGAATGGGATCAGAGACTCGGAGTTTTCAATCTCCATCTCAACTCATCAAGCTCCCTCTCGTCTGAGTTCACTGCCCTCCCATCCTCCCTTAAACTCTTCCTCCGTATAAACACCCCAACCCATAAACACGGCTACCGCCTAGGCCTTGACATTTCAAGTGGCCCCTCTACTCCCATCATGTCAATCGTGGATAAGGCCATCGGTGACCACTTCCTGATATCCCTCTCCACCCACATCTCACTTACTCCTCCCAAACACGCTTCATTCTGTGTCTCCCCCTGAAAATACCCTTCCCCAAGTCACTTACAACGGCACTTTCAAATTCGCAGCTGTCTATCCTTTGGCCCTCCATTCACCACAACATTTGTGCAGCTCCCGATCAGCTCATTCACACCCTCACCTCCCCCTTTGATTCCCTTGCCCCCATTGAAAACATTCTCTCTAAACCTGATCGTCCCCCTGGTCAGGCCCTCATCTCCGCTCCCTTAAGTCCAAGGGACAAAGACATGAAAATTTATGGCGTGCAACTGGTTTAGCCATTCATCGCCAGTAATGGCTGGACCACAAAGAATTGTATCGGGCCCTGGTTTCCTCTGCCAAAACTATTCACAATTCCAGGATCATCCTGAATGCAAAGTTAACCCCGGCTTCTCTTCACTGCAAACTGTGCTCTTAAATCCCTCTCCCCCCACCCCCCACCTCCAACGAAAGGTGTGAGGAGCACATGGACGTCATTGTCGCTAAAATGGAGACCATCTGTTCAGCTGCCTCTGCCGCTTCCCTCCTTTCCCCTAGCCCACAAAATCAAATTTCCCCTAAGTTTGCCCACTGCCCTAAACCTGAACTCGCATCTTTCTCTAGTTTCTCTCTTATCTCCCCTCATGCCCTCTCCACGCTCACCTTGACTGTGAGACCCAACTCTTTCTCCCTCGGCCCTATTCCCACTGAATCGCCGACCAGCCAACTTCTCTTTCTGGCCCTCACGTTAGCTGGTATTGTTAACGGTTCCCTCTCCTCAGCTATTGTCCCCCTCCACTTTAAATCTGCCGTCATCACACACCTTCGCAAAAAACACCCTTGACCCATCTATCCTTGCAAAGTACCGTCCCATCTCCAAGCTCCCTTTTCTGTCCAATTTGTTCGAACTCGTTGTCGCCTCTCAAATCCGTGTCCATCTTTCCTGCAACGCCATGTTTGCATCCCTCCAATCAGGTTTCCACCCCTGCCACATTACTGTCACGGCCATTATCAATGTCACAAGTTACATCCTATGTGACTGTGACGATGGTAAACTTTCCCCCTCATCCTTCTCGACCTGCCTGCAGCTGTTGACACATTTGACCACAACATCCTCCTCCAAGGCCTTTCCTCCGACGCCTAGCTGGGTGGCACTATGCTCGCCTAGTTCCATTCTTACCTTTCCAGTCATAGCCAGAGAATCACCTGCAATGAGTTATCTTCCCGCTCCCGCACCGGTATTTATAGAGTCCCTCGTGGATCTATTCTTGGCCCCCTCCTACTTATCATCTACATGCTGCCCCTTCGTGACATCATACAAAAAGCACAACGTCGGGTTCTACAGGTACACTGACGACACCCAGCTCCACCTCACCACCACATCTCTCGACCCCTCCACTCTATCTGATTTGTCACACTGCTATTCCGACATCCTGTGCTGGATGAGCACAAATTTCACCCCCACACTTGGATATATTAACAGATGGCTCAAAGTGGATGCTTGTCTCTATTAATTCTTTCGCAGGTATTAAACGGTCAGCCTATGTGTTCAGGACCCATTGTTACAGAGATCTTGTCAAGAGCTGAGTTCAGAGACTCTCTGTGAATATTGAACAATTTTACATTGAATCAACTTTAAAAAAATAAATAACAAGTGCGCTGAATAGACATATTAACCATCTCTCTTCCCCGTCACTCACCTTCAATAGTGACCGTCACATCTTCACTGAGCTGGGATTCTAACCACCTTTTTTTGATGAAGGTTCCATATTGGCATTGGTACTGGCCTCCTTGGTTTGTATTGGTAACCAGCAATGTACCAATATTGTCCTTTGTGAAGAGTTGACGAGAGGACAGTAGTTGATTCTCTCTGTAAAAGTAGATTTGACTGCGATATTCTCCTTTCACTATGCAGGTAATAGCGACAGTCTCTCCTTCTAAATACACCCCAGTCGGTTGATTAAGAGATATCCCTGGCTTTGTTAGCGGATCTGTGATAAAATCAATGGAAAGAACAATTAGAAATTCAATTGTGGATCTGCATATAAAGTGGAAGTTTGGTGACTGAATAGCGAGTTGAAGGGAGTCGGGGAATGAATTTCCACAAATAGTGAATTCGTTATTTCATTAGTGAAATCAAACTGAAGTGTGAAAGAAAATAAATCAGCGGGGGGTCTTTTACCGAAATCAGATTTCACCCTTGAAATTGTCCCCTTGGATACGAGCGGAACAAGGAAAAGGCATTGATTTGAAATTTCCGTTTCTGCTAATTTAGGCGAGGCACAAACCGGTTTAAAACGAGTGCGAATGGGATAGATTTTGATTTGTTGTGATGATGTAAAATGGATGATTGCGAGTCGACAGCCCATTGACATGTCTCCCGATTCGAGTTCAATTTAAATAAAAATGGGGAGAGATTCGTTATCATTTTGTACTATCGCACAAAGTCAAGATCTGCACCAATGTCTCCGTTAGCCAGTGGAACCTCGATTTTAAAAGAAAAGAGTTAATTTCTGGGGATCTCTAAATTGCTGTTTCAAGCAATTCTTCGGGATGTGGGCATCCCTGGAAAGGCCGGATTTATTGGCCACCTCTCGTTCCCCTTGAGAAGGTAATGGTGGGCCTTGTTACCTCAGGAGTTCCACGATTTTGACTCAGCGAACATGAATGACCGGCGACATAGGTCCCAGTCAGGATGGTGTTTGACCTGGGGGGGGAACATGCAGGTGATAGTGTTTTCCTGCACCTTCTGCCCTTGTCCTTCCCGGTGGCGAAGGACGAGCATTTGGGAGGTGCTGCCGAAATGCAATCCATTTTGAGATATGAAAAACCACAATGTCATTGAGTTAACGCATTCCAAATAACATGACCGTTGTGAAAATATCGGCACGCAGTTCCGGTTATCTGACTGAGAAATCGTTAATGTGACAAGGAGGGGCCTTGTGATTTTGACGCTGCACATGTTGGGGTTAAAAGCCTGGCATTAAAGATGCTTTCATTGTGGTATTAAACTTTGCACTCTGTCAGTTCGGGCATATAGGAGGTAAAATTGGAAATCAGGAACATAATCGCGTAATAATATTACACATTCTGCATTTACTGTGTGAGAAAGTCTTGCGTTCACATCACGCCTTATTGGATCTCTCATACCGAGGGTTGAAAGGGACATTTACCTCCGGAAGGCAGTTTTCAATCCGGACTGAGATAAAGGGAACACGTTTTGCCCAATAAGCACGGTTGAAACGGTGCCCATTTTATAAACTGCTTGACAAGGTACTCCGTTAAAATCAGTGGAGGGCAACATCGAGCAGAGTGTGCAACAGGCGGCCGACTCCATCCCGCCTCTATGCATCCCGTGATATCAGATTAAAATTGCCCTCCACTTGTCAACTTGTGCTGTGAGCATTGGCCGCCCGTTATATGCCCCGCCTGATATGCAGTCCCATTGACGGCAATAGACCTGAATATGGTGCAAACCAACGGATGAGAGCAAAACTCTGCAGTCCTGCCACATCCAGTCGTGAATGGTGGTGGAAAATTAAACAACTAATGGGAGGAGGAGGCTCTGTCAACATCCCCATCCTCAATGATGGAAGAGCCCAGCACGTGAGAGCAAAAGACAAGGCTGAAGCGTTTGCAACCATCTTCAGCCAGAAGTGCCGAGAGGATGATCCATCTCGGCATCCTCCCGATATCCACTTCATCACAGAAGCCAATTCTATTCACTCCACCTTGCATCAAGAAACGGCTGAGTGCACTGGTTTCAACAAAGGCGATGGGCCCCGACAACATCCCGGCTGTCGTGCTGAAGTCTTGTGCCCCAGAAGTAGCTGAGCTTCGAGTCAAACTGTTCCAGTACAGCTACAACACTGGCATCCACCCGGCAATGTCGAAAAGGTATGTTCTGTCCACTAAAGGGACAAATCCAATCCGGCCAATTACCCTATCAGCCTCCTCTCAATCATCAGCAAAGTGATGGATGATGTCGTCGACAGTGCTATCAAGCGGCAATTACTCACCAATAACCTGCTTACCGAAGCTCAGTATGGGTTCTGCCAGGACCACTCGGCTCCAGACCACATTACAGCCTTGGTCCAAACATGGACAAAAGGGCTGAATTCAAGAGGTGAGGTGAGAGTGACTGCCCTTGACATCAAGGCAGCATTTGACCGAGTGTGGCACCAAGGAGCCCTAGTCAAATTGAAGTAAATGGGAATCAGGGGGAAAACTCACCAGTGACTGGAGTCATGCCTGGCACAAAGGAAGATGATAATGGTCATTAGAGGCCAATCATCTTAGCCACAGGACATTGCTGCAGGAGTTCC
Source organism: Heptranchias perlo (assembly GCF_035084215.1). Lineage (NCBI taxonomy): Eukaryota > Metazoa > Chordata > Chondrichthyes > Hexanchiformes > Hexanchidae > Heptranchias > Heptranchias perlo. Next base: position 7,584,589 of record NW_027139442.1, on the reverse strand, counting down.
ACAGGGCAGTATCCGAGGCCCAACTATCTTCAGTAGCTTCATCAATGACCTTCCTTCCATCATAACGTCAGTAATGGGGATGTTCCCTGATGATTGCACAGTGTTCAGTTCCATTCGCAACCCTTCAGATAATGAATCGAGTGGAGTCTATATTGGACTGCTGAATCTGGCAGTGTATTTAATAGACTTCAGAATCGGGCGGAGTGTATATTGGACTGCTGAATCGGGCGGAGTGTAAAATGGACTGCTGAATCGGGCGGAGTGTAAAATGGACTGTTGAATCGGGTAGAATGTAAAATGGACTGCTGAATCGGGTAGAATGTAAAATGGACTGCTGAATCGGTTAGAATGTATAATGGACTATTGAATCGGGTGGAGTGTCCAATGGACTATTGAATCGGGTGGAGTATATAATGGACTGCTGAATCGGGCGGAGTATATAATGGACTGCTGAATAGGTCAGTGTGTGTAATGGACTGCTGATACCTTATCATTCCTTTTGCGATTCCTCCTATGACATATTTACGCCACACTTGGATATGTTAACGTCGGAGTCAAAGAGTATTCTTGTCTCTTAATGTTTTCTCTGGCAGTCTGTGTGTTTCATGCCCATTATTACAGAGACCATGGAAAGACCTGTGCGCAGAGGACGTCGCTGTGAATATTAAACACTGTTATGTTTGAACAAGTATGGCTTTTTAAAAAATATGAAGAACTTTGAACAGACATATTACCAATCTCTGTTCCCCTTCACACACCTGTTATGGTGATCTTCACAGCCTCGCTGAGCTGGGACCATAACCGCCTTGTTTTGATGAAGGTTTCATATTGGCATTCGTACCGGCCTCCTTGATTTCTATTGGTAACCGGGAATGTTCCAATGTTGTTCTTTGTGAAGATTCGATCAGAGTAAAGCCGTCGATTATTTCTGTAAAAGTAGAATTTTCCACCTCGATACTCTCTGTTCATGGTACAGGTAATAATGACCGTCTCTGCTTTTAAATACACCCCAGTCTGTTGATCAAGAGATATCCTTGGAATTGTTACTAAATCTATGGGAAAATAAATGGCAAGAACAATGAGAAATGGATCTTTGGATTTTCATGTAGCGGAAGGTTGGTAACTCGTCGATTGCACTGTGTTGAATTGAAGTGTTTACATCAAGGGCTGAGAGTCCACAAATTGGCAATTGATGATTTTATGAGCGGAATCAAACGAAAAAGAGACCAAAATGAAATCAGACGGGGATTCTCTTCCCAAAATCAGGTTCAAACTTGAAATTCCACTGAGAGATAGGAGTGGAACGAGGAAAATGCGTTGATGTAAAACTTCCCATTCCTGCTAAATTAACCGAGGTGCAAACTCGATTAAAAAGAGTGAACATCTCCGCTAAACCCTGGAGATTCGCATTTCAAATGAATGAGTTAAGTGTTGATGGGAACAGTTTTGAGAAGGTGCTGGTGGGCCTTCATCTTGAACCATACAATGTATTGTAGGTTGTCCCACAATGCATCTCATCTCATCGTGTCTCTCGTGATGGGTGGGGATGGGGAGATCATAGAATCATAGAATCATAGAAGTTACAACATGGAAACAGGCCCTTCGGCCCAACATGTCCATGTCGCCCAGTTTATACCACTAAGCTGGTCCCAATTGCCTGCACTTGGCCCATATCCCTCTATACCCATCTTACCCATGTAACTGTCCAAATGCTTTTTAAAAGACAAAATTGTACCCGCCTCTACTACTGCCTCTGGCAGCTCGTTCCAGACACTCACCACCCTTTGAGTGAAAAAATTGCCCCTCTGGACCCTTTTGTATCTCTCCCCTCTCACCTCAATTCTGTGCCCCCTCGTTATAGACTCCCCTACCTTTGGGAAAAGATTTTGACGATCGACCTTATCTATGCCCCTCATTATTTTATAGACTTCTATAAGATCACCCCTTAACCTCCTACTCTCCAGGGAAAAAAGTCCCAGTCTGTCTAACCTCTCCCTGTAAGTCAAACCATCATGTCCCGGTCGCATCCGAGTAAATCTTTTCTGCACTCTTTCTAGTTTAATAAAATCCTTTCTATAATAGGGTGACCAGAACTGTACACAGTACTCCAAGTGTGGCCTCACCAATGCCCTGTACAACTTCAACAAGACATCCCAACTCCTGCATTCAATGTTCTGACCAATGAAACCAAGCATGCTGAATCCCTTCTTCACCACCCTATCCACCTGTGACTCCACTTTCAAGGAGCTATGAATCTGTACTCCCAGATCTCTTTGTTCTATAACTCTCCCCAACGCCCTACCATTAACGGAGTAGGTCCTGGCCCGATTCGATCTACCAAAATGCATCACCTCACATTTATCTAAATTAAACTCCATCTGCCATTCATCGGCCCACTGGCCCAATTTATCAAGATCCCGTTGCAATCCTAGATAACCTTCTTCACTGTCCACAATGCCACCAATCTTGGTGTCATCTGCAAACTTACTAACCATGCCTCCTAAATTCTCATCCAAATCATTAATATAAATAACAAATAACAGCGGACACAACACCGATCCCTGAGGCACACCGCTGGACACAGGCCTCCAGTTTGAAAAACAACCCTCTACAACCACCCTCTGTCTTCTGTCGTCAATCCAATTTTGTGAAGGACTGAAGGGAAGATTCACCTCCAGAATGCAGCATTCCCTCATTACTGTGTTAAAGTGCAAATTCTAACATACACTGCCAGGTGGAAACAAGGCCAAACATTTCACAGCCCGCTGAATCTCCTTTGCCATTAATTTTCTATTGCCAGCTTTCCACTACCGCTCGAGATGAATTTCACACCGTTATCTCTACTAATGTTTTTACTGGCAGTCGATGCCCAGCGGGACAATTCGGAGCTCATGTTCACAGGGATCGTGTCAAGAGTTGAGCATTGAGACTAAAATGTATTGTTATTTTCCTCTCTCCTAATAGTATACGTTCCATTTTGTTCCAGTGAATGAAGTATGAATTTTTCATAATACAAAGAACTTGAACAGACATATTAACAATCTCTGAGCCCCACCACTCACCTGCAATAGTGACCAACACAGCCACGCTGTGTGGGGATTCTATCCACCTTCCAGATATGAAGTATCCATATTGACATTGGTACCGCCCTTCTTGGTTTCTACTGGTTGCCGTGAATATTCCAATATTGCCCTTTATGGAGATTTGACTAGAGGGCAGCGGCTCCATATTACGGTAAAATATAAAGGTTTTACTCTGATATTTACTGGCAACGATGCAGTTAATGGTGACCGTCTCCCCTTCTAAATACATCCCAGTCCATTGATCAAGAGATATCCCTGGTGATGGCAGCGGATCTGTGGTAAAATAAAGAGAAAAATCAATGACAAATGGTTGTGTGGCGTTTCCTTGTGCAGTGGCAGATTGGGAACTCATTATGGTTCGGCTGTTTTGAAGGTAAGTGTTTGCGTCAGGAGCTGAGATTCAACAAAAGTGGAATTTGTTACCTGATCAGGAGAATCAAACAGAAATGCCAAAGAACAAACAGAATTAACTGCGGATAAAAATTCCAAATCAAGTATTGGCTTTAAATTTGGACTGGCCGGAGCGTCTTCCATTCATTGTACAATATCGCTCCTCTGTATATGAAATGGTATCACAGGCTTGAGAAAAAGAAACGGGCTATAACGGATCAGCTGCCTGTATTAAAACGAGCGATATCGGATGGGCGGCCGGTTATTAAAACGGGCGATATCGGATGGGCGGCCGGTTATTAAAACGGGCGATCACGGATTAGCTGCCGGTATTAAAGCGGGCGATATCGGATGGACGGCCGGTTATTAAAACGGGCGATATCGGATCGACCGCCCGTTTTACACCTCGCTCCATTTTCTATCCACTTACGTCAAAGAAATTAAAACAAGACGGGGTGTATAATGGGGGCGGATCCGATATCATCCGTTTTACTCCATCACCACAAGTTAAAATTAGCCGCAGTCCATCCTTAAATTTATTTTCTCGGCTAATCTATGTCCTTTGATATTTTACATGAAACATTAATCTTCTATTCAGTTATTTGAGCGGAAGATTCATTGATACTGTGATCTTCGTTAATGATTGACGAGGAGAACTTTTATACTCACTGCAGAAGAATCTATTTTGTAACAAGGGCACTTGCCACCTGTGTCACTGATGAGGAATCTGTGTTGTAACAAGGACACTGCCACCTGTGTCACAGAAGTAAATTCAGGAGAAACATTTTGGGGGCAATTTTAAATTTGGGCACTGGTTAAAATGAGGTCATATCGATTTAATCGCGTCATTTTCATTGCCTCTGAAGCCAATGGGAGGGTTAATAAGGCGGAAAGTTCAATTACGCTCATTTTGCACCATCGCCCAAAGTTAAAATTAGACCCTTTCAGTGATGGTGAGCCATCACTAATGCTTGTATCACCCAGAGGATTTTCCTCTTCAGCTCCCGGACACAAGAGCTTGGTGGAATGTAAGCATTTCCTGCAAGCTTGCACAAGAAGTGAGAGTGAGTTAAATCCACATTACAGCAAACTGCCGTGTCGGTACATTTTATAACCCGCACTTCCCAAGGCACTTTTTGCAACTATCTAATCATTCTGCTTTTTAATTGGTGAAACCGTTCTGATTCAGAATTTTCTATTCCAAGATCAAAATGTGGCTTTTGAGGACTGGGTATCCAGAATCGGAGGACATTGGCTGTTTACCAACAGCATTGGCGATTCATTACTTCAAACAAATAATTGTTAACTTGATGGAAATGGAAGGCACACATCATTTACCTGTTACAGTTATTTCAACAGCGTTGCTTGGCTGTGATTGCACCTCTCTCCCTGAAATAGTTTCCATATCCCGGCAAGTGTACGATCCTCTGTCTCCATCTGTGATGTGATCGATGCGGAGCCAATGAAATCTCTGATCTTGATGTGTACGGATCAATAACTGGCCGTTTCTGTAGAAGGTGAACGGGCCACCGCTATAATCCCCGAGACTGGTACATGTTAGAGTGACCGGCTCTCCTCTTATGTACACGCCGGAATGTTGGTCCAATGCAATTCTTGGAGTCACCGGAGGATCTGAAACAAAGCCTTTTACTTTCAATAGACTTTAATAGAATTACAGACATTATGAAGATGAACATTAATCCCTATTATTTCTTTTCTGGCACGCGACGGATATATACAATACATGCTAATCCCCTGCGATGGGCAGTGTGAATGACAACCGTCCGGTTCTGGCTTTCTGTCTGTTCAAACATTGGGGTGGTTTTCTTTGTAACAGGGGAGATTTCAGGGTTTGGAACGTTGGAATATAGGAACAGGGGTGTGTGATTCAGCCCTCCGTGTCTACACTGGTACCACGACGGTTCATGCCTTTGTTACCTCCAGACTTGACCATTCCAATGCTCTCTCGGCCGGCCTCCCACTTTCCAACCTCCATAAACTTGAGCTCATCCAAAACTCTGCTGCCCGTATCCTCCCAACTCGCACCAAGACACCTTCACCCATAACCTCCTATGCTCTCTGACCTGCATTGACTCCCAGTTCAGCAACGCTTCCAATTTAAAATTTTCTTCCTTGTGATCAAATTTCTCCATGGCTTTGCTCCTCCCTGTCTCTGTAACCTCCTCCAGCACTACAACCTTCCGCTAAATCTGCATTACTCCAATTCTGGCCTCTTGTGCATTCCTGTTTTCTTTATGCCCACCATTGGCGGCCGTGCCTCAACCTGTCGAGGTCCTGAGCTGTGACATTTCCTCAATAAGCCACTCCACCTCTCAACCTCTCTCCCGCTTTTAAGGTGCACTTTGAAACCTACCTATTTGACCAAGGGCCTGATCACCTTTTTATTTATTCGTTCCCGGGATGTGGGCGTCGCTGGCGAGGCCCGCATTTATTGCCCATCCCTAATTGCCCTTGAGAAGGTGGTGGTGAGCAGCCTTCTTAAACCGCTGCAGTGCGTGTGGTGAAGGTTCTCCCACAGGCCTGTTAGGAAGGGAGTTCCACGATTTTGACCCAGCGACGATGAAGGAACGGCGATATATTTCCAAGTCGGGATGGTGTGTGACTTGGAGGGGAACGTGCAGGTGGTGTTGTTCCCAAGTGCCTGCTGCTCTTGTCCTTCTGGGTGTAGAGCTCGCGGGTTTGGGAGGTGCTGGCGAAGAAGCCTTGGCGAGTTGCTGCAGTGCATCCTGTGGATGGTATACAATGCAGCCACAGTGAGCCGGTGGTGAAGGGAGTGAATGTTTAGGGTGGTGGATGGGGTGCCAGTCAAGCGGGTTGCTTTGTCCTGGATGGTGTCGAGCTCATTGAGTGTTGTTGGAGCTGCACTCATCCAGGCAAGTGGAGACTACGCCATCATACTCCTGACTTGTGCCTTGTCGATGGTGGAAAGTCATTGGGGAGTCAGAAGGTGAGTCACTCGTCACACAATGCACAGCCTCTGACCTGCTCTTGTAGCTACACTACTAATTTGGCTGGTCCAGTTTAGTTTCTGGTCAATGGTGACCGCCAGAATGTTGTTGATGCGGGATTCGGCGATGGTAATGCCGTTGAATGTCAAGTGGATTTGGTTAGAATCTCTCTTGTTGGAGATGTTCATTGCCTGGCACTTATCTGGCGCGAATGTTACTTGCCACTTATGATCCCAAGCCTGGATGTTGTCCAGGTCTTGCTGCATGCGGGCTCCTACTGCTTCATTATTTGAGGGATTGCGAATGTCCGAATATCCACTAAGATAGATTTTTTGTCATCTGTTGTCTGATAATCGCTACAGTGAAGCGGCTTGGGTCGCTTTGCTACTTTAAAGGCGCTATGTCAATGCAAGTTGTTGTTCGTGGGTAGATGGGGGAATGTACATGCAGGTGGGAGGCTTCATTGAGGATCAAGGCGTCGCCATTGTGAGCCAAGTCTCAGTAAAATCCATTAGGTCAACTTAATCCGGCAATACTCCAAACCGATGGTAAGGGTCTTGTTATTGAGTGGTCCGTCCTTCTGGAAGGAAATGAGGAGCCGAGGGCACGGTGGGGGCGGGGGGGGGGGGGGGTTGGGAGGGGGCGGTGGGGGCAGGGGGACGGGGTGCGATTTGATTGGGGCGGGAAGGAGGCTGGTGAGATTAGGCGTCAGCAGTCCCACTGGATGGGAAGTTCAGCCACAGAGGGGATGGGGCTGTTCCTGTTGCTGCTCATAAGGGCCTTTGATGGGCCCTTTGGAGAATACAAAGAGAGGTACAAAGGACGGCTGCGGGGATGTTCAGTGTATTAAAGCCTGGGACCATAGAAGACGAGGGAGAAGGCCGAGGCATAGTGATGGTTTGGGTTAATGGCGAGGAGCGGGAAATCCTCAAGAAGGAAATTCAGACCACATGATGGAAAGAGTTCTGGGGTTAATGATAGATTGATGCTTCAACTCAACCAACCAATGTCTGACTTGTGCCAAATGATGGGATTTTTGTTGCAAACAAAGCGAAATATAGAGTAGATCTGAAGAAGTAATGTTAACATTCTATAGAGCTTTGGTCCGGGTCCACCTGGAGTGGGGTGCGGTTTTGTAACTTACACCAGAGAAAAGTTATGGGGGAACGGTGAGAAAACAAGGACATTATCCCACGATGCCTTCGGAATGACAGCTGCTGAGATGCCGACCGACATTACCGCTCCCAATATCACAGCACGATTGGTTACAACAATCAACGGACTCAGTAATTTCGCAATGTCGAACATTAGCTGTCCAAATTTATTACGTCAGAGGAAAAACGTCGACACTAACCGTGAGAATAGCTCCGCCAAGCCCCATGAATCACTAAAAGGAGAAAATATGAATCAGTTATATGAACAGTAACGCCTTTAGATTATGCAGATTGACTTTCGTGCATTGGTTTATGCGGATGTCTCAGTACAATTGAGTTGGTGGTATTCTGGACCTTTTTTGTTCATCTCCCGCTCCAGGTGTTGAACTGATAATGTAGGCAGACGCTAAATGAAGTCCTGAAGGATTGTCACGTTGCCGGAGGTCCCGCTTTCCCAATTAAACATTTACCAAAGGCCCCGTCGGGCTGTTGATGTGGAAAGTCGGTAACCCATAAGAACAAAAGAAGTCGGAGCAGGAGCACGCCATTCGGCCCCTCGAGCCTGCTCCGCCATTCAGTAAGATCATGGCTCATCTTTGATCTCAACTCCACTTTCCCACCCGATATCCATATCCCTTGATTCGCCGAGAGTCCAAAAATTTATCGATCACGGCCTTGAACATATTCAACGAATGATCATCCACAGCTCTCTGGGGTAGAGAATTCTAAAGATTCACAACCCTCTGAGTGAAGAAACTTCTCATCTCAGCCCTCAATGGCCGATACCTTATTGAAAGACTATATCCCCAGTTCTGGACACTCCAGCCAGGGAAAACAGCCGAGGAACATAGAAACATAGAAAATAGGAGCAGGAGTCGGCCTCTGAGCATCGATCCTGTCAAGCCCTCTCAGAATCCTATATGTTTCAATGAGATCACCTCTCATTTTTCTGAACTCCACAGAGTATAGGCTTATTTTCCTCTATCTCTCCTCATAGGACAGCCTTCTCATCCCAGGAATCAATCTCGTGAACCTTTGATACACCGCCTCTAAGGAAACCAAAACTGTACACATTACTCCAGGTGCGGTCTCACCAAAGCCCGCACAATTGTAGCAAGACTTCCTTACTCTTGCACTACTACCCCATACAATAAAAGCTAATGTACAATTTGACTTTCAAATTGCTTGTTGTACCTGTACGTTACCTTTGTGTTTTGTGTACAAGGACATCCAAATACCTCTGAATACCAACATTTAATAGATTCTCACCATTTAAAAATATTCTGTTTTTTTATTCTTCAAACCAAAGTGATTAGCCTCACATTTCCCCACATTATACTCCATTTACTAACTTCTTGCTCACTCACTTAAACCGTCTATATCCGTTTTTCAGACTCTCTGTGTCCTCCTCACAGCTTATTTCCCCATCTACATTTGTATCATCAGCAAATTTGGTTACATTACACTCGGTCCCTTCTTCTAAGTCATTAATATAGATTTTCAATAACTGAGGCCCCAGCACTGATTCTTCCGGGACCCCACCAGTAACAGCCTGTCAACCTGAAAATGACCCGCTTATTCCTACTCTCTGTTTTCTGTCCTTTGTCCAATTCTCTACCCATGCTAATGCCCAACCCCACAAGCCCTTATCTTGTGTAACAACCTTTCGTGTGGCACCTTATCGAATGCCTTTTGGAAATCCAAATATACTGCATACACTGGTTCCCCTTTCGCTAACCTGCTTGGTACATCTTCAAAAAAACTCCAATAGATTTGTGAAACACGATTTCCCTTTCATAAAACCATGTTGAGTCTGCATAATTATATTATGATTTTCTAAGTGCCCTGTTACCACATCCTTAATATTGGATCCCACCATTACCTCGGCGACTCAGGTTAACTGGCCTGTAGTTCCCTGTTTTTATCTCTCCATCCCTTCTTGAATAGCGGGGTTAAATTTTCTACCTTCCAATCCACTGGGACCATTCCAGGATCTCGGGAATTTTGGAAGATCACAACCAATGCATCCACTATCTCTGCAGCCAACTCTTTTAGAACGCTAGGATGCAGGCCATCAGGTCCAGGAGATTTGTCGGCTTTTAGTCCAATTAATTTCTCCTGTACTTTTTTCTTTACTAATCTTAGTGACTTTAACTTCCTCACTCTCATTAGACCCTTGGTTCCCCATTATTTCTGGTATGTTTATTTGTCGTCTGCTGTGAAGACAGATACAAAATATACGTTTAACGTCTCTGACGTTTCCTTATTCCCCATTATAATATCTGCTGTCTCAGCCTCTAAGGGACCCATGTTTACTTTCGCTACTCTCTTCCTTTGTACATACTTGTAGAAGATCTTAAAATCTGTTTTTATATTTCGTGCTAGTTTACTCTCACATTATTTGTTCTCCCTCTTTATCAATTTGTTGGTCATCGTTTGCTAGTTTCCGAAACCCTTCCAATCCTCAGGCTTTCTGCTCTTCATGGTAACACTACAGGCCTCTTCTTTTAATCAATACTATCCTTAACTTTTTTAGTTCGCCACGGATGGATCACTTTTCCCGTGAGTTTTAATTTCTCATTGGAATGTATATTTATTGAGAATTATGAACTATTTATTTAAATGTGCGCCATTGCTTATGTATTGTCATATCTTTTAATCGAATTTCCCAGTCTACCTTCGCCAACTCGACCCTCATTCCTATATAATTGGCTTTGTTTAAGTTTAAGACTCTAGATTTCATCTTAAGTACCTCGCTCTCGAACTCATTGTGAAATTGGATCATATGATCACTCTTCCTCAGAGGATCCTTTACAATGAGATTATTAATTAAGCCTGTCTGATTACACAAGACGAGACCTAAAACAGCCTTTTCCCTGCTTGGTTCCACAACATATTGTTCTCGGAAACTGTCTGGAATGTATTCCATGAACTCATCTTCCAAACTACCTTTGCCAATTTGTTTCCCCCAGTCTATATGAAGATTAAAATCTCCACGATTATTGCATTAGCTTTCGTACAAGGCCCTAATATTTCTTGATCAATAATCTGTCCAACATTATAACTACTGTTATTCGGCCTAAACTACTGTCACCAGTGTTTTTTGCCCCTTGTCATTTCTTATCTCCACCCATACTATTTCATTTCTCCATTCATTTTGCAACTGGAAGTTGAGCAGAATTGTGTCATTAATGTAGGGGGAACTCACTTCGAAAGACGTTTTCAGTTTTCATCGAACTGAGTATCTGGAGGAGCGTCTAACAGGCGACCGAGGCAACCCCGCTTGTTTTGCGACCCCACCTATATCCAATGTCGCCCAAAAAATGTCGTCGATAGAACTGGGGTGATATCAGTCTTTGTCAAAACGGGCTCATAGCAAACCACAGCCACTTTTACACCTCGCCCAATTTTCTTTTTCGCACAGGATACATTCCGGCACCGTGCTGCTAATTTAACATTGCGTTATAGAGACGACAGTACAAAATATGCGAAACCTCAAACCTCATTAACTTAACTCTCGCATGATCAGGAAAAAAAACCTGGGTGTTTTATTTCAATTGCTCCAATCTTTCCCCTTTCTTTTGTGAAGGAGGCGATTCACCCTGTAACATGGTTCTAAGGGCAGCGCCTATCGGTTTTACCCCCCGCATGTTGGACACTATTCATGTCTGAGCTCAGACGATGCTTGTCCTCGAACAGTTTGACTCCAGAAGGTGTGAACACTGAACCTGATGGCGTCCTCAGCGAAAATCCACTAATCAACACTTTACAACGGGGCCAGGAGGTAACCATCATCAAAGGCCACTCTCTCTGCATCTCTCTCCGCCCCAAATCGTCCAACTTTCCCGAAAAATAATCCCAGTTGTACAGTCTCACCGTTACCCACTGACAATGCATCACAAACAAGTAACCGATCCTATAGCTTTCCAATATAATCGGCTCCACATGAAACTATGAGTTGCTTTAACACACTGAGCTCCAGGAGATCGGACACCGCCAGGCTCAGTCCCACTCTCCCGCTTACATTTGACCACTCAGCTGCATCACAGTCCGTGAATCCTGTACTTTTGGTATAAAATTGTTTCACGACTCACCAAACAGCAATAAAAAGGCGGCTCTATCCATTTTCTAAGAAGAGCTACTTTGAGACTTGAGAACTGGAAGGAACAGCGACTGAGTCACTTGCTCCGACTCGCAGGAGGAGGAACCCGGAAGTATTTAACGAATGAGAATGGAAACAGAGGCTGGGAGGAAGTGAGGTGTTCCCACAGTTAAAGCAACAACACTGAGATTTGTACAACACAGAATAAATTATGGATTGCAACGTTACAAGTTTCCAAAATGGTAAACTTTGAATATTATACGGTGATCACAGGACGAAGGGGCTCGAATGGACTGTGTAACCATGTCAACAGCCTAAATAATTTGCGTTTGGTTCGAAATTCCGCTTTCGTCATTGCCAGGAACTCCAGTGCTGGGAAAGGATGTTTTCCCACTTCAGGCACTCAGTGTAATCATCAAGTACTCAAACTTCATGAGCAGCAAATCAAAATGCGAAATGTGCCAAGAACAAACCTCGGAAGAGCGCCCCCTATTTTTATTCAATTTCCCAAAACAGCCGTCCTGTGCGCTCTCAGTGAGATGCTGTTCGCGCCGAGTTTGTTGTCAGATTTGTGTTCCATTCCATTATGAAGTAAATTGTAACATTCATAACCTGGTAACAGTTCAGTTACATGAAAGTCTGGTACAATGCATGGACCCGGGTATGTTTAATTCAGCTCTGATATTGAGTTGGTTTACAGTTGGTAACAATTATTTGGATTCCAGCCTCTTTTATTCGGTTTTGTTCACACGAGTTCATCAACTAATTATTAGTGACTTCCTTGAATTGTCTCATATTCAAAGTCCTCCTCATTTTCCGTATTATTGATCCTTCCACACGTGTTAAAGCGGGTGGCGTGCTGGATAACTCACGCTGAATACAACCACTGCAGGGTATTTCCTCCAAATTAGTTTTATTTTAATTGTTGTTTGCAAAATAACGACCATGCACACTAATGCACCCAAACCTCTGTGGTCCGTATCCTAACCCATCATCACCTCTGTCTTTCTTGACCTACAGTTTCTCCCGGTCCACCAACGCTTCGATTTTGAAATTCTCTTCCTCATGTTTCAAATCCATCCATGGCCAAGCCCTCCCTTACCCTGTAATCTCCTCCAGCACCACACATCCGTCCATCGCCAAGCCCTCCCTCACCCTGTAATCTCCTCCAGCAGCACAAACGTCCAATAAATCTCCCCTTTCGTGAATCTCCTTCTCCCTTCGACCCACCATTGGCAGCCGTGTCTTTAGCGATCTGGGGCCTAAGCTCTGGAATTCCATTGGGAAACATCTCCGTGTCTCCACCTCACTCTGCTCCTTCAAGAACCTCCTGAAAAACTACCTCTTTGGCCAAGTTTTTAGTCACCCGTCCTAATATCTCCGACAATTGCTCTGCGCCAATGTTTGTCTAATTACGCACCTGTGACGTGTCTTGGGGCGTTTTCCTCCGTTCAAGGTGATACATAAATACAAGTTGTTGTTGTTTCCTATTCCAATATGAAAAGCTGGAGCAGAATTTTGCATTTCTGACACGAGTTATGTTCTGAAACGAAAGGCTGTGACGGGCAGATCCAACGTCACTTCTCTGTAATGCTGAATGTTCTGTCGATGTTGCAGTTTTGAGAGACAGTCATGATTCGGTTGATTCTACCACATTCCTTCAACTAACTGGGTTCAACATAATTTGCACAACCGCCACCCGTCGACATATGATGTAATCTCTTTAAATAAGCGTCTTCACAAACGGGGAATATTTGTATTGAGTCATAAGATTAAATCTGTCAATGGAAAACGAAGAGCAGTATGTTTCAACTGATGATTAGGAGTGGAATCGGTCAGTTACTTTCAAGGCTGAGGCTTTCTGTGTAGTTTGATTTAGCGATGTATCCAATCGCTATCTTATCGCCAAAATAGTTGAACAATTGTAACAACTATTAACACGGATTCACTGCAGATGAATAGAGCTCATATACTCATCACTAACAAATAACACGCATTGCATTATTCGTGAATTTAGTGCAGGTTTATTTCTCAAACCTTTACAGAGTGTCTTTTCAGTTGATACACCCAGTGAGCTGTTTAGAATATGTCTAGAAAATTGTATTTGTTTATCTCTGCAATTGACCTTGAGAGCAGATGTGTTGTGTTGGAGCTCCTTTTCCCCACGTTTGTTATAAAACAATGAGACTCGCTCAGCCACATTTATAATTAACTCTTGCCAATGTCATTATTGATTATCTCTGCTCAAGGGAACCGTGGAGCCATTCCCACATTCCTCGACTCTCTCGACTGAGCTGTAATTTAGCTTCGATTTCTTCAACAAAGGACATCTGTTTATCGAAATTTCCTTATTATCTCGAGAAGCTTTAATTTTCCCACAAAAGAACACCTGCTTCTCATCCAAATGAATTTAACCTAATTCGAACGCTGCACAACCAGAAGCGTCTCCTGAATGCGGCGATAAGCTCACACAGCCATGGTCGAATTAAAGAGCGTGGAATTCAGATCATTTGAAACAACTGTGAACCAACTCGGAGTCAGATTGAACAAACCCATGGTACGTTCATTATACCGGACTTCCGGGTAACTAAAGTGCTACCGGTTTTGCATGATCCAGTTTTTTTAAAAAATCGGCGGGGACAGAGAACTGACAACAGCATCTCATTGAAAGAGCCCAGAGAATGGCAGTCTTGGGAAATAGGGTTTGGGTTGAGGAACATTACTGTTGCATTTCGCTGCGCGGGGCTTGATGTTTGGGCGCTGGCAGGAGAACCTGAAGTGGGAAAAGGTCCTTTCATAGCACTAGAGTTCCTGACCATGACAAGAGTTACATTTTTAATCAAGCATAAATGATTTACGGTGTTGACGTGGGTCCATTCTAGCTCCGTTCAGCCTGTGATCACGGTAGAATATTCAAAGGTTGTCATGACCCTTGCAACTTTCCAATCCATGCGATGTTCCAGGTTGTACAAAACTCAGAGCTGTTGCTTTAATTGTGGCGACCAACTCACTTTCTCACAGCCTCACTGCTTTAAACATTTCCAGGGTCCGCCTGCTGCGAGGTGGATCAAGTGATTCAGTCGCCATTAGTTACAGTTCTCAATCTCAAGGTAGTTCCTGTTGGAAAATCGATCAAGTCGCTGTTATCCTTCTGTTTAGTAAGTTGTTAAATAATTTTATGAGAAAATTATTGGATTCCCGGTCTGTGATGCAACTGAGTGGGCAAATGGAAGCGGGAGAGTGGGACTGAGCCCGGCGGTGTCCAATCCCCCGAAGCTCAGTGAATAAAAGCAACTCGTGGTTTGTTGTGGAGCCCTTTCGATTGGAAAGCTATCGGAGCAGTCATTTCCTTGTCCTGAATTCTCAATGGGTAGCGGTGAGGGAGTGCAACTGGTATTAATTTTCAGGAAAGGTGAGCGATTAAGGCAGAGAGAGAGAGAGTGCCTGCTGCTGACCATTACCTCGTGGCCCCGTTGTAAAGTGTTGATTGGTGGATGTCCGCTGAGGACACGATCAGGGTTCGTGCTCACACCTTCTGCATCAAACTGTTCGCGGGCAAACAGCGTCTGAGCTCAGTGATGCGTCTCCTTCATAAATTAAGGGGACAATGTAGAGATGGCAATAATACAGACAAAGTTCTGTTGATAATGCACGATTTAAGCTAAAGAAATTTGAGGTTTCGCATATTTTGTACATTCGGTTCTTTAAGGCAACGTTACATTCACAGCACGTGGTAGGAATGTATCCTGTGGGCAAATGAAAATGGGGAGCGATGTAAAATGGGCTGCGATTCGCAATGAATGTTACTGCCGATGACCAATTTTAACCCACTTCTATCGAAGATATTCTGGGGGTGAGCTTGGACATTGGCGAGACGCAAAACAGGAGCGTGACCTGGAGTGATTTCTCCGTACATTAATGAGATAACTCAGAAGTCCAATGGGATACCTGGGGGGTTAAATTGGTTAACCACCGAATCCGGGCGCGGGTATGGCAGTGCGCGATTATTCAAAGCCCGGTGGTACCGACGCAGCCAGCACGTTAGATTGGTGCTGCAAGATCATTTATCTGTTTGATGCGCAGCGTGCAGCCCCGGCTGAGTTCGTCTCTACATTTTCTTCCTTTGCTGCACTTTTGATAAGCAAGGGCCGGGGGAATCTCGGGTGAGTTGTTCCCACTTCTTAAAAGCAGCCTGCACCTCTTATCTGAAAACAAAAAGGTCCGGAGGGGTTCTGAACCCGGATCAGACGTTGCACACGTAAAACACAATTGCAGATCTCGTCCCTATGTTTATAAACTGTTGATTTAGGTTAAAACATTGAATAGAGGTTGCGCACTACTAAATCCCACATCCTCCAATCAGCACAGCAGACCTCACCAATCTGCCGATATGAGATTGTACCGGGCCTGCGAGAGTGCGTGCACCGAGGTTCTCTGCTGATGCACGACAGGCCTTGGTGCAAGAGGTGAACAGAAGGAAGGGCATCCTATATCCGTAGGGGAGCAAGAGGACCTCCAGACATAGATCAAGAGGCAGGGGGAGGCCGTAGCGGACGAGGTCATGCCAAGAGCAGAGCACCACATACATGGTTGCAGTGCAGGAAGAAGTTCAATGCTTTGACACGAGTGATCAAGGTGAGTGAGGTCAAATGTCAAGCGGCGTCTCCTACCAACTGCACCACAAGCCGTATCCACTGCTCCACACAGTACAATCCTCATCACCCACATCCCAACAAACTCTTCCAATCAATACTCAACTGTTCCAATTAGATGCTTCATCTCACCCTCGCACATTACAACTGTTGCAAGCCGCACACCCACAACTCACAGGTCACAGACACTGGCAGCTATTCAACCATGACAGGTACTGCACCCAAAGAGCAGGACACTCACCGACACACGCCCCGATTTCCTGCAGGAGAAAGTGACGCATCACAGGAGATAGCGAGTGGCAGTGGCATTTAGTCCCTCCAGCCTGTTCCGCCATTCAATAAGATGATGACTGATCTGTGACCTAACTCCATAAACCTGCCTTAGCCCCATATCCCTTCATACCCTTGGTTAACAAAAATCTATCAATCTCAGATTTAAAATTCACAATTGAGCTAGCATCAACTGCCGTTGGCAGAAGAGAGTTCCAAGTTGCTACCACTATTTGCATGTGGAAATGTTTCCTAACTTCACTCCTGAAAGTCCTGGCTCTAATTATGAGGCTATGTCCCCTGGTCCTGGACTCCCCAAACAGCGGAAATAGTTTCTCTCCAGCTACCCTATCAGTTCCCCTTAATATTTTGAAAACTTCGACCAAATCATCCCTTAAGCTTCTAATTTCAAGTGAATCCAGCCCCAGTCTGTGTAATCTATCCTTGTAATTTAACCCTTGGAGTGCAGGTATCATTCCAGTAAATGTGTGCTGCTCTCCCTCCAAGGCCAATAAATCATTCAGATGGTGCAGTACCCAAAACTAAACACAGTATTCCATGTATGGTCCAACAACTGCATTGAATAGCTGCAGCATAACATCTACCACCTTGTATTCTAGTCTTCTAGATACAAAGGCCAGCATTCCATTAATCATTTTGATTATTTTCTGTACCTGTCCATTACATTTTAATAAACGAGGTACATTGACCCCTCAGTTTCTTTGGACCATCACTGTTTCGAGAATTTCACCATTTAGAAAGTATTTTGATCTATCCTTTTTGGGTCCAAAGTGGATGACCTCACACTTGCCTACATTGAAATCCATCCTGTCTGTTACTCACTCCCGTGTGTCCGTTATACTATTTAAAAACCTCCCGAACCCCTTGATTAGATTCCAGTCTGTAACTCACTCGTGGGTATCCATTATTTTATCTATAAACCACCCGAACCCCTTGATTAGAATCCAGTCTGTAACTCACTTCTGGGTATCCGATTATATATAAAAAAAACACCCGAACCCCTTGATGAAATTCCAATCTGTAACCTACTCCTGAATATCCGTTATTCCACATGTAAACAACGGGAACCCTTGGATTAGATTCCAGTCGATATCGCACTCCTTGGTATCCGTTTATCGATATAAAAACCACCCGAACCCCTCGATTAGTTTCCAGCATTTCTCTACGAGAAGAGTTTACACTTAAACTAACATAAGAGCATAAGAAATATGAACAGGAGTAGGCCAATCGGCCCCTCGAGCCTGCTCCGCCATTCAACAAGATCATGGCTGATCTTATCCCAACCTCAAATCAAATTTTTCATGATGATTTGGAATTAATGATCCCGTGTCACTGATCCTCACTACCAGAGAATAAGATAATTCTCTATTACTCTATCAATGTTCGTCACAACCAGAGGATACAGTAATTCTCTATTACTCTATCACTGATCCTCACAACCAGGGGATACAGTAATTCTCTATTACTCTATGACTGATCCTCACAACCAGATGATACTATAATTCTCTATTAATCTAGCACTGATCCTCACAGCCAGAGGATACAGTAATTCTCTGTTACTCCATCACTGATCCTCACAACCAGATGATACTATAATTCTCTATTAATCTATCACTGATCCTCACAACCAGGGGATACAGTGATTCTCTATTACTCTATCAATGATTCTCACAACCAGAGGACACAGTAATTCTCTATTATTCCATCACTGATCCTCACAGCCAGAGGATGCAGTAATTCTCTATTACTTTTTCACTGATCCTCACAACGAGGGCATACTATAATTCTCTATTACTCTTTCGCTGATTCTCACAACCAGGGGATATAGTATTTCTCATTTACATAAGAACATAAGAAGTAGTAGCAGGCGTAGGCCATCCGGCCACTCGAGCCTGCTCCTTCATTCAAAAAGACCATGGTTGATCTTCTACCTCAACGCCATTTTCCTGCACCGTCCCCATATCACTTGATGCTTTTAAAATCTAGAAATCTATCAATCTCTGTTTTGAATGTAATAAATGACGGAGCCTCCACAGCCCTCTGGGGTAGAGAAATCGAAAGAGTCACCAACCTCTGATGAAGAAATTTCTCCTCATCTCAGTCCTAAATGGCCTACCCTTTATTCTGAAACTGTGACCCATGGTTCTAGACTCCCCAGCCAGGCAAACATCCTCCCTGCATCTACCCTGTCGAGCCCTGGAAGAATTTTTGCATATTTCAATGAGATCACCACTCATTCTTCTCAACTCCATAGAACAGATACTTCATCAAATCAATTTCTCCTTAAACGACAATCCCGCCATCCCAGGAATCAGTCTGGTGAACCTTCGTTGCACTCCCTTTAATGCAAGTATATCAATTCTTAGATAAGTAGACCAAAATTGTACACAATAATCCAGGTGCGGTCTCACCAAGGCCCTATATAATTGCAGTAAGACATCTTTACCCCTGTACTCAAATTCTGTTATAATAAAGGCCAACATACCATTTCCCTTTGTAATTGCTTGCTTCACCTTCAAGTTAGCTTTCAGTGACTCATGTACAATGACACCAAAGTTCTTTTGAACATAAACATTTGCCAAACTCACTACATTTAAAAATGCTCTGCATTTCTGTTCTTACTTCCAAAGAGGATAACGTCAGATTTTTCCACATTATATTCGATCTGCCATGTTCTTCCCACTCACTTCGCCTGTCCATATCCCCTTCAAGCCTCTTTGCATGCTCCTCACAACTCACATTCCCACCTAGTTTTGCATCATCAGCAAACTTGGAAATAATACATTTGGTCCTCTCATCCAAATCTTTGATACAGATTGTGAATAGCTGGAGCCCAAGCACCGATCCCTGCAGTACCCCACTAGTCACAGCCTGCCAACCTGAAAAAGACCCCTTTATTCCTACACTCTGTTCTCTGTATTTTAACCAATTCTCAATCCACGCCAGTATATCACCCCCAATTCAATGTGCTTTAACTTTTTTCACCATCCTCCTGTGTGGGATTTTATCGAAAGCACTCTGAAAATCCAAATACACCACATCCACTGGTTCCCCCTTATCTGTTCTAATATTTACATCCTCAACAAACTCCATTAGTTTTGTCAAACATGATTTCCCCTTCATAAATCCATGATAACTCTGCAAAATCAGATTATTATTTTCGACGTGCCCGGTTATTGCATCCTTTATAATAGCTTCCAGCATTTCCCTAATAGTGATGTCAGGCTAACAGCTCAGTAGTTCCCTGTTTTCTCTTTCTATCCTTTCTTAAATAATGGGGTTACATTTGCTACCCTCCAACCTGCAGGAACCGTTCCAGAATCCATAGAATTTTGGAAGGTGAAAACCAATGCATCCACTATTTCTATAGCCACCTCTTTCAAAGTCCTGGGATGTAGATCATCAGGTCCTTGGGATTTATCAACTTTCTGTCCCGTTAATTTCTCTAGTATTTTTTTACTAATACTAATTTCTTTCAGTTCCTCAGTCTCGCCAGACCCTTGGTTCTCCAATATTTCTGGGAGGTTTTTTTGTGTCATCTTCCGTGAAGACAGGCACAAAATATTTGTTTAATTTCTCTGCCATTTCCATCTTCCCCATTATAAATTATCCCGTCTCTGTCTGTAAGGGAACCAGATTTGCCTTCGCCAGTCTTTTGTTTTTTACATTCCTATAGATGCTTTTACAGTCCGTTTTTATATTTCTCACTAGTTTACTCTCATATTCTATTTTCCCTTTCTTTATCAATTTCTTAGTCCTCCTTTGCTCAATTCCACAATGTTCCCAATCCTCATGCTTACTGCTTTTTCTGGCAACTTGATGTGCCTCTTTCTTTCATTTAATGCTATCTTTAATTTCCCTTGTTGCTTCTGTTGACCACTTTTCCTTTTGGGTTTTATGCGCCTTGAAGGAATATATAATTGATTTTTGTATTCGTTCGTGGGATGTGGACGTCGCTGGCACGGCCAGCAATTATTGCCCATCCATAATTGCCCTTGAGAAGGCGGTGGTGAGCCGCCTTCTTAAACCGCTGCAGTCCGTGTGGTGAGGGTTCTGCCACAGTGCTGTTAGGTCGGGAATTTCACGAATTTCACAAAGTGACGATGAAGGAACCGCGATATTTTTCTAAGTCTGCATGGTGTGTGACTTGGAGGGGAACGTGCAGGTGGTGTTGTTCCCATGTGCCTGCTCCCCTTGTCCTTCTAGGTGGTAGAGGTCGCGGGTTTGGGAGGTGCTCTTGAAGACTCCTTGGCGAGCTGTTGCATTGCATCCTGTGGATGGTACACACTGCAGCCACGGTGCGCCGGTGGTGAAGGGAGTGAATGTTTATGGTGGTGGATGGGGTGCCAATCAAGCGGGCTGCTTTGTCCTGTGTGGTATCGAACTTCTTGAGTGTTTTTGGAGCTGCACTCATCCAGGCAAGTGGAGAGTATTCCATCACCCTCCAGACTTGTGCCTCGTAGATGGTTGAAAGGCTTTGGGAGACAGGAAGTGAGTCACTCGCCGCAGAATACCCAGCCTCTGACCTGCTCTTGCAGCCACAGTAATAATGTGGCTGGTCCAGTAAAGTTTTTGGTCAATGGTGACCCCCAGGATGTTGATGCTGGGGGTTTCGGCGATGTTAATGCCTTTGAATGTCAAGTCGAGGTGTTTAGAATATCTCTTTTTGGAGATGGTCATTGCCTGGCACTTGTCTGGCGCGAATGTTACTTGCCACTTATGAGCCCAAGCCTGGATGTTGTGGAGATCTTGCTGCATGCGGGCACGGACTGCTTCATTATCTGAGGGGTTGCGAATGGAACTAAAGACTGAACAATCATCAGCGAACAACCCCATTTCTGACATTATGATGGAGGGAATGTTGCAAATTATGCATAAATTCATTAAATGCTAGCCATTGCCTGTCTACTGTCATACCTTTTAATGTAGTTCCCCAATCAACCACATCCAACTTGCGCCTCATAGCTTCGTAGATTCCTTTGTTTCGATTTAAGACCCTAGTTTTTGATTGAACTACATCACTTTCAACCTTAATGAAGAATTCTATCATATTATGGTCACTTTTCCCTAAGGTCTCCTTTACAACAAGATTATTGATTAACCCTTTCTCATTGAACAATACTAGATCTAAAATAGCCTGTTCCCTAGTTGGCTCCTCAAAATACTGATTTCGAAAACCATCTCATATACATTCCAGGAATTCGTCCTCCAAAGTATTAGTGCTAATTTGGTTTGCCTAATCTATATGTAGATTAAAGTCCCCCAGTATTACTGTATTACCCTTGTTACATGTGTTTCCAATGTCCTGCTTTATACCGTGCTCTACATTACCACTACTTTTCGATGGCCGATAAACAACTCCCACCAATGTAACCTGACCCTTGCTGTTTCTGAGCTCCACCAAAACTGATTCTACATCTTTACCTTCTGTGCCATCAGCACTATTGTACTGATCTCATCCTTTATTAACAGCGCTATCCCAACTCCTTTTCCTTTTTGCCTGTCGTTCCTAAATGTCGAATATCCTTGAATATTCAGTTCCCAGCCTTGGTCATCCTGCAGCCACGTCTCCTTAATGCCAATTAGATCATACCCATTTCCTTCTAGTTGTGCCGTCAATTCATCTACCTTGTTGTGAATGCTGCGTGCATTCCGATAAAATGCCTTTAATTTTGCCTTTTCAACATTTTTTCCTATTTTGACCTTATTTGCTGCTGGCCTTTGTTTCCGCTGCCTTCCAATTTCACTTGCTACTTTTCTGCCTTCCATTTCTAGCTTTTTTACTCTCCTTTCTGAATCTCCTCTCAGTTTCCCACCACAGCCCCCCCCCCCCCCGCCCCCGCCCCCCCCCGCCAAGTTAGTTTAAATCCTCCACAACAGCACTAACAAACCTCGCCCATTACTGTATCAAACTTCATGATTTAAATTTTTCGTCTCCTCTGCTCTATTTCCGTGGAAATAATCGAGTAACAAATCCGTCCTCAGACAGTTTTCCTTGTCTGGCCTCATTTGAGAGAATCTACATTGTGCTCTCTATGGGTTTAATGTTGTTTCTACTATGGGGTGTTTCATCTGCTCATTATACTCTGGACATGCCGGGTTTAACCAAAGAGAAAATATAATGAAGCTACATCCTTGGCATCAGCCCCAGAGAGCAGTAACATGGTTTGTAATAAAAGAGAAAGAAGACAAATAACGAATAAATCTTCACCCTGGTCTCTGTAGCTGGTCTCATCTTAGACAGAGGGTTCACTAAAGTCTGCCTCCACTGTCGATTTGCCCCATTTTTGGAAGCCGTGCCTTCAGCCATATGCAAGCTCCAGAATGCCCTCATTTTCAATGCGATGTCCGTCGATAATCGGAGTTATGTTGTTCGAAAAAAGTGTCCACAAGTAGTTGCTCATGTTAATTTATCTCAACAGCTCCGTATATTTTATAAATCTATTTGTGGTACAAGAATATTAGCCCAGAAATTACTTTTGTTCATATAGTGGACAACGAGTGAACACATTCCAATGAAAGTCAACGACAACTCGGATTCACAGACCGCCTTTAATAAAATAAACGTTCCGAAGGTTCTTCACAGAGGAGTGGGTAAAATAGAGCACTTAATTAATAAGAAGATACCAGGAGGACCGGCGAAAACCTTGGTCAACGAGTGGGTTCACGGAGGGTGTAAACGGAGGAGAAGCAAATGGGGAGAGGAGGTGATAAGGTTGCTTTTCGAGCGTAGAATTAAATGTCTGATGGAATGGCCACCAATGGTGGGATGAAGAGAGTGGAGGATGGTACAATATAAGAATAACTACTTGTATTATATCGCGCATTTAACATAGATAAATATCGTAAACCCATTTACTGAGGTATAATTAGGCAAAAATGGATCCCGGCCAAAGAAAGAGATATTAGGAGGGATGACAAAATCAGAAAGCAAGAGATGGCTTTCATGGAAGGTCTGAAAGAAGGAAAGAACTTGCCTTTATATTTCGCCTTTCAAGACCTCAGGGCGCCCCAAAATACTTTACAGCAAAGAAGTGCAATTTAAATTGGAGTCACTGTGGTAATGTAGGAAACGTACCAGCCAATTTGTGCACAGCAAGCTCATACAAACTGCGATGAGATAAATGACCAGATAATCGGTTTTTGTAATGTTGGTTGAGGGACAAATATTGCCCAGAACACTTGGGGAGAATTGCACTGCTCTTTTTCGAATATTGCTGTGAGATATTTGACATGTACTTGATAGGGCAGATAGACCCTCGGTTTAACGTGTCCTGTGTAAGTCGGCCATACCGACAGGACACCGCTTCCTCAGTGCTGCACTTCAGTATCAGCTTGGATCACCTGTTCAAGTTTATGGAGTGGAATTTGAACTCACAACATTCTAACCACGTCTGACACCTGAAAGGGGGAGAGGGAAGTGGGAGGGCCTTAAGGAGGGAATTCTGGAGACACGGCAGTCAAAAGGAGAGCAAATGGACTGCAGTTGCTCAAGAGGCGAGAGGTGGAGGACCGGCGTGCTTGGCGGGGGCTGCAGAACGGCAGTTTACAGCAATAGATATGGTGGATTTAAATTTAAGAAAGAATAAAAATAAACTACAGGCATCGGAGACTGGAATCTAAAGCAGATCAGTAAGGACTTCGGTGATTGGTGAGAGACTCTCCAATCAAAAAGAGAAGGGTGGGGATGGACTCTGCGGCCAGGTTGTGGAGACTGTGTTGCCAAAGTTCATGACTTCCCAATTTTAATCTGGACTGAAATTGTGACTCATCTAAAACAGAATGTCGCTCTGACAAAACACATGCATTGGAAGGATGAAGAGAGGTGGTGGTTTTGTCAGCGACCATCTCAAAGCTGGACCATGTCTGCGGACAATGTCACCAAAGGGCAGCAGGTAGACGAGGAAGAGGAGGGAGCCAAGGATTCAACCTTTCGAGACATCAGATATAACGGTGATGCGGTGGGAAGAGAATCTTCTCCTGGCAATGTTCAGATAGGTGAGTGGAACCAAGCGAGGGTAGTCCCACCAAAAGAGGCCAATGATCGATGAATGAGGAGGTCACGGGTGGGTTTCCTGTAGTTGTGGAGGATAGGTCGGAGATGGGGAGGGGTGGGCAATGGAGGGATTTAAACTCAAGGATGAACATTTTAAATATTAGGCGATCGATAACTTGGAGTCAGTGAGGGTCAGTGAGGCCGAGCAGTACCTGGTGCTGGTTCGAAGGTGGAAGTTCAGGGGAGATTTAGCAGAATGGTACCGGGAATGGGGGAATTCAGTTCCGTGGAGAGAATGGAGAAGCTGGGATTGTTCTCCATGGAGCAGAGACGTTTAAGGGGAGATTTAATAGAGGGGTTGAAAATGAGGAGGGGTTTTAATGGAGTCGATGGGGAGAAACTGTCGGAAGGGTCGGTAACCAGAGGACACAGATTGAAAGGAATTGAGAAAAGAGCCAGAGGGAGATGAGGAGAATGATTTTGGCAGCCATTTGATCTGATCTGGAATTCACGGACTAAAAGGGCGATGAGAGCAGATTCAATAATAACTTTCAAAAGGGAAACGGGTCAGTCCTTGAAGGGGGGACATTTGCGGGATTGCGGGGTAAAAGCAGGGGAGTGGGACTAATCGGTTCGCTCTTTCACAGCGCTGGCACGGGCGCGATGGGCCGAGCGGCCTTTTTTTAAGAGCCGGCATAGACGCGATGGGCCGAGTGGCCTCTTTCTGTGTTGTTTGATTCTCGCTCACTGTTGGGCTCCGTCCCACGGACAGTTTGACTGGGAGGCGGCAGAGTGACTCCCGCCCGCCACCCCGAGCCCAGCTGGACACCGGGCGCTGCCAGAGTGGAGATTGACGGGGTCCGCAGGAGGCGCCGAGTAAAACCCCCGTCTCCACCACCGCCCCCCTCCCACCGCAATCCCCTCTCAGGCCACTCCCGGGTACGGGCTCTCCCTCTTTCGGCCTTACCCGCGCCCACCGCCCCTCGGCCGCCATCATCATCCTCCTGGCGCCAGTCTCTTGCCAAGGGAATGCGACACTGGGACGGCGCCGCGACTGCGCGGCGTCCCTCGGGCCAATCGGCAGGTACGCCTCGTGACGTCAGCGCACAAAGGGGAGAGACGCGGCCGCGTGTCACGTGATGGGAGGAGGGGCGGGGGTGTTGTGAGCTGTCAGTCAAAGGGCCAGGATTCAGCACTCACCGCGCACACGGTTTGGAGAATTTGTTTAAAATGCAAAATGTGCAAGAATGAAACAAAAATAGAAATGTGCAAAAAAAGGAAAAAACTGCAAATACAATAATCAGAATTAAAAGCAGAACTGTCTAAAATTACGTAAGGCTGATGGCCTGAGTCCTCCTGCCACGATTCGCCTTCCCGACCTTGGGCACAGGCTGAGCAGAATGCTTGAATGTAACTTTTTTAATGGAGACGGTGCTGGGTGTATGGAATGGACCAGCATGGGAGGCAGTGGGGCCTGATTATATCCGCAAGTTCCCGAGAGTTGGCTAAATACCTGATAGTGATACCTTGCAATATGATAGCTTAGAAATTTAAAATTATTTTTGGGACATGTGCACTAGTTTTTATTGATTGCTGTACCTAGACACCTAAGCCCCTTTGCTCCTCTACCGTCTCCAATTTCTCACCATTAAGAAAATTCTGCTATTTATCACCTGGTGTCAGCAATAGAATTACATAGAATGTACAGAAGGTCCATGACGGGGTTTATGCTCTATATGAGCCTCCTGTCACCCTTCTTCATCTAAGTCTATCAGCATATCTTTCTATTCCTTGGGATATGACGGAAATTGGGATCTTGAATGTTATTTTTGGTACATGTGCTTTCCACTCTTTGCAATCCAAAAATAATAGACTTTTATTGATTGATGTACCTGGACACCAAAACCACTTAGCTCCTCTACAGTCCCTATAGATGCTCTTTGTATTACTCCACACATCTTTACAATCTGTCAGTATTTACTCTCTTCACTGTCCAATAACAACAGAGACGGCGAGAATGGAATTTTTTTTTTCTATTTCAAAATATAGATTATTTCATAAAATTTATGGATACACACTGTTCAGTGTAAATGTCACAATTACAATTCAAAAGAATACAATACAGATCGTTCACACTACGATTCAATTTTAACAATTCAGCACACAGTAGACATTTTCTAAGACATGATGCACAATAGAAGGTGAAATGGTCTTACACAGTGGCATTGCCCCATAGACGCTTTGTGCAAGCCGCACCTCGCTTCTGTGTGTCCCACAGCTGCTGGGGGTTGAACCCCTCTTCGACTCCATCGTATAGGGATCCTGTCTCTATGGAGGGGAGTTATCAACTTTACCTGAATACGTGGATCCATTCGACCACATTCATGTTAGTGTTTGGCAAACACTGTCTGATGTCTTTCAAACACCTGTCGAACCTTGGGGTCAGAGACGTAGGGGATAATTTCCTGATGGAGCAGAAATTAAAATCGGGAAGGTTCTATAAGGGGTGGGTGATCCGCTCTACCAGTTCAGCCCTCAGCGATGGTGAAATTTTCTCTCCACGTGTTGTGAACTGATCAATTTGAGACAGCTTGTGGGCTTCGAAGATTGAACCACTGAAAAGGTCAGGAAAGGTGTGGCCGATTCTAGGCATCCGCGCTTGGCGGAAATAGGGTGGTCGTGGCTAGTTAATGATGTCAGGTCACTTACCGCCCAATTCGCGCTGGTGTTCCTGCCTCCGCCATCGTGGGTAAGGTCCTGAGAAGAGCGGCCGGAGCATCACCCCCCGGTTTCCGGTAAGGCGACGTGTAATATGTAAATCAGAACATTATGACGTACACGGAACATCATTTAATATTGGGTACAAGTGGGTGGAGGAGCCACCCTTTCAATGGGCATTGAGTGGTCCAGAACACTGAGAAGTTTCTTTTTAACTTATATTTTGTGGGGCAAGGAGGAGCAGGAGATTTTCCCCTTGGCCTGCTACGGCCGTACGAAATCTCCTGGCCCCTAATCGTCTCAGAAATGTATCAGGAGGTTTCCTTAAAGATCTGTGGAAGCAGGCCTAGCCTCATGTCCCATTAAACTCCCTGCAGTGAGTAAACATTGCTGCACAGCAGTTCAGAGAGGAAACCATCTCCAGAACTCCCCACTGGAGTTTGAAATTACATAAATATTTCACGACTTGGTAACGGTCCGGGTGTTGGTTCATTACTATTCTGTTCTGGTCAAAACAAAAATTCCAATGAACAGGACGATGTCTGACCCTGACAGCTCACCCTCTGTCTATCTCACCGGGCAGTGTGTGTGATGGGAAATAATCATCAACCGAAAAGGAGAATTTTAATTTATTCATTTCATAATTAAACAATGAATATTGAAATCATATTACTTCCAGACTAAAAACAGCAAACCATTTCATGTTAAAATCACATGTTGTATAATTTCACAGCACAGCATTTGTCGGGTGAAATATAATTCCTGTCTGGTATTTCCAAATTTATTTAAAGTATTCGATTGATATCAGTTACTTTAGTGAACTCATTGATGTCAATGGATAGTAAAATCAGAAGCGCTGAATAATGGGCGCCCGATCCTCTGCCGCACGTCTTACGCCACCGCCGAACATCAAAATGTACTCTAATTGTCTTTTTATTTAATTTCGGATGAAAGTTCTTCAGACGTTTCTATGATTTAACTAATGTAAGAATTAGATTCAGTGGGTATTTCACCCCGTTCTTCAGCTCCTCTCTGAATTTAGTCTGGGTCACAGCATAAATACACGTGTTGGTGCAGGAACTGAGAAGCTGAAGCATGAATCCGGCTGACTCAATGCCACTCTCCGTATAGTACTGGGCGTTTGTTATATACAGAGAGATAACATAAAAAACTTCTGTGCTCCATAACAATATAAAACTGCCTGATATACTGAAGAGTAAAATGATGGATTTCCTTCGGTTCTCCATCTCTGGATCCTGGTGATTGTCTCCATTGCTGCGGCCCCGGAGTCCCCTGCGGACTCTACTGGCCGCTAAAATGTGCCTGGCAGTGAGAACATTGAACAACAAAATCAGAATGAATGGGAGACACGGAGTTAAAACAAGATTAAACAAGTCAAACGCTGCCCATGCGGATGAAGTCAAAAGGCTCAGTTTCCAGACACAACCCCGGGGTACATTTTCCATTATATATTCCGGGTCAAATCCAAAGTACCAGGGAATGTTTAGTAAACAGCTCAACGCACTCACCACCCGATAACAACAGCCGCCATTTTCTCTGTGCAATATTTTGTTTTCAGCTTCTGACAACAAATGGACACAAATCGATCAAAGGTGAAAACCACTGTGAACCAGACAGAGGCGGCAATGGCTGCTAATCTCAGGATGGCAATGAGGCGGCACACGGGGGTAATGGTCAAGAATGAAACTGGGAAATAAATCTCAACAATGCGCCACATTATTAACATCAGTGAAAATGACCAGGAGATCGGCCGCCGCCATTCCCACCAGGTAGCGAGTGATACATTTGGAGAGTCCGCACTTCCCTCGGGACAGGATGACAATCGCCACCAAGTTAACTGTAAGAGAGAGAAAAGGAAGCAGAGAAATTACTGATCAGACCTGGAGCCACAGCAACAGTTTGACAGGATCTGGGGTGAAATTTCCAGCTTTGTTGCTGCATCAAACGTTGGAAACTGTTGAACTGACTTGGGCAACGCTTTCGAGCAGAGAAATATTTTCAAACACAATTTTCAATAATGAATTGGGAAATTGATACAGAAAGTGAATAAAGTGTGCACCGGATCTACTGGAAGGGCCAAGTGAGAGCGCAGTGCCGGCGGGCACGAGATAAGGGGTTTTAGTGAGCTGGAATGGAACGGATTAAATCCGGTTTTGGGCTCCAGATGGACGGGAAAGTGAGCGAGGGCCGGGAAGGTGAGGGGACAGGGAGAGGAGCTGCTGGTTTGTTGCTCTCGGTTAAGAGAGCCGACAGGGGCCGGCACAAAACGGGAAAGAGCGAGTTCCACGGCGGTGAGTTTGAGGCTTCGGATCGGATTGGAAGAGACAGCTGGAGGCCAAGTCAATGTGTGAGATTGGGAGGGAGAAACCAAAAGGATATGTATGAGCTGGCGGGGATTCAGGAGCAGATGGTTTGGGATAGCGGATAAAATGAAACAACGGATGAGGAGTCAGAGGATTCAATGCAGTGGGAGGAGAGACTGGGATTCACAGGGAGAGAGTGCAGGTGGTTTTTCGAGGAAATCCAATATATAAGTCACAGTAACACAACACAATTAATAAATTCAAAATTTCATTTCTGTGGTTATCGAAGTTTGATATCCTGTGTTGGGTATGAAATGTGTTCAATAAATTTACTTTGTACATTCAATTACAACTAAATTAATATGTATCGATTAAATCAACCTCGTACTTCAATGAATTAAGCTGAGACATAGCTTTTCAAATACAATATCCGAATAATTCATTACCATCACGAAATGACTGAGTCTATTCTTTCAATACACTTCAATTATGTTTATTTATTCAGTCAATAAATAAATTAAAGGAACATTCACATAAACAGACTGAGGACCTGATAGTGATAAACACACCTAGCGACAGTACAATAAAACTCTCACAATCTGACAACATCCTAATAACACCTTCAAGTCTCATTTCCTCTTCCTAATTGTACTGAAAGTTTCAGCATTTCATTCCAATGAATTATTCACATCACAACCTTCCTCTCACCCTCTCTCTCTTCTCGCGTTCCTCCTCCCGTCTCCGTCTCGTTTTCCTTCTCAGTCGCGTTCCCTATCGCTCCTCTCTATCTCTCCGCACTGTCTCTACTCTATATCTCAATGCTCATTTTCACATCCGAGTAAAACCTATCATCCTGCGCCTGCTTTCTCTTCACCAGCCCCGTGTTCCAACGATCTTATTCTCAGTGTCAGTTTGTTAAATGTTGAAGCCTCTGTAAACATTTTACTGTTTCTGCAGACCATCCAAGTCTCCACCTGTTCCCCTACACTTTTCACTTCATTTACAATGCATGGAATAACCAGAATCGAAAGCCTCTTCCAGACACACCTCACAATAATTGAAATCCCTTCTCCTGTAATTAAAAAGTACAGCGTTAGATGGCGGCATTGTTCAATTAACAAAACACCAACATCACCGCTGCTACTTGTAATCTGCAGATAAATGGAAGGGCTCCTGATTCCGACAGGTAAATTGCAAATTGATACAACAGAACCACAAAATATTGCATTTTACAGTGAATTCATCCACTGTAAATCAGAGAATGAGATATGAAAGAATCAGCAGCAAACTCAGTTCAGTCGCCAGACCTCGGAAGCTGCATTCGATGCACACATAATGAAATAAGCTTTCATAACAGAGATAATCAATAAATACATTGAAATCCCAATTATACTGGATCATGTTATTTTGGAGGGAGGACATCGCGCTGCCTCCTTGTAACACTGAGACCGCGAGCTGTCTCATTATCAATCAGTGAAAACACATTGATGAAAAAATATTCCAGGACAGTTCGGTTGCACAGCATGAAACTGTTAACAGCTTCTGATTGTCTGATACCAGCTCTTAGTCCAGACACCTGATTCCAATACATTCAGTACAGTGAATAATCCATTAACAATGCCAGGGTTAAATATACAAAGTTCCTTGCAGATATAATGCAGCTCCTACAAGACCGAAAGTGTCTACAATCCATCATCCAACTGATAGAACAGAACATGCGGCTGAGTAGAACATATGGCAGTAAAACTAATTAGCCAAGTACAGCAGCAGGGTTAACACCGATTTATAGTATTCACTGGTGAGTTAACGGCTTACCAGGAACTCCAATGGCTGAAATAACGGGATAGTAAACGCGTTCTATCTGAAACATTAATGAATATCCCATTTCTGTGAGAAGCAGTGACTTCTGTTGATCTGAAAACCGCAGCTCTGGCAGGGACTCTGAGCTGATGCTTTGCAACCAGCCCTGATTTATACTGGAGATAAACTCCACTGACACAGTTATACCCCTGATCATTGCTATTAGTTACAGTCACTTGAACAAACACATTACATCAGCGGCTTTTCGCCAATGTAAATAATGACGTGGATACATCATAAACATTTCAAAGTCCAGGACATTATCTTAATGAGACCTCTCTCAGAAATAAAGTTAAAAGCTGTGCTCATACAGGACTGGTCCAACAACGATGAGCGGATTCATTTACCGTTTTCATATAATTGTATTGACCATGTTCACTCCTGCCGATTCATTTATAAATTTTACCAATTTCACCCCGTGTACACTGAATCCACGGACACAAACAGCCCCGTTTCACTCTGTTCCTGCAGTTTCCCACTTACAATATGAACTTTGAGTCTCTGACACGGGGATAGTGAAAGGCCACGTTGAGGATTGCAGTCGAGAAATGACTGTGGGTGATATTAGGGGTCGGACACTGAACGAGCTTCATTGCCATTCCTCTCTCTGTTATTTTACTACAGATGTTTACCCGTTTATTTTACATTGGTTGATGGTTCCAGTAAAATTGGTCCCCTGTAACCCTGAGCTGAGCTCATGACCCGATTTGATCTCCACCACAAAGGCCCCGTGCTTCCCTCACCCGCTTCCATTCCTTCCTCAGCCCATTGTCATTGAAACCCTCATCAATGCCTCTGTCCCTTCCAGACTCCATTCCTCCAATGCTCTCCTGGCCGGTCACTCATCCTCGATCTTCCAACCAGCACCAGGTCCTGGCCGGACACATTGACCCTCACTTACTCCCAGTTCCCCATCACCTAATATTTAAATTGTTCATCCTGGTTTTAAAATCCCTCCATGGCTCACACCTCCCCATCTCCGGCCTCTCGTCCACACCTACCTCCTCAATCATCGATCACTGGCCTCTTTCGGTTGGACTACCCTCGCTTGGTTCCACTCAACTATCTGATCATAGCCATGAGAAGCTTCTCTTCCCATCCAATCACCGTTATATCTGATGTCTGTAAAGGTTCAATCCTTGACTCATTCCTCATCCTCATCTACATGCTGCCCTTTGGTGACATTGTCCGCAGACATGGACCATCTTTCAGCTGTACGCTGACAAAACCACCGCCTCTCTTCAACCTTCCAATGTCTTTGTGTTGTCAGGACGATATTGTTTAAGTTTAGCCACGATTTCATCCAGTTAAAAATTGGGAAATCATGATCTTTGAGCCCACAATCGCCACATCCTTGCCACATGGTCCATCCTCACCCCTTTCTTTTTGATTGTTGAGTCCCTCACCAATCACCCAAGCCCTTATTGACCTGCAGTGGCTTCCAGTATCCAAAACCTGTAGTTTAATTTTATTCTTTCTTACACTTAAATCCACCAGGGCCTCACCCCTCGATATCTCTGTAACCTCCTCCGGTCCCGCAGCCCCTGCCAAACACTCTGCTCCTCCACATCTGGCCGCTTGTGCCTCCTCAGTCCATCTGCCCTACGTTTGACAGCCATGCATTCAGCCATATCCACGCTCCAGAATTCCCTTCAAATGCCCCTCCATCTCCCTCTCCCCCTTTCAGGCGTCAGCCGTGGCTCTGAGGTAGCAGTCTCAGCTTCTGAATTAGAAAGTGTTGAATTCAAGTGTCACCTCAGAGACTTGAACACATAATCCAGGCTGACACTGCAGTGCAGTACTGAGGGTGAACTGTACTGTCGGAGGTGCCGACTTTCATAGCACACGTTAAGCTGAGGGCCAATCTGCCCTCTGGGGGAGGTGTAAAAGATCCCACGGCAATATTCGCAAAACAGCAGGGGAGTTCTCCCTGATGCCCTGGGCAATGTTTATCCCTCAACCAACATTGCTAATACCGATTTTCTGGTCATTTATCTCACTGCAGTTTGTGGGAGATTGCTATGTGCAAATTGGCAGGAGACATTTTCCTGCACTACCACAGTCGCTGCACTTCGATTTGTGCTTCATTGATTGGAAAGCGTTTTGGGACGTCCTGAGATCTTTCAAGGCGCTATATAAAGGCAAGTTCATTCCTTCTTTCAGACCCTCCATGAAAGCCACCTCTTGCTTCATGCTTTTGTCATCCCCTTAAAATCTCCTTCTATGGCTGGGGGTCCATTGTTGTCTGATTGTACCTCAGTAAATCCGCTTACGATATTTATCTATGTTAAATCCGCTTTATAAATAGAAGTAGTTATTGTTATATTTTACCATCCTCCGCTCTCTTCATCCCACCATTGGTGGCCGTTCCTCAGACATCTAAATTTTACTCTCGAAAACCAACCTTGTCCCCTCCGTCCCTCCATTTGCTTCTCCTCCTTTTACTCTCTGCTTAAACCCACTCATTGACCAAGGTTTCCGCCAGTCGTCCTGATATCTTCTTATTTCTTTAGTGCCCGTTTTTACCCACTCTTCCGTGAAGCCCCTTTGGAATTTTTATTACAGTAAAGGCGGTCTGTGAATGAAAGTTGTTGACTTTCATTGGAATGTGTTCGTTAGTTGTCCACTGTATGAGCAAAAATAATTTCTGGGCTAACATTCGTGTACCAGAAAGAGATTTATATAATAGGTGGACTTGTTGAGATAAATGAACATTGGCAACTACTCATGAACACTGTTTTGTTTGAGCAACATAACTCGGTTTATCTACAGACATCACATTCAAATAGAGGGCATTCTGGAGCGTGGATATGGCTGTAGGCACGGCTGCCAAAAGTGGGGCAGATGGACTTCGGGGGTAGCCTTTAGGAAGTCCTCTATCTAAGATGAGACCAGTTACAGTGAATAGGATGAATGTTTATTAGTTATTTGTCTTTTTTTCTCTTTGTTTATATCCCGTTTTACCGCTCTATCGGGCTGAAAACTAGGATGAAGCTTAAGTATTTATTCTCATTGGTTAAAGCCCGTAGTTCCAGAGGACAGACTGCAGTTTCGACGCCCCCTTATAGAAACAACATTAAACCCACAATAGAGCACAATGTAGATTCTCTCGAATGAGGCCCGGGAAGGGAAGCTACATGAGGAAAGATTTGAAATGCCGGGATTATTTCCACAGAAATAGGCAGGAGACGTAAATTTTAAATATGAAGGTGTTTGATAGACTAATAGAGAGTTACTGTACCCTCTGGTTGTGAGGATCAGTGATGGAGTAATGGAGAATTACTGTATCCTCTGGTTGTGAGGATCAGTGACGGAGTAATAGAGAATTACTGTGTCCTCTGGTTGTGAGGATCAGTGACGGAGTAATAGAGAATTACTGTATCCTCTGGTTGTGAGGATCAGTGACGGAGTAATAGAGAATTCTGTACCCTCTGGTTGTGACGATCAGTGATAGAGTAATAGCGAATTACTGTACCCTCTGGTTGTGAGGATCAGTGACAAGGGGTCATCAATTCAGCTCATCATGGAAGAGTTTAAATCTAAATTCTTCACGCAGAGATTTTTTGGAGCATGAAACGTTTCACCAAAAGGAATGGAAAAGGCAGAAAAGAGACAATTGCAACTTTTACCATTGCCTCGTTTCAGAGAAAATCGAATTCGTATTTGAAATAGAAGAAGATAAAGGTAATTGCCATGGAATACGTTTTGAATTGCTTCAATGATCCGAGAGGCCGATGTGCTGCCCCTTATCTAACAATACGGTACTGTAACTCAGGGATATAACTAAAGTTCCCCCTTCTCATCTGAACTGTTTCTGCACTGCCCAATATCTAATAATACGATACTGTAACCGAAGGATCTAACAATTGTTCCCCCTTCTAATCGGAACTGGATATTCATGTGCCTGCATTTCCCAATATCTAATAATACGATAGTGTAACCCAAGGATCTGACAATATTTCCTGGATAATCTGAACTGAATATTCATGTTTATTCACTGCCCCGTGTCTATCGATACAACAATGTACCGCAGGGATGCATCAATGGTTCCCGTTCTAAACTGAACTCGATATTCGTGTTTCTGGGCTGCCCTTTCTAAAAATAGGACAGTGTAAACCAGGGATGTGACAATAATTTCCATTATAATCTGAACAGTGTATATATGTTTCTGCACTGTCCAATATCAATCAATACGACAGTGCAACACAAGGATGTAACAATAGTTCCCCCCTGATAATCTGAACGTGATATAATTGTTTCTGCTCTATCCAATATCTAACAATGTAATAGTGTAACCCCGAGGTGTAATAATAGTTCACCCTTAAAATCTGGACTAGATATTCTTGTTTCTGCCACATGTCTCATCAATCTTTCAATATTCGGACACAGGAAACATTTGTTAAAATGACGCTGATCCCAATCGATAAACTGCTTCATTTCACACCAATAAACTCACAAACCAATCGGTATTATCGGCTTCACCAATTCAATCAGTTCGACTTAACTGTAGCTGTCAATATGAAATAAAGTATATGCAGCACTTCCCCGCATCAGTGGGTCGCTTTGATTGACCTCAACAAAATGCCTTCTGACTGTCCTTCTGTTATGTAACCTTCTGAGTCTGTGAAACTTGTCCTCCCCGGAGATCAATCTGGCCCTGATCATTCTGTGTATTACCTACTTTTTTGGACCAGGTGATCTCCACCCCAGCCAGAAACAGGTCCAGCTCTCGCTTCAAAGAATTCAGCGAATCGGCGTCCACTGCACGAGCCGGCAACCTGTTCCAGAGGTTCATTATTCTCCGGTAAAAGAATCACTTCCTGACATCTAACCTCGGTCTGCTTTGTACAACTTAAAGTTGTGATCCCTGGTCCTCCCTAACCTATTTAGTTGGCACGAACTGTCTACTCGAGCACAATCTTTTCCCTTCATTATCCTATACACTTCGATCAAATCACCCATAAGTCGACGCTTCTCCATAGTGTAGAGTCCCAGCTCTTTTAACATATCTTGTCAACTAAAATACTTCAAACTGGGAATAAATCTAGTGGCCCTTCTCTGCACCCTTTCCAAAGCCTCAATATCACTCACCATGTGAGGAGACCAAAACTGGACAAATTATTCAAACTGAGGCCTGACCAAGGTCTTGTCCAAGGACAAAATAGCAGGTGTTGTTTGACAATCAATTGGAGTTCAATGTCGGAAAGTGTAAGGATATCCACTTTGGAACTAAGAAAATATATCAGAGCATTTTCTAAATGGCGAGAAAGTCGGAACTGTGGATGAGCAGAAAGATTTGGGTTCCAAGTACAGGAATCAATAAAAGCTCGTGGAGGTGGGGGGAATAATTTAAAAGGCTAATGGAATGTTGACCTTTATCTCAAGGGGACTGGAATACAAGGCGGTGGAAGTTATGTCACAGCTGTACAGAGCTCCAGCGAGACCACATCGGGAGTCTGCATTCAGTAATGGGCACCGAAACTCAGGAAGGATATATTGGCCTCGGAGGGGTTGCGGGGCCAATTCACTGGAATGATACCGTGGCTCAAAGGATTAAATGATGAGGTTGCATAAGCGATTTTATATTGCATTGAATATAGAATAATAAGTGGAGATCTAATTGAGATGTTGAAGATGATTAATGGATGTAATAGGGTACATAGACATGCATTACTTCCTCAGGGCGGGGGATTCCAGAACAAGGGGGCATAACCATAAAATTAGAACGAGGCTGCTCAGAGTGAATGGAGGAAACACTCCATCACAAGAAAGGTCGTGGAAATCTGCAACTCTCTCTCCCGAACGCTGTTGACGATGGAGGTCAATTGAAACTTTCAGAGCTGAGATTTATAGAATTTTGTTAGGCAGGGGTATTCAGAGTTTTGGAACCAATGTTGGTCGATGGAGTTCAGACACAGATCAGCCAAGATGTAATTGAATGGCGGAACAGGCCCGTGCGGCTGAATTGCCCACTCTGGTTCCCATATCCTAAAAATAGACCCCAGATCCCTATTCTCTTTACCCATCACATCACGGTACTGCTCATATGTTCCGCGATGTGATAGATAAAGAGAATAGGGAGCTGGTGTATAAATTGAGCTCAATGCTCTATTTAGAACCAGTCAGGAGCCCAATCCACCAACACATCAAGATCCAGCTGAAACAGTCGAGAATCGTCGACAGGCCTGACACTCGTACAAATCTGAGTATCATCTGCAAATGGTGCCCCCAACACCTACATCTAGATCATTAATAAAAATCGTAAAGAGCAATGGTCCTAACACCGATCCCTGCGGGACACCACTGGTGACCGGTCTCCAAACAGATCCAAATCCATCTATAACTATTTTCAGCCTATGGTCTTCCAGCTAGCTCTCAATCCAGAGTTACCGACCCACTTGCCAGTGGATACAGTTTCTCCCTAATTGCTCTCCCAAAACGCCTTATTATTTTGAATACCTCTATTAGGTCTCCCCTTAACCTTCACTGCTCGAAGGAGAACAATCCTAGATTCTTCAATCTCTCCACATAATTGAAGTCCCTCATCCCTGGTATCATCCGAGTAAACCTCCTCTGTACCCTCTCCGATACATTGACATCCTCCCTAAAGTGTGGTATCCAGAATTGTTCACAATACTCCAGCTGATGGCTTTCCAGTGATTTGTAAAAGTTCAACGTGACTTCCTTCTTTTTTTGTTCCATGTCCCTATTTACAAAGCCAATTGTCACATTCGCTTTCTGAACCGCCTTATCAAATAGTTGTAAATGTGCACTCCCAGATCCCTCTGCTCTTGCACCCCATCAAAATAGTACCATTTGGATTCTACTGCTTTTACATGTGGTTCCTCCTAAAGTGAATCATTTCACACTTATCCACATTAAATTGCAACTGCCAAGTGTCTGCCCATTTCGTCAGTCTGTCGATGTCCTCCTGAAGTCTGCTACTATCCTGATCACTATTTATGTTTCAAATTTTAAATAGAATTGTGAAAACATCCTCTTGGACTCGCCCCACCTTTAAACACAAGGACAGGCAAAACTTTCGTCACCTCGAGAAAAGCCTAATGCTCGGCACAAGATAGCATTCAATGGAAGAGCGCACGCTCCTTATCAATGGTTCCGAACCCAGTGATGGATTGCGGGCCCAGTGAGAGATTGTTCCATTTTGACAGATTGGGGAGGACATGGGACAATAGTTTAGACGACGCAGAGGTCGGAATCGGCTGTATGTTTGGCGGTTCATCTTTTCCCAGTGAGCCTCTGGAATGCGTTGCTGGCTGGTGTGGTGGGGGCTGACTCTCTGTCTGCCTTCTCCAGGGAGCTGGAACGGTTTTTGGCTGGGGCAGAGGTCACAACATATAAAGGGTAAGAGGATTTAGAGTTAACCTAGGTATAATCTATCTGATCTCATGGGCAGGCTTCGATTACCTGAGGGGGTTGGGGGGTGGGTGGAATTTTCCAGTGTATTGTATCCCTTAAAGGCCCTTGATTTTTCTCAGGATCTTTGCCTCTCCCAGGAGATTCCATGGCTGCGGGCGGGGGGAGGGGGAGTAAGTGTCAGTAATGACGCTCCCGCCACCACCAGTGAGGGGCAGGCTTGATGGACCAGCTGGTCTTTTACTGCTCGTCATTTCCGTTTGTTCGTCCACATCCCCCGCTCGTCAAGGTGCTTTCAATGAAGCGATCCTCACACAAACCCCCAACTGGGGCATGTCCTGCGTCTGTCTTTAGTGAAACGGGACTCAATGTCTTTGCGTCTCACGTTATTCTCCTCTGAAGCTCAAGGGCTCGAAATATTCTTGCATGCCTCTGCTACAATGTGCCTGAGAATTGCTAGTCCCGTCCAACCGTCCGCTCCGTGGCGACGTGGCTGTTGTCCGCTTGGAGCACAAGAGGAGATGATTTTAAGCCCAGTGAATCATTGAGTGGTCCGAAGTCAGTAAGCACCTAGTTCGGCTACCCTTGGTTATAGCTCTATTGGATTCGGGGTTGTAGCTCAGTGGTACAGCACCTGCTTTGCGTGTATAAGTTTCTGGGTTCAATATCTAACACCTCCACCATTTATTTTCAGCAGAATGTCCCACAGAAAGGCGAATTGTGCTTTCAGAGGGAAGCGAGTTCCAACTTCTGAGACAAAAATTCAATTGTCCCGAAGAAGGACTTCATCTCACGGTCCCCTCAGCAGCTCAGCTCATAACGAGCCGCCGACTGACCAGAATTCAAAATGTAAAGTGCTTGGGCATAGAACCTGAGACCTCATACATGCGAAGCATGCGGTTTATCATCTGAGCGACATCACCAGATAATAACGACCTCTAACCAAGTGTGAAAGGACTGAGTGCCTCACTTTCCGAAGGCCACCCGAGAATTTACTGTTCTGAAAAGCAGTTCCTCCTTCAAGCATAGGAGATACCTGAGGTATGCGGACCTGATGCTAGTATTTTAAATCCAGACTTTATTTTATTAATTCAATTTTTAATTAATTGAAATTGAATTCCCCAGCTGCCGTGGTGGGATTTGAATTCTTGACTCTGGATTATTAATACAGGCCGCATGGATTACAAGTCCAGTAAACTACCGTACCGCTGGATTACGAGTCCATTATGCTACCGTACCCGCTGGATGAACAGAAGAAACCAGGTCTCGTCACTCAGAGAAATGAGAAAGGGAGCGTTGAGAAGAAAGTCTGGGAGAGAGGTGAGTCTCCTCGGGCTGTGCTGACCGTCATTTCTGTTTCAGGTCGCCCTTCTTCGAACTGCTCGCTGGACATTGCACCGTCACACATTCCGATCAGTCGGCGGCTGCTGTGATCTGAGCTGCTGAGCAGACCATGAGATGCAATCCGGCAATTTAATGCTTGTGGAGCCTCAGAGCTTGCAATTCGCGGCACTCCGAAATCAAGATTCGCCATTCTGTGGGTAATTTTGATGAAAAAAATAGCTTTGGAGATGCTGGGGGTTGAACCCAGGACCTCATACATGCAAAGCACGCGCTCTACCACTGAGCTACATCCCCAGACAAAAAAAAATGCCAACGAAGAGCTGATCTCCTTCAATTTATCAGTCCACATAAGGTTTTTCTTTGGGCTTCAATTCGTCTCCTTTTCTGCTCCAACCAGGCAATTAAACATGAAGTTTGCGGACCTGATATAATTATGGGTGAACAGAACAAACCAGGCCTCGGCACTCAGAGCAATGAGAAAAGGGGCGTTGAGAAGAAAGGGTGGGAGAGGGGGAGAGACTCCTTTGGCTGTGCTGCAACCATCCTTCCGATATCAGGGCACATTTTTCGAACGCTGCCGTTATCAGTCACTTTGCTTACGGTTGGACGGGACGGGAAATCCTCAGGCACATTGTGGCAGAGGCCGGCAAGAATATTTCGAGTCCCTGAGCTTCAGAGGAGGGTAAGGTGAGACACAGACAGCATTGAGTATAATTTCACTATAGACGGATGCAGGACTTGCCCCAGGTGTGATTTTGTGTTTAACGATCACTTCACTGAAAACAGCTTGACGATTTGGGGCTACAGACGGACATGATGGTCAGGAAAAGACCAGTTGGTTCATCAATCCTGCCCCACATGCCTGGAGCATCGTGACCAGACACTTCCCACCTACACCACCCGC
Source organism: Heptranchias perlo (assembly GCF_035084215.1). NCBI lineage: Eukaryota > Metazoa > Chordata > Chondrichthyes > Hexanchiformes > Hexanchidae > Heptranchias > Heptranchias perlo. The sequence goes on along the minus strand of NW_027139442.1, from coordinate 7,543,425 downwards.
CCCTCCCACCGGAAACTTGTAATCTCCTGGGAGCGGTTACAATCTAGAAATAAATCCAGCGCCAATAAGGAGGGGACATTCTGCGAAATTCCTCCCCGACTCCTTCAGGCGATCGAATTGAGTCCAGTGGATCGCACTGACCATGCGTGGGTTAACTGTAAAACCACTCACCTTCGATATGATGCGATCTCTGCCTCAGTCAAAAACTGGTCCAGATCCCTCGAGAAGGCAAATTGAGAGTCAGCACCCACCACACCAGCCAGCAATGCATTCCAGAGACTCACTACTCTGTGGGAAAAGAAGAATCGCCTTACACCCAGCCTATTCCGACCTCTGTGTCGCCTGAACGCCTGTCCGCTGCTCCACCCGGATCTGTGAAACTGGGAATAATCTATTTCTTCACTCAGAGGGTGGTGAACCTGTGGAATTCTCTACCACAGAAGGCTGTGGAGGCCAAGTCACTGAATATATTTAAGAAAGACAGATTTCTACACACAGAAGGCATCAAAGCGCAAGGAGAGGGAGCGTTAATATGGTATTGAGATCGAGGATCAGCCATGATCATATATAATGGCGGAGCAGGCTCGGGGGTCCGAATGGCCGACTCGTGATCCGATTTTCTCTGTTATTATTACTGGGCACGCTCTCCAGCCCCGGGATGGGAGCCATTTCAAAGCTGCGTGCGTGCTTCCATTCCATTGTATCGTGTGCAGAGCGTTCGTTTTTTCTCGAGGGACAGAATCCCTTTCCTGTCCTGGTGTGTGAAGGTGAGGTGAGGACAAAAAGATCCTTTCAAAATCCACAGCGTTTGGAGATGCCGGGGATTGAACCGGAGATTCCACACACGCAAAACATTCGCTCTTCCACTGCGCTACATCCCCTCAGCAAAGGGTTTTCAACTTTAGAATAAAAAAGTGGGCTTTCCGCTCTGTCTCTCCCTGACAACGTGATGCCCAGTCGTCACACGCGCTCACAATGTTCAACCTCTGCTTCAGATCACGGTCTTTGCTGCTCGTCTTTACTTTGAACTTTCCAAAAAAAAGTCCGCGGAAATAAAAAAATACAATTGCCAATAGTCAGTGACGAGGCTGACATCCAACCTCTGAATCATAAAGTGAGATGGATGAATGACACAGCGTCAAACAAGAGCTGTGACTGCTCGCTCGACATTGCACTGTCACACATTCCAGTCAGTCAGCGGCGGCGATGAGCTGAGCTGCTGAGGGGACCGTGAGATGAAGTCCTGCTCCGGGACAATTTTATGCTTGTGGAGCCTCAGAAGATGGAACTCGCTGCGCTCAGAAAGCGCGATTCGCCTTTCCGTGAGGAATTCTGATGAAAAATATTTTTGGAGATGCTGGGGATTGAACCCAGGACCTCATACATGCGAAGCATGCGCTCTACCACTGAGCTACATCCCCAGATGGAATAAATCGCTACCCAGGGAAAGAAGAACTGACTGCCCTCCTTTTATGAGACCACCCATGGTGGGTCTGCCACGTGATCGATTATTTCCAGTTTCAAAGATTGGGGAGGAGCAGGGAACAGGCGTTTCGACGACACAGAGGTAAGAATTGTCTGGATGTTTGGCGGTTCTTCATTTCCCAGAGAGTAGTGAATCTGTGGATTGCATTGCCGGCTGGTGTGGTGGGTGCTGACACTTTGTGCACTGGGCTTAAAATCATCTCGTTTTCTGCTCCAACCAGACAATTCAAGGTGAAGTATGCGGACCTGATACAACTGTGGGTGAACGGAAGAAACCAGGCCTCGGCACTTAGTCTGATGAGAAACGGGGAGTTGAGAAGATAGGCTGAGAGACTCCTTGAACTGTGCTGTAACCATCCGTCCCATTTCAGGGCGCATTTTTTCGAACGCTCCCGTTATCAATCACTTTGCTTACCGTTGGACGGCACGAGAAATGCTCAGGCACATTGTGGCAGAGGCCGGCAAGAATATTTCCAGTCCTCCAGCTTCAGAGGAGGGCAAGGTGAGGCGTGGAGAGCATTGAATCTCATTACACAATAAAGGGCCAGGTGTGAGTTTGTGTTTAAAGATCACTTCAACAAAAAAACAACTTGACGAGCTGAGGTGACTGACGGGCATGATGGTCAGGAAAAGACCAGCTGGTTCATCAATCCTGTCCCACATGCCCAGAGCATCGTGACTGGACACTTCCTACCGACACCATCCGCCCCACCCACCGGAAACGGTTACAAACCTTGGAGCGGTTACAAACCGGAAAAAATACAGGGCCAATTTCTGGAAAATTCCTCCCCGACATCTTCAGGCGATCGATACCAGTCCAGGACATGAGAGTGACCATGTGTAGGTTAACTGTAGAACCACCCACCTTCTATATGATGCGATCTCTGCCCCAGTCAATAACCGGTCCAGATCCCTCAAGAAGGCAGAGAGAGAGTCAGCACCCACCACACCGGCCGGCAATGCATTCCAAAAACTCACTGATCGCTGGGAAATGAAGAACCGCCTAACATCCAACCTATTCTTACCTCTGTGTACTCTAAACGCCTGTCCGCTGAATTCCAGCCTCTGAATCATAAAGTGAGTTGTATGAATGACAGAGCGTCAAACAGGACCGAGAACTGGGATTGCTCGCTCGACATTGGACCGTCACACATTCCGGTCAGTCGGTGGCTGCTATGAGCCGAGCTGCTGAGACCACCGTGGGATGAAGTCCTTCTCCGGGACAATTTAATGCCTGTGGAGCCTCAGATGATTCATCGTTCCGTGGGCGGCGAGTGGGAGAGAGGGAAGAGACTCCTTGGTGTAAGATTAGGCATTTTCAGCATATGGAGCGTACATTCAGATTAGGAGTTTTCAAAATATAAACCATAGAAACCACTCACGTTTACATTAGTCATCTTAATGCATAAACAGCACCCGCTTATAAACATAATATCTCTGGGAATCGAAGGATAGTCGCTGAGGATCATGAAATGGCCGAGTTAAAACTTATCCAGAATACAGAAGGTCAGACTGAGCGAGGTGATGCTGAAAGCTGCTTATATTGCAGGGTTCAAGCATTTTGCAGAAGATAACAGGCGACATTGTGAATGTGTTGCTACTATGTTGAGAATGTGTTGAGAATATGTTGAGAATGTGTTGAGAATGTGTTGAGAATATGTTGAGAATATGTGGAGAATATGTGGAGAATGTGTTGAGAATATGTTGAGAATATGTGGAGAATGTGTTGAGAATATGTTGAGAATATGTGGAGAATGTGTTGAGAATATGTTGAGAATATGTGGAGAATATGTTGAGAATATGTAGACCTTGGGCATGTTGAGGTCCAGGCATCTTGTGTCCGCACATACCATGAGCAGTTCTGATAGGAATGTGAATAACAAATAAAGATTAGGGAGAGTTTGCATGAAATGATTGGTGTAAACAATTCTAGTTTTACATTTGAATGTATAGAAGGACAGGACGGCGAGAGGGAGAGACGGATAAGCAGCCATCTGATGGTTACAGCTTCTATCCAAAGCAAGACTGAAGGTTCGTATCGTGTCCTTCCTATTAATACTATGGCCTTAAACATTGTGTTTGTTGATACTTGCTTATATTCAGTAAAGGATTAATCGCAACCTATTGTTGTCGAGTCTGAATCGATGTTATAAACTGGCCACTGCAGCATCGGACCTTAACATGAGATAATGTGGATTGAGTGAAACTAAGTGCCTCGGACGGACAAGGTGCTAATCCCAGTCCGTTAAGGTAGGAAAACCGTTTCGGCGGGAGCATGAGTTTTCCCTCCAATACTAACAGTAACCATGGGGGCTATCAAAGAAGCTGTTTTTTTGAAAAGAATCTGAGCGTCGTGATGGGCAGAGAAGTCTGTTAAGAATTGTCCATGATGTGGAGATGCCGGTGATGGACTGGGTTGGACAAATGTAAGGAATCTTACAACACAAGGTTATCGTCCAACAGTTTTATTTGAAAATCACAAGCTTTCGGAGGCTTTCTCCACCTGACGAAGGAGAAAGCCTCCCAAAGCTTGTGATTTTCAAATAAAACTGTTGGACTATAACCTGGTGTTGTAAGATTCCTAAGAATTGTCCAGGAGATAACAGGTTTGGTTGAGACACAGACTGTGAGTTCGAGACATTGACTCAGTAAAAATGGGGTTAAGTAGCGAACACCAGAAATTGAAAATTGATTTTGGAGAAAACAGGATAAATTAGTTTATCATATAATAAAGGAGAGAGGGGAAGACACAATCCCTTTTGTAGTTACAAGCTACAGAATTTCTTTTGTTTGCAGCGCACTGTTTCTTTAAATGCCTGTGTGAATGTTTCGGTGCCACTGGCTATGGTGAAACCCTCTTTTTCAGCCTGCAGTGTAAAAATGTTACAAAGATTTTGTTTAGCTGCGAAGGTTAACTTTTCTTCAGTTATATTCAGTACATTTTACGCATAATTGTAAAGGCGACTGAAGAAATAACAAAAAGAAAGATAATGTAATTTATTGGGTTTTTGTAAGCACGTGATATTTCTATAATATTATCTGTTTTATCGTGTTAAGTTTAAGATATTGCTGAATTAAATTGGAGATATTGAGATTAAGTAATCTATTAAATTGTGAAAACCAGACTTTTATTGAGGCCACGGTGAAATTCTGATTATTGTAAATTATGTGAGAGTCTTTCGTTCCCGACATGAGATTATCACATTAAAAGCAATTTGCATTTGTGAATTTCTTACACATGCCAAGGAATTAATTATTTGAGGTGGATTAGAGTTAATGTTGAGTGTAATTAGTAGGCACAAGGGCAGGTACAACCTACTCTTTTTAAAAAGAAATGTATGAACTAAAATGCTGCCTTCCCTGACAGCAATATGTTTAAAATTAACAGTGATGTTATTCATGATGTCTGCTTGTTTTAACCGATTTTCAATTCCTAATGAAAAAAAAGCTTGTTTTAACAAAGTCTGTGCTTTCAAGGCTCATGTATTGAAAATTGGAAGTCAAAAATAAGCTAACATTTATTTTCCAGAATTTAATTGTAATCGGATCTTTGTGCAAATTATTATTGCTTAACGGCACAGAGGCATGGATGGGGTGGGCCGGTTGGGGGAGAAGTAAAATGGAGTTAGGTTCTTTTACATTCAGCTAAGTTTTTTAAGTTGATGTTAAAGCAGCGTGGGACAAGCTGCGTGAGCCTGATGATATCTGGTTCCGCCTTCTTTTCACTGCAGAGAAGTTAAGCCCTTCCACAGGCAGCTGATTTAGATTTTTTTCTTGTCTAAGATTAACCCTGCCTCAATATTGACCAAGCAGCAACTTTTCTATTGCAGAATGTAAGCATATATAAGGCATTATTACATTTTTAGGTTTCTTAATTTGAGTGGATATTTCTCCACATTGATGGAAGGAGATCAGGAATTGACAACTTCGGTTCTCAAGAACAACCAGAGTGGATCTTCTTTTGAAACAGGTGAACATGGTTTTCGGAACCGAATCTGTGTTGATGGTGCAGGATTACCGAGAATAGTTCTTTGATATAAAAGTGTCCTCACAGAGTTGCGGAGCAACCCTTGCTGAAAAAGCCTCGGTTCAGGAGGAGATCCAGTAGTGTTAAGAATTTAAGACCTCATCGGCAGACATCGGCAGATATCGAATGTCACAGCGTTGTGATGATTTGGTCCAAGACTTTGCCTCTTAAAGGCTCGGATTTAACCCATTCAGGGTTATTTGTTATCATCCGAGATAGAGTGTTCGAGGGGGTCGTGATATGAGATTTATCTCCAAAAGTATTTGCAAGCACTGCTGGATTGTAACCATCCTTCCTGTTTCAGGTCCCCGTTTTTCGAACACTGCCCTGATCAGTCAGGAAGCAGTCAGTTGGACGGGATTAGAAATGATCAGGCACATTGCAGCAGAGGCCTGCAAAAATATTATGAGTTCTTGAATTTCAGAAGAAGTCAACATGAGACGAATAGAGAACGGGGTCTCATTTCACTAAAGATGGACTTAGGACATATCCCAAAAATGGGTTCGTGTTTACAGTTCGTTTCACTGAAAACATCTTGACGAGCTGGGGTTGGTGGCCATTGAAACGGCGCGTGCGCTCTTCGATTGAATTGTATCCTATGCGGAGCATTAGATTTTTCTCCAGGTGAAGAAAGTTTTGCCTGTCCTTGCGTGTAAAGGCGAGGCGAGTCGAAGAGGATCTTTCCAAAATTCGAAACAAAAGTGAAGAGAGATGCTCAGAATAAAACACAACCCTGCGCACATGCGCTTTACCACTGAGCTACCGTCACATTCGAAAGCCAGCTCCATTTGAAGTAAACAAGCGTGTTTTCCCCTGTGGCAAGTACCTCGTATCTGTTGGACAAGTTCAAGGACCGAGGCTCCTCCTGCACTGTATCCTGGGTTCCCACACCTGCCTGACTCGCAGTCACTGAACGAATCTAAACTATTATCTAATCTAAGATGCGGTTACCGGGGATCTCCATGCTCTGCACCAATTCCCACATGCTGCAGTTACGGAATCGCCTGCCCTGCCACCCCCATATAACCGTGTTTTATTTATTTACTTTACTGGAATTTTTTGTACACTTCTAATTCTAAGTATTATTAACTAATACGGTTATCTACTTTAACTTATACATGTAATCTCTTAATGAAACCCACTGCCCTAATAGCAATAGTTACCAACCGATTACCTACCTGCTGTCCTGTGACGTCACTCTTTGATTTTAGTTTTGTTTCTGATTTCACCGAATGTGGACTGGGACCACCGACTGGGAGCACCGACTGAGACCACCGACTGGGGCCTACGACTGGGGCTACAGACTGAAGCCTCCGACTGGGGCTCCGACTCTCGCTCTTTTTACCTCCGACTGGAGCTTCCGACTGGGACCACCGACTGGGGCCTCCAACTCCCGCTCTTTTTATCTCCGACTGCGGAGGAACTCAGAGAGGTGAAGGACCAGGAAGCCTCAGTCGTCACCTCTGAGTCTTCAAAGTTCATCTTCCCGTCCAGAGTCCGCTCCGTGGAGCAGGGAGAGAAGTGCTCGCGCTTCTTCCAGAAGACCTCTGTGATCAGCAGCCTGAAGGAGGAAGACGGCTCGCTGACGTCCTGGCAAGCCAACATACTGAGTAACAACAAGTCCTTTTATATTGGGATTTATGAAGTGAAGCCCACAGACTGCACGGCTTCTCAGTCCTTCCTGTCCTTTATTATGGAGGTTTTAGAGGACAGCGGGTGGGAGATCATTGTTCGGCCACTGACCTTGGAGGAGCTGACAAAGGCCCTCCAGTCCTTCGAGAAGAGTAGAACTTCCGGGAGTGATGGTTTATTGGTTGAGTTGTATTTGGCTCTGTGGGACTGGATAGGCCCAGACCTACTGGAAGTGTACGGGGGTATGCTTCTGACAGGCAATATGTCAGAGTCCGTGAGGAAAGTCATCATCAGCCTCATCTACAAGCAGAAGGGGAAGAGGGAAGAAATCAGAAATTTGGCACCCATTTCCATACTAAATGTTGACTAGAAGATTCTATCGAAGGCCATCCGAACATGCTCTGAACTGGAGCTGGAGATCCACCCGGATCACACCGTAATGTACCTGGCAGAAAGATGTCTGATAAGGGAGCAGAAGTTATGCTGCAGCAATACAAAACCCTGGTTGGACCACACCTGGAGTACTGTGAGCATTTCTGGGCACCGCACCTTCGGAAGGATATATTGGCCTTGGAGGGAAGGAGTGCAGCGTAGGTTTACTAGAATGAAACCCGGACTTCAAGGGTTAAGTTACGAGGAGAGATTACACAAATTGGGGTTGTATTCTCTCGAGTTTCGAAGGTTAAGGGGTGATCTGATCGAAGCTTATGAGATATTAAGGGGAACAGATAGGGTGGATAGAGAGAAACTATTTCCGCTGCTTGGGAGTTCTAGGAGTAGGGGGCACAGTCTAAAAATTAGAGCCAGACCTTTCAGGAGTGAGATTAGAAAACATTTCTACACACAAAGGATTTGGAACACTCTTCCGCAAATGACAATTGATGCTAGCTCAATCGCTAAATTTAATTCTGAGATAGATAGTTTTTTGGCAACCAGAGGTATTAACGGTATATGGAGTTAGATCACAGATCAGCCATTATCTTGTCAAATGGCGGAGCAGACACGAGGGGTTGAATGGCCTACTCCTGTTCCTATGTTCCCATCCTTGCACTGCTCAGTGATACGAACAACTACGTGCAGGACACTTGTTGTTTGCGTACTGGGGCTCTACAGATATCCGGAGGCAGGTGAACACCTGGCTCATCAGCCTGGGCCGGGAGAAAGCCTTCAACAGAATATCCAGCATGTACATGATGGACGTGCTCTTCAAAATGTAGTTTGAGGAGAGAATCCACGATTGGATCCGACCGCTCTACACTGACATCTATAGTACAGTCTTAATCAATGGGTGGGAGCCGGAGGACTTTCCAATCAGACCTAGAGCCAGGCAGGGTTGTTTCTCTCCGTGGTATTGTTTGTGTGCTGTATTGATCCGTTGGCTGCATCCATCAGGATGGTCGCAGGCACCGGGGGGAGGTGTGAATGGGGGGTGGTTACGATCCCAGGCAGCGGAGGCTCTCAGGTTAAAGCTTTCCTCTCCATGGACGACTTCAGCGTCTTCTGCTCTGATCAGCGGTCGGTTCACAGACTGATGGGCATCTGCGACCGTTTCGAGCTGCCCTTGGGGGCCAGAGTGAACCGAAATAAAAGCGAGGCCATGTTCTTTGGCAGGGTGGAAGAACAGTCCCTTCTTCCCTTCACCGTTCGTTTCGATTTCGTGAAGGTGCTGGACATCTGGTTCTGGGGGCCCCTGGCCTGCACCAAGAACTGGGGTGAGCGGGTCACCAAGGCCAAACAGAAGCCTGGTATGTAGGTGGGGCGCTCCCTCTCCATAACCGGCAGGGACCTGATGATAAGGTGTGAGGTGCTCGCAGTGTTGCTCCACGCGGCCAGAGTCTGGCCCATATCCAGCTGATCCGCTGTCACAGTCACCCGAGCTATCTTGCACTTTGTCCAGAGGTCCAAGGCAGAACGTGTCCACAGGGACACCACGTACAAGACCCCAGAAAAAGGGGGGAAGAGTGTCCCCAAAACTACCCTGATCTTGATGGCCACCTTTGTGTGCGGCTGCCTCGGGATATGTTTAGAGCCCCAGTACGCAAACACCAAGTGTCGCGACGTGCTGAGTTTTTACCTGTCCCCCACACTGCGAAGGCTGGGTCTTCCCACGCTGGCCGAGCAGACGCAAGACGTCCCGTCCAACTGAACCGTAATCCCCCAATCCCACCTGTCCCAGGTGGAGAGGATCCTGACGACCACAAGGCCGCCAGACAGTGGGCGTGCTGCAGGTAAAGGAGAGGGTCGATCTGATCCAGCAGTTCCCCGACCAGACGGTCGATGCCATTTGGCAGAATGACTCATTGCCAGAACTGACCAACCGGCGCCAGGATGTAGTCTGGATGATGGTGAGAAGGGCCCTCCCATTGCGGTACTTTCAATATGCATGGAATCTCAGCACCACTGCGAGCTGCACTCGAGGCTGCGGCAAGGAGGAGACCATTGGTCATCTCCTGGTGGGCTGCCCCTTGGTGCAGAAGTTGTGGAGACAGATGTGTTTGTATCTGTCCGGGTTCATCCCCAACACCTAAGTAAGACAGCACATTGTCCTCTATGGGCAGTTCCCCAGGACGCACAACAAGACAGATATCAACTGCTGCTGGAAAACCATCAAGTCAGTGAAGTTGGCCGTTTGGTCCTCCCGAAACCTGCTGGCCTTCCAGCTGAAGGAACTGTCCATGATCGAGTGTTGCCGACTGGCACACTCCAAGGTCCAGGAGTACATGTTGAGGGATGTAATGAAATGAGGTGCGGCCTACATAAATGCTCCATGGGGAAAGGCCACCGTCTAAGGCCATTTCATATTGTGTTGTCCAGCATGTATTCGAAGATATTTACTGTGTTTTGAATTAAAATAATGAGGTCATTGTGATTAAGATCTGTATTGTATTATTTTCAACAGTAATTGTGACATTTACATTGAAATGTGTGTATCCTTAAATTTTATGAAATAAAGTATATTTTGAAATTTTAATAGAATCTTGGGGCACAGATACAAATCACTAAAAGAAGCGATACCGTTTTTAAAAAGGCAAATCAAGCAGTGGGGTTCATTTCCAGAGGGATAGAATTGATAATCAAAGAAGTTACGTTAAATTTGTATAGAACCTTGGTTCGGCCACACTTGGAGTATTGTGCACAGTCTGGTCTCTATATTATAGGAAGGATATAGAGGCATTGGAGACGATACAAAAAAAGATTCACTAGGATGATACCATAACTGAGAGGATATCCTTATCAGGAAAGGCCGAACAGGATGGAACTCTTTTCTGTAGAAAAGAGAAGACTGAGGGGTAACCTGACAGAGGTCTTTAAGATAATGATAGTGAATGGTACGGTAGATGTAGAGAAAATGTTTCCATTTGTGAGGGAGACCAAAATTAGAGGTCATAAATATAAGGTAGTCACTAATAAATCCAGGAATTCAGGTTAATCTTCTTTATCCAAAGAGTGGTTAGAATGTGGAATGTGCTACCACATGGAATAGTTGAGGCAAATAACGTAGATGCATTTAATGGGAAGCCACATAAGCACAAAAGGGAGAAAGAAATAGAGTACTCTGATAGGGTTCGATGAAGTGGGGAGGGAGGACGCTCGTGTGGAGCATAAAGACTGTCATAAACCAATTAGGCCGAATGGTCTGTTTCTGTTTTGTAGTTTCGATGTAACTCAATGTACTATTTTGAGGGTGGTGGAAGAGCAGCCGGACCTGATGGTGCATATTCACAAATCTTTGAAAGTGGCAGGGCAAGTTGATAAGGCGGTTAAGCAAGCGTATGGGATACACTGATTTGTAAATAAGGGCATTGAATAAACAAATAGGGAAGTCATGTTAAACCTTTACAAAAGACTGGTTAGGCCTCAGCTGGAGTATTGTGTACAACACTGGGCACCACACTTTAAGAAGGATGTCAAGGCCTTGGACAGGGTATAGAGAAGACTTACCAGGCTGCTGCCAGGGATGAGGGACTTCTGTTATGTGGAGGGATTGGAAAAGCTGGGATTGTTCTCCTTAGATCAGAGAAGGTTAAGGGAAGGCCTAATCGAGGTGATTGATATAATGAGGGTTTTTTTATCGAGCAAATAGGGGAAACTGTTTACTCTGGCAACTGGATTGGTAACCAGAGGTCAGAGGTTTAAAATGATTGGCAAAACAACTAGATGGGAAATGAGAATATTTTTCACACCGAGGATTGTTAAGCACTGTCTGAAAGGATGGTTTGCCTCTTAGAGGCTCAAAATTCGTGTCAGAGACTCAAAATTCATATTGTACCTGGGAAACTGCAGGAACAGAGTGAAACGGGTCTGCTTGTGTCCCTGAATTCAATATACAATGTGGAGAAATCGGTAAAATTTATAAATGAATCGGCAGGAGTGAACATGGTCAATACAATTATATGCAAACTGTAAATGAAGCCGCTCATTGTTGTTGGACCAGTCCTTTCTGAGCACAGCTTTTAACGTTATTCCTGAGAGAGGTCTCATTAAGACAAGGTTCTAAACTTTGAGATGTTTGTGATATATCCACGTCTTCATTTACATCGGAGGCAAAGCTGCTGATGAAATATGTTTGTTCAAAAGACTGTAACTAATAGCAATGATCAGGGGTATAACCGTGTCAGTGGAGATTTATCCCCTGTATAAATCAGGGATCGCTGTAATGTATCAGCTTGGACTGCATGCCGGAGCTGCGCTTTCCAGGACAACAGAAGTCATTGCTTCTCACAGAAATGGGATATTCAGTAATGTATCAGATAGAATGTATTTATTATCCTGTTCTTGCAGCCGTTGGAGTTCCAGGTAAGCCGTTACCTGAGCTGTTCATGGTGTAAATCGGTGTTAACTCTGCTGCTGTAATTGGCACTCTTTTATCTCCCATAATGTATTGCACAGTGGACTGTTCTGTTCCATCAGTTGATCCACTGTTTAAGTCTCTGCTCTTTTTGTCTTGTCGCAGCTGCATTGTATGCGTTATGATCTTCTATACCCAACCCTGGAATTATTACTGGATTATCCTCTGTACTGAATATATTGGAATCATGGGTCTGGGCTAAGAACTGGTATCAGACCATCAGGAGCTGTTTACAGTTTCACGTTGTGGAATTAACCTGTCCTGGAATATTTTTTCATCAGTGTGTTTTCAGTGATTGATAATGAGACATCTCACTGTCTCGGTGTTACAAGGAGGCAGCGCAATGTCCTCCAAATAAAATTGTTCAGTTCAACTGGGATTTTAAAGTATTTTTGGTTTCACTGTTGTGACAGATTATTTCATTGTGTCTGTATCTGACGCAGCTTCAGATGTTTCGTTGCTGAGCTGAGTTTGCTGCTAATTCTCTCACATCTCATTCTTTGCGTCACTGTGGATGAATTCACTGTAAAATGCAATGTTTTGAGGTTATGTTGTATCAGTTTGCAATTTATCTGTTTGAATCATGAGCCCTTCTGTTTATCTGTGGATTGAAAGCAGCAGCGGTGATGTTGGCGTTTTGTTAATTGAACAATGCCGCCGTCCAACGCTGTACTTTGTAACCACAGGAGAAGGAATTTCAATTATTGTGAGGTGTGTCTGGAAGAGGCATTCGATTCTGTTTATTCCATGCATTGCAGATGAAGTGAACAGTGTAGGTGAACAGGTGGAGACTTGGATGATCTGTGGAAACATTAAAATGTTCACAGAGGCTTCACCATTTAAGAAACTGACACTAAGAATAGGATCGTTGGGACACGGGGCTGGTGAAGAGAAAGCAGGCGCAGGATGTTAGGATTTACTGGGATGTGAAAAGGGGAATTGAGAAAGAGATTAGAGAGAGTTCGGAGAGATAGAGAGTAGCGATAAAGAAACTGAGAAGGAAACGAGATCTCGGGGTAGAAGGAACCAGAGAAAAAGAGAGACAGAGAGAAAGATACACACACAGATAACGAGAGAGAGGGGGAGAGAGAGAGCAGCAGCGGTGTGAATAATTCATCGGATTGAATTGCTGAAAGTTCCAGTACGATTATGAAGAGGAGATGTGACTTGAAGGTGTTATTAGGATGTTGCAGATTGTGAGAGTTTTATTGTATTCCCGCCGTGTGTTTTTATCACTATCGGTTCCTCAGTCAGTTTATGTGAATGTTGCTTTTATTTGTTTATTGATTGAATACATCAACATAATTAAACTATAAAGTCAGTGATTTATTTATCCCATTGAATTATTAGGATATTTTATTCGAGAAGCTTTGAGTCAGCTTAATTCAATGAAGAACGATGCTAATTCAATGAATGCATTTTAATGTAATTTTAATTGAATGTGCAAAGTAAATTTATTGAACACAATATGTCACCAAAAAACAGTCCATTGACACCAATAACCAAAGAAATTAATGGTTGAATTCATTAATTGGATTGTGTGAGTTGGGACTATAGATTAGATTTCCTCTAACACTCTGCTGCAGTCTCTCCCTGTGAATCCCAGCATCTCCTCCAACTGCAATGAATCCTCTGTCTCCTCATCCGTTGCTTCAGTTTATTCGCTTTCCCAAACCATCTGCTCCTGACTCCCCTCCTATGTCCTTTTCCTTGGTCTCCCTACCAATCTCACTCACTGGCTCGGCCTCCAGCTGCCTCTTCCAATCCGATCCGAAGCCTCAAACCCACCGCCACGGATCTCGGTCTTTCCCGTTTTGTGCCGGCCCCTGTCGGCGCTCTCCGCCCAGAGCAACAAACCAGCAGCACCTCACTCTGTCCCCTCACATTTCCGGCCCTCGCTCAATTTCTCGTCCATCTGGAGCCCAAATCCGGATTTAACCTGTTGGATTCACGGTCTTTAAAATCCCTCCTCCCTTCCCCACCGGCAATGTCCCCACACTCAGCCCTTCCGGTGTACCCGGGTGCACACTTTATTCACTTCCTGTACCAATATCCAAATTCATTATTGATAATTGTGTTTAAAAACTTTTCTCTGCCCAAAAGCGCTGCCCGGGTCAATAAATCAATTTCTACCGTTTGATGCAGCAAAAAAGCTGGAAATTTCACCCCAGATTCTCTCAAATTGCTGCTTTTGCTCCAGGTCTGATCAGTAATTTATCTGCATCCGTCTCTCTCTCACACAGTTAACTTGGTGGCGATTGTGATCCTGTCCCGAGGAAAGTGCGGACTCTCCAAATGTATCACTCGCTACCTGGTGGGAATGGCGGCGGCCGATCTCCTGGTCGTTATCACTGATGTCATAATGAAGCGTATTGTTGAGATTTATTTCCCAGTTTCATTTTTGACCATTACCCCCGTGTGCCGTCTCATTGTCATCCTGAGTTTTGCAGCCACCGCGGCCTCTGTCTGGTTCACAGTGGTTTTCACCTTTGATCGATTTGTGGCCATTTGTTGTCAGAAGCTGAAAACAAAATATTGCACCGAGAAAACGGCGGCTGTTGTTATCGGGGTGGTGAGTGCGCTGAGCTGTTTACTAAACATTCCCTGGTACTTTGTATTTGGCCCGGAATATAGAATGGACAATGTACCCCAGGGTTGTGTCTGGAAACCGACCTTTTTCACTTCACCCGCATGGGTAGCGTATGAATTGTTCAGTCTTGTGTTGACTGCTTGTCTCCCATTCATTCTGATTTTGATGTTCAATGTTCTCACCGCCAGGCATATTTCAGCGGCCAGTAGAGTCCGCAGGGGACTCCGGGGCCGCAGCAATGGAGAGAGTCACAAGGATCCAGAGATGGAAAACCGAAGGAAATCCATCATTTTACTCTTCAGTATATCAGGATGTTTTATATTGTTATGGAGCACACTTGTTTTCTATGTTGTCTCTCTGCCTATAACAAACACCCAGTCCTATACGGCCAATGACATTGAGTCAGTCGGACTCATGCTTCAACTTCTCAGTTCTTGCACCAACACGTGTATTTATGCTGTGACCCAGACTAAATTCAGAGAGGAGCTGATAAACGGGGTGAAATACCCACTGAATCTAATTGTTACATTAGTTAAATCATAGAAACATCTCAAGACTTTTCATCCGAATTTAAATAAAAAGTCAGTTGGAGTATATTTTCACGTTTGGCGCTGGCCTAAGACGGGTGGTCGCGGGTCGGGCACCTGTTGTTCAGCGCTCCTGATTTTACTATCCATTATCATCAATGAGTTCACTGAAGTAACTAATATCAATCCAATACTTTTAATAAATTTGAAAATACCAGACAGGAACTATATTTTACCCGAGAAATGAGATGTTGTGAAATGGTAAAAGATGTTATTCTAACATGAAATGGTTTGCTGTTATTAGTCTGGAAATAATATGATTTCAATATTAAATGTTTAATCCTGAAATGAATAAAATCAAATCCTCCTTTTCGGTTGATGATTATTTCCCATCACACACACTGCCCGGTGGGATGGACTGAGGGTGAGCTGTCAGGGTCAGACAGCGTCCTGTTCATTGGGATATTTGTTTTGACCAGAACAAAATAATAATGGACCAACACCCGGATTGTTACTAACTGGTAAAATATTAATGTAATTTCAAACTCCAGCTGCGAGTTCCGGAGATCGTTTCCTCTCTGAGCTGCTGTGCAGCAATGTTTACTCACTGCAGGGAGTTTAATGGAACATGAGGCTGGACCTGGTTGCACAGATCTATATGGAAACCTCCTGATACATTTCCGAGATTATCAGGGGCCGGGAGATTTCTCACGGCCGCAGCAGGCCAAAGGAAAGCTCTCCTGCTCCTCCTCGACCCACAAAATATAAGTTAACAAGAAACTTCTCAGTGTTCTGGACCACTCAATGCCCATCGAAAGGGCGGCTCCTCCATCCATTTATAACCAGCATTAAATGGTGTCCCGTGTAAGTGATAATGCTCTGATTTAAATATTATACGTGGCCTGACCGGAAACAGGTGGGTGTTGCTGCGGCCGCTCTTCTCAGGACTCTACCTGCGATAGTTGAGGCAGGAACGCCAGCGTTAAAGGGGAGTTACTTGACCTGACACCATTTACTATCTTCCACCACCCGATTGCCGCCAGCCGGGGATACTTAAAATTCGCCACACCTTTCCTGACGTACGCCCTAGTATCAATCTTCGAAGCCCACAAACAGGTCCATTGTCTCAAACTGCACCGGTTCACAACACGTGGAGGGAAATTTGCACCATCGCTGGGGGCTGAACTGGTAGAGCGGATCACCCGCCACTTATAGAACCGGCCCGATTTTAATTTCTGTTCCGTCAGTTTATCGACCAAGCAGTGAAGGTGAAATTACCCCCTACATCTCTGACTCCAAGGTTCGACAGGTGTGTGAATGACATCATATAGTGTTTGTCAAACACTGACGGGAATGTGGGCAAATGGATCCGGGTATTCGGTTAAAAGGTGATATCCTCCCTCCATAGAGACAGGACCCCTATACCGTGGAGTCGAAGTGGGGTTCACCCCCAACAGTTCGGTAACACAGGATGCATTGCTCTGAGGGCAATTACCTGGGACGCACCTCGAGATAGATATCAACTGCTGCTGGAAGGCCATCAAATCGTTGAAGGAGGCCCTTTGGTCTTCCTAAATTCAGCTGGTGTTCTAGCTGAAGGAGCTGATCACGACCGAGTATTGTCACTTGCCACACTCCAAGGTCCAGTAGTCCGTGGTGTGGGAAGCACTGAAGTAAGGTGCGGCCTGCCCAAAGGCTCTATGGGGAAAGACCACCGTGTAAGGCCATTTTGTACAGCATCTATTAGAAAATATGTGCTGTGTTTTCAATTGTAATAACGGAATCGTAGCGTGTACGTTATACATTCTATTGTTTTGAATTGCAATTGTGTTATTTACATTGAACTGTGTGTATCCATAAATTTTATGAAATAAAGTATATCTTGAAATATTTTTTAAAAGTTCCAATCTCACCGTTTGTGCTGGTATTGGACAGTGAACCGTGGAAACACAGCCGGACAGTAAAGATGTGGGTAGTTATAAAAAGAACATCTATTGCAGGCACCAGGTGAGAAATAGGATTAATTTCTGAATGATGAGAAACCAGGGGCTCTGGAGGAGCAAAGGTGTTTCGGTGGCCAGGTACACCAATCACGAAAAGCTATTGCACATGTACAAAAAAAATAAAGGTCCCAATTCATAGTCTGTCATATCCCAAGGTACTGCTGTCAGGTATTTGGCCAACTCTCTGGAATTTGCTTATATAATTGGGCCCCACTGCCTCCCTTGCTGGTCCATTCCATACATCCAGCACCCTCTGCATTAAAAAGGTTCATTCAATCGTTCTGCTCCTTCTATGCCCCAGGTAGAGAAGACTAATATTTGCGGGAGGACACAGACCATTCGCCTTATATGAGTTTGGACGTTTCTGTTTTTAATTCAGCTTATTTTATTTGCAATTTTTCCTTTTTTTTGTACCTTTATATTTTAATTTCATTCTTGCAGATTATTGCGTGCTGACGTCAAGACGCGGTCCTTGCGCCGCGTTGCCTTAGCAACAGGCTGGCGCGGGGAGGATGAAGATGGCGGCCGAGGCCGGCGGGCGGGCGGTCACAGCTGTGGGCGGGGGCGAGGCCGACAGAGGATGGGCCCGGACCAGGGAGTGACCTGAGAGGGGAGAGCGGGGTGGGCGGCGGGGGGGTGGGGTGGGAGACGGGTGGAGTTACTCGCAGCCTCCTGCGGTTCCCGTGAATCTCCACTCTGGCAAAAGTGAGCGAGTATCAAACAGCACAGAGAGAGGCTGCTCGGCCTATCGCGCCTTTGCCTGCTCTGTGAAACAGGCAGCTCGGCCCATCGCGCCTGTGCCGGCCCTGTGAAAGAGCGATCCTATTAGTCCCACTCCCCTGCTCATTCCCCACAGCCCAGCAAATTTCCCCCTTCAAGGATTGACACGATTCCCTTTTGAAAGTTATTATTGAATCTGCTCCCACCGCAATTTCAGGCAGTGAATTCCAGATCAGAACAACTCGCTCCCTAAAAACATTCTCCTCATCACCCTCTGGCTCTTTTCCAAATTCCCTTCAATCTGTGTCCTCTGGTTACCGACCCTCCAGCGAAAGGCAACAGTTTCTCCCCATCGACTCCATCAAAACCCCTCCCCATTTTGAACACCTCGATTAAATCTCCCCTTAACCGTCTCTGCTCTAAGGAGGACAATCCCAGCTTCTCCAGTCTCTCCACATAACTGAAGTCCCTCATCCCCGATACCATTCTGGTGAATCTCCCCTGAACCTTCTCTGCTCCAAAGAGAGTAATGCCAGCTTCTCTATTCTCTCCACATAATTATTATTATTTATTAAGTGTGTTGTGCTGGGTGTCTGGAAGCTGTGATTCGGTGAGTCGAAAGCAGTGGGATGATAAGCCTGAAGAATGACTTTGGGAGATGGAGAAGACGGCGATCGTGGATTCAGACAAGGGAGGGAGGTCGTCTTTGGGACCATCCGAGCTCTGTTGTACGAACTCTGTGTGTCTTCTTCCAGCAGTTCCCATTTGTACCTGTGACCTGACTGGCGGAGTCTGTGAACTCGACTGCTTCTGTGACCCTGACTGTTCCTCCGCGGACATCAATGCTTCTCCATCTGTCTGCCGGGAAGTGAACCGTAAGTTTCTGTTCGTGTGTTACTACGTTGGCTCCCGATCCGACAATTTCTCGATTTTAAAATCGTCATCCTCGTGTTCAAATCCCTCCATGGTCCTCGCCCCTTCCCTATCTCTGTAACTTCCTCCAACCGATTTAATCTCCAACGACAACCCCATGTCACTGCACCCTATCATGGATTCTAACCCACCCATTTATCTCTGCACACATCCCATGTACACTCTATGCACAATCATTGCTTGGACACTCAGTCCTGTTATACACACTTTCAGTGCTGGGACACTCAGTCCTGTTATTCACACAATCACTGCTGGGACACTCAATCCTGTTATATACACCGTCAGTGCTGGG
Organism: Heptranchias perlo; assembly: GCF_035084215.1. Lineage (NCBI taxonomy): Eukaryota > Metazoa > Chordata > Chondrichthyes > Hexanchiformes > Hexanchidae > Heptranchias > Heptranchias perlo. The sequence continues at coordinate 7,524,367 of NW_027139442.1, read as the reverse complement.
ACACTCAGTCCTGTTATGTACACAGTGAGTGCTAGGATACTCAGTCCTGTTATGTACACAATCATTGCTGGGACACTCAGTCCTGTTATGTACACAGTCAGTGCTGGGACATTCAGTCTTTTTATACATAAAGTCAGTGCTGGGACACTCAGTCCTGTTACATACACCGTCAGTGCTGGAACATTCAGTCTTGTTATGTACACAGTCAGTGCTGGAACACTCAGTCCTGTATTTACACAGTCAGCTCTGGGACACTCAGTCTTGTTATACACACAGTCAGTGCTGGGACATTCATTCATGTTATGTACACAGTCAGTGCTGGGACATTCAGTCCTGTTATGTACACAGTCAGTGCTGGGACATTCAGTCTTGTTATACACAATCGGATGAATAAATAACTGCAAACAAAGAATGAAATCCCCAGGACCTGATGGTTTCCACCCCAGGGTTTTAAAGGAAACGGGTGGGGAAATTGCAGATGCATTAGTCATAATTTCCCAAAGCTCTCTCGACGCAGGAATTGTGCCTTTGGAGATGAAAATTGAAAACGTCACTCCGTTATTTAAGAAAGGAGGGAGGAAGAAACCAGGAAAATACAGACCTGTCTGTTTAAGGTCAGTTGTGGGGTAGTTACTGGAATTTATCATCAGAGGCAAAATGATTGAGCACTTGAACAAGTCTGAGCTGATCAAAGAGAGTCAACATGGATTTGTAAAGGGCCGGTCATGTCTAACTAATCCAGTTGGATTTTTTGAGGTAACGAACAAGGTGGACAGGGGAGTGTCTATGGATGTTGTCCAAATGGACTTCCAGAAGGCATTTGAAAACGTTCAGCACAAGAGATTAATAGAATAAATAAAAGGCACAGAATTGAAAGTGACCTTGTGACTTAGGTTGGGAGGTCGGAGAAGAGAGTAGGAATAAAGGGAAAGTTCTTTGATTGGCGGGATGTGACAAGTGGGGTCCCCAGGGATCTGAACTGGTGCCTTAGCTTTTCACCATATTTATCAATAACTTGGATGAAGGAATAGAGAGTTGTAGATCCAAGTTTCCAGGTAACACTCAGTTAGGAGGCACAGTAAGTGATGTAGCTGGGAGCAGGGGGTTTAAAGGGACAGTTTAAGTGAATGGACAAACTGTGGCAGATGGAGTTCAATGTGGGGAAGTGTGAGATCATACATTTTGGTTGCAAAAGGGAAACATTGGAGTATTTTCTTAAAGTGAGAGACTGGGAACGGTGGAGGAGCAAATCACTAAAAGCCAGTGCACAGATACAAAAAATAATCACAGACTAATAGAATGTTGGCCTTTATCTCCAGTGTTGGAATACAAAGGGGAAGAAGTGATGCTTCAGTTCTACAGAGCCTTGGTCAGAGCCCATCTGGAGTACTGATCCTCACCAATGATATATTGGCCTTGGAGGGGGGACAGAGCAGATTCGCCAGAATGGTACTGGGGCTTGAATGGTTCAATTATGAGGACCGGTTGCATAAATTGGATTGCATTCCCTTGAGTTTAGAAGTTTGAGGGGTGATCTGATCCAGATATTTAAAATTATAAAGGGATTCGATAGAGTAGAAATAGAAATGCACATTTTTCACCAGCGGGGGGCGGGTGGGGGAGGGGGAGTTGGGCTTCAATCTCTTCAAGGGAGGGTGTCTCTTAAAATCTCTTGAAGGTAGCCGGTACCTGTTACTTGCTAATAATAAGTCTGCTGTCTGCATGGAGATTAGACATCAGACATGTAAAGCACAGATGCTTTACCCTATGTTATCCTAACCCTATGTTTACAAACTGACGAGTTGTGTCAAAACATTGAATAAAGCTTGCACACTACTAAATCCCACATCCTCCAATATGTATGCCAGACCTCTCCAATCTGAGCCTGCAAGAGTGCGTGCACCAAGGCTCTCTGCTGATGCACCTTGGTGCAGGTGGTAGGCAGAAGAAGGGACATCCTATATCCGCAGGGGGGTGGAGGGTTCAAGACGGCCTCCAGACAAATGCCCAAAAGTCAGTGGGAGGCAGCAGGGGATGAAGTCCATGCCAGGCGAACAGAATAATGAACATGCAGGAAGAAGTTCAATACTTTGACACGAGTGGTCAAGGTGAGTAAGGTCAACTGTCAAGTGACGGCTCCTACCAACTGCACCAGGCACTGCACCCATCATCACCCACATACCAACAAACTATTTCAATCAGTACTCAACCCTTCCAGTCAGATGCTTCCTCTCACCCTTACACATTACCACTGTTGCAAGCGACAGTACATACACACTGGTAGCTATTCAACCATGACAGGCACATCACCCAGATACAGGTGCCGCTTTCTTGCAATAGAAGTTGGCGCATAAAAGGAGGCAATAAGTGGAAGTGTCATTTAGCCCCTCGAGCCTGTTCCACCATTTTATGAGATCATGGTGGACCTGTGACATAACTCCATATACCTGCCTGAGCCCCATATCCCTTAATACCCTTGGTTCACAGAAATCTATCAATCTCAGATTTAGAATTCACAATTGAGCCTGCATTAACTGCCATTTGCAGAAGAGTGTTCCATACTTCTCTGAACCTTTGCGTAAAGAAATGTTTCCGAACTTCACTCCTGCAAATCCTGGCTCTAAATGTTAGGCTATGTCCCCGCATTGTGGTATTCAAGCATAGGAGATCTCCAAAAACAGTAACAAATGCATCAGCAGCTAGAATCAATAATCCAGCCGCTAGCCTGTACATCCTGCATGGTCCATTTAAAAAGCGCTGGTCGGGGGTCCTCCAGGCACGCTAAGACATGTTCAGATGGTCATGGGTACGATTGCATTGAGTTGAACCTTAAGTTCCAAAATGGTGTCTATCACTTTAAATCAGCGTTGCAGGCGGATTGTATCCATTTTCTTCTTACTTTACATGCTGCCGGCGTTCGGTATTTGCGCACGTGCTAATACCTAGTCCAAGATGGCGACCGGTACACGTCACGCAGGGAATGTGCGCACGCAGCCAAGACGCTATCTTGGCACTTCGAGAGGTCACGCAGCGCAGAAACAACGGGCGCTGCACGCCCATTTTTTAGCCCATTGTGTTTAAAAGAAAGCTGATTTATTTGACACTTTTACAGAATACCAAATTCCAGCCCAGTTAAAGGGATTATTAACATCAGAAACAAACCCCAACCGTCAGAATGAACGTCCTGGATGTGATTAACAGCAGAGTCCAACCCCTGGAGTCACTCATGAACTCTCTGGTGTCTCAGCAGGTGGGATGATCGAGTGAATCCCTTCCCACACACAGAGCAGGTAAACGGCCTCTCCCCAGTGTGAGTGCGTTGTGTCTCAGCAGATCCCCCATTAATTTAAAGCTCATTTCACAGTCAGAACATGTAAAGCGTCTCTTATCAGTGTGAGCAATTTGGTGTTCAATGAGGCTGGATGACCGAGTGAATTCCTTCCCACACACAGAGCAGGTAAACGGCCTCTCCCCAGTGTGAGTGCATTGGTGTCTCAGCAGATCCCCCATTCTTTTAAAGCTCATTTCACAGTCAGGACATTTAAAAAGTCTCTTACCAGTGTCAACAAGTTGATGTTCAATGAGGTGGGATGAACGACTGAATCTCTTCCCACACATGGAGCAGGTGAATGGCCTCTCCCCAGTGTGAACTCGCTGGTGTGTAAGCAGATGGGATGACTGAGTGAATCTCATCCCGCACTCAGTGCAGGTGAACGGCCTCTCCCCAGTGTGAACTCGTTCGTGTGTGAGCAGGTGGTATGACTGAGTGAATCCCTTCCCACACAGTGCAATTAAACGGCCTCTCCCCGGTGTGAACTTACTGGTGTGTTAGCAGGTGGGATGATCGAGTGAATCCCTTCCCACACTCAGTGCAGGTGAACGGTCTCTCCCCAGTGTGAACTCGATGGTGTTTCAGTCGGCTGGATGACGCATTCAATCCCTTCCCACAAACGGAGCCGGGGAACGGCCTCGCCCCAGTATGTCTGCGTCGATGAGTTTCCAGCTGGGACGGGTAATTGAATCCCTTCCCTCAGTCCCCACATTTCCACGGTTTCTCCATGGTGCGGCTGTTCTTGTCTCTTTCCAGGTTGGACGATCAGTAGAAGCCTCGTCCACACACAACACATGTATGGTTTCGCCCTGCTGTGAATGGTGTGATGTTTTTTTCAGACTGTGTAACTGGTTAAAGCTCTTTTCACAGTCAGTGCACTGGAACACTTTCACTCGGGTGTGTGTTTCTCGGTGCTTTTCCAGTTAAACTGATATTTGAAATCTTTTCCCACAGACAGAACAGACAAACATTTCTCCTTCTATATTCAAAGCCCGATGATCTTCAGGTGCTGGTGAATTGAGTGACTGTCAGATCTTGACGTGATGTTTGGATTGAGTTTCCCGTCTGCAAATACTCGCCTTCTAACACTCTGTAAAAGGAGTTTACATTGTGAACAGAGGATAGAAATTCAGAACAGGCAATTCTAGTTTCTATGGAACATTCTTCCCGCTCATTCCCCCAGAATGTAAATCCCCGTCCCACACACTCACCCTCCTCCCTCTGCAGAAATCCAAATCTCCAAAACTTTTTCTTCTATTTAAGTTTTTTTTTTCTCCACTCTGACAGCCTTGACTCTGACTGGGTTCAATTCTAAACTCACCTGTTCCCCTTTCTCTCCTGCCCTGATGGTCCTGTCTCTGACTGGGTTCAGTTCTACACTCAAAGGTTCCCCTCCCTCTCCTCCCCTGAAGGTGTTGACTCCGGCTGCTTTCAGTTCTACACTCACTGGTTCTCCTCCCTCTCCTCCCCTGAAGGTGCTGGCTCTGACTGGGTTCAGTTCTACACTCACTGGTTTCTCTCCCTCTCCTCCCCTGAAAGAGTTGACTCTGGTTGGGTTCATTTCCATATTCACTGGTTCCCCTCCCTCTGTTCCCCTGAAGGTGCTGGCTCTGACTGGGTTCAGTTCTACACTCACTGGTTCACTTCCCTCTCCTCCCCTGAAGGAGCTGATTCTGGCTCGTTTCAGTTCTACATTCACTGGTTTCCCTCCCTCTTCTCCCCTGAAGATGCTGACTCTGGCTGGGTGTATATCCTCGACCCCTCATTTCGATACCATGTCCCTCCCTATTGCTGCCTGTAAGCAGTCCATCTGTGATATCTCCCAATTTTGGCGATGGACTCTCTCTGACCAGTCACCATTTCTCCTCCATTTAAAGACGGTCACTGATCTGTCACTATTTCTCCTTCATTTGCATATTCTCCCTGACCAGTCATCATTTTTCCTTCATTTACAGACACTACCTGGCCAATCTCCATTTCTCCTTCATTTACAGACACTCCCTGACCAGTCACCACCTTTCTCAGCATCTCCCTCGTCCCTTCACTTGTGAACAAGGCCCTTGCCTTCCACAGCCTTATTGCGGATGGCTGCTATTGGCAACATATGAACAGCAGTCGGCCATTCAGCCCCACGATCCTGTTCCGTCATTTAATTAAATCATGGCTGATCTGTATCTTAACTCTATCTACCCTACTTGGTATCATAACCCCTTAATACTCTGGCAAAAAAAAATGTGTCAATTTCAAATTTACAATTGACCCCCAGCTTCAACAGCTTTTTGGAGTGAAGAGAGTTCCAGATTTCCACTCCCCTTTGTGTGAAGAATTGCTTCCTGACATCACCCCTCAATGGCCTCGCTCTAATTTTAAGGTGATCCCCACCTTGTTCCAGACTCTCGCACCAGAGTAAGTGGTTTCTCTCGAACTACCCTATCCAATCCTTTAATCATCTTAAATAACTCAATTAGATCAACCCTTAATCTTGTATATTCAAGAGTCTATGCAATCTGTCCTCATCTTTTACGTAAGTGATCTCTGCAAGTGCAGGACAGAAATTCAGAACAGAAAATTTTAGTTTCTGTGGAACATTATTTTCTCCCTTGCCCCTATTAAGCTTTAAATCCTCCGTCCCACACACTCTCCCTCCTTGCCCCTATTAAGCTGCAAATTCCCCGTCCCACACACTCTTCCTCCTTGCCCCTGTTAATCTGTAAATCCATGGCCCCACTCACACTCCCTCCTTGCCCTCATTAAGCTGTTAATCCCCCGTCCCACACACTCCCTCCTTGCCCCTATTAAACTATAAATCCCAGTCCCACACACTCCCTCCTTGCCCCTATTAAACTGTAAATGCCCCCTCCCACACTCTCTCTCCTTGCCCCTGTTAAGCTATAAATCCTCCGTCCCACACACTCTCCCTCCTTGCCCCTGTTAAGCTGTAAATGCCCCGTACCACACTCTCCCTCCTTGCCTCTGTTAAGATGTAAATCCCCCGTCCCACACTCTCCCTCCTTGCCCCTGTTAAGATGTAAATCCCCCGTCCCACACTCTCCCTCCTTGCCCCTGTTAAGATGTAAATCCCCCGTCCCACACTCTCCCTCCTTGCCTCTGTTAAGATGTAAATCCCCCGTCCCACACTCTCCCTCCTTGCCCCTGTTAAGATGTAAATCCCCCGTCCCACACTCTCCCTCCTTGCCTCTGTTAAGATGTAAATCCCCCGTCCCACACTCTCCCTCCTTGCCCCTGTTAAGATGTAAATCCCCCGTCCCGCACTCTCCCTCCTTGCCCCTGTTAAGATGTAAATCCCCCGTCCCACACTCTCCCTCCTTGCCTCTGTGAAGATGTAAATCCCCCGTCCCACACTCTCCCTCCTTGCCCCTGTTAAGATGTAAATCCCCCGTCCCGCACTCTCCCTCTTTGACACGTCCTCGCTGTTTGAAATCCAGATTCATCGCAGCCTCTATTTTTCTCCCTTTCTCTCCTGAAGGTGCTGCGTGATGGTGGGGTTCGGGCCCAGTCACTGTTTGCCCTCCAGTACCCGGCCAAGTGGTAATTCTGCACCTGTGAGCCTTTACGGCGAGCTGTCGGTATTTCTAACATGGGCAGCAGCACAGGCACCGTCCCTGTCTGATTCTGTTCTGCAAAGCTGAGGCCAACGGGAGGAGATCAACAACAACCTGCATTAACACTGGTTGGAGTCTCAGCAAGACCGAGTGCGGCTCAGGCCCCGAATCAGCGCCGGGGTGCCCGGCGGACGGGCGGGCGTCCCCGGGCTCCATCAAACCCCTCTTCCAGCCCCTCCCCCGTCCTATCCGCCGCTTCCCGGTATTTTCTCCCGTTTCCACCGAGTCCGACTCGCGACAAGCGACAGGGCCGAGGCGCTGTGGAATGCAAGGCGGGCCTGGAAGCATGCGCAGTCTGATCAGGAAATGAGCACCTTTTTAGAGACAGAGGGGTTTCTGGGGTGCGGGGGATTGTGGGGCCTGCGGCCGCCATTACTCGCCGGGTGTTGGTCAGTGTTTTATTACCCGCGACTCCCACAGAACAGTGTCGAGAAACACAGACTGAGGAATTCAGAACGGGTTTGCTGAACAGACACTGACCGTACAATGTAGAACAGTGTTTCTCAAACTGGTTTCCTCGCGAGCCAGTGGAAGAAAAACACTTCCCCCAGGGACCCAAAACAATAATATCTTCTGACTGGAGTTTTCATCAAATCCCAATAAAGGTGAATCCATGCTCGCTCTTCACTTCACTTGATTCAACTTCAAGTCACAACTTAAATTAAACACGACGTTGCTTGAATTTTTTTTAAATACAGTATAAATACAGTAAAAAAAAAGTATGGTTGAGTTTCATTACTTAATGTGAGGGGTGGGTCTGCCTGTTGGTCATGATGTCGTTCCAATCTGGATCACAAGATGAAAGCGCCACACGCATATCAGGTGCGCTGCTAAGCCGGTTTCTTTCTCTTGTTCTCAAAGTCGAAAATCCCAGTTCGCACATGTAGGTTGTTGTGAACGGCCGCAATAACAGAACACTAATCTTACTCAACAGAGGATATTCTTTGAAAGCACTGATCGAAAAAGATGACAAACTGAATGACTTGTGGCGTGTTTTCACTGTGCTCACAGGTGAGTCGCATCAGCTCGTTTTCTTGCTCAGGAATCAAGTTTAGCTTCATTATTAATTCAGGATTTTCGAAAGCAAAAAGGATCTTTCACCCAACGCTTTTCCATCAAATTTTCAAATCCCTCTGCAGGGGAGTAGTGATCAAAATGTGCAGACAGAGCAGCGAGATGTAACTGTATGATACATTTCATTTTATTCCCTTTATCTTCATTGATGCTGTTCTCTCCACCCCAGAGGGCTGTGGATGCTCAGTCGTTTAGTGTATTCAAGATTGAGTTTGATGGATTTTTGGACCAGGCAATCAAGGGATATGGGGATAGGGCGGTAAAGTGGAGATCAGGTACAAGATCAGCCATGAACTATTGAATGGCGGAGCAGGCTCGAGGGGCCGTATGGCCTCCTCCTGCTCATATTCCTTATGTTCTTATTCTGCCAGAGGTGCGGTGCCCAGAACTGAACACAGTACTCTAAATGAGGTGTAACCAGAGCTCTGTATAACTGTGACAAAACTTCCACTCCTTTTTATTCCGGATCCCTTGAGATAATAATCAAAATTGCATTGCCATTTTAACTTTTTTTGCACCTTTTCGTGAATTCTGCACTTGCTCATCCGCAGTTCCTAGTTTCTTGCCATTTAGAAAATACTCTGATCTATCTTTTTTATGGTCCAAGGTGGATGACCTCACACGTCCCCACGTTGAACTCCATCTGCCACAGTTTTGCCCACTCAATGAATCTATCAGTGTCCCTTTGCAACTTTCTGCTCCCATGCTTACTGTGCCACATAACTTAGTGTCGTCAGCATACTTGGATATAAGGCTCTCGACAAAAGAACGTAAGAAATAGGAGCAGGAGGAGGCCATACGGTCCCACGAGCCCTCTCACCCATTCAATCAGATCAGGGCTGATCTCCGATCTCAACTCCATTTTCCCGCACGATCCCCATATCCCTTGATTCCCCGAGATTCCAAAAATCTATCGATCTCAGCTTTGAATATACTCAACCACTGAGCGTCCACAGCCCTCTGGGGTAGAGAATTCCAAAAATTCACAGCCATTTGAGTGCAGAAATGTTTCCACATGTCGGACCTAAATGGCCGACCCCTTATCTTGTGACTATGAGCTCCAGTTCTTGACTCTCCAGCCAAGGGAATCAGCCTCTCAGCATCTACCCTGTCAAGCCGTCTAAGAATGCTGTACATTTCAATGAGATCACCTCTCATTCTTCTATCTCCACAGAATATAGGCCAATTTTACACAATATTTTCTCATACTACAATTGCAGAAAGACCTCCTTACTCTTATATTCCAACACCCTTACAATAAAGGCGTCCATATCATTTGCCTTCCTCACTCCGATTGGACCCTTTGTAGCCCACTATTTCCAGCATGTTTATCCTCTATTCCTTCTTTTGGGAAAAGAAATGAAGGCTGAAATCCTTTTAATATAATTACACCCGTTTATGTTTTGGAAACAATATCCAACGGAACTGCATCAAATTCGATTGCAAACTTAAGAGTTTCTGAAGGAAACAAACTAATGAAATGCACTTAATTGCGATGACCGGGAATCGAAACCGAATCAACTGCTTGGAAGGCAGCTATGCTCACCACGATACCACCATGGCTGACAATGCACAATACTAAAATAGTTGCTAAACTTCAGACCCTGAACAGACGCTGCCGGCTGTTGGATTTTGTTCTTCATTTGAACAATTTCTGACAGATCCTTTCTCGCTCTGTTGCAGTACCCGTCTCCGCCCAATAGATGACGCCAACCCCCAATCAATGGAAATTACACAACAGCCAGTAATCCTTCAGCTGAAATCGGCCGCATTAACCATTCATTGAGGTTGAATAATTATATTAAATGATTCCGGAGACCTGACTACCAACTGAGCACGACTGGCTGCTTAATATTCAAGTCTATAAGATCTTTAGAAAGGACAGAGAAGTAGGAAAAGGAGGGGGAGCAGCAACATTGCTCAAGGACAATATTACAGCAGTTGAAAAGACAGAATATAAATGAGGGCGAGCGGGCAGTGTAAACACTCTGAGTGAGACCCATCACAAATGCTCCCACTGTGTTCATCCAGAAGGAGTAAGAAGTGTGAGTGCAGGAGGATTTCTTTATTCGTTGCGAAAGTATTTGTGAGATTGTGGAAATGTCTGGAAGAGGAAAAATCTTCGGTAAAGCTCGGGCCAAGGCCAAGTCTCGCTCATCCAGGGCCGGAATGCAGTTCCCTGTGGACCGTGTTCACAGGCACCTGCGAAAGGGGAACTGTGCTGAAAGTGTGGGTACCGGAGCCCAGGTCTATCTGGCTGCTGTGCTCGAGTATCTGACGGCTGAAATCCTCGAGCTGGCCGGCAACGCGGACCGCTACAAGAAGAAGACCCGAATCATCCCCAGACACCTGCAGCTGGCCATTCGCACCGACGAGGAGCTCAACAAGCTGCTGGGACGGGTGACCATCGCTCAGGGTGTTGCCAGATATCCAGGCCTTGCTGCTGCCGAAGAAAACCAGCATTGTCAGCTCCAAGAGCTAGTAATGCGGCCAAGATTTAATCTGATAACCCAAAGGACAGGACGAACCTCATTGAAATCTTTGAAGAAGGAACAGAAAGTGAATACAAGTTTAATACAGTAGATGCAAAAGATTTCGATTTTCCGAAGGCCTTCGATAAGGTACCGCATTATAGACTCATGGCTAAGTTCAGAGCACGTGGAGTCAGGGGACAGGTGGCAGAATGGATAGTAAGTTGGCTACAAAACAGAAAACTGAGAATAGAGGTTAAGGGCAGCTACTCAGACTGGCAAAAGATGGGAAGTGATGTTCAAGTTGCTGGGACCACTGTTCTTCACAATTTACATTCACAATTTGGATTTGGGAATGGGAATTACAACTCCAAAATTTGTGGACGACACCAAATTGGGGGATGTAGTTAATACAAAGGAAGAATGCATCAAAATGGAAGAGGACATTAATAAACTTGCAGAATGAAGAATAAGGAGGTCACACACTGCTTGGATAATAAGAGTCTAAACGGGATAGAGGAGCAAAGGGATCTGGTGGTACAGATATACAAATTACACAAAATAGCGACGCAGGTCAATAAGGTCATAATAAGGAAACTTAAAAACTATGATTCACTTCTAGAGAGATAGAATTGAAAAGCAAAGAAGTTATCTTAAATTTGTATGGGACCTTGGTTAGACCAAACTTGGAGTATTGTGCACAGTTCTGTTCTCCACATTATAGAACGGACGGAGAGGGATTGGAGAAAGTGCAAAACCGATTCTCATGATACGAGAAATGAGAGGATATTCTTATCAGGAAATGGTGAACAGACTGGGGGTGTTTTCTCTGAAAAGAGAAGGCTGAGGGGTGACCTGATAGAGGTCTTCCGATCGGGTTTCATAGGGTAGACATAGAGAAAATGTTTCCACTTGTGGGGGGTCCAAAGCTAGAGGCAATAAATATAAAAAGTCGCTAATAAATCCAATGGGGAATTCACGAGAAACTTATTTACCCAAATAGTGGTTAGAATGTGGAAATGACTAACACAAGCAGCAGTTCAGACAAATAGCACAGGTCCATTCAAGGGGAATCTAGTTTAACACACGAGGAAGAAAAGAATGGAAGGGTATTCTGAAAGGGTTATATGAATTAGGGAGGGAGGTGGCTCGCGAGGAGCATTAACGCCGGCACAGAGCAGTTGGGCCGAATGGCCTGTTTCTGTCCCGTAGTTTCGATGTAACTCGATGTAAAGGCTCTTTTCAGAGCCACCCACAGTATGTGTGAAAGGGCTGGTTACTGTCTGAGGGAGACGCTGATATCATGCTACCAGTGTTGCATTGAGCTGCTTTTGTCCCATTGTAGACGAGATAAGGTGTTAATGGGACGGGATTCGGGGAACCGAAAACAGTCCGGTACTTTAAACGGTGACTTATGGACCCCAGACCACACATCACCAGATTTCTTGTATTTATTTAAACTACTTGCCATGCTGTGCTCGTTAAGCATCACCAGAACTGCTCGACTAACCTTTCTACATCTGTGGGATTCAGCGCTTCGCTCCGTTTCTGTTCTATTTTGTTGGATTGTTTACATAACGCATCAAACACACTGGAGAATCACTGAGATCCAGCTCTGAACAGAAACAAATAACAGTGAACGGCCTGGTGCCCAGGAGATCAGAAACATTACTTCGCCTGTTAATAACTAAACCGTGTTTCGAGTCCACCTACCAGCGTTGGTTCCATATGGGGGATTAAACAGAGAAAGCTGGAGGGGAGGAGTCAGAGTGTCCGACAAAGCGGAGAGCAGCCTCTGATCTTCCAGCTCCACCTTCAGCTTTCTCCACCTGCCAATTTCAAACCGTTTATCGATAATAGAACCGAAACTCAGCGCTCCGCACAAACCCTTACAGACTCGGGCTTCATATTCAAGTATTTCCAGAAACCCGGAGCTTTTAAATAAGCCCCCTTACAATTAACAGTCAGTAACATTCCTGCCGAAATACAGTCCCTTCGATAACAAGTCAACCCGCCTCCTTCCATTTCAGTCCCAGGCCCGATTCTATCTCCCCACACATCGCCTCCCAGACCGGTTCAGCAGTTTACAAACACTTTATTCCAGCTGATTTGGAGAATCTCGTGTGTTTGGGTTTGAGTTGTGACGCTGAGTTTCTCCACCAGTGTTACCGTCTCACAGACTCACTGAATCTGTGAAAAGAAAGTGACCGTGAACTGTTACTGGAGCCGAACACATCCCCAGTTACAGTGAGGCCCGGACACCCCATTCTCTCTGTTTTATATCAGACAATATCCCACCTTCATTTCCAGCGCAAGAGAGAGACAAACACACTCTGTCAGCCTTACACTTCCTATCAGTGTGCTCATAACAAGCTCAATAGCAGTATCCACCTTAATATACAGCACCAGAGAGAGAGAGTGCGATAGACACGGTGAGAGAGAGCGGAGAGACAGAGTGCCATTATATCAGTTACAGGCTGACCTGTAAAGTTTAGCTTTATCCAGAAAAAAACCTATTGGAGAGAGAGAAGATGTAATCTCATCTCTCACTGATATTGTACCAGAGACAGAAACACTAATAATCGCAAACTCAGGGACAATGCAGAGAGTGACAAAAACAATGGGACACATTTAACACTCTCTTGCCTGTTGTACTATATTCGGTTTTGCAGCACAGGGACGTTCGGTGTTACACTCAGCAATCGAGAGTTTGACTCTGATTAAATTAATCTGGGACTGGTGCTGTCAGATATTAATCCAACACGGTGCCAACAGACACACCGACTCACACTTTCCTCACATGTTTCTCCAGGATTGGTTTCAGAAAACCTCCCTCCATTTTCGTAGCCACGCATCAGTTTTATCAGGAAAGAGTCCAGGAAAGAATGGAATCCACATGCTCATTTCACAGCCGCCCACATTATCTCTGAAAGGCTCTTTACCATCAGAAGATACCGAGAGAAACAGCACGGATGGAAACATCTAGTTTTGGTTTCCAGCGTTAGGCACTGGTCCCATCTGTTTCCCATTCTGGTGCCTGTTCCTGCACTGCCTGTGGACCCCATTCCCTATGACCTTTCCCCAGCCCCACTTCCTTTGCTCAGACTCTGAAAAAATTCCAATTGGCGAAAGATTGCATCGATTTTTGTATTGGGAATTAAGCCAGATATCTGCGCATGCGTGACTCAGCCCCGCCCCCAGCGCTGATTGTTGGTGATCAGAAGAGCGTATGCGCGCTCCCCTCCCACAGTTCGTCCTGTGGGCACCATTCCCTCAGTGAGCGGAAGAAGATGGTTGAAAACAGCCGGGAATGGAGAGATCACGGCTCCCGGGGGAAGGGAGCAAAGAACAGCCTCGTTACAGCAGCTCATCGCTTCAGGACCGTGTCCGCAGATGAGCTCAGAGATCGGCATTGAATCCGGGGGAAGGGCAGGGGGAGTCCGGGGGCTGTTTTTAAGAGGCGGAGTCGATCAGGAAGTGTTCCCGGAATTAGGAGTGAGTGGGGGGGGGGGGGGGAAGAGAGAGGTCATTCTCTGGCTTTGTATGTACAGGGTGTGTCCAGGGTAAGGGAGACAGAATGGGAAGAACCTGCTATTTAAAATCATTGCTGCTTTCTCTCCCCAAACCAGGAGTGAATGTTCCTGGTTTAGTTCCAGTCTCACCCTGAATATTGTTTTTGGACAGTGAAGAGTGGAAACAGAGCCGGACAGTAAGGATGTGGGGAATTATACAAAGAGCGTCTGTTGCAGTCACCAGGTGAGAAGTGTGAAGGACACATTTTAAACAGTGGTTGTTTGGTTTCGGTTGAACTGTTCGTCCCATGGGAGAGGGGATTAGAAACCTGACCTGTACAAAGGTCCCTGCCCCATCGGGCAGTCGCATTCATGAATCAGTGGAGGCGTTGGGTTGTGTCTGGATGTCATTAAATTGTTCTAAAACACCTGGTTTGTAGAAGCTGAGTGTTGCAGTACTGCAGTGGAATCAGACACTGACACTGTTTGCATGGCTGGTTTTCATAATGATTATTAACAGAGATTAAATTGATCACTTTTGTATTTTCTACCTCATGTCTTCTTGAATTACAAGAAATACGTTTTCTTTCTACAGGCAAATCTTTGAAGGACCCAGAATAAATGTAATGTTCCCTCCACTCGAGGCACAAGGAACAGTGCAGCCAGCTTCTCACATACAGTAGGTACATTATCACACACAGAGCACAGAGGCAACGCAGGTCATCAGTTCCTCAGTCTCAGACAGTAGAAGTAGTCAGTCCCACACTGATCCCAAGTACCACAGACACACTTTCAATTCAACAGTCAGAGGAGGAGAGGCAAACGTAGTTTCTATTTCACCCCAACTCAGAACAACTGCCGGGTAGATCCACAATTCCCAGTCCAATATCACACCCACCATCAGATTGAAAGGCACTGTGTCAATTTCCCAATAGTGTGGTCGAAACTAGAAATTGAATCACAGATAGAACTGACACACGGTGCCCGATTGAAAGATACAGCATTAGCCCCATTAATGTAATCCAAGATTCATCTCAAATAACAAGTAGCACTCACACACATTATGACATTAAAAGATGCAGTATCCATCCCAATTATGTAACCTGAGATACAAATTACATACAAGTCCAAAACTCACTTACAGTATCAGAGTGAGAGATGCTGAAAGATAGCATAACCTGAGAAAAAAAATCAGATACCAGTTCAGAACTCACCCATTTTATGAAACTGAAAGTTACAATTTCAATTCGATTAGACCCAGAGCAACACATTGCATAGAAGTGCTAAAGTCTCGTACAGTGACACCCTGAAAGATATTGTATGAATGCCATTAGTGCAGACTGAGCTACATATTATATACCAATACAAAAAACTGATACAGATTCAGACTGAAATATGCAGTATTCCATCCATGCAGACTGAGCTACACATTATATACAAGTTCCATATACAGTATCAGAGAGTGATGGAAATGGAATGAATGTCTCACTCACATACAGAACCAGAGACTGACAGATATGGAATAAATCCCAATTGCACACATGGTGCCAGAGACTGACAGGAACAGAATGAAACTCATTCACATATAGTACCAGGGACTGACATTTATTGAATGAATCCCAAACTCACACACAGTACCACAGGCTGACAGATACAGAATGAATCACAATGTACCACAGTCAGACAAATACAGAACGAATCTCACAGTCAAATTGCTGCAGACTGAGTTACACATAACATGCCAGTCCAAAAATCTTATAGTGTCAGATTGAAATATAATGTAACAATTCCATTAGTGCAGACTGAACCAAACATTATTTAGAAGTCCAACAATGTCATACCATATCAAACTCAAAGATACAACATCAATTCCATTCGCATGTACTGAGCTACATGTTACAAACCAGTCTAAAAATCTCATACAGTATCAGACTGATAGATACATTGTCAATTCTAAGAGTCAGGCTGAGCTACATATTACATTCCATTCAAAAAATCTCATACATGTCAAACTGAGATACAGAATAAATTCCATTATTATAGACTGAGCGACACATTATATACCAGTTAAATAATTTCACCATGATCAGTTTGAAAGGTATATTGTCATTCAAAACAGAGCTCAGGGATTTAGATGTCACACCACTCCAAAACTCACACACTGTTTGATTGAAGAAAATCCAAAAGTATATCAATATTTACAAATTAAACACTCGATAAAAAATTGCATATGATTTAAAGTATTAAAGATATAGTTTCAAATACAAATAATGCAAACTGAAATAAGAATACAGAATGAATTCAGAATTGCACATTGTCTCAGAGAATGAATTGCAGAATGATTCTCACACTGAGATAAAATAGCAGAGAATGGCAGATACAGAATGAATTCTACACTCTCAGAGAGCACCAGAGACTGACAGATACAGAATAAACCCCACACTCATGTATCATTCTAGACACAGACAAATTAAGAATGAACACCACACTCACATACAGTACCAGAGAAAGACAGAAACTGAATAAACCTGACACTCGTATACAGTACCCGTGACAGACAAATACTGAATAAACCCCACACACGCAGAGTACCAGAGACTGACAGATACAGAATGAATCCCACACTCATGTTCAGTTCTAGACACAGACAAATAAAGAATGAACACCACACTCACATACAGTAGCAGAGACTGACAGATAAACAATGAATCCCACACTCACACACAGTAGCAGAGACTGATAGACACAGAATGAATCCCTCACTTACACACAGTACCAGAGGCTGACAGATAGAGAATGAATCTCACACTCACACACAGCACCAGAGACTGCCAGAGACAGAATGTGCCCCACACTCAAATACAATACCAGAGAATGATAGATACAGAATGACTCAAACACTCACATACAGTACCAGAGACAGACAGACACACAACGAATCCCACACTCACACACAGTACCAGAGACTGACAGATACAGAATGTACCCCACACTCAAATACAATACCAGAGAATGATAGATACAGAATGAATCCCACACTCTCACACAGTACCAGAGACTGACAGATACAGAATGAATCCCAGACTCAAATACAGTACCAGAGAATGATAGATACAGAATGAATCCCACACTCACACACAGTACCAGATACTCACAGATACAGAATACACCCCACACTCATGTACAGTGTCAGAGACAGATGATACAGGATCAACCCCACACTCGAATACAGCATCATAGACAGAGAGATACCGAATAAACCCCACATTTATATACAGAAACAGAGACTGACAGATAAAAAATAAACCCCACACTCATGTAAAGTATCAGAGACAGACAGATACAGAATAAACCCCACACACACACAGTACCAGAGACAGTCAGACACAGAATGAATCCCACACTCACACACAGTACCAGAAGCAGTCAGATACAGAATAAATCCCACATTCACATAGAGCACCAGAGAAAGACAGAAACAGAATAAAACTGACACTCGTATACAGTACCCGTGACAGACAAATATTGAATAAACCCCACACACGCAGAGTACCACAGACTGATAGGCACAGAATGAATCCCACACTCATGTTCAGTTCTAGACATAGACAAATAAAGAATGAACACCACACTCACATACAGTACCAGAGACTGATAGATACAGAATGAATCCCACACTCACACACAGTACCAGAGACTGACAGATACAGAATAAATCTCACACTCACATACAGTACCAGAGACTGACATACACAGATTGAATCTCACGCTCACACACAGTACCAGAGACTGACAGATACAGAATAAATCACAAATTCACACACAGTACCAGAGACTGACAGATACAGAATGAAGCCCACACCCACACGCGGTACCACTGATTGACAGGTACAGATTAATGACCCTGCACGCACACAGTACCGGAGACTGACAGATACAGAATGAATCCCACACTCATATACAGTATCAGAAACTGACAGATTCAGAATGAATCCCACTCACATGCGGGACCGGAGACTGACAGATACAGAATTGCTGCTTTACTCGGTCATCATCCTTTGAATCTGATGGGGAAATTGAAAGAAAGTCAGTGAAACTGCTCCATTTTAATGTTTGTCTCTGACGAATTTACTGCCCAATAAATTGAACACGGGTCCGGGGTCCGTTCAATTCCCTTTTGCTTTGCTCTCCCTTTCATTCAGATTCACACCGCCCCCGGTTTTCCTGTTCACCACCACTTTCAGGTCTAAGAATCAGTATTCAGTTCCTTCCTCTTTCTCACTGTGGAGCCAATCTCTTAAATAATTAATTACTGATATTAATATCCCGCATATTAGCAGCACGTTCCCCGCAGTGCCTCAATCCAGAATGAAAGTCTTGGAGAAAAGAATCGGCTCATTTTAAGGCTTAGTCAATGATTCCGTTTTCAGGACACACGGTTCCTGTTCAGTCCCTGCAACGGAATCAATTGATAGCCTGGAATTTGTTATTTTTGCAGGTTGAAGTGAAATTTGTCCAAAACAGCAATCTGTGAATGGGGTTTTATTCCGCAAGTTATGGAGAATATATTTGTAAAACAGCGCTCGGAATTTGGGACGTGTAATACGGAATAACATTATTACAAAGAGATTTTAAGTCTTTGTGTAAAAACGACATGGCCGAGTAATTCACTTATTTCATACACTGAAATTGGCGGCTTTTTTCAAATTTTAAAAAATCGGTCAATTGTGGCCAACAATTTGCTCCGTTTTCTTATTGTCGTCTCTCCGATTGGTAAAGGAAATTAGTTTTCAAGCAAAGCAACCAATGAGAAGTAGCCTCTATTTACAGCGGGGTTTGCCAGTTGGGCCTGTGGTAATTCCAGGTCCCCAATGACTGAGCTCAAACGGTTCAATTTCACAAACCCTCTCAGTATCAGTGTCAGAAACAACCGTCAGAGGGAAAATCCATATCACAAGCTGGGCCCTTATCACAGCGGCTCAGCTCAACCTGTTCTCCCATGGAAACCCCCGGTCCCACATCACAACATCTGACTGATTAATAGAACCAAAACAGAGCGACTGGAGTGAAGGAACAATTCACTGAGTGGGGAATTCGGCTCGGGGTAAACTCACTTGTAATGTTCCCTGGGCAATTCAATGCACTCAAGAAGGGAAATTTCGCTCTCAGTAACCGGTGCCGCTCGCCGCCGATCCCACGTCACCGTACTGTGTGTCACAGAAAACTCTTTAATTATAAAACTATTCCCTCGCCCCATATAACCCCGCACCAGTTCCCAGGTCAGTGCTCTCTCTGTGAGGCGGTGGGCGGCTCTTAAAAGAGCCTTTGTTTTGTGTCTGGTTAGAAAGGGTCGAGTTGTTTCGCCGCCGAATCCATAGAGAGTGCGGCCCTGCCGTTTCAGAGCGTACACCACATGCATGGCAGTGACCGTCTTGCGCTTGGCGTGTTCAGTGTCGGTGACCGCGTCTCTGATTACATTCTCCAGGAAAACCTTCAGCACCCCGCGGGTTTCCTCGTAGATCAGACCCGAGATCCGCTTGACACCGCCACGGCGAGCCAGGCGGCGAATGGCTGGTTTGGTGATCCCCTGGATGTTATCACGAAGCACTTTCCGGTGCCGCTTGGCTCCGCCTTTGCCGACTCCTTTGCCTCCTTTACCTCTGTCAGACATGATGATTCTTCACTGAGATCGCTGCTGAATGAAAAACCCTCGCCTTTCTTCTCTATTTATAAAGCCCGCCCCGAACTGGTTGAGAAAGGCACATTATCGGAGAGGCCGGGGAGGAGTGTTTGAATGACAGACAGAGCATGAAGTGCGGGAGGGGAGGAGACTGGCTCAGAATGACGGACAAGCGGACGTGAAACTTCAAGCTCCGCCTCCAGGAATTAGTTACCGTCCTTTATAAAATTTTCACCAGCATCAAATAGGAAATAAAAATTCAGACACAATCCTTACAGACTCCGGATTGATATTCAAGGATACCTCGGAAAAAAGGCGGAAAATCCATTTGAAATTCAATAAATGAGTCCCACTACAGTTCCAATACAATCACTCTCATAACAGAATCAATCAGTGCCGCTCCGGAACCGTTGGAAGAGGGAGTTTTAGTTTTCAGATTTGTATCTGACAGGAGGCGCCCAATAGTTCAATAAACATAAATCGGTGTGGAAGGCACTCTATACCTTTCCGTACTTCGGTCAGTATGGGACTGGATAGAATCAGGCACTGGGATGGATGGAGAATGATCCTGTGTGGGGACTGGATAGATTCAGGCACCGGAATGGATGGAGACTGGTCCTGTCTGGGGACTGGATAGATTCAGGCACTGGGATGAACAGAGACATTTCCTGTATGGGTACAATGAGTTTAATTAGAGCTGAGGTCATTGTGCACTGGATAGATTCAGGGAACGGAATGGATGGTGACAGATCCTGTCAGGGACTGGATAGGTTCAGGGACATGGATGGACAGACCCAGGTCCTGTGTGGGGACTGGATAGATTCGGGGACCGGGATGGACAAACCAAGGTACTGTGTGGGGACCAGCCCTTTCATAGATACAGTGGGTGGCTCTGAAAAGAGCCTTTGGGTTATCAGATTAAGTCTTTGCCGCTTTTCTTGCTTTTGGAGCTCACATTGCTTGTTTTCTTCGGCAGCAGCACGGCCTGGATATTAGGAGGCACCCCGCCCTGAGCGATGGTCACCCGTCCCAGCAGCTTGTTGAGCTCCTCGTCGTTGCGGATGGCCAGCTGCAGGTGTCTGGGGATGATGCGGGACTTCTTGTTGTCGCGGGCCGCGTTGCCGGCCAGCTCGAGGATTTCAGCCGTCAGATACTCGAGCACAGCAGCCAGATAGATCGGGGCTCCGGCACCAACACGTTCAGCATAGTTCCCCTTTCGCAGGAGCCTGTGAACACGGCGCACAGGGAACTGCAGTCCGGCCCGGGTTGAGCGAGACTTGGCCTTGGCCCGAGCTTTACCGCCGGTTTTTTCCTCTTCCAGACATTTCCACAATCTCACAAACAGTTTCACAAAGAATGAAGAAATCCTCCGCACTCGCCCTTCTTCTACCTTCTTGAGGAGTACAGTGTGGGCAATTGTGATTGGTTCATCAGTTCTCAATCTCATTGGCTAAACGAACAGCCCAATCAGAGAGCTGTTTTATTCACCAATCAATAGCCGGCAATGAGAAAAGGGCGGAAAATACCGAACTGAACCGTTTTTTTGAAATTTGAAAAGCCCGCCAATATATTTGATACACAAGAAGCGAATTTAGTAAATAATGTCGCCTTAATACAAAGATTTAAAAATCTCTCTCCTTTTACTCTGTTATTCGACGTTTCCCGTCACAACTTCCAGAATCTTTTACAATCCGGTTAAAATCCGGCTCCATTCACAGTTCGCTTTCAATCCGGCGGGAATAAAGTCCCATTTTGTAACGGGATCGAAACCGGAGCCGAGATTCCTGGTGTAAGAAGTCGAACAGTGACAGATCTTTTAGACTATTCTGTACGCGGTGTGAAGTCCCTTCCAGGGTTGCTGCATTTCAAAGGATTGCGGCTCTGAAAGTGATATTCCCGAATAATGAACAAGCAAACGTGAGAAGGAGAAAGAAATGACCGAACTCGAATCCACCGCCTTAAAACAGCTCTGAAGGGGCAGAGGCGGGGGAAGGGGCGGGATATGAACTGGAATGAGAGGTTCAGGGACACGTTTTTGTTTATTGGCTGTAAATTGAACATCGACACACAGATTATACCCGGCAGTTATTATGAGAATCTTCCCGCTATCAAGAGATATTACAAAAGCACAAGTTATAGAGAGACAGTTAGTGTCAAACTATCGACAGTAAAATGATTCCATGCAGAGGTGTCGGTACAGCTTCTTCAGAGAGACTGTGGTTGGCTCTTAAAATAGCCTTTGTGTTTATTTTTTTCAGTACATTGTGGAGTTTTACTTGGAGCTGGTGTACTTGGTCACCGCCTTTGTCCCTTCCGACACGGCGTGCTTGGCCAGTTCCCCGGGCAGCAGCAGGCGTCCGGCGGTCTGGATCTCCCGGGAGCTGATGGTTGCCCGCTTGTTGTAATGGGCCAGGCGGGAAGCCTCACCCGCGATGCGCTCGAAAATATCGCTCACAAAGGAGTTCATGATGCTCATGGCCTTGGAGGAGATGCCGGTGTCGGGGTGAACCTGCTTCATCAATTTGTAGACGTAGATGGAGTAACTCTCCTTCCTCGACTTTCTCCGCTTCTTGCCGCCTTTGGCTGGTGCTTTACTCAAGGTTTTCTTGGCGCCCTTCTTGGGAGCTGCTTTCTTGTCCTCAGGTATTTTCAAAATCAATTTCAGACTCAGAAATGAACCAAATCCGCTCCGAGCTCGGATTAAATCGGCAGCCCCACAGCCCTATGCTAATGAGGGATGAGGGAAGGCAATGATTGTGATTGGGACTGATGTTACAATATTTTTCCTTTATCGATTTGATTGGATATCTGAAGAAACAAACACGCTCAGACTGCACATTGTCCGGTTTCAGAAATTTGTTCCGAACTGTTGCAGTTCTGCTTCCGGCCAGTAGATGTCCCCAAACCCCGGGTCATTGAAGATTGCAGATGAGCGAGGGACAGAAGATAAACTCATTCTTCACATTATATTGCACGAGTGGGATTCAGAAAAACGGGGAATGGAGATCATTTTATTGGACAAAGCATTAGTTGTAATGCTGTATTAAATGTTTGCAATTAATTTAGGGGGTATAGCCGATACTGAGGAAAAATACAACAAAATAAAAAAAGAGTTTAATAAGCTTGCTGAAAGGCGGTGTAAATGGGCATTGAATTTCCATATTGAAAGGTGTGAGGTGGTGCATTTTGCGACGGGGAATAAGGAGGCCACATACTGCTTGGAAAATAAAAGTCTGAATGGGGTGGAAGAGCAAAGGGATTTAGGGGTACAGTTTGACAAATCATTAAAAGTAGCAACGCAGGTTGACAAGACCATAAAAGAGCAAACACAGCACATTCTAGAGGAATAGAATTGAAAAGGAGATAAGTTATGTTGAACTGTAAATTAAACTGCCAAACCTACTGCCAAACTATTAAACCTTCCCTTTCTGAAATCCGTGCTGACTATACTTTATTATATTTTTGGTTTCTAGAAGTATTTCTATTGCATCATTGAGTAAAGGATTCCATGATCATTCCTACCACCGAACTTTAGTTAACTGGTCTATAGTTCCCTGGACTTGTTCTATCTCCTGTTTCAAAATATAAGAATCACATTAACTGTCATCCAGTCCACTGGCACTATTCCTTTCTGGAATGATTTTTGGGATATATGTAACAGTGCCTCTGCTATCTCTTCCCTTGTTTCAATTAATATGTGCGGATGCAATCCATCTGGACCAGGAGTTCTACCACCCTTTCTAACTTAAATGTCTTGATATCTTTATTGACCTCTTTCTCTAATATCATGTTCACCCTGTTAATCTCCCGGGTAAATACTGAGGCAAGTAATAATTCAATATTTGTGGAATTTCGCTGACGTTACCTGTGAGCTTATCTTGTGAATCCCTTAGTGGCCCTCAAGATATTCTGATTTTCCTTTTGTTATTTTTGTGACTGTAGAATAATTTACTGTTACTTTTTATATTCCTTGATAATTTGATTTCGTGGTTCCTGTTTGCTTCCCTAATTGTTTTTGTGACTTCTTCCTAACCTCTTCCTATTCGCTTTTGCCATCCCCTTATTTAATATCTATGAATGAGAAATTCTACCAGCTTGTTGTGTCTGTTCAGGGGCTGATGTTTGGGAACTATTTATTGTATATAATTAAAGTGCCAGAAACCAAAAGGGAGCAATTCAGTCCGAAAATGCACAGAAACACTCTATTTCTCCCTCTGAGTGAAATAAGGCGCTATAATGGTGAGTATCGCTGCCTTCCAAGCAGTTAATTCCAAAAGGTTTGAATCCCAGCACGCTGAATTCAGCAACACCAAGACTGGATCCGAACTTAATGATGTTCAGAGCGATAATTTCTCCAAACAGGTCTAATTTATATAAAAAATACTTTTAAAATTCATTTCTTCCCCGATAACGATGAATTTAACTCTGTTCCTTTGTATTATTATTTGCCCTGATTTGTACGGTGGATACGGGACACAATTGCCCGGATTAGTGAAATTAATTGATTTTCTGAAGTTTATCCCTCTGCTGATTCCCGTTCCTTATTTAAATTAGGTCGGATTAACCTTTCTGATCTATAGAAGGGTCATTGACCTGAACCGTTAACCCGAGCTTCCCTTCTCCACAGATGCTGCCGGACCAGCTGAGTCTTGCCAGCATTTTCGGTTTTAATTTTTTCTATATTTTATCCCTTTCACTTTTGACGGTCGCCGTTGAATCTTCCAGATTTGCGCTCAGTTTTTATTTGTGTTTCAGTTCGGTTTATTTGAATTAATATAAATCGTGTCCTGAGAAATCAGACAGAAACATTGCGCAATGTAGAGTGATTCAGTCTGTACTAATGGAATTGACACTCTAACTTTCAGTCAGACACTGCAAGAGATTTTTGGACTGGTTTGTAATGTGTAGCTTTGTCTACACTAATAGGATTCATACTGTTTGTTTTAGTATGATAATGTATGAGATTTTTGGACGATATATAATGTGTAGCTCAGTCTGCACTAATTGAATTAATACTGTACCTTTCAGAATGATAGTGTGTAATATATTTAGGCTGGTTTGTAAGGTGTCGTTCACTCTGCACTAATGGAATTGATACTGTATCTTTCAGTTTGACACTGAATGTGACTTTTGAATGTGAACCTCAGTCTGCACTAATGGGATTGATACTGTATCTTCCAGTACGATGCTCGATGTGATTTTTTGACTGGTATGCAATGTGTAGCTCAATCTGCAGTGATGGAATTGATTCCGTATCTTTCAACCTGACACTGAAAATTTTGGACTGTTATGTGACGTGTAGCTCAGTCTGCACTAATGGGATTGATACTGTATCTTTCAGTCTCATACTGTATGAGAATTTTGGACTGGTATCTAATGTGTACCTCAGTCTACAGTAAAGGAATTGAAATGGACATTTCATTTTGGCACTATGAGGTTTTTGGACAAATATGTGAGTCAAATTTGGGTAACATCGGAACTGGTATCTAATTTGTATCTCAGTGCATAATATCGGCATGAATACTGCATCTTTAAACTCATAATGTGTGAGAGTTATGGGCTAGTATTTAATTTGAATCTCGGTGTACACTATTGTGATTCATTCTGTACCTATCAATCAGGACTACGTGTCAGTTCTTTCTGGGATTAAATTTGTAGCTAAGGCTGAACTAATGTGAGATTGACACAGAGCCTTTCAATCTGATACTGGGTGTGGTTTTGGACTGGGAATTATTTATCTGCCGGTCAGCGGTACTGAGTTGTTGTGAAATGGAAATTCCGTCTGTCTCTCCTACTCTGTTTGTCTGTTTGGATTGGGATCAGTGTGGGACTGACTATTTCTGCTGTCTGAGACTGTGGGGCTGGTGACCTGTCTGTGTCTTTCAGCTCTGTGAGTGATAATGTACCGACTGTGTGTGAGAAGGAGCTGGCTGCACTGACTGCTCCTTGTGCCTCGGGTGGAGTAAACATCACATTGATTCTGGGTCCTTCAAGGATTTGCCTGTCGGAAGAAAAAATATCGCTTGAAAATTAACAACATGTGAATTAGAAAATACAAAAGTGAACAATTGAATCTCTCTGTTAATAATCTTTGTAATATCCACAAATGAAAACCAGCGATACAAACAGTGTCAGTTTCTGGCTTCACTGCAGTGCTGCAGCACTCAGCTCCTGCACACCAGGTATGTTGGGCTGTTTTCCAACAATTTCTTGACATCCAGACACAATCCAACCCCTGCACTGATCCATGAATGGGTCTACCCGATTGGGCGGGGACCTTTGTGCAGGTCAGATTTCTAATCCCCTCTCCCATGGGACTAACCACTAAACCTAAACAAAACAGCCACTGTTTAAAATGTGTCCTTCAAACTTCTTACCTGATGCCTGCAATCGATGCTATTTTTATAACTCCCCATATCCTTACTGTCCGGCTCTGTTCACTGTTCAATAACAAACACTAACGGTTAATGGGCAGGTGTGAAAAATCAGATTTAATTCCTGCCAATTGCAAACACGCTCACACTGCACATTATCCGGTTTCACCAATTAGTACCGATTTGTTGCAGTTCTGCTTCCGGCCAGTAGATGTCCCCAAACCCCGGGACATTGAAGTTTGCAGATGAGAGAGGGACAGAAGAGAAACTCATTCTTCACATTATATTGCACGAGTGGGATTCAGAAAAACTAGGAATGGAGACGTGCTGCAAGTACATTTTGTGAGACCAAACACTATTTGTAATGCTGTGTTAAATTCTTCTAATTAATTGAGGGGGTATTGTCTATACTGAGGAAGACTGTGACAAAATAACCTTGCAGAACGGCAGTTTCAATGGCCATTGAATTTCAATATAGAAAGGTGTGAGGTGGTGCGTTTCACTTGGGGGAATAAGGAGGCCACATACTGCTTAGTAAAGAAGAGTCGAAACGGGGTAGAGGAGCAATGTAAATCGTGTCCTGAGAAATCACAGAGAAATACTGTGCAATGTACAGTGAAAAATAAAGCGATAAATTCACAACTATCGAATGAGTAAAACAAAAACCTTATTTTGAATCAATTGTCTTCATTTTTCACTATCATACGAGAGTAATAGTTGCAGACAGAGACTTTCCTCACATTGCACATTGTCCTGTTTCTGCAACCATGACAGATGATGTGAATTTGTTCCGCTCTTTTACAGTTCTCGTGTACGTCCAGTCGAGGTCAGTCTCAGGTACTGTGCATGAGAGTGGGGTTTAATCTCCATCTGTCTGTCTCTGGGACTGTGTATGAGAGTGGGGTTTATTCTCGACCTGTCTGTCTCTGGTACTGTGCGTGAGTTTGGGATTCATTCTGTATCTATCAGTCTCCACTACTGAGTGTGAGCGTAGGGTACATTCTGCATCTATCAGTCTAAGGTACGACATAAAAGTGATGGATTCATTCTGTATCTGTTTATCTCCAGTACCTGTCAGTCTCTGGTACTGTCTGTGAGTGTTGGATACATTCTGTATCTGCCATTTGCTGCTATTTTATCTCAGTGTGGGATTAATTCTGTAATTCAGTCTCTGAGACAATGTGCAAGTCTGGATTAATTCTGTATTCTTATTTCAGATTACAGTATCGGATGTGAAACTGTATTTTTAATACTTTAAAGTATATTCAGTTCTTCGAGTATTTAATTTGTTAATATGGATACACTTTTCGATTTTCTTTAATCAAACAACGTGTGTGAGTTTTGGAGTCGTGTTCCATCTTAATCTCTGAACTATATTGTGAATGATAATGTACTTTTCAGTCTTTTCATGTTGAAATTACAGGACTGGTATGTAATGTGTAGCTCAGTCTGCGATAATGGGATTAATTCTGTATCTGACTCTAACACTGTATGAGATTTTTGGACTGATAAGTAATATGTAGCTCATCCTGCACTAAAGGAATTGATACTGTATCTATCAGTCTGATATTGTATGAGATTTTTGGACTGGAATGTGATGTGTAGCTCAGTCTGCAATAATGGGATTAAGTCTGTATCTGAGTCTAACACTGTATGAGATTTTTGGACTGGTATGTAATATGTAGCTCTTCCTGCACTAAAGGAATTGATACTGTATCTATCAGTCTGATAATGTATGAGATTTTTGGACTGGAATGTGATGTGTTGCTCAGTCCTCAATAATGGAAGTGATATTGAATCATTCAATCTGATACTCTGTGAGATTTTTGGACTGGTGAGTAACATATAGTTCAGTCTGTGCTAATGGATTTGATGTTGTATCTTTGAGTCTGATACATTATGAGATTCTTGGACTGCTATATAACGTGTGGCTCAGTCTGCACTCATGGAATCGATACTCTCTCTTTCAGTCTAATATTTTATGGGATTTTCAGTCTGGGATGTAATGTACAGCTCAGGCAGTGCTAATAGAATTGAAGCTGTATCTTCCAGTCTGATCATTTATGAGGTTTTTGGACTTTTATGTATTGTGTAGCTCAGTCTGTACCAAAGGAATTGATAATGTTTATTTCAGTATAATGCTGTATGAGTATTTACCAATATATCTAATATGTTGCTCAGTCTGAACTAGTGGAATTGATACAGTATCTTTCAATCTGACACTATGAGATCTTTGGACAGGTATGCAATGTGTAACTCAGTCTGCAGTAATGTGACTGTGACATTCATTCTGTATCTGTCAGTTTGTGGTACTGTGTGTGAGTGAGATACAGTCTGTTCCTGGTACTCTATATGAGTATGAGATTCATTCTGTATCTGTCAATTTCTGGTACTGTGTTTGAGTGTGAGATTTATTCTGTATCTGTCATCTCTGGTACTGTGTGTGAATGTGGGATTTATTATGTGTCTGTGCGTCACTTTACTGTATCTGAGTGTGAGATTCATTCTGTATCTGTATGTAACTATTTTCTCAGATTACATTATGGTATTCAATACTGTACTTTAATAACTCAATGTTTAAATAATTTTTCTCATTATTTAATTGGTAAATTTGGAAAAACTTCAGGATTTGATGCTGGAGGTTTTAATCAAATAATTTGTGTGCTTTTGGACTACTATTAAATCTGTATCTCTGTGAGTAATATTGTGAATGATAATATATCTTTCAAACTGTCATGATGACATTTTTGAATTGCTATATCATGTGTAGATCAGTATGCACTTAGGGAATTGAAACTGAATTGTTAAATTTTATTTTATAACATTTTTGGACTGGTATGTAATGTGTATCTCTGTCTGTGCTAATATAATTGATACTGTATCTTTAAATCTCATACTATGAGTATATTATAAACTGGTATCTAATTTGTTTCTCAGGTTACACTGTCACAGGATTTCTCAATCTGATACTATACATGATTTTTGGACTTGCAATTTGTATTCGAATGATACACTATTCGAATGGATGCTGCATGTATTAAACTCACGTGTGTGAGCGAGTTCTGAACAAGTATTCAATTTGAATCTCGGGGTATCTGGTATTTATTTCATGGCTAATGTTGCCCTTTTGTGAAATTGACAATCTGAAAGCGAGACTTTGGACTGGGATTTTTGTAACTACCTTCCAGCGGGACTGAGTTCTGGAGAAATGGAACAGTGTCTGCCTCACCTGCTCTGTTTGACTGTTGGATTGAAAATGTGTCTCTGGAACTTTGGGATCCGTGTGGGACTGACTACTTCTGCTGTCTGAGACTGTGGAACTGATGAGCTGTCTGCGTCTCCGTGCTCTGTGAGTGATAATATACATACTGTGTGTGAGAAGGAGTTGGCAGCACTGTTCCTTTGCCTCGGGTGGACGTAATTTCACATTTAATCTGGCTCCTTCAAGGGTTTGCCTGTAAAAAGAAACGTATCTCTTGTAACTCAAGAACAGGTGAGGTGGAAAATACAAAACTGATCAGTTTAATATCTGTTAATAATTATTTTGAATATCCACAAATGAAAACCAGCGCTACAAACAGTATCAGTATCTGATTCCACTGCAGCACTGCAGCACTCAGCTTCTGCACACCAGGTGTGTTGGGCTGCTTTATAACAATTTAGAGACATCCAGACACAACCCAACCCCTGCACTGATCCATGAATGGGACTACGTGATGTGCGGGTCAGGTTTCCAATCTCCTCACCCATGGGACTAACCGTTCAACTGAAAGCAAACAGCCTTTGTTTGAAATGTGTCCTTCACACTTCTCACCTGGTGCCTGCAATAATATGCTCTTTGTATAACTCTCCACATCCTCACTGTCCGACTCTGTTTCCACTCTTCACTGTCCAATAACAACAAACAGGGTGAGGCTGGAACTTAACCAGGAACATTCACTGCTGGTTTGGGGAGAGAAAGCATCAATGATTTTAAATAGTAGGTTCTTCCCATTCTGTCTCCCTTCCCCTGGACACACGCTGTACACACACAGCCCGAGAATGACCTCTCACTTCCCCCGCTCACTCCATTTTCAGGGACCAGTTCCTGATCCACTCCGCCTCTGACAAAACAGCCCCCGGACTCCCCCTGACCTTCCCCCGGATTCAATGCCGATCTCTGAGCCCATCTGCGGACACGGTCCCGATGCGATGAGCTGCTGTAACGAGGCTGCTCTTTGCTCCCTTCCTCCGGGGGCCGTGATCTCTCCATTCCCGGCTGTTTTAAACCGTCTTCTTCCGCTCACTGAGGGAATGGCGCCCACTGGCCGAGCTGGGGGAGGGGAGCGCGCATGCGCTCTTCTGCTCACCCACAACCAGCCCTGGGGGCTGGGCTGAAACACGCATGCGCAGATATCTGGTTTAATTCCCAATACAAAAATCGATGGAGACTTTCCCCAATTGGAATTTTTCAGAGTCTGAGCAATGGAAGTGGGGCTGGGGGAAAGGTCAGAGGGAATGGGGTCCACAGGCAGTGCAGGAACAGGCACCAGAATGGGAAACAGATGGGATTCCACCAGTGCCGAACGCTGGAATCCAGACTGACTTTACAATCTCCATCCATTAAACTAGATGTTTCCATCCCTGCTGTTCCTGTCCATATCTTTTAATGGTAAAGCGCCGTTCATAGATAAAGTGGGCGGCTGTGGAATGAGCTATTCAATTTTGGCCCCTCTACTGATAAATAAACGTGTGACTCCGAAACTGGAGGGAGGATTTCTCAAACCAATCTTGGAGAAACATGGGAGGAAAGTGGGAGTTGGTGTATTTGCTGGGACCGTGTGGGATTAATATCTGACAGCAACAATCCCAGATTAATTTAACCGGAGTGAAATTCTCGGTCACTAAGAGTAATATCGAACAGCCTTGAGCTGGAAAACTTCAGATGGTACAACAGGCAAAAGAGGGTTAAATGTGGCCCATTGTTTTTGTCACTCTCTGCACTGTCCCTGAGTGTGGGATTAATAGTGTTTCTGTCCCTTGTACAATATCAGTGAGAGATGAAATTGCATCTTCTGTCTCACCAGCGCGATCTTTCTGGATAAAATGGAACTTTACCGGTCAGTCTGGAACTAATACTGTTTACGTCTGTCTGTCACTGTGTCTCACCACTCTCTGTCTCTCTCCCCGTGTCTTCCTCCCTCTCTCTCGCTGGTGCTGAATATGAAGGTGGATATTGCTATTGTGCGTGATTTAGACACTGATAGGAGTCTAAGACTGATACTGTTTCTCTCTCTCCAGTGCTGGACATGAAGGTGGGTTACTATCTGATATAAAACAGGGAGAAGGAGATGTCCGGGCCGGGCCTCACTGTAACTGGGGATGTGTTCGGCTTCAGTCCCAGTTCATGGTCATCATCTTTTCACAGATTGAGGGCGAGTGTCTTTGTCAGACGGTAACGCTGGCGAAGCTACTTTTAGTTGCCACTTTTAGTAATTTGTGTATCTGTAGCTCTCGATCCCATTGCTCCTCTATCCTGTTTAGACTTATTATCCAAACAATATGTGACCTCCTTATTCTTCATTCTGCAAGTTTATTAATGTCCTCTTGCATTTTGACACATTCTTCCTTTGTATTAACTGTACCCCCCAATTTGGTATCATCGTCAAATTTTGAAATTGTACTTCCGATTCCCGAATCCAAATCGTTAATGTTAATTGTGAACAGCAGTGGTCCCAGCACTGATCCCTGTGTTAAACCACTTCCCACTTTTTGCCACTCCAAGCAGCTAACCGTAACCCATATTCTCTGTTTTCTGTTTTGTCGCCAGCTTGCTATCCATTCCGCTACCTGTCCCCTGACTCCACGTAGACTGAACTTTGCCATGATTCTACAATGCGGTACCTTATATAAGGCTATCTGAAAATCCAAATATATTACATCTACCAGGTTACCCTTATTTACTCTTACTGTTAATTAGTCAAAGGAATTAATAAGATTGGTCCTGACCTTGTCCTGTTATTAGATTAAATTTTGGACGCTTCACTTCTTTTTGATGCTCACAGCGCTTTTCTTCGGCAACAGCACGGCCTGGATGTTAGGCAGCACCCCGCCCTGAGCGATGGTCACCCATCCCATCAGCTTGTTGAGCTCCTCGTCGTTGCGGATGGCCAGCTGCAGGTGTCTGGGGATGATGCGGGTCTTCTTGTTGTCCCGGCCCGCGTTGCCGGCCAGCTCGAGGATTTCAGCCGTCAGATGCTCGAACAAAGCAGCCAGATAGACCGGGGATCTGGCACCCACACGTTCAACGTAGTTCCCCTTTCGCAGGAGCCTGTGAACACGGCCCACAGGGAACTGCAGTCCGGCCCGGGATGAGCGAGACTTGGCCTTGGACCGAGCTTTACCGCCGGTTTTTCCTCTTCCAGACATTTCCACAATACTTTCACAATGAATTAAGTATTTCCTCCCCCACTCGCCCTTCTTATACCTTCTGGAGGAGTACAGTGGGGCCACTTGTGATGGGTCTCTCTCAGAGTGTTTACACTGCCCGCTCACCCTCACTAATATTGTATCTTTCAACTGCTGTAATATTGTCCTTTAATAATATTGCTACTCTGCCTTCATTCCCTATTTCCCTGTCCTTTCAAAAGATCTTATCGGCTTGAATATTAAGCTGCCACTCGTGCCCAGCTGGTCGTCCGGTCTCTGTAATGATTTAATGTAACTATTTAACTTTACTCAATGGCTGATGTGAGCTGCGGCAAAATGTTTTTCCAACTGGTGAAGTATTGCAGTTATCGACTGTCTCTTCAGTCCGAGAAAAGGTGAAGAATTACTGGCTGTTCTGTAATTTCCATTGATTGGGGGTTGGCGACATCTACTGGGCGGAAACGGGAACTGCAACAGAGCGAGAAAGGATCCGTCAGAAACCAGTTGAAATGAAGGACAAAATCCAAAAGCCTGCAGTGTCTGTTTAGGGTTTAATGTTTAGGAACTATTTTATGGCGGTAGATGGTCAGCGATGGTGGTATAGTGGTGAGCATAGCTGCCTTCCAAGCAGTTGACCCGGGTTCGATTCCCGGCCATCGCTATTAATTCACTTCCTTTTGAAACTAGAAGTTTGTCATCGAATTTGATGCAGTTCAGCTGGATATTGTTTCCAAAATATAAACCGCTGTAATTACATTAAAATGTTTTCAATGTTCATTTCTTTTCCCTATAGAAGGAACAGAGGAAAAACATACTGAGAATGGTGAGTTAGCAAGGGTCGAATGAGAGTGAGGAAGTCAAATGATATGTCAGCCTTTATTGCAAGGGTGTTGGAATATAAAAGTAAGGAGGTCTTGCTGCAATTGTACTATGTTGAAATATTGTGTAATATTGGCTTATATTCGCTGGAGTTTAGAAGAATGGTAGGTGATCGCATTGAAACGTATAAAATTCTTAGTCGGTTTGACAGGGTAGGTGAAATTACCCTGCTGGAGAATCAAGAACTAGAGGTCATAGTCTCAAGATAAGGGGCCGGCCATTTAGGATCGAAATTAGGGAGAATTTCTTCACTGAAAGTGTTGTGAATCTTTGGAATTCTCAACCCCAGAGGGCTGTGGATGCTCAGTCGTTGAATATAATCAAAGCTGAGATCGATAGATTTTTGCAGTCCAGGGGAATCGAGGCATATGTGGATCCAAGTACAGATATCACCAACAGTGATTACTAAATCACTAAAAATAAGTTAAAATGGAGATGAAATTTTGATCTTTATCTCAAGGGAACGGAAATAAAAAGGAGTGGAAGTTATATAACAGTTATACAGAGCTCTGGTTAGTCCTCATTTAGAGTACCGTGTTCAGTTCTGGGCAACGAACTCTCTATAATGGCTTGGAATGAGAAGGAGTTTTTCTCTTTGGGATTCTATGCAATGGGAGGGAATAGGAAAGGGTTTGGTCTTTTCGGATTTTTTCCAGTGGGAGTGAAAGAGAAGAGGTTTGTTCCATTGAGATTCATTCTGCGTGCTCTTGCGTTTACTGGGGAGACCTGTATGTTGCCAAATTGCTTTGTTTTTAACATTGTGCCCCCTCGTTTTACCCTAAATAGAAAAGTATAAATATAATGAAACATTGAAAGGAAATTCTTCAGATATCAGGTT
This sequence comes from Heptranchias perlo, assembly GCF_035084215.1. Lineage (NCBI taxonomy): Eukaryota > Metazoa > Chordata > Chondrichthyes > Hexanchiformes > Hexanchidae > Heptranchias > Heptranchias perlo. The sequence continues at coordinate 7,490,177 of NW_027139442.1, read as the reverse complement.
ATCAGCGGAGCTTATAAGGCCGGTAGCTGCTCGCCAGAGAATGCTGAGCCCGATTGACAATATCAGCTCACTGCCATTAAATGGGTACGGTCACAATACAAACCCAGGAAAATAAAATGAATCAAAACTGGACATCAAATAAGAAAAGGGCAAACATTTATTTCATAAGTAGATGATATGTCACAGGCAGTCTTGTCGTCAAAACTTGTGATTGCGTGAAATTGATTGGTTGAATGTTGGACTGAAATTTACTTTCACCTCTGTATTCGGTAGTTTCCGTTGGGCAAATAGCAGGCAATCATTTCACAGGTAATATCCGGTTAGGCAGATGGCAGGCTGTCATTTCACAGGTAATTTTCGTTGGGCAGATGGCAGGCAATCATTTCACAGGTAATTTCCGTTAGGAAGATGGCAGGCAGTCATTTCATTCTGTGGAGCGATGGCCTTTTTCTAGTGGAATACACTTTCAGTTATGTTTACTTTTTCCGAGCAACTGCAAGGACACGCTCTTCCTCGCCTCCAAGCCACGGTTTGTGGTGCTGGTGTAAGTCCAGTATCAAGGGGAAAGGAGTCGGGGGCGTCTTAATCATCAAACTTTATTTCCCCAAAATTAATCGTTTTGTAAGAAGAGAAAGAAGTTCTTCTGCAACAGAAAGTTCAATTGATGATGGACGCTCTTCTGCCATATCGACCGGGTCTGAACCACCTCTGAATCACCGACCACATCGAGGATGAATCAGTATCGTGAGGCTTTTTTGAAATGTGGTTTCATCAATTGTGCAAACGCAAACCAAGATCGAAAGCCCCAGTGTGTTAATTTTAGCGAGGTGCTTGGAAACAAGAGTTTAAAACTCGTCAAAATTAAAAAGTCATTTATTGACAAAACATGGGGAACTCGTTGATCACACGCTTGAATATTTTTAAAGGAAGAAACAGGGATTAAAGTTATCAGCACAAGTTCTTAGTCTGTCAACTGCTCTGAATGATAAGGCACAACTGGTGTCATATTTAGTCGCATATCGTGTGGAAAAAGAGAAAATGGCCCATACAGTTGGCGAAAAACTTATTCTTCCAGCATCTCTGGATATGGTGCGGACAATCTTTGTCGAGAAGCCTGCTGAAAAATTGAGAACCATTCCTCTCAGTGATAACACAATGTCTCGGCGAATATGTTCTATTGCTGACCATTTAGAAGCCAAGCTTATTACTAGGTTACAGTCAGCCGGGGATTTTGCTATCCAACTTGTCGAAAGTACTGATATTTCAAATTGTGCAACACTGTTAGTTTCTGTGAGATATGTCGGGCAAGATGACTTAATGGAAGTTTTGTTGTGTTGTCTAACTTTACCAACAAATAAAACAGGAGCAGAGATATTCGAAGCACTGCATGACTGTGTAGATGGAAAATACAACTTGGACTGGGCTAATTGCAAAGAAATTCCAAGTGATTGTGCAGCAAATATGACAGGTAGAAATAGCGGAGTTGTGAGATGAATATCTGAGGCAGCTGGTAATGATGGTTAGAATCACTGTTTCATTCACCACGAGGCTTTGGAGCCCAAGGCTGTTCCCCCTGATCTGATGGCAGTACTGAAGGAAGTAGTGAAAATTGTTAATTTCATTAAAGGAAGCTCACTGTACTGCAGGCTTTTTGAAGCATTATGCTCAGAAATGGGAGCTGAGCTTACTCATTTACTGTTTCACACTGAAGTACGATGGCTGTCACGGGGCAGGGTGCTTACAAGGGTTTACGACCTCAGGAAAGAGATTCACATTTTTCTGGTAGAGAAACATTTAATTTTGCAAATGTATTTTATGATGACAGTTGGTTAATGAAGTTGTCTTACCTGGCTGACATGTTCTCAATTTTAAAGGAACTGAATTTGAAGTTACAAGGAAGAGGCAATGAATTGTTTCGACATTGTGAACAGATAAAAAACATTCCAGAAGTCATTAGAACTGTGGCAAGCCCGACTGAAAAGTAATCTCCCGAGATATTCCATGTTCCCAACACTGTTACAACACATTGAGGAGAACAGCACCAATGAAGGTAAAGTGAATGAAATGAAATGAAATGAAATGTGTCATACAGTTACATCTCGCTGCTCTGTCTGACAATTTTTGTCGCGACTTCTCTGCAGAGGGATTTGAAAATTTGAAGGAAAATCCTGAATAGAAAATTAAACTAAACTTCATGCCTGAGCAAGAAAACGAGCTGGTGCGACTCACTGAAAACACGCCACAAGTCATTCAGTGTGTCTTCTTTTTGGCTCAGTGCTTTCAAAGAATATCCTCTGTTGACTAAGATTAGTGTTCTGTTTTGCTGCCATTCACAACAGCCTACATGTGCGAACTGGGATTTTCGACTTTGAGAATGTTAAAAACAAGAGAAAGAAACCGAGTCAACAGCGCACCTGATATGAATGTCGAGCTTTCATCTTGTGATCCAGATTGGAATGAGGTCATGAACAACAGGCAGACCCATCCGTCACATTATTTAAGTGAAACTCAACCTGATCTTTTATTTACTGTATTTATACTGTAATTAAAATGTTTTTCAAGTAACGTCGATGTCTAATTTTATTTATTACTTGAAGTGAAGTGAAGGGCGAGCATGCATTGACCTTTATTGGGATTTGATGAAAACTCCAGTCAGAAGATATTATTTTTTGGGTCCCTGGGGGAAGTGTTTTTCTTCCACTGAGTCACGAGAAAAAAAATTGAAAATAAATGTTCTACATTGTACGGTCAGTGTCTGTTTAGCAAACCAGCTCTGAATTCCTCAGTCTGTATTTCGAGAAACGGTTCTGTGCGCGACGCGGGCAATAAAACACTAACCGACGCATGGAGACTAATGGCTGCCGGAGGCCCCACAATCCGCCATGCCCCAGAAACCCCTCTATCTCTCGAACGCGCTGACTTCCCGCTCAGACTGCGCATGCTCCCCAGGCCCGCCGTGCATTCTGGGAAGGCATCGCTCCTTTCCTTTGTTCGCGAGTCCGACTCGGTGGAAACGGGAGAAAAAAACGGGAAGCGGCGGGTAGGACGGGGGAGGCGCTGGGTGATGGGTGTAATGGAGTCCCGGGACCCCCGCCCGCCCGATCCCCCGGGTCTCCCGGCTCTGATTCGGGGCCTGAGCCGCACTCGGTGTTGCTGAGACTCCGCTCAGTGTAAATGCAGGTTGTTGTTGATCTGCTCCCGTTGGCCTCAGCTTTGCCGGACGGAATCAGCCAGGGACGGTGACTGTGCTGCTCCCCATAGGTGAAACGCCCGCAGCTCGCTGTACAGGCTCACAGTTGCAGAATTACCACTTGGCCGGGTACTGGAGGGTAAACTGTGACTGGGCTCGAAACCCAACATCACGCAGAACCTTCAGGAGAGAAAGGGAGGAAAAATAGATCCTGCAATGAATCTGGATTTCAAACAGCGAGGAAGTGTCACGGAGGGATAGTGTGTGGGATGGGGGAATTCAGTGTTTAATTGGGGCAAGGAGGGATAGTGTGGGACGGGGGATTTACAGCTTAATGAGAGCAACGAGGGAGAGTGTGTGGGACGGGGGATTTACAGCTTTAAAGGGGCAAGAAGGGAGAGAGTGTGGGACGGGGGATTTACAGCTTAATAGGGGCAAGGAGGGAGAGTGTGGGACGGTTGATTTACAGCTTAATAGGGGCAGGGTGGGAGATCGTGTGGGACGGGGATTGACCGCTTAATAGGGGCAAGGAGGGAGAGTGTGTTAGACGGGGCATTCACAGCTTAGGAGGGGCAAGGGAGAAAAGAATGTTCCATAGAAACTCGAACTGTGTGTTCTGAATTTCTATCCTGTACTTATGGTGATGAATTATGTAAATGATGAGCACAGATGCGTAGACTAGACGTGTATTCTCTTGAATAAACAAGATTAAGGATTGATCTAATTGAGGTGTTTAAGATGATTAGAGCTTTTGATAGAGTAGATGGAGATAAACTATTTCCTCTGCTGGGAGAGTCCAGAACAAGCGGGAATCATCTTAAAATTGGAGCTCGGCCATTGAGGGGTGACGTCAGGATGCAATTCTTCACACAAAGGGGAGTGGAAATCTGGAACTCTCTTCACTCCAAAAAGCTGTTGAGGCTGGGGGTCAATTGTAAATTTGAAAATCGAGATTGATAGATTTTTGTTTGGCCAAAGTATTAAGGGCTATGATACTAGGTAGGGGAGATAAAGTTAAGATATAAATCAGCCATGATCGAATTGAATGGCGGAACCGGCTCGTGGGGCTGAATGGCCAACTCCTGTTCCAATGTTCCTAAATGCAGCCATCCGCAATAAGATTGTGGATGGCAAGGGCCTTGCTCACAAGTGAACGGACATCTGGAGGGAGATGCGGTGAGAGGAGGTGACTGGTCAGGGAGTGTCAGTAAATGAAGCAGAAATGATAACCGGTCAGGGAGTGTCTGCAAATGAAGGAGAAATGTGATTGTTCAGGGAGTGTCTGTAAATAAAGTAGAAATGGGGACGGTCAGGGAGCGTCTGTCAATGAAGGAGAAATGGTGATTGGTTAGGAAGTGTGTCCAAATGAAGGAGAAATTGTGACTGGTCATGGAGTGTCCGTAAATGAAGGATAAATGGTGACTGGTCATGGAGTGTCTGTAAATGAAGGAGAACTGGTGACAGGTCAGGGGGGGTCTGTAAATGAAGGAGAAATGCTGACTAGTTAGGGAGTGTCTGTAAATGAAGGATAAATGGTGACTGGACAGGGATTGTCTCTAAATGAAGGATAAATGGTGCCAGGTGAGGGAGTGTCTATATATGAAGGAGAAGCGGTGAAGGGTCAGGGAGTGCCTATAAATGAAAGAGTAATGGGGACGGGACAGTGAATGTCTGTAAATGAAGAAGAAATGGTGATCGGTCAGGGAGTGTCTGTAAATGAAGAAAAAATTGTCTGATTAGGGAGTGTCTGTAAATGAAGGAAAAGTAGTGTCTGGTTAGGGAGTGTCTATAAATGAAATCGAAATGGTGACAGGTCAGGGCGTGTCGATAAATGAAGGAGGAATGGTGACGGGTCAGGGAGCGTTTATAAATGCAGGTGAAATGGCGTCTGGTAAGGGAGTATCTATAAATGGGAGAGGACATGGTGACAGGTCAGGGAGTGTCTATAAATGAAGGAGAAACTGTGACGGGTTAGGGAGTATCTATAAATAATGGAGAAATGGTGACTTGTCAGGCAGCGTTTGTTAATGAAGAAGAAATGGTAACTGGTCAAGGAGTGTCTGTAAATGAAGGAGGAACGGCGATTGGTCCGGGAGTGTCTGTGAATGCAGGAGAAATGTTGACAGGTCAGGTAATGTCCATAAATGAAGAATAAATAGTGATGGGCCAGGGAGCGTCTATTAATGAAGGAAAATGCTGACTGGTCAGAGAGAGTTTATAAATGAAGGAGAAATGGCGAAGGGTCAGGGAGCGTTTATAAATGAAGGAGAAATTATGTTTGGTCAGGGAGTGTCTGTCAATGAAGCTGAAATGCTGACTGGTCAGGGACTGTCTGCAAATAAAGGAGAAATTGTGATAGGTCAGGGATAGTCTTTAAATGAAGGAGAAATGGTGAATGGTCAGGGAGATTCCGTCGCAAAATTTGGGAGGTATTACATATGGACTGCTTACAGGCAGCTACAGGGAGCGACATAGTCTCGAAATGAGGGGCAGACCATATACACACAGCAAGAGTGAGCATCTTCAGGAGAGGAGAGGGGAACCAGTGAGTGTAGAACAGAATCCAACCAGAGTCAGCACCTTCAGGGGAGGAGAGGGTTGGGAGCAGTGAGTGCAGAACTGAACCAAGCCAGAACTAGCACCTTCAGAAGAGGAGAGGGAATGTGAGTGTGGAACTGAAACCAGTCCTAGTCGGGATCTTCAATACAGAAAAATTAAATAGAAGGAAAATTGTTGGAAGTGGTGCGATGGATATGGGTTTCAGCAGAGGGAGGAGGGTGAGTGTGTGGGACGGGGATTTACTGTCTTGGGGAATGAGCGGGTAGAATGTTCCATAGAAACTAGAATTGCCTGTTCTGAATTTCTATTCCGTATTCACAGTGAGGACTTTTGTTAGCTCCTTTTACAGGGTATTAGAAGGGGAGGATTTGCAGAAAAGAAACTCAAACCAAACATCACGTCAAGATCTGACAGTCACTCTATTCACCAGCACCTGAAGATTATCGGCCTTAAAATATAGGAGAAATGTTGATCTGTTCCATCCGTGGGAAAAGATTTCAAACATCACTGTGACTGGAATAGCAGCGAGACACACACACCCGAGTGAGAGTGTTCCAGTGCACTGACTGTGGAAAGAAATTTAACCAGTTGCACAGCCTGAAAAAACATCGTACCATTCACAGTGGGGAGAAACCAGACAAATGTTCTCTGTGCAGACGAGACTTGTACTGATCGTCCAACCTGGAGAGACACGAGGACGCCCGCACCATGGAGAAACCGTGGAAATGTGGGGATTGTGGGAGGGGATTCAGTTACTCGTCCCGGCTGGAAACTCATCGACACAGACACACTGGGGAGAGGCCGTTCACCTGCTCCGTGTGTGGGAAGGGATTCACTCAGTCATCCCACCTCATTGAACATCAACTTGTTCACACTGATAAGAGACTTTTTAAATGTTCTGTCTGTGAGAAGAGCTTTAAAAGAAAAAGTGATCTGCTGACACACCAACGCATTCACAGTGGGGAGAGGCCGTTCACCTGCTCCGTGTGTGGGAAGGGATTCATTCAGTCATCCAACCGGCTGACACACCAGCGAATTCACACTGGGGAGAGGCCGTTCACCTGCTCCGTGTGTGGGAGCGGATTCACTCAATCTTCCCACCTCATTGAACATCAACTTGTTCACACTGATAAGTGTATTTTTAAATGTTCTGTCTGTGAGAAGAGCTTTAGAAGAAAAAGTGATCTGCTGACACACCAACGTACTCACACTGGGGAGAGGCCGTTCACCTGCTCCGTGTGTGGGAAGGGATTTACTCGGTCATCCAGCCTACTGACACACCAGCGAGTCCACACTGGGGAGATGCCGTTCACCTGCTCTGTGTGTGGGAAGCGATTCACTCGATCATCCCACCTCCTGAGACATCAGCATGTTCACTTCAAGGAGAGGCCGTTCACCTGCTCCCTTTGCGGGAAGGGATTCGCTCAGTCATCCACCCTGCTGACACACCAGCGAGTTCACACTGGGGAGAGGCCGTTCACCTGCTCCGTGTGTGGGAAGAGCTTCACTCAGTCATCCACCCTGCTGACACACCAACGAGTTCACACTGGGGAGAGGCCATTCACCTGCTCTGTGTGTGGGAAGGAATTCACTTGTTCATCCGGCCACATTGAACACCAACTTGTTCACACTGATAAGAGACCCTTTAATTGTTCAAAATGTGAGAAGAGCTTTAAAAGAACATGGGATCTGATGAGACATGAACGTATTCACATTGAGGAGAGGCCGATCACCTGTTCCGTGTGTGGGATGGGATTCACTCAGTCATCCCACCTGCTGAGTCACCAGCGAGTTCACATGTGACTGCAGGAGTTGGATTCTGCTGTTATTGCTGTATCCAGGACTAAACCACGTTCATTCTGACAGTTGGAGTTTGTTTCTGATGATAATGACCCCCTTTAACTGGGCTGCAGTTTAGTTTTCTGTACAAGTGTCAAATAAATCAGCTTTATTTTAAACACGGTGTTTTTGACCTTCATATCTCGATGATAAAAGAAACAGTTAGATGACTTATGACGACGTGAGCGGAATACGTCTTAGAACTGAGCTCCTCCAACTTTTTAAAATGTGGATCTACAAGATGTCCAAGTCTGACAGGACAGAAAATTCGATTATATCACAGGGTCCACTTCAATCAGCCTGAGCAGGTTTCCACTATCCTTGTGTGAAAAAGAGATTCCTGATTTCAATCCTAGACACCCTAGCTCGAAATGTAAGGTTATGTCCTCTTGCTCTTGATTCTCCCACCAGAGAAAGTAGTTTCTATTCCTACCACATCGAATCCCTTTATTATTTTAAATCCCTGGTTCAGATCACCGCTCAAACTTCTAAACTCAAGGGAATGCAAAACCAAGTTCATGCAACCGGTCCTCATAATTGAACACTTCAAGCCCCAGTATCATTCTGGTGAATCTGCACTGTCCCCCCTCCAAGGCCAATATATCCTTGGTGAGGATCAGTACTCCAGATGGGCTCTGACCAAGGCTCTGTAGAACTGAAGCATCACTTCCTTCCCTTTGTATTCCAGCCCCGAAGATAAAGGCCATTAGTATGTGATTGCTTTTTGTATCTGTGCACTAGCCATTAGTGATTTGTGTACATCGACTCCCAAATCCCTTTGCTCCTCCACCATTCACAGTTTCTCACTTTAAGAAAATACTCCAATGTTTCCTTTTTGCATCCAAAGTGAATCATCTCACACTTCCCAACATTGAACTCCATCTGCCACTGTTTTCCCATTCACTTAAACTTTCCCTTTTTAACTTGCTGCTCCTAACTACACGACGTGCTGTGCCTCATAACTTAGTGTCATCTGGAAATTGGACCTATAACTCTCTATTGCTTCATCCAAGTTACTGATAAATATGGTGAAAAGCTGAGGACCCAGCACAGATCCCTGGCGACACCACTTGTCATATCCCGCCAATGAAAGAACATTCCCTTTCTCCCTACTCTTTTCTCCGACCTCCCAACCAATTCCAACCCATGTCACAAGGTCACTTTCAATTCTGTGCATTTTATTTATTCTAATAATCTCTTGTGCTGAACCTTATCAAATGCATTCTGTAAGTCCATATAGAAAACCTTCATAGACACTCCCCTGTCCACCTTGTTAGTTTCCTCATCAAATACAACTAAATTAGTCAGACATGACCTGCCCTTCACAAATCCAATTTGACTCTCTTTGACCAGCTCATTTCGTCTCTCATGATAGATTTAAGTTTGCTCCCCACAACCGACGTTAAAATGACAGGTCTGTATTTTCCTGGTTTCTCCCTCCCTCCTTTCTTAAATAACGGAGTGACATTTTCAAACGCACAAATCCTGAGTCTGGAGAGGTTTGGAAATTATGTCTAATGAATCTGCAATTTCCCCACATGTTTCCTTCAATTCCCTGGGGTGGAAACCGACAGATTCTGGAGATTTCATTCTTAGTTTGCAGTTATTTATTGATCTGACTGTGTATAACAGGTCTGCGTGTCCCAGCACTGAGTGTGTGTATAACAGGACTGAATGTCCCAGCACTGACTGTGTGTATAACAGGACTGAGTGTCCCAGCACTGAGTGTGTGTATAACAGGACTGAATGTCCCAGCACTGACTGTGTGTATGACAGGACTGAGTGTCCCAGCACTGACTGTGTGTATAACAGGACTGAATGTCCCAGCACTGACTGTGTGTATGACAGGACTGCGTGTCCCGGCACTGACTGTGTGTATAACAGGACTGAATGTCCCAGCACTGACTGTGTGTATAACAGGATTGAGTGTCCCAGCACTGACTGTGTCTGTAAGAGGACTGACTGTCCCAGCACTGACTGTGTCTGTAAGAGGACTGACTGTCCCAGCACTGAGGGTGTGTATAACAGGATTGAGTGGCCCAGCACTGACTGTGTTTTACAGGACTGAGTGTCCGAGCACTGAGCGCAGGGTGCACATTGGTGCAGGAGGAAGTATATGGGTGGGGTCGAATCCATGACAGGGTGGCGAGACTCGAGGTTGTCGGTGGAGATTAAATCGGTTGGAGGAGGTGAGGGTCGTGGAGGGATTTGAACACAAGGATGAGAATTTTAAAATCGATGCATTGCCACACCGGGAGCCAATGTAATAGAACACGAACAGAACAAGACACACACAGAGGTCTCACAACAGCGCATGAACGGTCTCAAAGACCACCTCCCTCCCGGGGTCATGGTCACTCCATCCCGGGGTCGCGGTCCCTCCATCCCTGTGGTCGCGGTCCCTCCGTCCCTGGGGTCGCGGTCCATCCATCCCGGGGTCACGGCCCCTGCATTCTGGGGTCATGGTCCATCTGTCCCAGGGTCACGGTCCCTTCCTTCCGTGGTCACGGTCCCACCATCCCGGGGTCGCAGTCCCTCCGTCCATGGGGTCGCGGTCCCTCCATCCCGGGGTCGCAGTCCCTCCATCCCTGGGGTCGCGATTTCTCGATCCCGGAGTCGACGCCCCGCTGTCCCAGAATCGCGGTCCCACCGTCCCGGGGTCTCGGTCCCTCCTTCCCGTTATCTCGGTCCCACCGTTCCGGGGTGTCGGTCCCTCCATCCCGGGGTCTCGGTCCCTCCGTCCCGGGGTGTCGGTCCCTCCGTCCCCGGGGTTGCGACCCCATTAACGCCGCTCGGGCCTGAAGTCGGAGGAGCTGTAGCTCGGGCCGCCCTCACTGCGCCATTCGAAGGCCCCGGGGCCCAGGCCACTTCCAAGTGCGGACCCTCCCTCTGTCGGTCTCGCCCCGCCCACAGCAGCGGCCGCTCGCCAGCCGACCCGAGGCCGCCATCATCATCCTCCCAGCAGGCGCCTGTTGCTAAGGGAACGCGGTGCAAGCGCGGCGTCTCTCGGGCCGGAGATGCATATTCGCATCGCGATGTCAGCGCGCAAAGGGGAGAGACGGTACCGCATGTCACGTGATAGGAGGAGTCAGCCCAGGACGCAGGCGGGCGGAGGTGAGTGCTGTCAAAGGGCCCGGAGTCAGCACTCACTGCGCACAGGGTTAGGATAATTTGTTCAAAAAATAAAAATAGAAATGTACAAAAAAGTGAAAAAATTGCAAATTCAATAATCTGAATTAAAAACAGAAATGTCCAAAGTCACATAAGGCGAATGGTTTGGGTCCTCCCGCCACTATTAGACTTCTCCACCTGGGGCACTGGATGAGCAGAATGCTTGAATGTAATTTTTTTAATGCAGAGGTTGCTGGATGTATGGAATGGACCAGCGAGGGAGGCAGTGGGGCCTGATTGTAGCAGCAAATTCCAGAGAGTGAACTAAGTACCTGATAGCGCTACCTTGGGATCTGACAGCCTAGAAATTGGAATCTTTCATTCATTTTTTACACTTGTGCACTTAATTTTATTGATTGGTGTACCTGGACACCCAATCCCCTCCGCTCCTCTGCAGTCCCTATTTTCTCACCATTAAGAAAATACTCCCTATTTCTCACCTGATGCCTGCAATGAATGATATTTGTATAAATTCCCACATCTTTACGATTCGGGTCTGTTTCCACTCTTCAGTGTCCAATAAGAAGAGACATAGTGAGACTGGAACTTATTTTTAATATTTTTAAATATACTTTATTTCATAAAATTCATGGATACACACAGTTCAATGTAAATTTTGCAATTACAATTCAAAACAAATACAATACAAATCACACGATTCCATTATTACCAGTCAAAACACAGGACATATCTTCTAACACATGCTGTACAATACAAGGTGGGATAGCCTTACACGGTTGCCTTTACCCATAAAGCCTTTGTGTAGGCCACACCTCGCTTTAGTGTGCACCTCAGCATGAAATACTGGACCTTGGAGTGTGCCAGTGGCCAACACTTAACCGCGGACAGTTCCCTCGACTGGAAGACCAGCAGGTTTCGGGGGAACAAAGGGCCTCCTTCACCGAATTGATGGTCTTCCAGCAGCAGTTGATATCTATCTCGTTGTGCATCTTGGACAACTGCCCATAGAGCACAGCGTCCTGTGTTACCGAGCTGTTGGAGATGAACTCCTCTTTGACTCCACGGTATATGGGTTCAGTCTCCGTGGAGGGGGTTATCACCTTTTACCCGAATACACGGATCCATTAGCCCACATTCATGTTCGTGTTTGGCAAACACTGTCTGATGTCTTTAACACATCTGCCGAACCTTGGGGTCAGTGACGTTGGGGATAATTTCACCTTCACTGCTTGGGAGTAGAAATTAAAATCGGCCGCTTCTATAAGGGGCGAGAGTTCCGATCTTCCAGTTCATTCCCCAGCGATGGTGAAAATTTCCCACCACGTGTTATGAACCGATGCAGTTTGAGAAAATGGACCAGCTTTTGGGCTTCGAAGATTGATTCTAGAGCGTAGGTCAGGAAAGGTGTGGCCGATTTTATGTATCCCACCTGGCCGAAATGGGGTGGATGAGGCTAGTAAATGGTGTCAGGTCACTTACCGCCGCTTTAACGCTGGCGTTCCTGCCTCCACCATCGTGGGTAGGGTCCTGAGAAGAGCGGCCAGAGCAACACTCACCTGTTTCCGTTAAGGCCACGTGTAATATGTAAATCAGAGTATGATGACGTACACGGGACACCATTTAATGTTGGGCACAAATGGATGGTGGAGCCGCGCTTTCGATGGGCATTGAGTGGTCCAGAACACCGAGAAGTTTCTTTTTAACTCATATTTTGTGGGGCAAGGAGGAGCAGGAGAGCTTTCCCTTGGCATGCTTCTGTCGTGAGAAATCTCCCGGTCCCTGATCGTCTCAGAAATGTATCCTGAGGTTTCCTTATAGATCTGTGTAACCAGGCCCAGCCTCATGTCCCATTAAAAACCCGGCAGTGAGTAAACATTGCTGCACAGCAGTTCAGAGAGGAAACGATCTCCGGAACTCCCCACTGCAGTTTGAAATTACATTAATATTTCACCAGTTAGTAACGGTCCGGGTGTTGGGCCTTTATTATTCTGTTCTGGTCAAAACAAATGTCCCAATGAACAGGACGCTGTCTGACCCTGACAGCTCACCCTCAGTCCATCCCACCGGGCAGTGTGTGTGATGGGAAATAATCATCAACCGAAAAGGAGAATTTGATTTTATTCATTTCAGGATAAAACATTTAATATTGAAATCATATTATTTCCAGATTAATAACAGCAAACCATTTCATGTCAGAATCACATCTTGTATCATTTCACAACACCGCATTTGTCGGGTAAAATATAATTCCTGCCTGGTATTTCCAAATTTATTTAAAGTATTGGATTGATATCAGTTACTGTAGTGAACTCATTGGTGTCAATGGATAGTAAAATCAGGCGCAGTGAACAACGGGCGGCCGATCCGCGACCGCCGACTTACTCCACCGCCAAACCGGATAATCCACTCTCATTGACTTTTCATTTAATTTTATGTCAGTCTTGAGACGTTTCTACGATTTAACTAATGTAACAATCAGATTCAGTGGGTATTTCACCCCGTTCTTCAGCTCCTCTCTGAATTTAGTCTGGGTCACAGCATAAATACACGTGTTGGTGCAGGAACTGAGAAGCTGAAGCATGGCTCCGGCTGACTCAATGTCACTGACGGTATAGTACTGGACGTTTGTTGCACGCAGAGAGATAACAAAGAAAACGAATGTGCTCCATAATAATATAAAAATGCCTGATACACTGAAGAGTAAAATGATGGATTTCCTTCGGTTCTCCATCTCTGGATCCCTGTGATTCTCTCCATTGCTGCGGCCCCGGAGTCCCCTGCGGACTCTACTGGCCGCAAAAATGTGCCTGGCGGTGAGAACACTGAACAGCAAAATCAGAATGAATGGGAGACAAGGCAGGAACACAAGATTAAACAAGTCAAAAGCTGCCCAAGCGGGTGAAGTGAATAAGGTCGGCTTCACGACACAATCCCGGGTCACATTGTCCATTATATATTCCGGGTCAAACACAAAGTACCAGGGAATGTTTAGTAAACAGCTCAGCGCACTCACCACCCCGATAACAACAGCCGCCGTTTTCTCGGTGCAATATTTTGCTTTCAGCTTCTGACAAGAAATGGCCACAAATCGATCAAAGGTGAAAACCACTGTGAACCAGACAGAGGTCGCTGTAGCTGAAAAACTCATGGTGACTATGAGACGGCACACGGGGTTAACGGTCAAGAATGAAACTGGGAAATAAATGCTACCAATTAACCTCAATATAACATCAGTGATAACGACCAGGAGATCGGCCGCCGCCATTCCCACCAGGTAGCGAGTGATACATTTGGAGAGTCCGCACTTTCCTCGGGACAGGATCACAATCGCCACCAAGTTAACTGTAAGACAGAGAAACGGAAGCAGAGAAATTACTGGTCAGACCTGGAGTCAAAGCATCAGTTTGACAGGTTCTGGGGTAAAATGTCCAGCTTTTTTGCTGCATCAAACGGTGGGAACTGATTCATTGACCTGGGCAGCGCTTTCGGACAGAGAAATGTTTTCAAACACAATTATAAACAATGAATTAGGAAATTAATACAGAAAGTGAATAAAGTGAGCACCGGAGCCACTGGAAGAGACGAGAGAGGGCGCAGAGCCGGTCGTGAAGGGAGAAGGGATTTTACGGACCGTGAATCCTGCAGGTTAAATCCGAATTTAGGCTCCAGATGGACGGGAACGTGAACGAGAGCCGGGAAGGTGAGGGGACAGGGGGAGGTGCTTCTGGTTTGTTGCTCTGGGTGAAGAGAGCCGACAGGAGCTGGCACAAGACGGGGAAGATGACATCCGTGGCGGTGAGTTTGAGGCTTCGTATCGTATTGGAAGTGGCTGCCGAAGGCCGAGCCAGTGAGTGAGATTGGGAGGGAAACACGAAAAATGGCATAAGAACTGGAGGGGAGCCAGAAGCACATGGTTTGGGAAAGCGGATGAAATGAAGGAACGAGTAAGGAGGCAGAGAATTCAATGCAGTGAGAGGAGAGGCTGAGATTCACCGGGAGAGACTGCAGCAGAGTGTTAGAGGAAATCTAATCTGTAGTTCCCAGCAACAGAATGCAATTAATGAATTCAAATTTTAATTTTTGTGTTTATTGTGTCGGGAAGCAGCTCGTTCGTTACATAATGTTTCCAATAAATTTACTTTGCACATCCAATTAAAATTACATTAAAATGCAATAATTAAATTAACCTCGTCCTTTGAAGCTGACACATGGCTTCTAGAATACAGCATCCTAATAATTCAATGTGATCAATAAATCACTGATTTTATACTTCAAATACATTTCAATTATGTTTATTTATTCAGTCAGTGAGCAAGTAAAAGGAACATTCACATAAACAGACGGAGGACCTGATGGTGATAAATACACCCAGCGAGAGTTCAATAAAACTCTCTCTCTCCCTCATTGTCTATGTATCTCTCCCTGTCTCTCGCTATTCCTCTCGTTCCTTCACCACCTCCCTTTCGTTTTCCATCTAAGTCGCGTTCTCTAACTCTCCTCTCCAACTCTCCGCACTGTCTCTACTCTCTTTCTCAATGCCGCTTTTCACATCCGAGTAAATCCTAACATCCTGCGCCTGCTTTCTCTTCACCAGCCCCGTGTTCCAACGATCCTGTTCTCAGTGTCAGTTTATTAAATGGTGAAGCCTCTGTGAATAGTTTAATGTTTCTACAGATCATCCAAGTCTCCACCTGATCATCTACACTGTTCACTTCATCTACAATGCATGGAATAAACAGAATCGAATGCCTCTTCCAGACACACCTCACAATAATTGAAATTCCATCTCCTGTAATTATAAAGTACAGCGTTAGATGGCGGAATTGTTTAATTAACAAAACACCATCATCACCGCAGCTGTTTTTTATCGACAGATAAATAGAAGGACTCATGATTCCAACAGATAAAGTGCAAACTGATACAACATAACCACAAAACATTGCATTTTACAGCAATTCATCCTCAGTGAAGCAGAGAATGAGATGTGAAAGAATCAGCAGCAAACTCAGTTCAGTCGCCAGACATTTGGAGCTGCAACAGACACACACATGACGAAATATTTCATAACAGTGATAAACAATAAGTACATTGAAATCCCAGTTAAACTGAACCATGTTATTGTGGAGGGAGGACATTGCTCTGCCTCCTTGTAACACTGAGACCGTGAGCTGTCTCATTATCAATCACTGAAACCACATTTATGGAAATATATTTCACAACATGAAACTGTTACAGTTCCTGATGGTCTGAGGCAAGCTATTAACCCACACACCTGATTACAATGCATTCAGTACAGAGAATAATCCAGTAACAATGCCAGGGTTGAATAAAAAATGTTCACGGCAGAAATAATGCAATTGCTACAGGTCCAAAAGATGGACCGTTATTCCACAATAAATTCAGTGCAGAGAATAATCCAGTAACAATGCCTGTGTTGGATATGTAAAGAGCATAACAGATATAATGCAGCTGTTACAAGACTGAAAGTTTTGAAGTTAAGGACATAACATTATTCAACAGTATATTCAGTACAAAGAACAGTCCAGTAACAGTGCCAGGGTTGGATATACAATGTTCATTACAGATATAATGCAGCTCCTACAAGACCAAAAGAGCAGAGACTTTAAACATTCTATCATTCAACTGATATAAGAGAACGGCTGGCTGCGTAAAATATGGTGGGAGAAAAAAATATTTGCCAAGTACAGCAGCACAGTTAACACCGATTTACAATATTCACAGATGAGATAACGGCTTACCAGGAACTCCAATGGCTGCAAGAGCAGGATAGTAAATGTGTTCTATCTGAAACATTAATGGATATCCCATTTCTGTGAGAAGCAGTGACTTCTGTTGAACTGAAAACCGCAGCTCCGGCAGGCACTCTGCGCTGATACATTGCAACAAGCCCTGATTTATACAGCGGACAAATCTGCACTGACACGGTTATACCCCTGATCATTGCTATTAGTTACAGTCCCTTGAACAAACACATTACATCAGCAGCTTTGCCTCCGGTGTAAATGATGAGGTGGATATATCACAAACATCTCAAAGTCCAGGACATTATATTAATGAGACCTCGCTCGGGAATACAGTTAAAAGCTGTGCTCAGAAAGGACCGGTCCAACAACAATGAGCGGCTTCATTTACAGTTTTCATATAATTGTATTGACGATGTTCACTCCTGCCGATTCAATTATACATTGTACTGATTTCTCCGCGTGTGCACTGAATCCAGGGGCACAAGCAGACCCGTTTCAATCTGTTCCTGCAGGTTCCCAGTTAAAATATGAATTTTGAGTCTCTGACACGGGGACAGTTAAAGGCCACGTTGAGGATTGCAGCCGAGAAATGACTGTGGTTGATATTAGGGGTTGGACACTGAACGAGCTTCATTGCAATTCCTCTCCCCGTTATTTTACTGCAGACGTTTACCCTCTTATCTTACATTGTTTGGCGGCTCCAGTAAAATTGCTCTAGTGTAACCCCGAGCTGCGCTCATGACCCGATTTGACCTTCATCACAAAGGACCTTTGATTCCTTCACTCATCTTCATTCCTTCATGACCCCATTGCCATTGAAACCCTCATCAATGTTTCCGTCCCCTCCAGACTCCATTCCTCCAATAAGCTCCTGGTCGGCCACCCAAAGTCTCCCTTCCAACCAGCACCAGGTCCTGCTCGGCCTCACTGACCCTCACTGACGCCCAGTTCCCCATCGCCTAATATTTAAAATTTTCTTCCTGTGGTTTAAATCCCTCCATGGCCAATCCCTAACAATCTCCACCCTCTCCTCTACACTTACAGGAAACCCATCCGTGACCTCCTCAATCATCGATCACTGGCCTCTTTTGGTGGGTCTACCTTTGCTTGGTTCCACTCACCTATCTGATCATAACCAGGAGAAGCTTCTCTTCCCACCCTATCACCGTTATATCTGTTGTCTCCAAAGGTTCAATCCTTGACTCCGTCTTCCTCATCTACATGCTGCCCTGTGCTGATATTGTCCGCAGACATGGACCAGCTTTCAGATGGTCGCTGACAAAACCACCGCCTCTCTTGACCATTCCAATATATTTGTGCTGTCAGAGCGATATTCTATTGTAGATGTGCATCAATTTCCTCCAGTTTCAAATTGGGAAGTCATGAACTTTGACCCACGACCTCCACATCCTGGCCACCGATTCCATCCCCACCCCTCTCTTTTTGATTGGCGAGTGCCCCATCAATCATCCAAGTCCTTACTGACCTGCATTGGCTTCCAGTCTCCGATGCCTTTTTATTCTTCCTTACACTTAAATCATAAGCTCCTCATCCCTACTGATCTCTGTAACCTCTTCCAGCGTAAATGCCCTTCCCAAACACTCAGCTCCTCCACCTTTGGCCGCTTGTGCATCCACAGTCCATTGACCCGACTTTTGACCGCCATATGCACGCTCATGAATGCCCTCCCTCAGCCCGTCCATCTCCCTCTCCCCCTCTCAGTTGTCTGACGCAGTTCAGTGGTAGCAGTTCGCCTCTGACTCGGAAGGTTGTGAGTTTGAGTCACACTCCACAGACTTGAACATATAATCCAGGCTGATACTGCAGTGCAGTACTGAGGAAGCGCTGTACCGGCCGAGATGCCGCTTTCCAAAGAGATGTTAATCCGATAACAATTCTGCCTTCTCAGGTGGATGTAAAAGATCCCAATGCAATATTTAACGAAGAGCAGGAGAGTACTCCCAGGTGTCCTGGCCAATACCCATTCCTCAACAAACTTCACTGAAACAGATTATCTTGTCATTATCTCATTCCTGTTGGTGGGAGCTTTCTGTGAGTAAATTGCCACGTTACCTACATTACAACAATGGCTGCACTTCAAAAATAATTCATTGTCTGTAAAGCGCTTTGGAACGTCCTGAGGTCGTAAAAGGCGCTATGTGATTCCAAGTTATTTCTTTCTTTCAGACATTCCATGAAATCCATCTCTTGCGACAACCTTTTCTCTTCCCTCCTAATATCCCCTTCTTTGGCCGAGGGTCCATATTTGTCTGTTAATACCTCTGCGAAGCGCTTTAGGATATTTATCTATGTTAAATGCGTTATATAAATACAAGTAATTATCGTTATATTTTACCATCCTGCACTCTCTTCATTCCACCATTGGTGGCCATTCCTTCAGAAAACTAAACTCTACTCTCGGAAACCCTTGTTTATCCCTTCCGTCTCTCCATTTCTATTACTTACAGCCTCCTTAAACCCACTCTTTGACCGAGGTTTTCATCACTTCTCCTGATATCTTCTTATTCTTTTTGTGCCCGTTGTTCCTCACGCCTCTGTGAAGCCCCTTGGGAATGTTCATTAAATTAAATGCTGTCTGTGAATTCGAGTTGTTGTTGACTTTTATTGGAATGTGTTCATTTGTTGTCCACTGTGGGATCAAAGGTAATTTCTGGGCTAATATTCTTGTACCAGAAAGCGATTTCTATACAGACAGACTTGGCAAATACTCTTGGAAATCAATTTTGTTGGAAAATCTTAACTAGGTTTATCGAGAGGCATTGAAATAGGTTGGTGCAACTGTGAGGCAACCTTTAGACAGTCTCCAAGATGAGACCAGCTGCAGTGATTATGACAACGTTTTATCAGATATTTCTCTTTTATCTCTTTGATTATAATCCATTTTACTGTTCTCTGGGGCTAATGACTAGGATGAAGCTTTATTAGATATTATCTTTGGCTCGGGCCTGTTTCGCTTCTTGCCATCCGGTCTGTGAAATCTCTGCTCCCTGCGGCTGATTGATAAAAAGCCCCTGTGTTCTGACATTGTTGTGTCCTGGTATGAAATCAGTATGCTGTTTTTGTTGTGGGAGGGAGAGGGGAATCAATTGGACACTTAAAGACCAGTGGCTCTACGTTCAGTTGTGGAGAAACTCTTATAACCAGTAAGTAGAGATGATTTGGACTTAGGTGACGGAGCCCAATCTCCAAATATGCTCCAAAACAAAAGCAGGGTTTATTAAACTGTGAGGAAAATGATAAAATAAATTCAAAATGATACAGGCAGCTTGGCTGCATTGAACAGACACGAGGTAGTTGCATTTTAATGTAAAGTGACAGATACTGGAAGAAAACAACGAAAGAAAGATTAAAAGTTCTCAAATATATAATTCCATGGAATTGTGAGGGCAGCGAAATAAATCACAAACAAATGCCTAATAGTCTCCATGGTTACTGTCAGTATTGGAGGGAAAACTCATGCTTTCGCCAATACGGGTTTCCTGTTTCCTACTTTAACGGACTGGGTTGAGCACCTTCTCCATCCGAGGCAATTAGTTTCACTCAATCCAGATTATCGCAGGTCAAGTTCATATGCTGAAGTCGCCAGTTTGCAAGATCGATTGGAACTCGACACCAATAGGTTGCGATCAATCCTTTATTGAATGTAACTAAGTATCTACACACAAAATAAATGAAAGTCAGCACGAATTTGTTGAAGGAAAATCGTGTTTGACGAACTTGATTGAACTCTTTGATGAACTAATGGAGAGGGTTGATGAGGGCAGTGCGGTTGATGTTGTGCATTTGTACTTTCAAAAGGCATTTGATGAAGCATCACATAATAGACTTTTGAGCAAAATTAAAGCCCATGGGATTAAAGCTCTGGGACAGAAAGCAGAGAGTAGTGGTGAACGGTTGTTTTTCAGACTGGAGGGGACTCTTCAATGGTGTTTCCCAGGGATCAGTATTAGGACCATTTCTCTTTTTGATATATATTAATGATATGGACGTGAGTATACAGGGTATAATTTCAAAGATTTCAGATTGCACGAAACTTGGATATGTAGTAAACAATGTGAAGGATAGTAACAGACTACAGGAGGACATAGACACACTGGTGAAATGGGCAGACACATGGCAGATGAAATTTAATGCTGAGAAGTGTGAAGTGATTCATTTTGGTAGAAATAACGAGGAGAGGCAATATAAACTAAATGGTATGATTTTAAAGAGAGGAAGAGAGAGACCCGGGGGTGTATGTGCACAATTCCTTGAAGTTGAGAAGGCTGTTGAAAAGACATATGTGATTCTTGGTTTTATACATAGAGGCATAGAATACTAAAACAAAGAAGTTATGGTAAGACTTTATAAAACACTGGTTGGTCCTCAGCTGGAGGATTGTGCTCAATTCTGGGCACCAAACACTAGGAAGGATGTCAAGGCCTTGGAGAGGGTGCAGAAGAGA
The DNA here is from genome assembly GCF_035084215.1 of Heptranchias perlo. NCBI lineage: Eukaryota > Metazoa > Chordata > Chondrichthyes > Hexanchiformes > Hexanchidae > Heptranchias > Heptranchias perlo. The sequence continues at coordinate 7,469,227 of NW_027139442.1, read as the reverse complement.
TTTACTAGAATGGTACCAGGGATGAGTGACTTCAGTTATGTGGAGAGACTGGAGAAGCTCGGTTGTTCTCCCCAGAGCAGAGAAGGTGAATGGAATATTTACCAGAATGATATCAGGGACGAGTGACTTCAAATATGTGGAGAGACTGGAGAAGCTGGGATTTTTCTCCTTAGAGCAGAGAAGCTTAAGGGGAGATTTTATAGAGGTGTTCAAAATCATGAACGGTTTTGATTCAGTAAATAAGGCGAAATTGTTACCAGTGGCAGAAGGATCGGTAACCAGGGAACAAAGATTTACTGTAATTGGGAAAGGAACCAGAGGCGACCTGTGGAAGCAGTGAGTTGCTCGGGCAGTGAGTTGTTCTGATCTGGAATACACTAACTGAAAGGGAAAGGAAGTAAATTCAATAATAACTTTCAAAAGGGAATTGGATCAATCCTTGAAGGGAAAACATTTCCAGGGCTATGGGGAAAGAACAAGGGAGTGCGACTATTTGGATAGCTCTACCAAAGAGCTGGCACAGGCACGATGGGTTGAATGGCCTCCTACTGTGCTGTATCCTGCTATGGTACTATCTTCCTCGAGAAGGCATGCAGAGAGTCAACACCCACCACACCAGCCGACAAACCATTCCAGAGGCTCACTACTTTCTGGGTAAAGAAGAATCGCCCACCATGTAGCCTCGATTACTTCCGTGCTGTCTAAACGCCTGCCTTCTGGTCTTCCCCAATTTATCAAACTGGAAATATCAATCACGAGGCAAGCAATCCTGCCCTGGTTTCGGGAGTCATTGAAATGGCGCATGCGCTCTTCCATTGAATTTAACCCTGCGCAGATTGTGAGGTTTGGCTCGAGATAAAGAAAGTCTTGCCCGTCCTTGTGTCTAAATGTGAGGCGAGTTCAAAATGGTCTTCTCATAAATATATTCAAAATTCGAAACATGAAGGACGTGTAGATTGAAACCGAGACCTCATATACGCGAAGCATGCGGTCTATCTCTGAGCGACATCACCTAGATACTGAAGACCTCCAACCAAGTATAAAGGGTCTGAGAGCCTCACTTTCCGAAGGACACACGAGGATTCACTGGGCTGAAAAGCATCTCCTTTTGTACTCCAAGCAGACAACTATACCTGAGGTATGCGGACCTGATACAATTGAACTCCATCTGCCAAAGTTTTCCCATTCACTTAAACTTTCCCTTTGTAACTTCCTGCTCCCATCTACACAACGTACTGTGCCTCATAACTTAGTGTCATCTGGAAACTTGGACCTATAACTCTCTATTGCTTCATCCAAGTTATTGATAAATATGGTGAAAAGCTGAGGACCCAGTACAGATCCCTGGGGACACCACTTGTCATATCCCGCCAATGAAAGAACATTCCCTTTCTCCCTACTCTTTTCTCCGACCTCCCAACCAATTCCAACCCAAGTCACAAGGTCACTTTCAATTCTGTGCAATTTATTTATTCTATTAATCTCTTGTGCTGAACCTTATCAAATGCATTCTGTAAGTCCATATCGAAAACCTTCATGGACACTTCCCTGTCCACCTTGTAGTTCCCTCAACAAATCCAACTAAATTAGTCAGACATGACCTGCTCTTCACAAATCCAAGTTGACTCTCTTTGACCAGCTCATTTTGTCTCTCATGATAGATTTAAGTAAGCTCCCCACAAATGACGTTCAAATGACAGGTCTGTATTTTCCTGGTTTCTCCCTCCCTCCTTTCTTAAATAACGGAGTGACATTTTCAACATTCATATCCAAACGCACAACTCCTGAGTCTGGAGAGCTTTGGAAATTATGACTAATGCATCTGCAATTTCCCCACCTGTTTCCTTTAATACTCTGGATTGGAAACCGTCACATCCTGGAGATTTCATTCTTAGTTTGCAGTTATTTATTTATCTGACTGTATATAACAGGACTGAGTGTCCCAGCACTGACTGTGTGTATTACAGGACTGAGTGTCCCAGCAATGACTGTGTGTATAACAGGACTAATTGTCCCAGCACTGACTGTGTCGATAAGAGGACTGACTGTCCCAGCACTGACTCTGTATATAACAGGACTGAGTGTCCTAGCACTGACTGTGTGTATAACAGGACTGAGTGTCCCAGCACTGAGGGTGCGTATAACAGGATTGAGTGTCCCACCACCCGCCCCACCCACCGAAAACATGTAATCTCCTGGGAGCGATTACAAACCAGAAAAAAATCCAGGACCAATAAGGAATGGAAATTCTATGTAATTCCTCCGCGAATCCCTCAGGCGATCGAATCGAGTTCAGTGCATCACACTGACCATGTGTACTTTAACTGTAAAACAACTCACCTTCTATATGATGCGATCTCTGCCTCAGTTAAGAACCGATCCAGATCCTCGAGACGGCAGAAAGAGAGTCAGCACCCACCACTCCAGCCGGCAATGCATTCCAGAGGGTCACTACTCTCTGGCAAATGAAGAACCGCCTAATATCTAGACTATTCTTACCTCTGTGTGGTCCAAACGCCTGTCCGCTGCTCCTCCCCAATCTGTGAAACTCTCTACCACACAAGGCTCTGGAGGCCAAGACACTGAATATATTTAAGGAGACAAACAGATTTGTACACACAGAAGGAATCGAGGGGTATGGGGAGAGAGCGAGAATATGGTACTAAGATACAGGATCAGCCATGATCATATTCAATGGCGAAGCAGGCTCGAAGGGCCGAATGGCCTGCTCCTGCTCCTGTTTTCGATGTTTCTATCACGGGCACGCTATCCAGCCCCGGGATGAGAGCCATTTCAAAGGCGCGTGCGCGCTTCCATTGAATTGTATCGTGTGCAGAGCGTTCGGTTTTTCTCGAGGGAAAGAAACTCTTTCCTGTCCTTGTGTGTGAAGGTGAGGACAAGAGGGCGATTCAAAATTCGAAACATAAAATGCGTGGAGATGCAGGGGCTTGAACCCGGGGTTGCATACATACAAAGCATGCGCTCTACCACTGAGCAACATCCCGACAGCGAAGTCTTCGCTACTCTAGACATTAATAAGTGGGTTTTCCGCTCTGTCTCTCCCCGACAACGAGATGCCCAGTCGTTCCACGTGCTCACAATGTTCAACCTCTTCTTCAGTTCACGGGGTTTCTGCTTCTCTTTACTTTAAAATTACTCTAAACTTTCCAAAAAGAAGTCTGCAGAAATGAGTAATACAATTGTCAATAGTCAGTGACTAGGCTGAAATCCAACCATGAATCATAAAGTGAGATGGAAGAATGACAGAGCGACAAACAGGAACAAGAGCTGGGACTGCTCGCTCGACATTGAACCGTCACACGTTCCGGTCAGTCGGCAGCTGCTTTGAGCTGAATTGCTGAGGGGACCGTGAGATGAAGTCCTGCTCGGGGACAATTTAAACCTTGTGGAACCTCAGAGGTTGGAATTCGCTGCTCTCAGAAAGCGCGATTTGCCTTTCCGTGCATAATTCTGATGAAAAAATATTTTTGGGGATGCAACCCAGGACCTCATACATGCGAAACTTGCGCTCTCCCACTGAGCTACACCACAAATAACATGGAGCTTTAACCAAGGAAAGAAGAACTGACAGTCCTCATTTTATGCGGCCACCCAAGGTGGGTATGCCCCGTGACAGATTACTTCCAGTTTCACAGATTGGGGAGGAGAAGGGAACAGGCGTTTAGACTACACAGAGGTAAGAATATTTTGGATGTTAGGCGCCTTGAACTGTGCTGTAACCATGCTCCCTATTTCAGGGCGCATTTTTCGAACGCTCAGGTTATCAATCACTTTGCTTACGGTTGGATGGGATCTGAAATGCTGAGGCACATTGAAGCAGAGGCCGGCAAGAATATTTCGAGTCCTCCAGCTTCAGAGGAGGACAACGTGAGGCATGGAGAGCATTGAGCCTCATTTCACGATGGACGGACGCAGGAATTGCCCCAGGTGCGGTTTTGTTTTTAAAATCACTTCACTAAAAACACCTTGACGAGCTGAGGTTACAGACAGACATGATGGTGAGGAAAAGACCAGTTGGTTCATCAATCCTGTCCCACATGCGCGGAGCATCGTGACTTGACACTTCCTACCGACACCACCCACCGGAAACATGTAATCTCCTGGGACCGGTTACAAACCTGAAAAAACATCAAAGGCCGATAAGGAGGGCGGATTGTGAAAAATTGCTCCCCGACACTTTCAGGCGATCGAAACCAGTCCAGGACACGACATTGACCATGCGTAGGTGAACTGTAAAACCACTCACCTTCTATATGATGCGATCGCTGCCCCAGTCAAGAACCGATCCAGATCCCTGGAGAAGGCACAGAGAGAGAGAGTCAGCATCCACCACACCTGCCGGCAATGCACTCCAGAGGCTCAATACTCTCTGGCAAAGGAAGAACCGCTAAATATGCAGATTATTCTTATATCTGTGTTGTCGAAACGCCTGTCCGCTAAATTCTAACGTTTGAATCATAAAGTGAGTTGTCTGAATGACAGAGGATCAAACAGGAACAAGAGCTGGGACTGCTCGCTCGACGTTGCACCGTCACACATTCCGATCAGTCGGGGGCTGCTATGAGCTGAGCTGTTGAGGACACCGTGTGATGAAGTCCCGCTCCGGGAAAATTTAATGCTGTGGAGCTTCAGAAGATTCATCTTTCCATGGGCGATGACTGGGAGAGAGTCAAGAGACTCCTTGGTGTAAGATTAGGCATTTTTAACATATAAAGCGAACATTTAGATGAGGTGATTTCAAAATATAAAGCATAGAAACCACTAACGTTTACATTCGGCACCTTAATGCATAAAGAGCACCCGCTTATAAACATAAGATCGCTGGGAATCGGAGGATAGTCGCTGAGGATCATGAAATGGCCGAGTTAAAACTTACCCAGAATACAGTTAGTCAGACTGAGCGAGGTGATGCTGGAAGCTCTTCACACTGCAGGGTTCAAGCATTTTACAGGAGATAATAGGCTACGTTGAGAATATGTTGAGAATATATAGAGAATGTGTTGAGAATATGTTGAGAATGAGTTGGTTCTTTTGCCAATCACCTTAAATCTGTGTCCTTCTTTTCTCGACCCTTCTGCCAATGGAAACAGTTTATCTCTATCTACTCTGTCTACACCCCTCATGATTTTGAACACCGCTATCAAATCTCCTCTCAGCCGTCTCTGTTCCAAGGAGACCGACCCCAGCTTTTCCAGTCTATTCACGTCACTCAAGTCCCTCATCCCTGAAACCATTCCAGTAAATCTTTTCTGCACCCTCTCTGAGGCCTTCACATCCGTCCTAAAGTGTGGTGCCCAGAGTTGGACACAGTACTCCAGTTTTAGCCAAATCAGTGTTTTATAAAAGTTCAACATAACTTCCATACTTTTGTACTCTATGCCTCCATTTTCAAGCCCAAGATTCCATATGCTTTATTAACGGCTTTCTCAACCTGTCCTGCCACCTTGAAAGATTTGTGCACATATACCCCCCAGATCTCTCTGTTCCTGCACCCCCTTTAGAATTGTACCCTTTAGTTTATATTGCCCCTTCTCGTTCTTCCTTCCAAAATGTATCATTTCTCACTTCTCTGCATTAAATTTCATCCGCAACGTATCCGCCCATTCCACCAGCCTGATTGTGTCCTCTTAAAGTCTATCACTATCCTCCTTACTGCTCAGTACACTTCCAAGCTTTGTGTCATCTGCAAAGTTTGAAATTGTGCCCAAGACACGCAACTCCAAGTCATTAATTTATACCAAGAAACGCAGTGGTCCGAGCACCGATCCCCGTGGAACACCACTGTGTGCCTTCCACTAGTCCGAAAAAACAACTGTTCACCACGACTCTCTTTTTCCTATCATTTAGTCAATTTCATATCGATGCTGCCATTGCCCCTTTTATTCCATGGACTTCAATTTTGCTGCTAAACCTATTTTGTGGCACTTTTTCAAGCACGTTTTGAAAGTCCATATAAACAACATCAACATCATTGCCCTCATCGACCCTCCCTGTTAACTCGTCAAAAAACTCAATGAAGATAGTTTAGCCGATTTTCCTTTAACAAATCCGTGCTGTCTTTTCTTTATTAATCCATGCTTGTACAAGTGACTATTAATGTTATCCCGGATTTTCACTTCTAACAGTTTTCCCACCACTGAGGTTAAACTGACTGGTCTGTAGTTGCCGGGTTTATCCTCACAGCCTTCTTTGAACGATGATGTAACATTTGCAATTCTCCAGTCCTCACGCACCACCCCCGTATCGAAGGAGGATCGGAAGATTATGGCTAGTACCTCTACAATTTCCACCCTTACTTCCCTCAGCAACCTACGGTGCATCCCATCCGAACCGGGTGTCTTTTCTACTCTAAGTACAGCCAGCCTTTCGAATACCTTCTCTTTATCAATTTTTAACCCATCCAGTATCTCAACGACCTCCTCTTTTACTCTGATTTTTGTTGCATCTTCTTCCTTGTTACAGACAGATGTAAAGTACTCATTTAGTATCTCAGCCGTGCCCTCTGCCTCCATGCATAGATCTTCTTTTGGGTCTTTAATCGGACCCACCACTCCTCTTCCTACCCGTTTACTATTTATCTGCCTATGGAAGACTTTTGGATTCCCTTTTATGTTGCCCGCCAGTCAATTCTCATACTCTATCTTTACCCCTTTTATTTCCTTTTTCAATTCCCCTCCCTACTTTCTAGATTCAGCCTAGTTCTCACTTGTGTTATCAACCAGACATCTGTCATACACCCCCTTTTGCTGCTTCATCTTACTCTCTATCTATTTCTTCATCCAGGGAGCTCTGGCTTTTGTTGCCCTCCCTTTCCCCGCATGAGAATGAACCTAGACTATACTCGAACCATATCCTCCCTAAAGGCCCCCCATTGTTCGATCACAGTTTTGCCTGCTAATCTTTGATTCCAATTTACCCGGGCCATATCCGTTCTCAACCCACTGAATTTGGCCGACCTCCAATTAAGTATTTTTATTCTGGATTGCTCCTCGTCCTTTTCCGTAACTAATCTAAACCTTATGATATTATGATCACTGTTCCCTAAATGTTCCCCTATTGATGCTTGATCTACTTGACCCAATATCCAGTAATGTTTTGGATAAAACGCATTAACTACCCTTTTCTTGCATCCGTTGATGCTCCAGATAAGGAATTATCTCATCCGTTAATGGTGTAAATCGGTTTTAACTCTGCTGCTGAACTTTGCAATTTTATTCTTCCATCATCTTTTACAAAGCCGCCTGTTCTGTACTATCAGTTGATGGAGTGTGTAAACGCTTCTGGTCTTGTACCAGCTGCATTATATCTGCAATAAACTATGTGTATCCACCCCTGAGAATGTTACTGGCGAATTCTCTGTTCTAAATATATTGAAATCAGATGATTGTGCTAAGGCGTGGCATCATACCACAAGCTTGTGGAACTAACCTGTCCTGGCATATATTTTCATGAATGTGTTTTCAGTGATTGATACCGACACAGCTCACCGTCTCAGTATTACAAGGAGTCAGTGCAGTGCTCTTTCTCCGCAATAATATCGTTCAGTTGAACTGGGATTTCAAAGTATTTATTGGTTATCACTGTTATGAAATATTATTTCATTGTGTGTGTACCTGCCACAGCTTTAGATGTCTGGCCACTGAACTGAGATTCCTGCTGACTCTTTCACATAGTATCACAGTATCATAGTAGGTACAGCACAGGAGGAAGCTATTTGGCCCAACGTGCCTGTGCGGCTTTTTGAAAGAGCTATCAAATTAGTCCAATTCCCCTGCTCTTCCCCCATAGTCCTGTATTTTTTCCCTTCAATTATTAATCTAATTCCCCTAAAAAGTTAATATTGAATATGCACCCACCACCGTCTCAAACGGTGCATTCCAGATCATTACAACTCGCTGCATAAAATTGTTTCCTCATGTCGCCTCTGGCTCTTTTGCCGATCAGCTTAAATCTTTGTCCTCTGATGACCGACCCTTCTACCACTTTAAGCAGTTTCTCCTTATTTACTCAATCAAAACCATTCATGATCTTGAACACTTCTAACAAATCACCATTCGATCTTGTCAGTTCTAAGGAGAACAATCCCAGCTTCTCCAGTCTCTCCACATAACGAGACTCCCTCATTCCTGGTACAATTTTAGTAAACGTCTTCTGCAACTTTTCTAAGGCCTTGACATCCTTTCTGAGGTACCGTGCCCCGAATAGAACACAATATTCAAGCTGAGGCCGAACCAATGATTGATAAAGGATATGGATAACTTCCTTGCTTTTGTGCTGTCTGCCTCCAGCTGCACTATCCTCTACCTAGCTGTATTTCCCCCAGATGTATTATCCTGTACCGAGCTGTACTGCCCCCAGCTGTACTATCCTGTACCTAGCTGTACTTCCCCCAGATGTACTATCCTGTACCGAGTTGTACTGCCCCCAGCTGTACTATCCTGTACCTAGCTGTACTGCCCCCAGCTGTACTATCCTGTACCTAGCTGTACTTCCCCCAGATGTACAATCCTGTACCTAGCTGTACTTCCCCCACATGTACTATCCTGTACCTTGCTGTACTGCCCCCAGATGTACTAACCTGTACCTAGCTGTATTGCCCCCAGCTGTACTATCCTGTACCTAGCTGTACTGCCCCCAGCTGTACAATCCTGTATCTAGCTGTACTTCCTCCAGCTGTACTATCCTGTACCTAACTGTACTGCCCCCAGCTGTACTTTCCTGTACCTAGCTGTACTTACCCCAGCTGTACTATCCTGTACCTAACTGTACTGCCCCCAGCTGTACTTTCCTGTACCTAGCTGCACTGCTCCCAGCTGTACTATCCTGTACATTGCTGTACTTCCCACAGATGTACTATCCTCCACCTAGCTGTACTGCCCCCAGCTGTACTATCCTGTACCGAGCTGTACTATCCTGTACCTAGCTGTACTGCCCCCAGCTGTACTATCCTGTACCTAGCTGTACTTCCCACAGATGTACTATCCTCCACCTAGCTGCACTGCCCCCAGCTGTACTATGCTGTACCTAGCTGTACTTCCCCCAGATGTACTATCCTGTACCTAGCCGTACTGCCTCCAGCTGTATTATCCTGTACTAGCTGTACTGCCCCCAGATGTACTATCCTGTACCTAGCCATACAGCCTCCAGCTGTACTATTCGATACCGAGCTGTATTGCCCCTAGCTGTGCTATCCTATACCTAGCTTTACTGCCTCCAGCTGTACTATCCTGTATCTAGCTGTACTGCCTCCAGCTGTACTAGCCTTTGCCAAGCTGTATTGCCTCCAGCTGCACTATCCTATTTCTAGCTGTACTGCCTCCAGCTGTACTATCTTGCCTCCAGCCAAAGGAGGACCAGGTGTCACAGTGTGTCAGATACCCTCCCGCACCAGGGTTCAAATCGGTTGGAGGTAGGGAGCTATGTCAGTTACGTGTGTCTTGCTGGTACCCCGCTAACACTGAGCTAAGTCCCCATGAATGAATCTTTTTGTAAAAGCGTTCGTTCTTCATATATTGAAGTTCACTGCAAAATGCGGCAAAGGGAATAATTCGAACCAGAGAACATCACACGATTTCTTTTTTTATATATTCATTATCAGGGTGTGGGCGTCGCTGACAAGGCCAGAACCTGTTGCCCCTCCCTGGATGCCCTTGAGAAAGTGGTGGTGAGCCTTCTTCTTGAACGGCTCCAGTCCGTGTATCCCACTAAGCTGTTAGGTAGGGAGGGACAAAGTTTTGATCTCGTAAAATATTCTCTGCTGCACAACATCACCGCAGTCTTCAACTGGTTCAATTCAAACGTGCTTAGGTTGATGCAATCACCACACAAACGTGAATGTAGTAGGAGAGCAACACTAAGTAGGGGAATAGTGTAGGTCTTGTGCTGTGTTCTGCAGTGCGAGACTGACGTTAGATACAGGGTGAAGCTGACTCTGTGGAGGGTTCTTAAACCTAAACTCTAACCCTCCCTGCCAACCCTACTCCAGTCAGATTATAATGGAATTAACAGGATTCGGGTTTTGGTTAGGGCTCGGACTGGGGCTCGGGTTAGGGATTGGCTCGGGCTATAACGTCAGGATTAGGGTTAAGGTTTCAGGTTTAGGGTTAGGGTTTAGGGTAAGAGTGTCAGGGTTAGGGTGTTAGAGTAAATGGAAATCCCAATCCCTCTATCTCTGCAACCTCCTCCAACATCATTCAGTCCTCTGACTCTTGCCTGTTGTGCCCTTCTCCCCCTCGCTTCTTCCCATTATGAGACGTTTAACTGCCTCCACCCTATTCTCTGGAATTTCCTCCTTAATAAGCGGAAGGAACTTTTTTGATCACTTTGTACAGGTTGATTTCTATTTCTGGAACACTGTGAACAATTTCGGAGTTAAAATGCTGTGGAATGAGCTGCTCGTGAAAATTCATGGCTCCCATGTACTCAAACATCCTCGAGCAGATGTAAATGATAGTGTTTTCGTTGCTCAGATGTTGTAGGGTCTTGAGCTATAAGTGGAATTCACGTTTCTTGTTGACGATATCGGATCCCAGGATGATATCGTAGTCTGTCGGAAATTGATCATGGTTTACACCCCACGAGAGAGCAGAGACTTTTGACCGCTGGATAATTGAAGAGGGGACATTGTTGGCCACGTTTAGTTCTATTTGATTCAGAACTTCTGGTTTGCCTGCCAAGGTCACATCTCCACCTGCCAGAAGAATGTAAAAGAGCAATGACGTATCTTCACTTATTGCTTCCATATGTGCTGGGCTGTGTACAGAGTCTCCCCTGGTACTTTACAATTGAACCTGTATTTATAATTGATAATCTTCCCTGGTTTTGTGTGTATAAACCGAGCTTCAATACTTCCCCAGCATGGGCCGCATTTGAGTTGTTTCACCGCATTTTTACCCCTTGTGTCCCGTTCTGTTTGATTTTGCTGCTCAATCTTCTCACGGTCAGACGTATTTTAGTGTCCAGTCGAATCCGCAGGAGACTCCGGGGCCGAAGCAATGGAGAGAATCACAAGGATCCAGAGATGGAGAACCGAAAGAAATCTATCATTTTACTCTTCAGTCTATCGGGCAGTTTTATATTGTTATGGGTGACACTGGTTGTATTTTACATCTATCAGCGAATTACAAACAGTTATTATTATTACTCCTATACTGACCCCCTTTATAGCACAGAATACACAGCAGCAATGCTGCAGCTTCTCAGTTCCTGCACAAACACGTGTATTTATGTCCTGACCCAGACTAAATTCAGAGAGGAGCTGAAGAACGCAGTGAAATACCCACTGATTCTAATTATTAAATTCGTTCAATTATAGAAAGAGCTGAAGGGTTTCAATCACTAGAACTAAATCCCATTTCATATTCTATCCCGAACACTTCGCAATGGACGGAAATTACATTTTATATCAGTAGCACTGAGCGGGGAAATTATCTTAAATCTGATTCTGATAATATATTTTATTGATAATCTGACCTATTGAGGCAGGGCTTGTTCAGCAGACGACACATAAATCGTTGCTCAAAAATGCGGCACTAATGAGCTCAGCTGGACTGCAACTAAATTGCTGCCCTGCACCTAAAGCAAAATGGGCAAAACTGGCAATCACAGTCACTGCTTTGGGCCTGATCAGAATGGGTGCTCTGTGCATAAATGGAGAGACGGAATGAAAGAGATAGACAGAAAGACAGACAGAGGTACAGACCAGGAGAGCCTGAATCACATGTGGCACAGGGTGATGGGGGACAGGATGTTTCATGTGTTCCATCGGTTACGTTATTGGACCAGGAGAGCCTGAGACACATGGGGCACAAGGGGAGGGGGAGACGGTCTGAGAGGGGGACCATTAAGTTCCCTTATGGAATTGGTGAAACTGAGGCATACGCAGCACAGAGTAATGCGGAGACAGGATGCGAGAGGTACTCCTTGGTTATGTTATGGTACCAATGACATTGAGACCCCCACACACACAGTCTGTGCAGTCAGGAGACACGTGTCCTTTGTACACACATTGATGTTGATTGAGCTGAGCTGTGCCTCAAATAAATATTGGATAAAAATATCCAATTCAAATCAGTTTGCTCCAGAGCTTCACAATTTTGCTTCAATATGCCTTGTCAGAAGTGTATAGAATGAGAGAGATTGAAATAGGATGATAGAGAGAGGAAGATTATGATAGAGAGAGTGAGAGATGGTGATAGAGGGATAGGGAATGAGAGAGAGTGAGAGAGGGTGATAGAGAGAGAAACAGAGAAAGAGAATGAGAGAGAGTGAGAGAGAGTGATAGAGAGAGAAACAGACAGAGTGAGAATGAGACAGACATACAGAGAGAAATAGAGATAGAATGAAAATGAGGCACAGAGAATGAGAGAGCGAAGGAGAATGAGACAAAGAGAGAGAATCAAACAGAGAGAATCAAGCATAGAGAGAATGAAACAGATACAGACAGAGAGAGAGATCGTTTGGGAGAGAGGTGTTGTTTGGGTAGATTAAAAAGGAGAATATAAACTATAGGGGTCGTGTTTGCATTTGTTTACACCACTAATATCCGTTCAATCCAGGTGGAATCATCCGAATCAGGACAAAAGATCGGGTGGATTTTAATCGTCAGTGAGTGGCACCCAAAACCACTTTCGTTGGTATTTTGAGCCATCTTTTACGCTGGTTGAAGATTCAATTCTGCGGGATCAGGTCCCGCCCGCAGAACTGACCAGATCCCCAGGTCGACATTGCGAGATTCCACCGATTGCATTGGTTCCGGAAGCTCTTCCAATTGCGCTCGTTTTCATAGGCACTCAGGCATTAGTGGGCACGGTTTAAAATGTTCTTCACATCAAAAAAATATGAATTTACTCAGAAATTGACTGGTTTAGATCAATGGAACAAGTAAATGGTTCAATGTAGCTCTTTAAAATCATTTTCAGTGATTATAAACCAGGTTACTCACTGGTGGAGGACTGGAAATGGTAGTTTAAAAAGCTTACTCTTGGTGATGAACCCCATTTTGACCTGTTTAAATATTACTGCACCAGGTTACCGCTCAAAAATACATCAAGGAATATATTTAATGGAAAAAAATGTCAATAAATGACAACGTTCTATTACTCTGCCAGGTTACATTGGTTTATTAAAGATTATATGTTTGTGATTATGTAAATGAATTTTATCGGAAAATTGAAAGGCCCTGATCCCTGATCTGTGCTGATTCGTTGATAGTTTACTGAGTAAAGGCCCTGATCCCTGTTCTGTGCTGATACTCTGATAGTTTACTGAGTAAAGGCCCTGATCCCTGTTCTGTGCTGATACTCTGATAGTTTACTGGGTAAAGGACCTGATCCCTGGTCTGTGCTGATTCTCTGATAGTTTATCGGGTAAAGGCCCTGATCCCTGGTCTGTGCTGATTCACTGATAGTTTACTGGGCAAAGGCCCTGATCCCTGGTCTGTGCTGATTCCCCGATAGTTTACTGGATAATGGCCCTGATCCCTGGTCTGTGCTGATTCTCTGATAGTTTACTGGGTAAAGGCCCTGATCCCTGGTCTGTGCTGATTCTCTGATAGTTTACTGTGTAAAGGCCCTGATCCCTGATTTTTGCTGATTCTCTGTTTACTGTGTAATTTTTAACGAGTGTTTTCAGTCTCCTATTTTAACGAATACTTGTCATAAGCAGAATACAGTCTGCTTCTTCCAATTAAACGAAAACCTCTCCTTTATTGAGAGCAGTTCCACAAACAGGGTACAATCAAAATTAGATATGCGTTCCTTAAGTCCAGCCTGTCTCTGGATACAATACAGTGGAGACAGCTCCTTCAGTATTGTACCAAACTAAAAAGTAACAGAAAAACGCGTGGTGTTTTTTAGATCAAAATATGGTTACACGCAATACATCCAGTACCCGAATGTTACAATGAAACGTGACAACATCTAATCAAGCAACTGTCAGCCCACGGTTGCCTAACTTCACTGGATCAACAATCTCACCAAATGTTAAAGCACATCTCATGGCAAGGTCCGAAAACCCAACACAAGTTGAGCCTTCGTCTGTTTAAATGAGCCTTCGTCTGTGGATTCAATGTTACGGAGGTGAAAATAGAAGGCCCTGATCAAGAAATGGATATGATATGTCTCTCTGTCTCTGTCTCTCTCTCTCTCTCTATCTATCTCTTCCAGTCCATCTGTCTTTTTCTGTCTGTGTCTCTCTCTCTGTCCCTCCGTCTATCTCTGTCTTTTTCTTTCTCTCTCTCTCTCTCTTATTATATCTCTCTATCTCTGAGTCTCTCTCTCTCTGTCTTTCTCTGTTCCTCTCTGTCTTTCTGTCTCCTCCCTCTCTCTCTGTTGCTTTCAGTCTCTCCCTGTCTCTCTCTGTGTGCCTTTCTCTCAGTCCGTCTATCTATGCCTCTGTGTGTGTGTCTCTCTCTCTGCCTCTCTCTCTCTCTGTCTCTGTCTCAATGTCTCTGTCTCTTTCTCTCTGTCTCTCTATCGCCCTCTCTGTCCCTCTATCTCGGTCTCTCTTAATCTCTATTTCTCTCCATCTCTTTCATTTAATTCTTCGAGTCATAGAATCATAGAATCATAGAATGGTTACAAAATGGAAGGAGGCCATTCGGCCTGTCGAATACTTGCCGGCTTTCTGCAAGAGCAATCCAGCTAGTCCCACTCCCCCAACCTATCCTCGTAGCCCTGCACTTTTTTTTCCCTTCAAGTACTTAAAGAATTCCCTCTTGAAAGCCCCGATTGAATCTGCCACCACCACCCCCTCAGGCAGTGCATTCCAGATCACAGCCACTAACTGAGTAAAAAAAGATTTTTCACATGTCGCCGTTCATTCTTTTGCCAATCACCTTAAATCTATGTCCTCTGGTTCTTGACCCTTCCGCCAATGGGAACAGTTTCTCTCTATCCACTCTGTCGAGACGCTGCATGATTTTAAATGCCTCCATCAATTCTCCTCTCAACTTTCTCTGCTCTAAGGAGAACGACCCCAGTTTCTCCAGTCCGTTCACGCAACTGAAGTCCCTCATCCCTGGGACCATTCCAGCAAATCTTTTCTACACCGTCTCTCAGGCCTTCACATCTTTCCTAAAGTGTGGTGCCCAGAATTGACACAATTAGAAAGAACTGGACACAATACTCCCTTTGTGGCTGAACCAGTGTTTTATAAAGGTTCCTCATAACCTCCTTACTTTTCTGCTCTATGCCTCTGTTTCTGAAGCCCAGGATCCAATATTCTTTCTTAACCGCTTTCTCAGCCTGTCCCGCCGCTTTCAACTCTTTGTGCACATATACCCCAAGATCTCTCGGTTCCTGCATTCCTTTTCGAATTGTAATCTTTAGTTTTAACTTCCTCTCCTTGTTCTTCCTCCGAAATGTATCACTTTACACTTTTCTGCTTTGAATTTCACCTGCCTCGTTTCTGCCCATTCCACCAGCCTCTCTATGACCTCATGGAGTCTATCACTATCCTCCTCACTATTCGCTACCCTTCCAAGTTTTGTGTCATCTGGAAATTTAGAAATTGTGCCTTGTACACACAATCAAATTCATTGATATATAAAAAGAGTATTGGCCCTAGTACCGACTCCTGGGGAACACTACTGTATACCTCCCTCCAGTCTGAAAAACAACCGTTCACCAATTCTCTCTGTTTCCACGAGTGAGCCAAATTCGTATGCCTGCTGCCACTGCCCACTTTATTCCATGGGCTTCCACATTGATGACAAGCTTATTATGCAGCACTTTCTCAAATGCCTTTTGGAAGTCCATTTTCTGCACATCAACCAAACTGCTCTCATCTACCCTCTGTCATCTCATCAAAAAACTCAAACAATTCTTGCTGCCCCCGATCGCCTCGCTCCCCCTATACATTTCCAATCCATCCAGGTCTGTCCCGGAGGCTCCAGGAATGAAAGATTAATCTCCTGGACACAACTGTGCACAAAAATCCAGGAGAAAAATCATAGGAACATTAAAAACAATGTTTTTTTTAGAAAATTACTGCGCACACTTTTGTTTATTACTGATAACATTTTGGAGAAAAAAAGGCTGTTTGACAGGGTGATGTTTGAACGGGACGTGGCACGAGTTAGGATACGGGCAGCAGGAGTTTCGGATGAGCTGTATTTTATGGAGGGTGGAAGATGGGAGACTGGTCAGGAGAGCATTGGAATAGTAGAGTCTGGTGGTGAAAAAGGGATGGATGTGGGTTTCAGTAGCAGGTGAGGTGTGGCAGCGGCAGAGACGGGCGATGTTACAGAGGTGGAAGTAGGCGGTCGTAGTGATAGAGTGGATATGATATGCATCGCTGTCTCTGTCTCTCTGTCGCTGTCTGTCTGTCTCTATCTCTCTCTCAGTACAGTACTCAGGGTGGTTCCGTGCTTCAGATGGGAAGTTAAACCGAGGCCCTATCGGCCCTCTTCGGTGAGTGAAAAGATTACATGGCACTCTTTTGAAGAAGAGCAGGGCAGTTCTCTCGCTTTCCTGGCCATAGTTTTCCCTCAACAAACATTTACTGATTACCTACACAGATTATCTGGTCATTACCAGATTGTTGTTGGTGGGAGCTTGCTGTGCACGTTTTGGCTGCCGCCTTTCCCACCTTACAACAGTGACTACGCTTCAGAAGTACTTATTTGGCTGGAAAACACTTTGGGATACCGCGAGGTCACGAAAGGCGCTGTATAAAGCGAGTCTTTCTTTTTTACACTCAGCCCAAGACAAAATCAGGACAGATGTTCATGCGGGACAAAATGACCCAATCTTTTTATATTCGATTAAATGGATAATTAGATTTCCAGTTGTAAATGTCACTTTATGAAGCTTGGGCCTCGGTTCCTACCTCTCAGTGACTCCACAAGTTCATCTGAAGGCCATGTTCTTTCCACACATAAGCTCCAAATGTCTTAATGCACTTTGTGTTCTTTTTGAGAAGTTGCACTTGCAACGAACTAAGGGAGAAATTTGGGCCCGAGCAGATGATGGTTTATTGGCATTACTGAGAAATGGAGATGAGCGATTGTGTCAGCAGCATTCCTGTCCTCCCCACCATAGAATCATAAAATCATTGAAAGTTACGGCACGTAGGAGGCCATTCGGCCCATTGTGTCCGTGCTGGCCGAAAAAGAGCTATGCAGCTTAATCACACTTTCCAGCACTTGGTCCGTAGCCCTGCAGGTTACGGCACTTCAAGTGCTCATCCAAGTACCTTATAAATGATTTGAGGGTTTCTGCCTCGACCACTCTTTCAGGCAGTGAATTCCAGACCGCCACCACCCTCTGGGTGGAAACAATTCTCCTCAGGTCCAGTCTAATCCTTCCAGCAATTACTTTAAATCTATATCTCTTGATCACCGACCCCTCTGCTAAATTAAATAGATCCTCCCTATACACTCTTTCTAGTCCCGTCATAATATTATATAACTCAATTAAATCTCCCGCCAGCCTCCTTTCTTCCAAAGAAAACAACCCCAGCCTACCCAATCTTTTCTCATAGCTAAAATTCTCCAGCCCTGTCAACATCCCCGTAAATCTACTCTGTGCCCTCTCTAGTTGCAATCACATCTTTTCTGTAATGTGGTGACTAGAACTGTAGGCAGTACTCAAGCTCTGGCCTAACCAATGTTTTATGCAGTTCGAGCATAACCTCCCTGCTCTTATATTCTATGCCTCGTCTAATAAAGGAAAGTATCCTGAATGCCTTATTTACCTGCCCTGTTCTCAACTGGGAAAATGGGAGAGAGAGGGCAATAATCAGAGATTAATATAAATGGGTACACTTGATTATATCCGTATCAATATATAAACTGGATCCGCAAATGAGAGAGGAATAATAAGGTATTGATTTCAATGTATACCCATGAAAATATCTATAAGTATATAAACTGGGACAGTGAGAGAGGAGCAATAATCATGGATTAATATAAACGTATAAACATGAATAAATCTATAAATACATAAACTGAGACAGTGAGGGAGAGGGGATTAATCAGGAATTAATATTGATGCATATACATGAATATATCCATATCTATGAATATATAAACTGGGACAGAGGAATAATCAGGGATTATGTAAATGTATATATCTAAATATAAGAAATAGGACAGTAAGTGAAGGAATAATCAGGGATTATTATCAATGTATACACATGAACATATCTCTGTCTATAAATATATAAACTGGGACAGTGAGAGAGAAAGGTGGATAATCAAGAATTAATATAAATGCATGTACATGAATATACCAATATCTATAAATATATATGCTGGGACAAAGAATGAGGGGGAATAATCAGGGATGAATCTAAATGTATCTCCATCAATATATATCAGTTAATATATAAAGTGGAACAGTGTGAGAGAGAGAGGAATAACCAGGGATTAATATAAATGTATATATATGATTATATCAATAACTATAAATATATGAATTGGTACAGTGAGAGAGGGGAATAATCATGGATTAATATAATTGTACACACATGCATATATTATATCTACAAATATATAAATCGGGACATTGAGTGAGAAAGAGAGAGAGGAATAATCAGTGATTATTATCACTGTTTATACATGAGATATGTTATGGTACCAGGTGTCCAGTTTGTCTCCTGGCCTCCTGGCACATCCCACACTGTCCGGCGACTACATGTGAAGATCTATATTTGAACAGAACCTGCTGCAAAGACTCAACAAATCCAGACCTTGAATGTGTGTTGATTTCCTCCTTCTCTCTGTTCTGTGGGGCGGGGCTCATTTCAAGCCCAGGTCTTTGTATATTCCACATGTCCGATATGTTTATTTCTTTGAACAGTTTGTCAGAGATTGTTTCACTGACTCAGGGAATTTACAGAGAGAGAGAGAGAGTCAGTGAGTGATTAGAAAAAACATAATCTCGCCCAGTGTAGTTAAAACTTGACCCCTATTAATCCAAATGCACTTGATTATGATAAAAATTCAATATTTCACAGGGCGAATATGTCACGGTCACGGATTGCACCCACCTCCCTAAACAAAACTCAACATTTTAATTTAAAAAGTGCCTGCCAAAACACAGCCGATTTAGGGACTGAACCCCTCAAATAACCGTTATACTGAACATTGCAGTTTCTCAGTAATTGTTCACTTTTATCCACTGTGTGCTGTACATATACAGGAGCTGACACAGAGACACATAGCACCAGAAGAGAGTGAATCGTTGCCTTTCACAAAGACGGATACATGTCTCCTGATTGTATAATCTGGGCGCGTGTGTGTGTAGGAGTGTGTCCCATGTCCACACTTTGCTCCTTCCAGCCCCTGTGTGTGGGTGTTGCGGGTGAGCTGTGTCTGGAATCGATCGCTTTCACTGGGGTCTGTTCTTTGCCGACGACCCCTGTGAAAGGGGTTTGTTTGCGTTCTTTCCGGGGCAATGGACAAAGTGGGTCAGTGTTTATAACTATTTCAAACTGCAGTAATATTCCCCACAGGGATTGAAAAAAGTGGAAAGGTTTCAAATCAGCAAAAAAGAAACAGTCTGTGGCATGTGGGAGGTGCAATCTTTCAGTTCTGGTGTCATCCTTGTAAACCTTTTATGAACGTTCTCCAGAGCGCCGATACCCCTTTTATAATATGGAGACGAGAACCGTCAAGAGTGCTCCACGTGTTGTCTAACCAAGGTTCTATACAAGCTTAAGATAATTTCCCTGCTTTTCAATTCTATTCCCTTGAAAATGAACCCAGAGCTCTTTTGTTTTTTCAATGTCTTTGTTAACTCTCGTTGCTACTTTAATGATTTGTTTATTTATACCCCTAAATCGCATTGCTCCTCTCCCCCATTTAGACTCTTATTTTCCACGGAGTATGTGTCTCACGCTTACCTATATTGCAATTCATTTGCCATTTACATGCCCATTCTGCAAGTTTATTAACGTCTTCTTGTATTTTGTCGCAGCCCTCCTCAGTATTAACCACAGCACCCAATTTGGTGTCATCGGTAAATTTTGAAATTGTAATTCCGATTTGCAAGTCCAAATGTTATCTGTCTTGTTAGAAGAGAATATTGTGTGGTGTTAGGAGTTAACCCTTTACATGCTGTTTCTAGCAATACGAATGTATAAGTTAAAGCAGATGGTGGGGAGGGCACGAATGCTGTGGACACAATCACTCATCTCAACCTCGCTCAGTAATGCCAGAAAATCATCATCTGCTCGGACCCAAATTCCGAGTATTGTACTGAGAGAGACAGAGAGAGACAGAGAGACAGAGACAGAGAGGCAGACAGAGAGGCATATCATATCCGCACCATCGTCAAGTCCGCCAACTTCTTCCTCCATAACATCACCCGTCTCCGCCCAGCCTCAGCTCATCTGCTGCTGAAACCCTCATCCATGCCTTTGTCACCTCCAGACTCCACTATTCCAATGCTCTCCGAGCCGGTCTCCTCTCTTCCACCCTGCATAAACTCCAGCTCATCCGAAACTCTTGCTGTTCGTTTCCCTAACTCGCACCAAGTCCAGTTCATCCATCACCCGGTCAAAAAGTCTTTTTTTCTCCAATATTTTTAACACTAATAAACAAAAGCGTTCAAAGTAAGTCTTTTAAAATCAACACTGTTTTTAACATTCCTATGATTTTCCTCCAAGATATTTGTTCGCAGCTGTGTCGAGAAGATTAATCTTTAATTCCTGGAGCCTCAGGGATAGTGATGGATGGCTGGGAACCCTGGAGGTGGGGTGGGGGGTGGCAGTCGGAGGCAGCAAGAATTGATTGAGTTTTCTGATGAGGTAACAGACAGTGTCAATGAGGGCAATGTGGTTTGTGGTGTATATGGACTTCAAAAAGGCGTTTGATAAAGAGTGGCATAACAGGCTTGTAATCAAAGATGAAGCCCATGAAATAAAATGGGCAGTGGCAGCATGGTTACAAAATTGGCTAAGTAATAGGAAACAGAGAGTAGGGGTGAACGGTTGTTTCTTGGACTGGAGGGAGATGTACAGTGGTGTTCCCCAGTGGCCGGTACTGGGGCTATTCCTTTTTTAAATATATGTTAATGAGTTGAACTTGAGTGTACAGGGCACAATTTCTAAATTTGCAGATGAAACAAAACTTGGAAGGGCAGTGAACAGTAAGTCGGATGGTGATGGTCTTCAAGAGGAGATATACAGGCTGGTGGAATGGCGGACACGTGGCAGATGAAGTTCAACGCAATTCGGTAGAAAGAACAAAGAGAGGCAGTACAAATTAAGGGTACAATACTAAAAGGGGTGCAGGAACAGAGAGACCTGGTGGTATATGTGCAAAAAGTGTTGAAGGTGTAAGGACAGGTTGAGAAAGTGGTTACGAAAGCAGATGGGGTCTTGGGCTTTATAAATAGAGGCACAGAGTCCAAAAGCTAAGCGGTTATGATGAACCTTTATAAAACACTGGTTCTACCACAACTGGAGCATTGTGTCCAGTTCTGTACTCCGCACTTTAGGAAGGATGTAAAGACCTTAGACAGGGTGCAGACGAGATTTACTGGAATGATTCCAGGGATGTGGGAAATCAGTTACGTGGATAGACTGGAGAAGCTGTGGTTGTTCTCCTTGGAGCAGAGAGTTTGAGAGGAGATCGGATAGAGGTATTTAAAATCATGAAGTGTCTCGACAAAGGAGATAGCGAGAAACTGTTCCCATTGGCGGAAGGGTCAATGATGAGAAGGGTCAGAGGACATAGAGTTAGGGTGGTTGACAAAAGAACCAAAAGGCGACATGAAAAGACAGTTTTTCACACAGCAAGTGGTTGTGATCTGGAATGCACTGCCTGAGGGGGTGGTGGAGGCACATTCAATCGTGACTTTCAAAACGGAATTAGATAAATACTTGAAGGAAATATTTCTAGAGCTACAGGGAAAGGATGGGGTAGTTGGAACCGCTCAATTGAACTTGCAGAGAGCCGGCACGTACTCGTCGGATCGAATGGACTCCTTCCGTGTTGTTACCATTCTATGATTCTATGATTCCAAGAATTAAATTGAAGAGAGGTTCAGAAATAGTGACTGAGAAAGTCAGAGAGAGAGAGCGAGGGAAGCATAGATAGACAGACCGAGATACAGAGAGAAAGAGAGATACATTGTGTGTGAGAGAGAGACAGAGAGAGGGAGAGAGAAAGACAGAGCTACAGAGAGGAAAAAACACACGGAGATATACAGAGAGACAGGTAAACAGAGAGAGACAGAGTGAAAAGAGAGACAGAGACAGACAAAGGCAGAGAAAGAGAAAGAGATAGAGAGAGAGCGACAGAAAGAGGGATAGGAAGAGATAAAGAGAGAGGGAGAGATCATATCTGCTCCTTCACCGGGACCGCTTATTTCCACCTGCATAACATTGAATCCACTGAGAAAGACTCACTTAGAAAAGGGGCAACTTGTGTTCTGTTTGAGGACCTTGTTACGGGATGTGCTTTAACATTCGGTGAGCTTATTGATCCAGTGAAGTTCTGCACCTGTGGGCTGACAGTTGGTTCATGAGACTATAGTCACGTATCGATGTAGCAATTGGCTCCTGAATGTACTGAGAGTAACCACGTTTTGATTTGCAAATGACCACGCTTTTTGCTGTTAGTTTTCAGTTTTGGTGCAAGACTGAAGGAGATGTCTCGACTGTCCTGTATGCAGATAGAGGCTGGAATTAAAGAACGCATATCTACCTTTGATTGTACACTGTTTGTTCAACAATTCCATATAAAGGAGAGACTTTCTTTTAATTGGAAGAAGCCTAACGAATTCTGCTTACTATAAGTATTCTCAAGCATTCATTAAAATAGAAGACTGACACACTCGTTCATATTTACCCAGTAAACCAACAGAGAATCAGCACAAACCAGGAATCAGGGCCTTTATTCACTAAACAAACAGGGAATCAGTACAGACCAGGGAACTGGGCCTGTAACCAGTAATTCATCAGAGAATCAGAACAGAGCAGGGATCAGGGCCTTTACCCAGTAAACCAGCAGGAGGATCAGCATACAAATACTGTGTCTACAAGCGCAGGTCAGAGGCTGGGTATTCTGCAGCGAGTGACTCACCTCCTGACACCCCAAAGCCTTTCCACCATCCACAAGGCACAAATCAGGAGTGTGATGGAAAACTCTACAATTGCCTGGATGAGTGCAGCTCCAACAGCACTCAAGAAGCTCGACACCATCCAGGACAAAGCAGCCCGTTTGATTGGCACCCCATCCACCACCCTAAGCGTTCAGTCCCTTCAACACCGGCGCGCTGTGGCTGCAGTGTGTACCATCCATAGGATGCACAGCAGCAACTCGCCAAGGCTTCTTCGACAGCACCTCCCAAACCCGCGACCTCTACCACCTGGAAGGACAAGGGCAGCAGGCACACGGGAAGAACACCACCTGCACGTTCCTCTGCAAGTCACACACCATCCCGCCTTGGAAATATATCGCCGTTCCTTCATCGTCGCTGGGTCAAAATCCTGGAACTCCCTTCCTAACAGCACTATGGGAGAACCTTCACCACACGGACAGCAGCGATTCAAGAAGGCGGCTGACCACTACCTTCTCAAGGGCAATTAGCGATGTGCAATAAATGCTAGCCTCACCAGCGACGCCCACATCCCATGAACGAATGAAAAAAACACCAGGGATCAGGGCAATTACCCAGCAAACCTGCAGGTGAATGAGCACATACCAGGTGTCAGGTCCTTTACCGAGTAAACTATCAGAGAATCAGCACAGACCAGGTATCAGGGGCTTTACCCGTTAATCCAACATTTGAATCAACACAGATCAGGGATCAGGGCTTTTCCCAGTATACCAGCAGGTGAATCAGCACAGACGAGGATCAGGGCCTTTACCCAATAAACCAGTGGGTGAATGAGCACAGACCAAGGATCAGGGCCTTTAACCAATAAACCAAGAGGTGAATCAGCACAGAACAGGTGTCTGGGCCTTTACCCAGTAAACTATCAGTGAATCAGCGCAGACCATGGATCAGGGCCTTTCCCCAGTAAACTATCAGTGAATCAGCGCAGACCATGGATCAGGGCCTTTACCCAGTAAACCAGCAGCTATATCATCACAGAACAGGTGCCAGGGCCTTTATCCAGTAATCCAGCAGGTGAATCAGCACAGACCAGGGATCAGGGCCTTTACCCATTAAACTATCAGTGAATCAGCACAGACCAGATATCAGGGTATTTCAAGTTTGCTTTAAAATTCAATTTGCACAATCACAATCTCCAATAAACCTGCACAATCTGGCAATGTATTAGAACGTATTCATTTCTTTGATTTTTATTCTATTAAAAAGTATTCCTTGATGTAGTTAAGATTTGTAACTAGGTGCAGATTTATTAGTACAGCTAGAAATGTGGTTTATCACCAAAAATAAACATTTTTAATATAAGTTTCAAGTCGTCCACCTGTGGGTAACTTGGTTTATAATCACTGAAAATGACTTTAAACAATGATATTGAACCATTTACTTGTTTCATTAATATGCACTAGTCGATTTCTTAGTAAATTAATATTTTTGGTGTGAAGGACATTTTGAAAATTGTCAATTATTGACTTTGTGCCGAAGAAAACGAACAATTTGAAATGCTTCCCGAACCAGCGCAATGGGAGGAATCTCTCAATGTCAAAGTGTGGACCTGGTCAGTTCCAGGGGTGGGACCAGATCAACCAGCATAAAAAATGGCTGAAAATACCATCGTAAGTGGTTTTGGGTGCAATTCACTGACGTTTAATATTCCCGCGAACTTTTGTCCTTGTTCGGCCGATTCCACCCAGGTTGAACTGATATTACTGTGTAAACAAATACAAACTCGACCCTTCTGTTTTATATCATCCTTTTCATCTCCCCCAACAACCCCTCTCTCCCACATTAGCTCTCTCTGTCTGTATCTGTTTTATTCTCTCTATGCTTGATTGTTTCTGTTTCATTCTCTCTGCCTTTCTCTCTCTGTCTCATTCTCTCTGCCTCATTTTCATCCTGTCTCAACCTCGCTCATTCTCTCTCTGTCTCTGTCCCTCTCTCTCACTCTTACCTTATCTCACTCTCTCTCATTCTATCTGCTTCTGACAAGGTATCTTGAAGCAACATTGTGACGCTCTGGAGAAAACTGATTTCAATTTGATATTTAATCACATATTCATTTGAGGCACAGCTCAGCTCAATTCAAAATCAATGTGTGCACAAGGGACACGTGTCTCATAGAATCATAGAAGTTTACAACATGGAAACAGGCCTTTGGCCCAACATGTCCATGTCGCCCAGTTTATACCACTAAGCTAGTCCCAATTGCCTGCACTTGGCCCATATCCCTCTATACCCATCTTACCCATGTAATTGTCCAAAAGCTTTTTAAAAGACAAATTTGTACCCGCCTCCATTACTGCCTCTGGCAGCTCGTTCCAGATCCTCACCACCCTTTGAGTGAATAAAATGCCCCTCTGGACCCTTTTGTATCTCTCCCCTCGCAGCTTAAATCTATGCCCCCTCGTTATAGACTCCACTTCCTTTGGGAAATGATTTTGACTATCGACCTTATCTATGCCCCTCATTATTTTATAGACTTCTATAAGATCACCCCTAAACCTCCTACTCTCCAGGGAAAAACGTCTCAGTCGATCCAATCTCTTCCTATAAGTCAAACCATCAAGTCCCGGTAGCATCCTAGTAAATCTTTTCTGCACTCTTTCTAGTTTAATAATATCCATTCTATAATAGGGTGACCAGAACTGTACACAGTATTCCAAGTGTGGCCTTACTAATGTCTTGTACAACTTCAACAAGATATCCCAACTCCTGCATTCAATGTTCTGACCTCTGAAACCAAGCATGCTGAACGCCTTCTTCACCACCCTATGCACCTGTGACTCCACTTTCAAGGAGCTATGAACCTGTACTCCCAGATCTCTTTGTTCTATAACTCTCCCCAACGCCCTACCATTAACGGAGTAGGTCCTGGCCCGATTCGATCTACCAAAATGCATCACCTCACATTTATCTAAATTAAACTCCATCTGCCATTCATCGACCCACTGGCCCAATTTATGAAGATCCCGTTGCAATCCGAGATCACCTTCTTCACTGCCAACAATGGCACCAATCTTGGTGTCATCTGCCAACTTACTAACCATGCCTCCTAAATTCTCATCCAAATCATTAATATAAATAACAAATAACAGCGGAACCAGCACCGATCCCTGAGGCACAACGCTGGTCACAGGCCTCCAATTTGAAAAACAACACTCCACAACCACCCTCTGTCTTCTGTCGTCAATCCAATTTTGTATCCAATTGGCTACCTCACCTTGGATCCCGTGAGATTTCACCTTATGCAACAACCTACCATGCGTTACATTGTCAAAGGCTTTGCTAAAGTCCATGTCGACCACGTCTACTGCACAGCCCTCATCTATCTTCTTGATTACCCCTTCAAAAAACTCAATCAAATTCGTGAGACATGATTTTCCTCTCACAAAACAATGCTGACTGTTCCTAATCAGTCCCTGCCTCTCCAAATGCCTGTAAATCCTGTCCCTCAGAATACCCTCCAATAACTTACCCACTACAGATGTCAGGTTCACCGGTCTGTAGTTCCCAGGCTTTTCCCTGCCGCCCTTCTTAAACAAAGGCACAACATTTGCTACCCTCCAATCTTCAGGCACCTCACCTGTAGCTGTCGATGATTCAAATATCTCTGCTGGAGGACCCACAATTTCCTCCCTAACCTCCCATAACGTCCTTGGATATATTTCATCAGGTACCCCACCCCACACCGATCTCTGTCGCTCTCCTTCTGTATCGCCAGGCTTCTGTGTCCCTCTCCATTAAGTGTTGGACATCCATTTTGTGTTCGGAGCAAGATAGCCATTTTGTTTTAGCTGCAAGTAGTCTATTTTTGTGTTAGGTTCAAGGCAGCCATTATGCTGAGTTCCAGATATGCTCCGTTTGGTCCATTTCATTTCCAGAGAAATTTGTGGTGAGATTACTCCGCGGCCAAAAGAGATCCAGGTCGCCGATTTTTAAACCATTATTAAGAGGGGGAGATTACACAGTGGGGGAGATTAATCACTGGGGGAGATTACACAGAGGGGAATATTACACGGATGGTATATTATTTAGAGGGGGATATTAGACGGAGGGGGTGATTACACGGAGTGGGAGATTACACAGAGGGAAGATTAGACAGAGTGGAGATTACACAGAAGGGAGATTACACAGAGGGGAGATTAGACAGAAGGGAGATTATACAGAGGGGCGATTACACAGAGGGGAGATTACGCAGAGGGGAGATTACGCTGAGGAGAGATTACACAGAGGGGGAAATTTACACCGAGGGGAGATTACACATAGGGGAGACTGCACAGAGGGGAGATTACGCACAGGAGGAATATTACACAGAGGGAGAAATTTACACAGAACACGGTGATTACACAAA
Organism: Heptranchias perlo; assembly: GCF_035084215.1. Taxonomy (NCBI): domain Eukaryota; kingdom Metazoa; phylum Chordata; class Chondrichthyes; order Hexanchiformes; family Hexanchidae; genus Heptranchias; species Heptranchias perlo. The sequence goes on along the minus strand of NW_027139442.1, from coordinate 7,441,789 downwards.
GTGGAATGTTACACTAAAGGGGAGATTATACAAATGGGGAAATTACACAGAGTGTGGAGGTTACACAGCTGGTGGATATTCATATGTGTCTTTCTTATTATCTGTTTCTCTCGTCCGATAAAACTCAGTTTTTCTCTTTATATCTCTGTAACTCTCTCTTTGAGTGTATCTGTCTGCATCATTTTATATATCTCTCCCTACATCTTCTTACTCTCTGCATCTTTATCCATCTCGCTTTGTACATCTATGCATCTTTCTGCCTTTCTTTTATCTCTATCAACACATCTCTCTCTATCTTTGTGAATATCTCTGCCTTCTATTTCAGTTTCTCTCTCTCTCCTGCGATCTCCCACGCTGTTATTCTCTCTCTATCTCTGCCTTCTATTTTCTGCTTCTCAGTCGCTATCACTGGAGGTGGATGCTGCATTGATGCAATTGTGTAAAGCGGGTGACAGCGAATCGGGAGCCTGTTTCACATTCCTTCCGAGTTTATTTCCCATTGATGCAAAAATGAGGTGAGATGTAAAAGCTCGCCATCATCCGGTTTACAATAACTTATAAAGTCAAAATCTACCCCAGTGTTTGTATTAATCTCCCTACATATCCGCTTCCTTCACCGACTCTGCATCTCTCTCTCTCTCTCTATCCATCTATCTATCTCTCTCCCTATCTCTCCATCTCTGTATCTCTCCCTCTTGTGGGTGAGTTGAGGTACAGGTCAGCCATGATCGAACTGATTGGTGGAACAGGCTCGAGGGACTGAATAGCCTTCTCCTATTCCCACTTCACCCATGTTTTATGTCTCTCTGCAATTCTCTCTGTTCTCTCACCTTACTCCATTCATGGGTACGGGACACAACGTTTCAATTTGTGATTCCCTACAGTGATGGGAGGAACACTTTTCTGCAGTGCGGGATAGGTCTGAGGCTGGGATTCTCCTGTGTGTAAAGTTGTGCCCCTTTATGTCTGCCTGCCAAAATATCTCTTGCTCTAAGTATGTCAGTTCGTCTCTTTAAAATTGCCCTGATCTCTTTTGGTGTCTCTCTGTAACTCCCTCTCGATCTGTCTCTCCTGCTGTGTATCCATGCTGCTCTCTCCCTCTCCGTTAGGCGAGAGGCATCCATTTAGTTTTAAGTACAAAGGGCTATTTTGTGTTCGGTGCAAGACCACGCATGTCCAGAGGAATTTGTGGCGAAATGAGTCCACGGCCAGAGGAGATCCAGGTCAGTGATTTATAAATCGTTATTAACGTTTCCTCGTCAGGAGAGGCTTTACACAGAGTGGGAGGTTACACAGAGGGGAATGCCACACAGAGGGCGCAGATGACAAAGCGGGGAAGATAAAACAAAGGGGGAATATTACACAGAGGGGGAAATTACACAGAGTGGGAAATTACACAGAGTTCGGGGATTACAGGGAGGGGCTATTAAACAGAGGGTGCGATTGCACAGTGGGTAATATCACACAGTGGTTGCAGATTATACAGAGGGTGGAGAATAAATAGAGGGGTAGATTACACAGAAGGTGGAGATTTCACAGAGGGTGGAGATTGCACAGTGGGTGGCAATTACACAAAGGAAGGAGATTATACAGAGGAAGAAGTTTACAGAGAAGGGCATATCACAGAGGGTGGAGATTACACAGAGGGTGCAGATTGCACAGAGGGTGGAGATTTCACAGAGGTTGGAGATTTCACAGAGCGTGGAGATTTCACAGAGGGGGAAGATTACACAAAGGGTGCAGATTGCTGCGTGTGGAGATTGCATAGAGGCTGGAGATTATACACAAGGTGCAGATTGCACAGAGTGTGAAGATTGCACAGAGGGTGGGGGTTACATGGAGGTGGAGATTGAACAGATGGTGGAGGTTACTTGAGGGGGAGATTGAACAGAGGGTGGAGATTACACAGAGGGTGGGGATTGCACAGAGGGTGGGGGTTACATGGAGGGGGAGATTGAACAGAGGGTGGAGGTTACTTGAGGGGGAGATTGAACAGAGGGTGGAGATTACGCAGAGGGTGGGGATTGCACAGAGGATGGACATTGCAGAGAGGGTGTAGATTTCACAGAGAGTGGAGATCGCATATAGGGTGAAGATTATACAGAGTATGGAGATTACACAGAGGGTGGAGATTTCACAGAGGGTGGAGATTTCACAGAGGGTGGAGATTTCACAGAGGGTGGAGATTTCACAGAGGGTGGAGATTTCACAGAGGGTGAAGATTACACAGAGTGTGGAGATTACACAGAGGGTGGAGATTTCACAGAGGGTGGAGATTTCACAGAGGGTGGAGATTGCATAGAGGGTGAAGATTAACAGAGGGTGGTGAGTACACAGAGGGTGAAGATTGCCCAGATGGTGGAGATTATACAGAGGGTGGAGATTGCACAGAGTGTGGAGTTTGCACAGAGGGTGGAGATTGCACAGAGGGTGAAGATTACATCAAGGGTGGAGATTCCACATTGGGTGAATATTGCACAGACGGTGGAGATTACACATAATGTGGAGATTACACAGAGGATGGAGATTGCACAGAGGGTGGAGATTACACATTGGGTGAATATTGCACAGAGGTTGGAGATTACACAGAGGGTGGAGATTGCACAGAGGAGGAGATTACACAAAGGGTGGAGTTTACACAGAGGGTGAGATTACGCAAAGCGGGAATATTAAACAGATGGGAAAATTACACAGAGAAGGAGATTACACAAAGGAGGATGTTACACAGAGGGATTAGATTACATGGAAGGGGAGATTACATAGTTGGAGAAATGACACGGAGTGGGAGATTACACAGAGATGAATGTTACACAGAGGTGGAAAATTACACAGAGGGATTGTTACACACAGAGGGAGATTGCACAGAGTGTGGAGATTACACAGCAGGAATGTTACACAGTTGGGGATATTACACAGAGGGGACTAGTACACAGATGGAATATTACACAGAGTTGGAGATTACACAAAGGGGAACATTACACAAAGGCAGCGGTGACACAGTGACAGAGATTACACAGAATATTTATGTTGATTTTTTTTATCTGTCTTTCTCTTTCTATCAATCTATATCTCTTTATATCTGCACCTTTCTGTTCATGTGTATCTCTCTGTTTTTTTGTCTCTGTACCTCTCTCTTTATATCTCTGCACCTATATATATATATATATATATATCTTTATGAATCTCTATCTTCTCTGTATCACTTTAAATCTCTCTATACATCTCTCTGTGTTTTTACTCTTTGCATCTTTATCGTCTCGCTTTATGCCCTTGTTATCCCTTTCTGTCTACACACCTCTCTTTCTTTCTGAATGTCTGTGCCTCTGGTCTCAGTTTCTCTCTTTCTGGTGATCGCCCTCGCTGTTATTCTCTCTGTACCTCTGCCTTTTTGTCCTACTGTTTTGTGTGGCTCAGTCCTTCTCACTGGGGCTAGATATTGACTTTGTGCGATTGTGTAAAGCGGGTGACAGCGAATCGGGAGCCCGTTTTACCAATCTCTCTACTTTTGTTCCCATTGATTTAAAAATCAATGGGAAGAATTGATTTTTTTCCTAATGATGTAAAAATGGGGAGAAATGTTAAATCCCGCTATTACCCGGTTTGTACTATCACGTAAAGTCAAAATCTACCCTAGTCTTTTTTTCCTTTCTCTACATATCTGCTAACCTCACAGTCTCTGCCTCTTTCTCTGTATCTCTACCTCTTGTGGGTGAGTTGAGGTACAGATCAGACAGTGATCTAACTGATTGGCAGAACAGGCTCGAGGCACTGAATGGCCTACTCCTGTTCCTATATCGCCCATGTATGCGTTTCTCTGCCCTCCTCTCTGTTCTCTTGACTGTCTCTATTCATGGGTAAGTGACACCAAGCTTGGGTTTGTGATTCCTTGCAGTGATGGGAGGAACGCCTTTCTGCAGTTCAGGAGATGTCTTGTGCTCGGATCCTCCTGTGTGCAAAGGTGCGTCTTTTTATTTCTTCCTGTCTATACATCACTTGCTCGGAGACTGCCCCTCAGTTTGTCTATTTTGATTGTCCTTATCGATTTTGGTCTCTCTCTGTAATCCCTCGACCTCTGCCCTTCACTTGCTTTATCCCCAGTCTTCTCTCTCAGGCTCCATTTAGTTTCTAGCCAGTCATTTAGCACAAGGCGAGTGTCGTCCACTTTGTGTTAGATGCAGGACATCCATTTTGTTGAGTTCCAGCTGTGCTCCTTTTGGTCCGAATCATGTCCAGTGAAATTTGTGGTGAGAAGAGTTCAGGATCAGAAGAGATCCAGGTCGTTGATTTTTAAATCTTTATTATTGATCCCTTGTGTGGGCCAGGAGGAGCATTACTTAGAGAGGGAGATTACACGCGGAGAAATATTACACAGAGCGAGAAATATTACACAAAAGGTGAAAAATTACAGAGAAGGGGGAAGTTTTACACGGCGGGTGAGAGTTTATACGACACAGAGGGTGGGGGGGGGGAGATGACACACGGGGGGGAATGATTACACAGAGCGGGGAACGATTGCACAGGGCGGAAGGTTACACAGAGTGGAGGAAAGATTGCACAGAGCGGGGAAAGATTACACAGAGGGGGAAAGATTACACAGAGCGGAGAAAATTAAACAGAGATGAGGGGATTTTGCAGAGAGTTGGGAAGATTACACAGACTGGGGAGAGGGGTGGTGGTTACACAGATCGGAGGAGATTGCACAGAGGGGGAAAGATTGCACTGAGTGTGGAGAATTGCACAGAGCGGAGAAGATGACACAGAACTGAGGGAGGGGGGAAGATTACACAGAGTGGGGAGGGGAAGAATACATTGAGTGTGGGGGGGGATTACACAGATCGGAGGAGATTGCACAGAGTGGGAAAGATTGTACAGAGTGTGGAGGATAACACAGAGGGGAGAAGATTACACAGAGGAGGGAATAGTACACAGAGCGGGCAAATAGTACAGGGGGGAATAGTGAACTGAGGGGGAATGTTACACAGACGGGGAATAGTACGCAGAGGGTGGAATGGTACACGGGGGGTAAATATTAGATAGACTGTGGAATAGTACACAGAGGGGGCAATAGTTCACAGAGGGGGCAATGGAACACAGAGGGGGAATAGTAAACAAAGAGGGGGAATACTGCACAAAAGGGGGAGTAGAAAAGAGAGAACAGAGAAGAATTGCATTTAGTTTAGGGAGGTGGGTACAATCCGATTCTGGTACATCTTCGCCCTGCGAAATATTGAATTTTGATTATAATATGGTGCGTTTGGCTTAACAGAGGACAAGGTTTAACTACATTGGGCTGAATTGCTTTCTCTTAAATCTCTCACTTGACTGGGTCGTTCAGACCAGGATGTGAACAGGTTTTTTTTTCTCTCTCTCTCTGTAAACACCCAGAGGCGGTGAAATTCTCTCTGAAAATCTGTTCAAAGAAAGAAATACATCGGACATGGGGAATGTACAAAAACATCGGTTTCAAATGACACCGCCGCCCCCCCCTCCCCGCCCCCTCACAGAGCAGAGAGAAGGAGGAAATCAACACACATTCAATCTCGAGATCTGCTGTTCATTTGTGGCACGTTCTGTTTAACTTTAGTTCTTTAAATGTCGTCGCCATGCAGTGTGGGATGTGTCAGGAGACGCTGCGTGACGTTATGGGACCAGTGACACTGAGACACACACGGACAGACAGAATGTATCGTCAGGAGACACGTGTCCTTTGTATAGACATTGGGATTGAATTGCGCTGAGCTGTGCCACAAATGAATATGCGATTCAAATATCAAATTCAAATCAGTTTGCTGCAGACCTTCCCCATGTGTCCGTGTGGTTTCATTACAATACAAATTCACGTAAGGGCACAAAATGGCTTCTGAATTAACAGCAATTTCTTTCTGAGTTTTAGGTGCACTTTTTCAAAATAATACTTAAAACAAAGAAAATATTTTAAGGCTGTTTTCATATTTGGGCAAACTGTGTGCTGCAAGGTGCTCCCAGTAAGTGCTTTTAATTTCGATTAAGACACTACATATGTTACATTGTTAGCCGTGGTTCAGTGGGTAGCACTCTCTCCTCTGAATTAGAAAGTTGTGGATTCAACTCCCACTCCAGAGACTTCAGCACAAAATTTACGGTGAAACTTTCAGTACAGTACTGAGGGAGCACTGCACTGTCGGAGGTGCCGTCCTTCAGATGAGATGTTCAGCCGAGGCACTATCTGCCCTCTTGGGTGGATGTAAAAGATCATTTGCCACTATTTTGAAGAAGAGCAGAAGAGATGACCCGGCCCATATATTTCCCACAACCAACATGAATAAAATACATTTGATATGGTCATTATCACGCTGCTGTTTGTGCAATCTTGCTGTGCGCAATTTGGCTGCCGCCTTCCCTACGTTATAACAGCGATTACACTTCAAAAGTTCTTCATTGTCTCTAAAGCGTTTGGGATATCCTGAGGTCGTGACCGGTGCTGTATACATGCGAGACTTTCTTTCTTTAAACTCACCCCAAGTCAAAATCGAGACAGATGTGAACTGGCTCAAACTTTTTAGATTCGATGAAATGGACATTTAGATTGCCAGTTGTGGAGGTCACTTTATGAAGCATTCTGCTTGCCAACACATACGTTTCCCAATGAATATTCTGTTCTCACTGCTGGTAATAAGTTAAAAACCTGTCGGAAATGCACTCAAATTCTGGACTTCTATCCCTCTCACTGTCTCTCTCTCTCTGTCACTCTCTATCTGTCTCTCTCCAGGACTGTCCTACAAGCTCTAGGAATGATGTATTCATCTCCTGGACACTGCTGTGAGAAAAAATCCGGGAGAAAAATCATAGAAACTTTTTTAAAAGTACTTAAAATATGGGGATTTTAGGAGTAGGGGGCACAGTCTAAAAATTAGAGCCAGACCTTTCAGGAGTGAAATTAGAAAACAATTCTACACACGAAGGGGGTAGAAATTTGGAACTCTCTTCCACAAACGCAAATTAATACTAGCTCAATTGCTAAATTTAAATCTGAGATAGATAGCTTTTTGGCAACCAAAGGTAGTAAGGGATATGGACCAAAGGCAGGGATATGGAGTTAAGATCACAGATCAGCATTGTTCTTATCAAATGGCGGAGCAGGCACGAGGGGCTGAATGGCCTACGCCTGTTCCAATGTTCCTATGTTCCTATATATGTTTGCCACTGCTTATCCATCATCAACAGTGTCTATCCCTCTAACTATACGGTCGCCTACAAAAACCTCATTCCTTTTACTCCCCCTACTTGAATGGCCCGTATCACTTGTCCAAAAACACAACCAGGATTCCCCCTCGCATTCTGTCTCGCGCTACCCCTGTGCCCTCCTGAGTCTCAGGGTCTCCAGGCCCTGCAACGTAACCCTGTTGTCTGTCTGTCTGTCTGTCTCCGTCATTCCGTCTCCCCATTTATATAGAGTGCACACAGTCCGATCCGGCCCACAGCAGTGACCTGTGATTGCCAGTTTTGCCCATTTTGCTGTCGGTGCGGGGCAGTCATTCAGTTGAAGTCCAGCTGAGTTCTTTAGTGCCGCATTTTTGAGCAACAATTCATGTGTCGGCTGCAGAATAAGTCCCGCCTCAATAGGGCAGATTATTTATAATGTATATCAGAATCAGATTTAAGATCATTTCCGAGCTCGGTGCTGCTAATATAAAATGTATTTTCCGTCCAGTGGGAAGTGTAGGGGACAGAATATGAAATGGGATTTAGTTCTAGTGTTTGAAACTCTTCAGCTCTTTCTATAATTTAACTAATTTAACAATTAGAATCAGTGGGTATTTCACCGCCTTCTTCAGCTCCTCTCTGAATTTAGTCTGGGTCAGGACATAAATACACGTGTTTGTGCAGGAACTGAGAAGCTGCAGCATTCCTGCTGCGCGTTCCGCGATATAAAGAGGGTCAGTGGGGGAGTAATGATGAACGTTTGTAATTCGCTGATAGATGGAAAATACAACCTGTGTCACCCATAACAATATGAAACTACCCGATACACTGAAAAGTAAAATGATGGACTTTTTTCGGTTCTCCATCTCTGGATCCTTGTCATTCTCTCCATTGCTGCGACCCCGGAGTCCCCTGCGGACTCGATTGGACAGCAAAATACGTCTGACCGTCAGAACATTGAGCAGCAAAATCAGACAGAACGGGATACAAGGGGTTAAAATGCGGTGAAACAACTCAAATGCGGCCCATGCGGGGGAAGTATTGAAGCTCGGTTTAATCGAACAAAACCAAGGAACATCGTCAATTATAAAGTAAGGTTCAAATGTAAAGTACCAGGGGAGACTCTCCAAACAGCTCAGCACACTCACTGTTCCCAGAACCACAGCCGCCGTTTTCTCGGTGCAATATTTTGTTTTCAGCTTCTCACAACAAATGGTCACAAATCGATCAAAGGTGAAAGCGACTGTGAACCAGACAGAAACCTCTGTGGTTGCAAAAATCAGGAAGGAAACGAAGCTGCACACGGGAGTAATATTCAGGAATGAAAATGGGAAATGAAACAAACTGATCCCTCTCAATATAACATCAGTGATAACGACCAGGAGATCGGCCGCCGCCATTCCCACCAGGAAGCGACTGATACATTTGGAGAGTCCGCACTTTCCTCGGGACAGGATCACAATCGCCATCAAGTTAACTGTAAGAGAGTGGAAACGAAGTAGAGAAATTACTGATGAGACCTGGAGCCAAAGCATCAGTTTGAAAGGATCTGGATTGAAATTTCCAGCATTGCTGCTGCATCGAAGGGTGGAAAGTGATTCGTTGACCTGGGCAGCGCTTTTAGGCAGAGAAATGTTTTTAAACACAATGGTCAATAATGAATTGGGAAATCGATAAAGAAAGTGAATAAAGTGAGCACCGGATCCACTGGAAGGGCTGGGTGAGGGCACAGTGCCGGTGGGGTTGGAGAAGAGGTTTTACCGAGCAGGAATCCAGCGGATTAAGGCCGGGTTTGGGCTCCAGACGGATGGGGAAGGGAGCGAAGTTTCGAGAAGGTGTAGGGACAGGTAGAGGTGCAGCAGGTTTGTTGCTCCGGATTAAAAAAGCCGATAGGGGCTGGCGCTAAACGGGGAAATGCGGCTGGAAACCGAGCCAGTGAGTGAGATTGGGAGGGAGACAAGGAAAAGGACAGGTTGGAGCTGGAGTGGAGGCTGGAGCAGATAGTTTGGGAAAGCAAATAAATTGAAGCAATGGATAGTAGACAAAGGATTCAATGCAGTGGGAGGAGAGGCTGAGATTCACAGGGAGAGACAGCAGCAGAGTGTCAGAGGAAATCTAATCTATAGGTCCCAGTAACACAATCCAACTAATAAATTCAACAATTGATTTCTGTGGTTATTGGTGCAAGGGAACAGTTCGTTGGGTACGTAATGTGTCCAATAAATTACTTTGCACATTCAATTAAAATTATATAAAAATTATTAATGAAATCAGCCTCGTTCTTTATTGAATTAAGCAAATACATAGCTTTTGATTTCAGTATCGTAATAATTCACAACGGTTAACAAATGACTGAGTTTATTCTTTCAATACATTTCAATAGTGCTGATTTATTTAACCAGTAAATAAATGAAAGTAACAATAACCTGAACAGACTGAGGACAACGTGGTGATAAACAGACCATGCTCAAGTAAAATAAAACTCTCACAATCTGACAACATCCGAATGACACCTTCAAGTCACATTTCCTCTTCACCATTGCACTGGAAGTTTCAAGAGTTCATTCAGTTTAATTGCTCACCTCGCTGCTGCATTCACTTTCTCTCTGACGATCTCTATCTCTCCCTCTCAGTCTGCCTCTCTCTCTGTCTCTCTCTCTCTGTTTCTCCCCTTGCCTCTGACACTCTTTCTTTTGCTGTCTCGCGTTCCATTTCTCCCTCCCTCTCATTTTCCTTCTCAGTCCATTTCTCTATCGCTCCTCGCTATCTTTCTCCACGGTCTCTATTATTTCTCTCAATGCCCCTTTTCACATCCGATTCAATCCTAACATCCTGCGCCTGCATTCTGTTCACCAACCCCGTGTTCCAACGATCCTATTATCAATGTCAGTTTATTAAATGGTAAAATCCCTGTGAATAGTTTAATGTTTCTACAGATCATACAATTCTCCACCCGTTCCCCTACACTGTTCGCTCCATCTACAATGCACGGAAGAAACAGAATCGAAAGCCTGTTCCAGACACACCTCATATCAATTGAAATTCCCTTTCCTGTAGTTATAAAGCACAGTGTAAGATGGTGGCTTTCTTCAATTAACAAAACGCCAACTTCACCGCTGCTGCTTATAATCTACAGATAAATAGTAGGGCTCCTGATTCCAACAGATAAAGTGCAAACTGATTCAACATAACCTCAAAACATTTCATTTTACAGTTAATTCATCCACAGTGAAGCAGAGGAGATATGAAAGAATCAGCAACAAACTCAGTTCAGTATCCAGACATCTGAAGCGGTGTCAGATACACACATAATGAAATAATCTTTCACAACAGTGATAACCAATCAATACAATGAAATCCAAATTAAATTGAACGATGTTATGGTGGGGTTGGGGTGGGGGGCGGACATTGCGCTGCCTCCTTGTAACAATGAGACCGTGAGCTGTCTCATTTTCAATCACGGAAAACGCATTGATGAAAAAATATTCCAGGACAGGTTAGTTCCACAATATGAAACTGTTAACAGCTCCTGATGGTCTGAAATCAGCTCTTAGCCCAGACACCTGATTCCAATACATTCAGTACAGAGAATAATCCAGTAACAATGCCAGGGTTGAATGCACAAAGTACATTACAGACATAATGCAATTGCTCCAGAACCGAACGTTTAGAAGTTAAGCGCATAATATTATTCAACAACACATTTGGGACAGAGAATAATCCAGCAACAATGTCAGGGTTGGATTATAAAGATCATTACAGATTTAATGCAGCTGCTACAAGACAAAAAGATGAGAGACAGGACATTCCATCAACTGATGGAACACAACAGGTAGCTGTTTAAAATATGATGAGAAAAATAAAATACCAAGTACAGCAGCACAGTTAACATCGATTTACACCATTAACAGCTGAGATTTCGGCTTACCAGAAACCCCAATGGCTGCAAGAACATCGTAATAACCGCGTTCTATCAGATAGATTACTGAATATCCCATTTCAGTAAGAAGAACTGTTTTCTGCTGTCTTGGAAACTTCAGCTCTGGAAGGCACTGTGAGCTGATTCATTCTAACGAACTCTGATTTATACAGGGGATAATTCTCCACTGACACAGTTGTACCCCTGATCATTGCTGTTATTTACAGTCACTTGATCAAACACATTACATCAGCAGCTTTGCCTCCAATGTAAAATAATGACGTGGATATAACAGAAACACCTCAAAATCCAGGCCATTATCATAATCAGACTCCTCTTAGGAATCAATTTACAAGCTGTACTCACACAGGACTGATCCAACAACAATGAGCGGCTTCATTTACAGTTTTCATATAATTGTATTGACCATGTTCACTCCTGCCGATTTATTTATCAATGATACCGATTTCTCTGCAGTATACATTGAAACTGGGGACACAAACAGACCCGTTTCTGCAGGAAAACGGAGTTGAGGTCGAAGATCAACCATGACCTGATTGAATGGCAGAGCAGGCTCGAGGGGCCGTATGGCCTTCTATTACTATGGCTCCTATTTCTTATGTTCTTCTTATGCTCACTGGGAAGGACAGACAATATAGAGATGGGCACGAAATACAAAGTGAAACGCAGACAAGAAATTATGGAATGCTAGAATTTTACAGCACAGGAGGAGGCTATTCAGCCCGTCGGGCCTGTACCGGCTCTTCGGAGGAGCTATCCCATTTAATCCTACACCCCAGCTTTGTCTCAATAACCCTGCAAATTAATCCTCATCAAGAACATATCCAATCGCCTTTTGAATGTTCCTATCGAAGCTGCTTTCACTACTCTTTCAGGTAATGCATTATAGATCTTAACAACCCTCTGTGTGAAAACATTTCTCCTAATTTCAGTTTTCGTTCTTTTGCCAATTATTTTACATCTATTATCTCTGGTTACCCACCCACCTGCGAGAGGAAACAATGTCTCACCATTTGCTCTATGAAAACCCTTCATTATTTTGAAACATCTCTATTAACTTTCTCTGTTCCAAGAAGAACAATTCCAGCTTCTCCAATCTCTCCACATAAATGAAGTTCCTCACCCTTGGTATCAACCTGGCAAATCTACTCTGTGCCCTCTCCAAGATCTTGACATCTTTCCGAAAGTTTAGGGCCCAGAATTGTACACAGAAATCCAGAAGAGGCCGAACCAGTGATCTGTAAAGTTTTAGCATGACTTCCTTGTCTGTGTATTCAATGCCCCAATTTATAAAGCCAAGTAGCCCATACGCATTCATAACCCCCTTATCAACTTGCCCTGCAACTTTCAAAGATTTGTGAATAGGAACCCCGGCCCCGGGCCCTCTGCTGTACCTCCACACACAAAATAGTGCCATTCAGATTGCACTGCCTTTCCGTGTTGTTCAGCTTAAAGAGCATCAATTCACACTTATCTGCATTAAATTGCACTTGCCAGATCAGAAATCACAAGTAAAACAAATGCACAGATCTCAACGTTATGTTTAAAAACTGGTGTTTTAGATCAAAACATTTTTAAAAGTTTTCTCAAAACTACATCCCACATCTGCCAATCTCCATGCCAGACCCAACCGATCTGCCGATGTGAGTTTGCACCAGTCCTTTTCTCTGTTTCTGTTTCAGTCTCTTGGTCTCTCTGTCTCTCTCTCTCTCACTCTCTCTCCCTCTGTCTCATTCAGTCCTGCTCTATTTCTCATGGTTTCCCTCTCTCTGTTTCTCTCTCCATCTAGCTTCCTTTCTCTTGCCCTCTTTTCCCCAACTCTTAGCCTCCCTGATTGCTGTTCTCCCTCTCTCTCTCTCTCACCCTCTGTCATTGTTTGTCTCGCCCTGCTTCTTGCTCTGTGCCCCTTTCATGCTGTCTCACTTTCCTTCAAACTATGTCTCATTGTCTCCCTCTTTCACTATTTCCCTTTCCCCGATCTCTCTCTCCCTTACTCACACTGTCTAACTTTCTGTCTCCTTCTCTTTATTTTCGGTCTCAATTTCTCTCTGTCTTTTGCACTTTCTCCCATTCTCTGTCTGTCTGTCTCTCTATGCCTTATTCTCTCCGTCTCTCTATCTCATTCTATCTATGTACGGTACATGTACAGAAGCTGACTCGGGGACACACAAGGACCGTACGGTATCAGACAGGCTTCAATCGTTCACTTTTAACTGCAGTGGACTGGGCATGCACATGAGCGGACACTGAGAAACACGTGGACCGTACATTACAGAGAAGGAGGTACAGACTGAGAGACATATTTTGTTCCAATGTAAATGAAGTGACTTTGATTCAGGAGTAGTCCTCAATTATGTGTTTGTTCAGGGCAAAAATTTTGAGTTAACACAGCACTGGGAAATTTATTGCAATGTTTCACTCCTAACTGGGAGAAACACACATTGTGCAGAATACCACGAAAAGCAAAGTGAAACACAGGTAGAGGATCACAGAATGATAGAATCTAACCACACAGAAAGAGGCCATGCAGCTCATCGTGCCTGTGTGAGCTCTTGGAAAGAGATATCCCACTTAGTCCAAAGCCCAGCTTTTTCCGTATCAGCCTGCAAATCAGTCCTCTTTAGTGCAATTGGCTTTTTAAAGTTCCTATGCAATCTGCTTCCACCACGCTTTCAAGAAGTACATTCCAGATCATAACAACCCTCCAAGTGAAAATATTTATCATCTTTTACGCTCCAGTTCTTTTACAAATTATTTTAAATTCATGACCTCTGATTATCGACCCATTTGCCAGAGGAAACACGTTCTCCCTATTTGCTCTATTAAAACCCATCATTATTTTGAACACCTCTAATAGGACTTCCATTAACCTTCTCCAAGGACAACAATCCCAGCTCTCTAATCTCTCCACGTAAATGAAACACCGCATCCCTGGTATGAACCTGGTAATCGTCCTCTGAACCCTCTCCAAGGCCTTGGATTCCTTCCTAAAGTGTTGCATTGTGCACAATACTCCAGCTGAGGCCTAACCAGTAATTTGTAATGTTTCAGCATGACTTCCTTGTTTATGTATTCAACGCCCCTATTTATAAAGGCAAGTTTACCATATGCTTTCTTAATCCACTTATCAACTTGCTCTGCCACCTTCAAGATTTGTGAATATGCACCCCGAGTTCCCTCTGCTCTTCCACCCCCTCAAAATAATTTTTAAATGCTGCTGTTTCATTTTAAAATATTGAACGAAGTTTTCAAAAAATTACATCCTGCAAACTTCAATCTGAATGCCAGACACGACAAATCTACCGAACTGAGTTTGTACTCGAGCATTTCTCTGTTTCTGTTTCAGTCTCTCTCTCTCTATCTCTGTCTCTTTTTCTCCCTCCCTCTCTCTTACATTAAAACATGAGAACATAAGAACACTAGAAATAGGTGCAGGAGTAGGCCATCGGCCCTTCGAGCCTGCTCTGCCATTTAGTAAGATCAAGGCTGATCTTCGGCCTCAACTCCACTTTCCTGCCCGATCCCCATATCCCTTGATTGGTTTTGTGTCCAAAAACCCATCGATCTCAGTCTTGAATATACTCAGCGTCAGAGCATCCACAGTCCTCTGGGGTAGAGAATTCCAAAGATTCACAACCCTCTGAACAAAGGAATTTTTCCTTATCTCGGCCTTAAATAGCCGATCCGTAAGCTTGAGACTATGATCCTTATTTCTAGACTCTGCAGACAGGAGAACCAAACACTCAAAACTTACCTTGCCATGCCCTCTAAGAAATGTATACGCTTCAAGGAGAACACATCTCATTCTTCTAAACTCCAGAGAATATAAACCGATTCTACTCAAACTCTCCTCATAGTACAACCCTCTCATCCCAGGAATCCATCTAGTGAACCTTCGTTGTACCCCCTCGAAGGCAACATTATCCTTCCTTAGGTAAGGAGTCCAAAACTGTACACAATACTCCAGTCGAGATCTCACCATATCCCTGTATAGTTGCAGCAATCCTTCCTTTCTCTTGTACTCCAACCACCTTGCAATAAAGGTTAACATATCATTTGCTTTCATAATTACTTGCTGTACCTGCATGTTAACATTCTGTGATTCGTGTACAGGGGCTCCTAAATCCCACAGAATACCAACATTTCATAGTCTCTCAATTTCTAAAAATATTCAGCTTTTCTATTCTTCTTAGAAATTGGATAATTTCACATTTTCCCACATTATGCTCCTACTGCCAACGTCTCGCCCACTCACTTAATCTGCCGATATCTCTTTGCAGCCTCTTTGCGTCTTTCTCACAGCTTACTTTCCCACCAAACTTTGCATCGTCAGCAAACTTGGATACATTCCACTCGGTCCCCTCATTTAACTCTTTGATTTATATTGTAAACAGCTGAGGCCGAAGCAGTGATTATTGCGGCACCCCACTGATTACAACCTGACAACCCGAATGTGAACCGTTTATTCCTGCACTCTGTTTTCTGTCCGTGAACCAATTCCCAATCAATACTAATGTATTACCCCCAATCGAATGAGCCCTAATGTTGTGTAACAACCTCCAGTGTGGTACCTTCTCGAATGCCATTAGAAAAAACAAATATACATCCACTGTTTCCCCCCATCGACCGTGCTCGTTACATCCTCAAAAAACTCAACTCATCAATCAAACACGATTTATCTTTCATAAAACCGTGTTGAATCTGTCAAATCATAATATGATTTTCTAAATGGCCTCTTATTGCTTCCTTAATAATAGATGACAACATTTCCCCCACGACTGATGTCAGGCTAACTGGCCTCGAGTTCCCTCCTATCTCTCTTCTGCCTTTCTTGAATAACGAGGTTGCATTTGCTGTCTTCCAATCGACGGTGACTGTTCTGTCGTCTGCGAAATTTTGGCAGTTCACACTAATGATTCCATCATCGCTGCAGCCACGTCGTTAGAACCCGAGGTTGTCGGCCATCAGGTTCAAGGGATTTGTCAGCATTTAGTCCCATTAGTTGCTCCATTACCTTTTCTGTACTAATCTTAATTACTATAAGTTCCTCCCTCTCATTGGACCCTTGGATCACCATTATTTCTGGTATGTTTTTGTGTCTTCTACGAGAAGACAGATATAATACATATATTTTTTATTCGTTCTTGGGATGTGGGTGTCGCTAGCAAGGCCGGCATTTATTGCCCATCCCTAATTGCCCTTGAGAATGTGGTGGTGAGCCGCCTCTTGAACCGCTTCAGTCCGTGTGGTGAAGTTTCTCCCACAGTGCTGTTCGGAAGGGAGTTCCAGTGTTTTGAACCAGCGACGATGAAGGGACGGCGATCTATTTCCATGTCGGGATGGTGTGTGACTTGGATGGGAACGTGCAGGTGGTGTTGTTCCGATGTGCCTGCTGCACTTGTCCTTCCAGATGGTAGAGTTCGCGGGTTTGGGAGGTGCTGTCGAAGAAGCATTGGCGAGTTGCTGCAGTGCATCCTGTGGATAGTACACACTGCAGCCACAGTGCGCCGGTGGTGAAGGGAGTGAATGTTTCGGATGGTGGATGGGGTGCCAATCAAGCGGGCTGCTTTGTCCGTTTGTGTCAAGCTTCTTGAGTGTTGTTGGAGCTGCACTCATCCAGGCAAGTGGAGAGTATTCCATCACACTCCTGACTTGTGCCTTGTAGATGGTGGAAAGCCACCATCTGTAAACCATTTGTTTAACGTCTCTGCCATTTCCTTATCCACCATTATACATTCTCCTGCCTCTGCCTCCAAAGGAGCAACGTTTACTTTCGCCATTCTCTGCCTTTTTACTTCATTATAAAAGTCTAACAATCTGTTTTCATTCATGTTAGTTTATTCTCATATTCAATTTTCTCCCTCTTTATCAATTTCTTCCTTTGCTGATTTCTAAAACCCGCCCAATCTTCAGGCTTACTATTATATATGCCACGCTTGGATCATATTTCCCGTTGTGTTTTTGTTCCTCAAGTGAATGTATATTCGTTGTGAATTATGAATTTGTTCTTTAAATGTTCACCATTGCTTATCTACCATCTTATCCTTTAACATAATTTTCCCAATCTATGGTAGCCAACTCACCCCTCATATCTACATAATTGGCCTTGTTCAAAGTTAAGACCCGAGTTTCGGACTTAACTACTTCACTCTCAGAATCAATATGAAATTCTTTAATATTATGATCACTCTTCCCAAGAGGATCCTTTACTATAAGATTACTAATTATACCTGTCTCATTACACAATACTATATTTAAAGTAACCTGTTCTCCAGTTATTATTCTGGAAAACTACCTGGAATGTATTCCATGAACTCGTACTCCAAACTATGTTTGCCAATTTGCTTTTTCCCTTCTATACGATGTTTAAAGCCTACCACGATTATTGCATTAATCTTGTTACATGCGCCTCTAATTTCCTGATGGATACCCTTTCCAAATTTAGAACTGTTCGGGGGCCTATAATGTGCTCCCACATTATTTTCTGTCCCTTGTTACGTCTTAACTCCACCATATTGATTCCACTTCCTGGTTTTCTGAGCTCACTACTGCCTTTATCTCATCCTTTATTATCAGGGCTAACCCGGCACCACCCTTATCCCTCCTTTTCCATTTTGCTTATCTTCTCTAACAGTCAAGTGCCCTGGAATATTTAGCTCCCAACATTGGCCATACTGCAACCACGTCTCAGTGATGGCTAAAAGGTCCAACCCATTTATCTCTATTTGCACCATTCATTCATCTATCTTGTTGCGAATGCTTCGTGCATTCAGATATAGCGCCTTCAATTTTAACTTTTTACTATTTTTCCTTGATGGTACCTTTGTCAATAATGCCCTGTTATCATTGTTAAACTCTCTGTGTCATTCTGACACATGCTGCTTGTTTTACTCAAATCGCTACACTGCTCTGCAGCATTAACTTCTGTCTTTACATTAATAGATGTACCCATCCCTGAACCAATCTCCTTTTATTAGTTTAAAGCCCTATCTACAACTCTTGTTATTCGATTCACCAGTACTGAGTGAATCATTCCCATTTACTTTCTGTGTATTGTGCATGTGCAGATGCTGATCATGAGGTACATGCATGCCGTACTCCCATTAACTTTCTGTTTACTGTATATGTACAGCCGCTAACACTGAGGCACACACGGGCTATACACTATCAGATTGGAGTTAACTGCTCCTGTTTACCGCTGTGTACTGTACATGTGCAGGAGCTCACACTGAGACATATTCGGGCCCTACATGATCAGACAAGAGTGAATCGTTCCATTTTAGGACATTGTACATGTATAATAGCAGAAACTGGAACACACAGGAGCAGTACGGTGCTAGACAGGAATGAATCGTAACATTTAATCCACTGTGCCTTGTACATGTACAGAAGCTGACCCGGAGTCACACAAGGGCCGTACAGTATCAGACGGGAGTGAATTGTTCCCTTTTACTGCTATACACTGTACATGTACAGAAGCTGACCCTGAGACACACATGGGCCATACAGTATCAGACGGGAGTGAATCATTCCCTTTTACATACACGGACACGCGTCTCCTGATTGGAAAGTGTTTATGTGTGCAGAAGTAGTGTGTCCCATGTCCACACTTTGCTCCTTCCAGCCCCTGTGTGTGGGTGTTGGGGGTGAGCTGTGTCTGGAATCGATCTCTTTCACTGGGGTCTGTTCTTTGCCCCCGAGCCCTGTAAAAGGGGCTTGTGTGAGTTGATTTCGGGGCAGTGGGGAAGGTGTTTATAATTATTGCAAACAGCAGTAATAATCCCCACTGGGGAGTGGAAAGGTTTCAAATCAGCAAAGAAAAACAATGTGTGGGATGTGAGAGGTGCAAACTTTCAGTTCTGGTATCATCCTTGTAAATCTTTCTTGAAATTTCTCCGGAGCTTCTATATCCTTATTGTAACATGGAGCCCAGCAATGTTCACAGTACTCCAAGTATGGTCCAACCAAAGTTATGTACAAGTTTAACACAATTTCCCTGCTTTTCAATTCTATTCACCTATAAATGAACCCCAGAGCTTTTTTTGCTTTTGTATGACCTTAATAGCTTGCGTTGCCACTTTTAATGATTTGTGCATTTGTACCCCTGGATCCTTGTGCTCCTTTTCCTCATTTAGACTCTTAGTGTCCAAGGAGTATGTGGCCTTCTTATTCCTTCAAACAAAATGTACCACCTCGCTCTTATCCATATTGAAATTCATTTTAAATTTACGCACCCATTTTGCATTTTTATAAACATCTTCCTGTATTTTGTCGCAGATCTCCTCAGTATTATCTACGCCCCCGATTTGGTGTCATCCCCAAATTTTGAAATTGTACTTCCGATTCGGGAGTACAAATGGTGTCTGTCTTGTCAGAAGCAAACTTTGTGCGGTTTTAGGAGTTAAACCCTTAAATGCCATTTATAGCAATACAAAACTATATATTAAAGTAGATGGCGGAGAGGGCAGGAATGCTGTGGACCCAATCCCTCATCTCCACCCGGCTCAGTAATGCCAGAAAATCATTATCAGCTCCGCCATAAATTTTCTTGCAAGTGCATCTTTTCAAAAATAATAAAACGTGTATCAATCTATTTGTCGCTTATGTATGGCGAGAACGTGACCTTCAGGTGAACTTGTGGAGTTATTGAGATGTTGTAACCGAGGCTCAGGCTTCATAAAGTGACCTTTACAACTGGTAATCTAAATATCCATTTCATCAAATCTAAAAGGTTTGTGTCACTCTGTGCCCAGTTAACATTTGTCCTGATTTTGACTTGGGGCCAATGAAAGAAAGAAAGGCTTGCATTTATACATCGCCTTTCACGACCTCAAGACATCCCAAAGCGTTTTACAGCCACTGAGGTTCTTTTGAAGTGTGGTCACTGTTGAAATGTGGGAAAGGCAGCAGCCAAATTGCTTGCAGCAAAATCCGACAAACAGCAATGTGGTAATGACCACATAATCTGAGTAGAAAATGAGTAAATGTTGGTTGAGGGATACTTTTGGCCAGGAAAGCGCGGAGAACTGCCCTGTTCTTCTTCGAATTACTGCCATGAGATCTTTTATGTCCAACTGAGAGTGCAGACGGGGCATCGGTTTAACGTCCCATCTGAAGGTCGGTGCCACAGACAATACAGCAGTCCCTCAGTACTGTACTGAGATACAGAGAGAGAGAGAGAAACAGAGACACAGGCAGAGGGACAGAGAGACATATCATATTCGCTCATTCACCAAGACCGCCTAATTCTACCTTCGTAACGTCGCCCGTTTCTGCTCCTGCCTCAGCTCATCTGCTGCTGAATTCCTCCTCCATGCCTTTGTTGCCTCCAGACTCCACTATTCCAATACTCTCCTGGCAGCCTCCCATCTTTCGCCCTCTGTAAACTACAGCTCATTCTGCCCGTATTCAAACTTACACCAAGTCCCGTTCACCAATCACCCGGTCAAATTGACTTTTTTTCTCCACTATTTTAATCATTAATAAACTAAAGTGTTCAAAGTAATTTATTTTTAAAAAACATTTAAAAAAAATTTCCTATGATTTTTCTCCCGGAAGTTCGCTCGCAGCAGTGTTCAGGAGATTAATCTTTCATTCCGGAGACCTGGAGGGCTGGGGACCCAAGAATTAAATGAAAGAGATGGACAGAAAAAGAAACTGAGCAAGACAGAGAGACAGAGCTGGAGAGACAAAGAGGCAATGAAACAGCGACAGAGAGAGGCAGAGAGAGAGAGAGGTATTTATCGAAAGACCGAGAGAGAGAGACAGAGAGGGAGAGAGACAGTGAGATAGAGGAAGAGTAAGAGATAGAGAGACAGAGAGAAGCAGAGACAAAGAGAGAGACGGGGAGAAGCAGAGTCAGAGAGAGAGAGCGAGGCAGAGAGAGAGAGACAGAAAAATAGATAGAGAGGCAGAAAGAGGGACAGGAAGAGACAAAGAGAGAGAAAGAGACGGAGAGACACATCATATCCGCTCCTTCAGCGGCCTACTTCCACCCCCATTACATTGAATCCACAGAGGAAGGCTCACTTAAAAAAATGGGACAAAGTGTGTAGGGTTTGTAGACCTTGTCAGAGGATGTACTTTAAAATTTAGTGAGATTGTTGATCCAGTGAAGTTCTGCACCTGTGAGCTGACAGTTAGTTAATTAGATATTGGACGTTTCATTGCAACATTCTGGTACAGAATGCACTGAGTGCAACCATGTTTTCATATACAGAACACCACGACTTTCGCTGTTAGTTTTCAGTTTTGGTACAATACTGAAGAAGTTGTCTCCACTGTAATGTATCAAGAGACAGGCTGCAACCTTTGATTTTACCCTGTCTGTTGAACTTCCCTCAATAAAGGATAGACCAGGGCCTTTACTCTGTAAACCATCAGTGAATCAGCACAGATTTGGGATCAGGGCCTTTACCCAGTAAAAGATCAGAGATTCAGCACAGACCAAGGATCCGGGCCTTTACTCAGTAAACTACCAGAGAATCAACACAGAACAAAGATCAGGGCCTTTACACAGTAAACCATCAGTGAATCAGCACAGACCAGGGATCAGGGCCTTAACCCAGTAAACTTTCAGGGAATCAGCAGAGTGCCGGGATCAGGGCCTTCACCCAGTAATCCCTCAGAGCATCAGCACAAACCAGGGATCAGCCCCTTTCAAATTTCCGATGAAATTCATTTGCATCATCATAAACATAAAATCTTCAATAAAACAGTGTAATCGGCCAGCGTAATAGAACGTTATCACTTTTATTTATTTTTCTTTCCATTAAAATTATTGCTTGATGTATTTAGGAGTGGTAACCCGGTGCAGTTTTATTCATACAGTTAAAAATTGGGAGTATCACCAAAAATAAGCATTTTTAATAATAATTCCCTGTCCTCCACCTGTGAGTAACCTAGTTTATAATTACAGAAAGGGACTTTAAACAACTATATTGAACCATTTGCTTGGTTCATTGATGCACACTGCTCAATTTCTTAGTAAGTTAATATTTTTTGATGTGAAGAACATATTAAACCATGCCCACTTTTTCCTGAGTGCCTAAGAAAACGAGTACAATTAGAAGAGCTTCCCGAACCAGGGCAATCGGTGGAATCTCGCAACGTCGACCTGGGGACCTGGTCAGTTCTGTGGGCGAGACCAGATCCGGGACAACTGAATCTTCAACCAGCGTAAAAAATGGCTGAAAATACAAAAGTAAGTGGTTTGGGTGCAACTCACTGTTTAAAATTTCCCCGTTCTTTTGCCCTGATTCGGACGATTCCTCCTGGATTGAACTGATACTATTGGTGTAAACAAATGTAAACACGACCTCTATACTTTACATTCTCCTTTAAAATCTACCTCTCTCCCACATTATCAAACTCCCTGTCTGTCTCTGTTTCATTCTCTCTTTGCGCGATTCTTTCTGTTTCATTCTCTCTGTCTCATTCTCCTTCTCGATTTCATTCTCTCTGCCTGATTTTCATTTTGGCTCTGTTTCTCTCTGTCTCTCTGTTTCATTCTCACTCTCTCTCTCTCTCTCTCTCTAACACCCTCCCTCACTTTCTCTCATTCTCCCTTTATCAGCCTTTCATTCTCTCTCTATTACCTTCTCTCACTCTGTACAATTTTCTCTCTCACTATATCACCCTCTCTCATTCTTTCTCTCTGTCACCCTCTCTCACTCTCTCTCATTCCCTCTCTGTCATCCTCTCTCGCTCTCTCTCTGTTTCTCTCTCTATTACCCTCTCTTACTCTATTTAATTTGTTTCTCTCCCTCTATGACCCGCCCTCACTCTCTTCCATTCTTGCTCTCATTCACTCTCTATCACCCGTTCTCACTCGCTCCCATTCTCTCTCTCCAGCAGCATCTCCCCCTCTCTTTCTCGATCACCCTGTCTCAATCTCCCCTTCTATCCACTTCTGACAAGATATCTTGAAGCAAAATTGCGAAGCTCTGTAGCGAACTTATTTCAATCTGATATTTCGATCCCCATATTCATTTGTGGCACAGTTCAGCTCAATTCAACATCAATGTGTGTACAAGAGTCAAGCGTCTCCTGACTGTGCAGTCTGTGTGCGTGTGTGTGTGTCCGAGTGTCACTGGTCCATTAACGTAACGAAAGAGACCCCTCGCAGCCTGTCTCCCCGTTCCTTTATGCCTCGTGTGCCTCACTGTCACCGATCCCATAAGGTAATGTAGGGGTCCCCTCACAGTCTCGTCTCCCCCTCCCCCTGTGCCCCATGTGTCTCAGGCTCTCCAGGTCCAATAATGAAAACCCGTCAGCTGTCTGTCTGTCTGTCTCTCTCCTTCATTCTGTTTCTCCATTGATGTAGAGTGCACCCATTCTGATCAGGCCCACAGCAGCGACTGTGATTGGCAGGTTTGCCCATTTTGCTGTAGGTGCAGGGCGGCCATTTCGTTGATACCCAGCTGAGCTATTCAGTGCCGTCTTTTTAAGCAACAATTCATGTGTCGTCTACAGAACAAGCCCTGCCTCAATAGGTCAGATTATTCATAAAATATAACATCAGAATCAGGTTTAAGATCATTTCCGGGCTCAGTGCTGCTAACATAATATGTAATTTCCGCCCAGTGGAAAGTGTAGGGGATAGAATATGAAATGGGATTTAGTTCTAGTGCTTGAAACCCTTCAGCTCTTTCTATAATTTAACTGATTTAACAATTAGAATCAATGGGTATTTCACCGCGTTCTTCAGCTCCTCTCTGAATTTAGTCTGAGTCGGGATATAAACACACGTGTTTGTGCAGGAACTGAGAAGTTGGAGCATAATTGATGACGATTCTGTGATATAATCAGGGCCAGTGATGGATTCAGAATGATTATTTGTAATTCGCTGATAGATGGAAAATACAACCTGTGTCACCCATAACAATATAAAACTGCCCAATATAATGAAGAGTAAAATAATGGAATTTTTTTGGTTCTCCATCTCTGGATCCTTGTGACTCTCTCTATTGCTACGGCCCCGGAGCCCACTGCGGACTCGACTGGACACTGAAATACGTCCGACCGTCAGAACATTGAGCAGCAAAATCAGACAGAACGGGACACATGGAGTTAAAATGCGGTGAAACATGTCATATGGGGCACGTTGTGTGTGGGGGAGTAGTCCTGAAGCTCGGTTTAAGCACACATCAAGGAAACATCGTCAATTCTATATATATATATAAAGTACTAGGGGAGAGTCTCTAAACAGCTAAGCACACTCACTGTTTACAGAACCGCAGCCGCCGTTTTCTCGGTACAATGTTTTGTTTTTAGCTTCTCACAACAAACGGCTACAAATCGATTAAACATGAAAGCGACTGTGAGCCAGACAGAAACCTCGGTGGTTACAAAAATCAGGAAGTTGACGAGACTTCACACGGAAGTATTTTTTTTATTCGTTCATGGGATATGGGCGCCGCTGGCGAGGCCGGCATTTATTGCCCATCCCTAATTGCCCTTGAGAAGGTGGTGGTGAGCCGCCTTCTTGAACCATTGCAGTCCGTGTGGTGCCGATTCTCCCACAGTGCTGTTAGGAAGAGTTCCAGGATTTTGACCCAGTGACAATGAAGGAACGGCGATATATTTCCAAGTCGGTATGGTGTGTGACTTGGAGGGGAACGTGCAGGTGGTGTTGTTCCGATGTGCCTGCTGCTCTTGTCCTTCTAGGTGGTGGAGGTCGCGGGTTTGGGAGGTGCTGTCGAAGAAGCGTTGGCGAGTTGCTGCAGTGCATCCTGTGGATAGTACACACTGCAGCCACTGTGCGCCGGTGGTGAAGGGAGTGAATGTTTCGGGTGGTGGAAAGGGTGCCAATCAAGCGGGCTGCTTTGTCCTGGATGGTGTCGACCTTCTTGAGTGTTGTTGGAGCTGCACTCATCCAGGCAAGTGTAAAGTATTCCATCACACTCCTGACTTGTGCCTTGAAGATGGTGGAAAGGCTTTGGGGAGTCAGGAGATGAGTCACTCGCCGCAGAATACCCAGCTTTGACATCTACACTGGATTGAAGCTGTTTACAATGAATAGCCTGAGATAAGGAAATGGTTAAACAATGCCTGAGAAACGACAAAATGACAAAAAATTTAAAAGAACAGGAGATGGGAGAGTATAGAAAAAACCTGAGGCCCAGAGCAGAGCGGAAGGAAGGTGTCAGCACTGATTCTATTTCTGTATCCGTTGTGTATTTGGAGCAGATTCTGTTGAACTCTATTTCTTGAAATGTCGTCGCCGGGCAGTGTGGGATGTGCCAGGGGTAGCTGGGGTTCTTGGGCCACAGGGGGAGGGTGGATAGGCTGTGAGGGGACGCGGGTGACATTATGTGATCAGTGACACTGAAACACACACACCTTGAACAGTCAGTGACACATATCCCGTGTATGTGCTGACCAATTTATGACATATTTTTTCTATCAAATCAAACATTTCTCGGTGCTGTACATGTACATGTGCAGGAGCTGACACTGAGACTTACATGGGCCCTATAGTACCAGATGGAAGCGAATCGTTCCCTTTTACCCGCTGTGTGCTGTACATGTACAGGAGCTGACACTGAGACACACAGGACCGGACAGTAGCAGACGGGAGTGAATCTTTCCCTTTTACCAACTGTGCACTGTACATGTATAGGAGCTATCACTGAGATACACAAAAGTGGTACAGTATGTACAAGAACTTCAGCAAAAGGAGCAGGAGTAGGCCACACGGTCCCTCGAGCCTGCTCCGCCATTCAAGAAGATCATGGCTGACCTTCGACTTCAAATCCACTTTCCCGCCCGATCCTCATATCATAGGAACATAGGAACAGGAGTAGGCCATTCAGCCCCTCGTGCCTGCTCCGCCATTTGATAAGATCATGGCTGATCTGTGCTCTAGTTCCATATACCTGCCTTTGGCCCATATCCCTTAATACCTTTGGTTGCCAAAAAAACTATCTATCTCACATTTAAATTTAGCAATTGCGCTAGTATCAATTCCCGTTTGTGGAAGAGAGTTCCAAACTTCAACCACCCTTTGTGCTTAGAAATGTTTTCGAATCTCGCTCCTGAAAGGTCTGGCTCTAATTTTTAGACTGTGCCCCCTACTCCAAAAATCCCCAACCAGCGGAAATAGTTTATCTCTATTCACCCGATCCGTTCCCCTTAATATCTTATAAACTTCGATCAGATCACCCCTTAGCCCTCTAAACTCCAGAGAATACAGCCCCAATTTGTGTAATCTCTCCTCGTAACTGAACCCTTGAAGTACGGGTATCATTCTGGTAAAACTACGCTGCACTCCCTCCAAGGCCAATGTGTCGTTCCGAATGTGCGGTGCCCAGAACTGCTCACTAAGCAGTATCGCCCCTACCCCCAGTGAGCAGTATCACCCCAAAGTGAGCAGTAACAGCCCCACCCCAGTAAGCAGTGCAACACCTCCCCCAGTGAGCAATAGCAACAGAACCCCAGTTAACCCCTCCAGTGAGCAGTATCACCCCCATCCTAGTGGTCAGAATCATCCCCCTCAAATGTAAATTAGCACCCCCACCACAGTGGTCATTATCAACCCCAACACAGTGAACCATCTCACCCCCACCCCAGTGAGCAGTATGAAGCCCACTCCAGTGAAAAGTCTCACCCCCACCCCAGTGAGCAGTGTCACCCACCCCAGTGAGCAGTATGAAGCCCACCCCAGTGAGCAGTGTCACCCCCACCCCAGTGAGCAATATGAACCCCCCCCCTCCCCACGGTGAGCTGTATCATCCCCATCACAGTCAGCAGCATCACCTCCACCCCAATAAGCAGTGTCACCCCTACCCCAGCAAGCATTATCATCCCCCCACGGTAAGCAGTATCACCCCACCATTCTGCAGAGTCGACTCGCCCCCCCCCCCCCCCCCCCGTGAGCAGTATCATCCCCCCACAGTGAGCAGCATCACCTCCAACTCAGTGAGCAATATCACTCCCCGCAGTGAGCAGTATCACCCCCATCCCAGTGAGCAATATCACTCCCCTCAGTGAGCAGTCTCACCCCCATCCCAGTGAACAGTATCACCCGTCAGTGAGCAGTATCACGTCCCCGCACTGAGCAGTATCACCCCCACCTCACTGAGCAGTATCACCCGCACCACAGTGAGCAGTATCACCACGCCAGTGAGCAGTATCACCCGCACCACAGTGGCCAGTATCACCCCCCTCCACAGTGACGATTATCACCCTCACCCCAGTGGTCAGTACCGCCCCCACCCCAGTGAGCATTATTGCCCCCCCACAGTGAAAATTATTGCCCCCACACCAGTGAACTTTATCGCCCCCACCCCAGTGGTCAGTATCACCACCACCCAAGCGCAAGGCCTGTTTAATTTGTTCATTGGTTATTTCACATTCTCTCCCCAATCCCTTACTGAATAGTAAGTAGAGTGTTTCGTGATACTGATGCAGCGAGCAGCGCATGTCAAGCACTCACCATATTTCTAACGACAGCCTCAGCTTTTGGGCTGCCTATAATTTTTCAAAGAGCACGGCTGGTGATTTGCCATGTTCCTGCACAAAATGAGCTTTGCACATTTTAACAAATGCAGGGGAGAACTAATGGCAAATAGCTTTAAACTTCAGTATTCTCAGCATTGTTTCTGTTTCTGTTCTAATTTCATTCACTATTGTTTTGTTCACCTCTCTTGTTTGCTTCAAGTTGTATCTCCCTATACCCTCCTTGAGATTACTATTTTACAATGCTTTGCTGTAATTATTCTTGGCTCTTTTTCCTGTGAGCCCCTTCACAAGGGTGAAGTCATTTCGATATGTGTGTCTCCCTACATGCCTCCCAGGGCTGGGAATCAGCTGCAAGTTCCACTTTTGCACTGAGTTTACATTCGCCTGCAGTGCTGCTCACAGGTGGTCTGGGCCCTGATCGGTGATGGACTCCGACCCCAGTGCAGGTAAAGGACAGATATGTGAGAGGAGCAGTGGATAAAGTAACAGATACGTGCAAGAGAGGGCTGCCACCCACTGACACTGTCAGGGGCATTAAGGACGGGTGTGTTTTCAATCTGGGCTGTCCCAGAAGCTCTCAGCGATGCCTGACACATCCCATATTTCCAGGGCAGCACTGTAAACGGAGGGAAAAGGAGATGAGATGTTCATGTTTCTACGCTTAATTCCTGGTGCAGTGGTCCGCCGCACTGTGGGGCTTCCAGCTGAATATTGGCTTCACGATGTGCAGATCGTCACACCGACGATAAAGTGCAAGGCGACACAGGCTGAAACTCACAGATTGTGTTGATATAGGATTCACAAAACAGACAACTGCCGCAACAGGAATTTTACTGATACGGGATTCATGAAAGAAACACATGATATAGAAAGAATTTCATGAAATTTATTGACGTGGGACTCACGAGACAAACGAGTACGATAGTGCGACTTTCATGGATTTAATCGATAGAGAGTTGAAAATCTTGCATCAGTCAATGTAACGGCGTGCACCAGCGATCAACTACAAGGATCATTTCTCACTCCGAGGGGAGACAAAAAACCCAAAGGGAAAAACACGGTCCAATTTTTGAAAGCGCTCTAGGAAATTCCGGCCCGACTCCTTAAAGCAATCAAACAAAGCTCCAGGAGACCGTGGTCAGCCATAATACATTTGCAAAATTAGAAGCAACGCTAGCAGAACGAAACAACTGTCCATTCCCATGTGTGGTAAACATTGGCTGTTGATATCGATGAGCTTACACTTGTTCCAAATGGACCTGTTCTGAATGATTCAGTGCAACCATCAACTTTGCAGCATGTTCGGTATCCATCATAGAAAAGATACATGTGCAAGGTTAGTGTGAACACTCTTAACATATATATGTGAATGGGGTCACACCGGGAGGGAAGCAACAATGGTGAAACATCCGACACCCCACATTGCAACCATGAAACCTCTGGATCATTGATTAGGCGGCTGGGTGGGTTACCCATGTGACAAAAGTCGCAACCAGCTGGTGCAGCGTTTGGATCTTGTGGTTTTTTCTTCTTATTGAAGTGTCCCAGAGCCTTTTGAACCCCTTGGCTGTCCTCGTCGTTTAACAGACCACAATCGGCAACCTTCAAGTGCCTGAAGGCGAAATTGACCCGAGTCCCACGAGGTTCGATGTATTGTGAAGTCCGGGGCCGCACAATAGCTGCAGCCGTCTCTTGTGCTGAGCCAGGTGAACCATCAGTCAGCCTGCTCCCCCGCCCCATGTGACAGACTGCGGCCACGGCTGCTCGGCTGTATGAAGCCGAGTGGTGTGCTGGCAGACATTGCTGGAACTCACAGTGCCAACTGCAAACTGGGTGCGGTCAGGTGGTGAGGGGCTAGGAGCTTTATCACCCACGGATGTCCTCTTCACGATGTACAATGCGGGGAGGAGGGGGGGATCAGAGTCATCAACATCAGATGGAACAACAGTGACGGCATTCTCAAGAGGCACTTCAGTGAAGCTCAGTGAGTTGATGCTTGGTTCAGCCGTCCCCTCGGAAATTTCCATCCAAGGTTCCTCTACTCGCTGCAACTTGTCAAAATGGCTCAGTTCCAGTGCTGGTCAGGAAGAACAACTGGTGGCGTCACGCATCGGATGCAAGTCAGTGCTTCTCAGCGCTTGGAGGGGGCGCGGATGGGCTTCAGTTCTCTCAACACCAGCACCTGTGACTCTCTGCACACGAGTTTGCGATGACGGCCAACGGCCCACAGCGGGATAAGTCTCCCCAGAGAAAACGCCAAATGCCTTTGGGCTACAACTGCATATCTGCAAGAGAGTGAATACCAAAGTCAGAAAAGTCAGTTGCAGATAGCTTGACCATCACATATCGGCAGATTATACTCCTTAACACCAGAGGTCACCGTGACTGGATCAGCCTCCTGCTGTTTGAGGCGCAGGTGATCCAAGGAGCGGTGATTCTTGCTCATTTCAAACAGCTTTATTTTCTCCAAAATTTTTATCACTAATAAACAAGTATTCAAAGTATCTTTTTAAAATCCTTTTTGTTAACGTTCCTTTGATTTTTCTCCCAGATTTTTGCTCGCAGCAGTGTCCAGAAGATTACGCTTTCATTCCTCGTGCTTCCAGGACAGGCCTAGAGAGAAACAGAGAGATAGAGACACAGAGAGACAGTGAGCGAGACGGTTAGAAAGAAAAAGAGAGAAGGAGATTTCGAGAGCTAGAGAGACAGAGATAGAGTGAGAGAGAGAGAGACAGAGAGAGAGAGAGTGAGACAGAGAGAGAGAGACAGTAAGCGAGACGGTGAGAAAGAAAAAGAGAGAAGGAGATTTCGAGAGCTAGAGAGACAGAGATAGAGTGAGAGAGAGAGAGACAGAGAGAGGAAGAGAGAGAGAAAGAGCGAGGCAGACAGAGAGAGACAGAAAGAGAGAGAGCGGGAAAGACAAAGTGATAGAGAGACAGAAAGAGATAGCGAGAGAGGCAGAGGGAGTCGGAGACACACGTTCGAGACACAGGGAGAGAGACAGAGAGACATACTCAGAGAGAGAGAGATAGAGACAGAGAGAGAGGGAGAAACAGAGAAAGAGAGACATATCAAATCGGCTCCATTACCAAATCTGCCTAATTCCATCTCCATAACATCGCCCTTGTCCGCCCCTGCCTTAGGGATTCTGCTGCTGAAACCCACATCCACGCCTTTGTCACCCAGACTCCACTATTCCAATGCTCTCCTGGCCAGCGTCCCATCTTTCACCCTGCCTAAACTCCAACTCATCCGAAACTCCTGCTGCTCGTAACCTAACTGGCAACAAATCCCGTTCAGCCATCACCCGGTCAGATAGCCTTTTCTTTCTCCAATACCTTTATCACTAACAAACAAAAGTGTTCAAAGGAACAATGATCATAGTATCATAATGTGTAGATTAGCTATCGAAAAGGACAAGGATCACTGTACAGTAAAAATACTTAACTGTAGGTGGGCCAATTTCCACTGGGTTCAGAACAGATCTGGCCCGGGTAATTGGAATCAAAGATTGGCAAGCAAAACTGTAATCGAACAATGGGTAGCCTTTTAAGAGAAGATAGGTCGGGTACAGTCTAGGTACATTGCTACGATGGGAAAGGGAGGGCAACCAAAGCCAGAGCTCCCTGGTTGGAGAAAGAGACAGAGAGTAAGATGAAGCAGATAAAACGGGCGTCTGACAAATGTCAGATTGATAATATAAGTGATAACCTGGCTAAATATAGAAAGTTCAGAGGGGAAATTAAAAAGGAAATAAGAGGGGCAAAGAGAGAGATTGAGAGTAGAATGGTCACTAAAGGGAATCCAAAAGTCTTCTATAGGCATATAAATACATGGACTGCAGGGGTTCAAGAAGGCGGATCACCACCACCTTCTCAAAGGAAATTAGGGATGGGCAATAAATGCCGGCCTCGCCAGCGACGCCCACATCCCATGAATGAATAATAACAAAATAAACGAGTATTAGGGGGAGGGGTGGACCAATTAGGGACCAAAAAGGAGGTCTACTAATGGAGGCAGAGGGCATGGCTGAGAAACTAAATGAATGTTTTGCATCTGTAATACCAAGGAAGAAGATGCTGCTGAAGTCACAGTAAAAGAGGAGGAAGTTAAATACTGGATGGGCTAAAAAATTATAAAGGGGAGGTACTAGAAAGGCTGGCTGTACCTAAAGTAGAGAAGTCACCCGATCCGGATGGGATGCACCCTCGGTTGCTGAGTGAAGTAAGGGTGGAAGTTTCGGAGGCACTGGCCACAATATTCCAATCATACTTAGATACGGGGGTGGTGCCAGAGGACTAAAGAATGCAAATGTTACACCCTTGTTCAAAAAAGTGTGTAAGGATAAACCCAGCAACTACGGGCCAGTCAGTTTAACCTTGGTGGTGTTGAAAGTATTAGAGGGTGATGGGAGTCTGGAGCTCGATGACTGAAAGGGTGGTCGAGGCAAAAACCATCAACTCATTTAAAAAGTACCTGAATGTACACCTGAAGTGCCACAAGCTACAGCTACGGACCAAGTGCTGGAGGGTGGGGTTAGGCTGGCTGGCACATTTTCTGCAGGTGCGGGCACGATGGGACGAATAGCCTCCTTCTGTGCCGTACATTTTCTATGATTCTATGATTCTAAGCTGGTGTTATTCTCCTTGGGGCAGAGAAGGTTGAGAGGAGATTTGATAGCGGTGTTCAAATTCATGAGGGGTCTAGACAGAGTAGATAGAGAGAAACCGTTCACATTGGCGGAAGGGTCAAGAAGCAGAGGACACAGATTTAAGGTGATTTGCAAAAGGACCAAAGGTGACATGAGGAAAAACTTTCTCACACAGCGAGTGGTTAGGATCTGGAATGTACTACCTGAGAGGCTAGTGGAGGCGGATTGAATCATGGCTTTCAAAAAGGAAATTGGATAAGTACTTGAAGGAAAAATAAATTGCAGGCTACAGTGAAAGGAATGTGGAGTGGGATCAGCTGGATTGCTCATGCAGTGCGCTGGCACGGGCTCCACGGGCCGAATGGCCTACTTCTGTGCTGTAACCATTCTATGATTCTATTATTCCATGATTCGAAGCATTTTTAAAATATTATTTAATGTTCCTAAGATTTGTCTCCCTGATTTTTCCTCGCAGTATGTCCAGGACATTAGTCTTTAATTCCTAGCGCCTCCGGGACAGTCCTGAAGAGAGGCAGAGAGAGGGATAGCGAGACAATGAGAGAGAAACAGAGAGAGAGGAAGAGAGAGAGAGTCAGGCAGAGAGAAGGATACAGGGAGATCGCCAGACAGGCACAGAGAAAGACTGAGAGAAAGAGAAAATAGAGCGAAAGAGAGACAGGGTTGGATAGACAGAGAGAGTCACAGAGAGAAAAAGACAGAGACAGGGACACATGGATAGAGAAACAGAGAGAGACACAGAGAGAGCGAGATAGAGAAAGAGGCACACAGGAATAGAGAGACAGAGAGAGACCCAGAGAGAGAAAGACAGAGAAAGAGAGAGAGAGAGAGAAACACACACACACAGATGGAAAGGGAAAGAGAGACAGAGAGACAGAGAGGCATTTCATATCTGCTCCATCACCAAGACCGTCCAATTCCTCTTCCATAACATCACCTTCCTCCGCCACTGCCTCAGCTCAGCAGCTGCTGAAACCCTCATCCATTGTCACGTCCAGATTCACTATTCCAATGCTCTCCTGGTCGGCCTCCCATCATCCAACCTCTGTAAACTCGAGCTCATCCGAAACTCCTGCTGCCAGTATCCTAACTCGCAGTACGTCCCGTTCATCCATCACACGGTCCAACAGCATTCTTTTTGCCAATAGTTTTATTATTTATGAACAAAAATGTTAAAAGCAATTTTTAATCATTTTTTAACGTTACTTTTATTTTTCTCCTGGAGTTTTGCTCGCAGCAGTGTCCGGAAGGTTAATCTTTCATTCCTGGAGCTATCGGGACAGTCCTGGAGGGCTGGGAATGTTAGAGTGGGGAAGGATGCGATCGGGGGCAGCAAGAATTAAATGAAAGAGAGGGACAGACAGAGAGGCAGAGAGAGAGAGAAAGAGAGAAGAAGACAGAGAGAGAGCAAGACAGAGAGAGAGACTGAAAGATGGAGAGACCGAGACAGAGAGAGAGAGACAAAGAGGGAGAGAGAGACAGAGAGAGGCAGAGAAAGAAGGAGAGAAAGAGAGACAGATACAGAGAGAGAGACACAGGGAGATAGACAGAGAGATAGAGCAGCAGAGAGAGCCAGAGCGAGAGAGAGACTGAGATATAGACACTCTGAAAGAGAAAGCAGTCCTGATGTTGAGTGCATTTCCGATTTATTACCAGCAGTGTGAACAGTATGTGCATTCATAAACGTACGTTTGACCAGCAGAAAGCTTCATTAAGTGACCTTCACAACTATCAATCTAAATATCCATTTCATGGAATCTAACAATTTAGGATCAATTTGGCCCAAGTTAACATCTGACCTGATTTTGAGTTGGGGTGAGTATAAAGTAAGAAAGACTCGCATTTATGCAATCCCTTTAACGAACTCAAGATATCCCAAAGCGATTTACAGCCAATGAAGTACTTATGAAATGTTGTCACTGTTGTAGCGGAGGGAAGACAGATGTAAAACACAGATGATCTGTTCTTTTTCACATTGCTGTTTGTGGGATCTTGCCAAATTGCGCACAGCAAGATCCCACAAACATCAATGTGATAATGACCAGATCGTCTGTGTTTTAGTAATGTTGTTTGTGGGGTAAATATAGACCAGGACATCGGGGAGAACTCCCCTGTTCTTCTTCAATATAGTTCCAAGGAATCTTTTAGGTCCACCTGAGAGAGCAGACGCAGCCTCAGTTTATCGTCTCATCTGAGGACGGAACCTCTGACAATGCAGCACTCCCTCAGTTCCTCACTACGTGTGTCAGCCTAGATTTTGTACGCAAGTCTCTGGAGTGGGATTATTAACCCACAATTTACTAATTCAGAGGCGAGAGTGCTGCCCACTGAGCCACGGCTGACAATGTGACCTGTGTGTGGTTTTAATTGAATGTGAAAGCATTCGCAGTTTGCGCCCTGCAACACCCGGTTTGCCCAAATGTGAAAAGAGCCGTAAAATATTTCCTTAGTTTTAAGTTTTATTTTTTTAAAAGGTGCACCTACAGAAAGAAATAACTGTTAATTCAGAATCTATTTTGGGCCCTGATATGAAATTTTATTGGAATTCACCCTTTCAGACATATGGGGAAGCTTTGGAGCGAACTGATTTGAATTTGATATTTTAATTCCCTATTCATTTGTGGCACAGTTCAGGTCAATTCCAGCCCAATGTCAGTACAAGGGACGCGTGTCTCCTGACTGTACAGTCCGTGTGTGTGTCAGTGTCACTGGTCCCAAAACGTAACAAAGGAGTCGACCTCATCCATGCCTTTGTCACCTCCAGATTCCGCTTTTCCAATGCTCTCCTGGTCGGCCTCCCATCTTCCACCCTCCGAAACTCCAACTCATCCGAAACTCCTGCTGCCCGTAACGTAACTCGCAACAAGTCCCGTTCACCCATCACCCGGTCAAACAGCCTCAGTAAAAAGACAAGTGGTCAAAGTATTTTTGACGTTCCAGTGATTTTTCTCCAGGTTTTTTGCTCACAGTAGTGACCAGGAGCTTAATCCTTCATTCCTCGAGCCCCCGCGGCAGACCTTGACGGCTCGGAATCCTAGAGAGAGGAAGAAGGCGATTGGGTGCAGCAAGAATTAAATTAAGGAGAGGGACAGTAAGAAAGACTGAGAAAGTGAGACAGAGAGCGACAGACATAGAGAGAGAGAGAGAGAGAAACTGAGATAAAGAGAGACCGAGAGAGAGACAGAGAGGGATAAGGAGAGACAGAGAGAGACACACACACAGAAAGAGAGAGAGACAGAGGGTAAGACAAAAAGACAGAGAGAGAGAGAGAGATCAATTGAGTGATAGAGACAGGAAGAGAGACAGAGAGAGACCCACACACAGAGATAGAGAGAGAAAGACAGAGAGACATATAACCGTTCCTTCACCAGGACCGCTTACATTCACCTCCATAACATTTGCCCAGTAAACCTTTAACGAAGGTCAGGGATTGGTGTATTTGCCCATTCAACTTGTGTTCGGTTTGTGGATCTTGCTACGAGATGTGATTTAACATTTGGTGAGGTTGTTGATCCAGTGAAATTCTGCACCTGTGGGCTGACAGTTGTTTAATTAGATATTGTCACGTTTCATTGTAACATTCGGATACTGAATGTACTGGGGGCAACCATGTTTTGATCTACAAAAGCCCACAGTTCTTGGTGTTAGTTTTTAGTTTTCGTGCAATATTGAAGGAGCTGTCTCCACTGTGCTGTATCCACAGACATGCTGGAATAAAAGAGCACATATCTACCTTTGATTGTACCGAGTTTGTTGAATCTCTCTCACTAAAGGAGAGGCTTTCTTTTAATTGGAAGAAGCCTACTGTATTCAGCTTACTACAAGTATTTACAAGTATTCTTCAAAATAGAAGACTGACACACTTGATAACATTTACCTGGAAAGCCATCAGAGAATCAGCACAGACAAGGTATCAGCGCCTTTATGCAGTAAATTATTAGGTGAATCAGCATAGATCAGGGATCAGGGGATTTACCCAGGAAACTGTCTGGTGAATCAGCGCAGACCAAGGATCAGGGCCTTTACCCAGTAAACTATCAGGTGAATCAGCACAAATCAGGAATCAGGGCATTTACCCAGTAAACTATCAGGTGAATCAGCACGCACCAGGGATCAGGGCCTTTACCCAGTGAACTATGAGTGAATCAGCACAAACCAGAAATGAAGGCCTTTACCCCGTAAATCATTGGGTGAATCAGCACAGGACAGGGATCAGTGCCTTTACCCTCCAAACGATCAGGGAATCACCACAGACAGGGATCAGGGCCTTGACTCAGTAAACTATGAGTAAAACAGCATAAACCAGGGATCAGGGCCTTTACCCACTAAACTATCAGGTGAATCAGCACACACCAGAGATCAGGGTCGTTTCCCAGTAAACTATGAGTAAATCAGCGCAGACCAGGGATCAGGCCCTTTCAAATTTCCGTTAAAAATCATTTGCATAATCACAAACGTATGATCTTCAATTAACCAGCGTAATCGGGCATTGTAATAGAACGACATCGTTTCTTCTAATTCCTTTCCATTAAAAGGTATTCCTTGATGTATTTAGGAGTGGTAATCTGGTGCAGTTTTATTGGTGCAGCTGAAAATGAGGTTTATCACCAACAATAGCATTTTTAATAATAATTTCCAATCCTCCACCTGTGAGTAACCTGTTTTTAATCACTGAATATGATTTAAACAACTACATTGAACCATTTACTTGTTTCATAGAATTATACAGCACGGATAGAGGCCCTTCGGCCCATCGTGTCCGCGCCGGCCATCAAGCCCTGTCGACTCTAATCCCACATTCCAGCATTTGGTCCGTAGCCTTGTATAGAGTCATAGTGTGTTTCATTGATATACACGAGTCAATTTCTTATTTTTTGATGTGAAGAACATTTTAAAACGTGCCCACTGATGCCTGAGTGCCGAAGAAAACGAGACAATTTGAAGAGCTTCCCGAACCAGCGCAATCAGCGGAATCTCGCAATGTCGACCTGGGGACCTGATCAGTTCTGTGGGCAAGCCCTGATCCGGGACAATTGATTGTTCAACGAGCATAAAAGATGACTGAAAATACCAACCTAAGTGGTTTTGGGTGCAACTCACTGAAGTTTAAAATCCCCCCCATCTTTTCCCTGGTTTGGCCAATTCCGCCCGGATTGAACTGATATCACTGGTGTAAACAAATGAAAACTCGACCTCCATATTTTAACTTCTCCTTTTCAATCTACCCTCAAAAACCCTCTCTACCACATTATTTCTCTCTGTGTCTGTATCTGTCCCAATGTCTCTGTTTCCCTCTGTCTCTCTGTCTCATTCTCTCTCTGTCTCTCTCTCTCTATCACCCTCTTTCACTTTCACTCATTCCATCTGCTTCTGACAAGGTGTCTTGAATCAAAATTGTGAAGCTCTGGAACAAACTGAATTGAAGTTGATATTTTAGTCCCATGTTCATTTGTGGCACAGCTCAGTTCAAATGAACATCAAAGTGTGTACACGGGACACGTGTCTCCTGACTGGACATTGTGTGTATGTGTGTGTGTGTGTGTGTGTGTCGCAGTGTCACTGCTCTCATAACGTAAAAAGGGGTCCCCCCCCAAATCCTGTCTCCCGCTCTCCCTGTGCCCTATGTGTCTCAGGCACTCATTGCCCAATAACGTAACGCAGGGATCCTCCTCACAGCCTGTCTCACCTTTTCCGTTTGTGCCATGTTTCTCAGACTCTCCTGGTCCAATAACCTAACCCAGAGGTCCACTCGCAACCTGTCACCCCCTCCCCATGTGCCCCTTGTGTCTCAGTGTTTCCTGGTCCCATAACGTAACCCTGTCGTTTGTCTGCCTGTGTGTCTGTCCATCTCTGAAATTTTGTCTCTCCATTTCTGTAGAGTGCACCCATTCTGATCAGACACTCAGCAGTGACTATAGTTGCCAGGTTTGCACATTTTGCAGTAGATACAGGGCGGCCATGTATTTGAGGGCCAGCTGAGCTCTTTAGTGTCGCCTTTTTGAGCAACAATCCATGTGTCATCTGCAGAACAAGCCCTGCCACAATAGGTCAGATTATTTACAAAACATAATATCAGAATCAGGTTTAAGATCATTTGAGGTGTCGGTTCTGCTAATATAAAATTAACTTTCCGTCCATTGGGAAATGTGGGCACAGAATATGAAATGGGATTTAGTTCTTGTGCTTGAAAACCTTCAGCTCTTTCTATAATTTTACTAATTTAACAATTAGAATCAGTGGGTATTTCACCGCGTTCTTCAGCTCCACTCTGAATTTAGTGTGGGTCAGAACATAAATACACGTGTTTGTGCAGGAACTGAGGAGTTGCAGCATTCCTGCAGTGGATTCCGTGATATAAAGAGGGTCAGTGGGGGAGTAATAATAATAACTGTTTGTAATTCGCTGATAGATATAAAATACAACCTGTGTCATCCATAACAATATAAAACAGCCCGATATACTGAAGAGTAAAATGATGGATTTCTTTCGGTTCTCCATCTCTGGATCCTTGTGATTCTCTCCATTGCTTCTGCCCCGGAGTCCTCTGCGGACTCGACTGGACACTAAAATACGTCTGACCGTCAGAACATTGAGCAGCAAAATCAGAAAGACCGGGACACAAGGGGTTAAAATGAGGTGAATCATGTCAAATGCGACCCATGCGGTAGAAGTATTGAAGCTCGGTTTACTCACACAAAACCAGGGAACATTATCAATAATATATTTAGGTTCAATTATGAAGTACCAGGGGAGACTCTCCAAACAGCTCAGCACACTCACTGTTCCCAGAACCACAGCCGCCGTTTTCTCGGTGCAATATTTTGTTTTCAGCTTCTCACAACAAATGGCCACAAATCGATCAAAGGTGAAAGCGACTGTGAGCCAGACAGAAACCACCGTGGTTGCAAAAACGAGGAAGGTAACGAGACTACACACGGGAGTAATATCCAGGAATGAAATTGGGAAATAAATCACACGAATCCGCCTCAATATCGGATCAGGGATAACAACTACGAGATCGGCCAATGCCATTCCTACCATGTAGCGAGTGATACATTTGGAGAGTCCGAACTTTCCTCTCGACAGGATCACAATTGCCACCAAGTTAACTGTAAGAGAGAGAAAAGGGAGCAGAGAAATTACTAATCAGACCTGGAGCCAAAGCAGCAGTTTCAGAGGATCTGGGGTGAAATTTCCAGCTTTGTTGCTGCATCAAACGGTTGAAAATGATTCATTGACCTGGGCAGCGCTTTCGGGCAGAAAGATGTTTTTAAACACAATGATCAATAATGAATTGGGAAAACGATACAGAAAGTTAATAAAGTGAGCACGTGACCCAGTGGAAGGTCTGAGTGTGGGCGCAGTGATGGTGGGGAAGGAGAAGGGGCTTTACTGAGCGGGAATGCAGCGAATTAAAGATGGGTTTGGGCTCCAGACGGACGGGGAAGAGGGCGAAGTGTCGAGAATGTGAGAGGACAGGGGTAGGTGCAGCTGATTTGTTGCTCTGGGTTAAGATAGCCGACAGGGACTGGCACTGAACGGGGAAAGGCAGCTGGAGATCGAGCAATTGAGTGAAATTGGGAGGGGAACAATGAAAAGGACATGTGGGAGCTGGAGGGGAGTCAGGAACGTGTGGTTTGGGAAAGCGGATATACGGAGGCAACGGGTGAGGAGACAGAGGATTCAATGCAGGGGGAGGAGAGGCTGGAATTCATAGGGAGAGACTGCAGCAGAATGTTAGAGGGAATCTAATCTATAGGCTCCACTAACACAATCCAATCAATAAATTCAACCATTGAATTCTGTCCTTATTGGTGTCAGGGAACTACTCGTTGGGTAGATGTTGCTTTCAATAAGTTAACTTTGCATATTCGATTAAAATTAAATTAAAATGTATTCACTAAATCAGCCTCGTTTTTTATTGGATTAAGCTGACACATAGCTTTTAGAATGCAGTATCTTAATAGGTCATAACGGTCAAGAAATGACTGAGTCTATTCTTTAAATATATTTCAATTATGTTTATTTATTCAGTCAGTGAATTATTGAAAGGAACATTGATCTAAACAGATTGAGGACCTGAAAGCGATAAACACACCAGGAGAGAGTACAATAAAACTCTCACAATCTGAAATTATCCTAATAAAACCTTCAAGTTACAATTCTGCTTCATAATTGTACTGGGAGTTTCAGCAGCTCATTCCGATTAATTGTTCACTCCGCTGCTGCTTTCTCTCGGTCTCTCCCCACCCCCCCCCCCCCCCCCCCCCCGCCCCCGTATCTCTCTGTCTCTCTGCTCTCTTTCTCAATGCCAGTTTTCACATCCGATTCAATCCTAACATCTTGAGCCTGCATTCTGTTCACCAGCCCCGTGTTCGAACGATTCTATTCTCCGTGGCAGTTTATTAAATGGTGAAGCCTCTGTGAATAGTTTAATGTTGCTACAGATCATCCAAGTCTCCACCTGTTCACCGACACTGTTCACTTCACCTACAATGCATAGAATAAACAGAACCGAATGCAGCTTCCAGACACATCTCACAATAATTGAAATTCATTCTCCTGCAATTATAAAGTACAGCTTTAGATGGCGGCATTGACCAATTAAAAAAACGCCAAAATCACATCTGCTGCTGATAATCTACAAATAAATGGAATGGCTCCTGATTCCAACAGAAAAAGTGCAAACTAACAGAACAAAACCTCAAAATATTGCATTTTACAGTCAATTCATCCACAGTCAATCAGAGAAGGATATTTGAAAGAATCAGCAGCAAACTTTGTTCATTAGCCAGACATCTGAAGCCGCGACAGATACACACACAATGAAATAATCTTTTACAACAGTGATAACCAATAAATACATGAAAATCCCAGTTAAACTGAGCCATTTTATTGTGGAGGGAGGACATTGCGCTGTCTCTTAGTAACAATGAAACAGTGAACTGTCTCATTAACAATCACTGAAAACTCATTGATGAAACAATATTCCAGGACTGGTTAGTTCCACACCATGAAACTGCTTACAGCTCCTGATGGTCTGATACTAGCTCTTAGACCAGACACCTGACTCCAGTACTTTCAGTGCATAGAATAATCTGATAACAATGCCAGAGTTGGATTACAAAGTACATTACAGATATAATGAAGCTCCTCCTAGAGCACATGTTTAAATGTTAAGAACATACCATTATTCAACAATATTTTCAGTACAGAGAATAACCCAGTAACAATGCTAGGGTTGAATTATAACGGATAAAATGCAGCTGCTACAAGACGAAAAGAGCAGAGACAGGACATTCCATCGACTGATCGAATACAAGAACTGCCGGCTGTGTAAAGCATGATGGGAGAAATAAAATACCATGTACAGCAGCACAGTTAACATCGACTTACCCGAAACTCCAACGGCTGCAAGAACAGGATAATAAATGTGTTTTATCTGACGAATTACTGAATAATGCATTTCTGCGAGAAGCCGTGACTTATTTTGGCTTGAAAACCACAGCTCTGGAAGGCACTATGAGGTGATTCATTCCAACAATCCCTGATTTATACAGGGGATAAATCTCCACTGACACGGTTATACACCTGATTATTGCTATTAATTACAGTCATTTGAACAACCACATTACATCAGCAGCTTTGACTCCGATGTAAATAATGACGTGGATATATCACAAACATCCCAAAGTTCAGAAAACCACCTGAATCAGATCTATCTCAGGAATAAAGTTACAAGCTGTGCTCATACACGACTGATCCAACAATAATGAGCGGCTTCATTTACAATTTTCATATAATTGTATTGACCATGTTCACTCTTGCCGATTTATACCGATTTCACCGCCTGCACACTGATTCCAGGAACACAAACAGACCCGTTTCGCTCTTTTCCTGCAGTTTCCCAGTTAAAATATGGACTTTGAACATCTGTGTAGGGTATTTCTAACACGATTATGGTACAGTGGAGTTTTATTATGTTTCTCAGAAGGTTCAGCACTATGCGTGCTTAAGCAATAGTTAGTAAATACAGAACTAGAGTTATATCACCCGTCCTGTGTCGAGAGTGTGCTTACTTCGCACAGGACTCATGACGGTCATCCCCCCAGTGGTCTCTTCCGCTAATATCGTTGTCCTTCCCCGTCGAGGCTTCCTCTGTCTACGGTTGGGGTCTTCATTTCCCTCGAGACAAGGTTCCCTTTCTACCCTCTCTGAGGCTTTCCTGTTCTCCAAGACAAGGCTCCCTGTCGGTCCCTGTTTCGTTGGCCTCTGACCATTTTGGATCCAGACACTTCCTTCCTTAAGGATGCCTACTTTCGATCCAGGGTCAACGGTTACTCACGTCTGTGTCCTCTATAACCTGACACTCGCAAGGGTTGTCTCTTTCATGCCACTTTTGAGGGTGAGCCTATTATTGGCAGAGGGGTTTACACAATTGGGGTCTCTCAAAAGGGCGAGATGGCCAATAGAGCGTCGAGTATCCTTCTCTCTTTCTCGGATGGACAGGGGGTGATGGAGTTGCCACTCCTACCACCATGCCATGCCCCTTGAATTGACCAATCACCAGTTACCACCATTCCCTCGGGACTGGACCCTCACTTTATCTGGTGGTGTTTTTCTAAAAGCCAATTTTAGCACCGTCTGTTATCTTCCACTCCTGTCTGGGCCCCAGGCTTGGAAATCTAAGTCTCCATTGTTTCATATGGAACGTTAGGTTCCAGCCTCGTGGACATGTCTGCGTAGCTATGGTGACAGGTTATGTGCCGTGCTGGCGATTTCATACTTTTTACAAAGCTTGGCAGATTCTAAGTTGTGTGGTTAATTACTATATACTTGCTTATTTAATATAAAAGTGAAAATTGCGTTCATACAAGGACAGAAGAAGGTACATGTCCCAAAAATAGGTTGTACAATGAGTCCAAGTACACGTATGATTACGGCAATACATTGGTTAACAATCATCAAATATAAATTTAATTAATACAAAAAGTACATTGCCAAAACGATATATTTGATACAGATTTCGCAGGTGACAGTATAATCTTACAAAAGGACAGTTAAAGGGCAGGTTGAGAATTACAGCCGAGAAATGACTGTGGGTGATATTTGGGGTCGGACACTGAACGCGCTTCATTGCCATTTCTCTCTCCATTGTATTACTGCAGATGTTTCCGCGTTTTTACTAAATTTGATTCATGGCTCCAATAAAACTGGTCCCGTGTAACCCCGAGCAGAGCTCATGACCCGATTTGACCTCCATCACAAAGACCCCGTGCTTCCCTCACCCGCCTTCATTCCTTCCTCAGCCTATTGCCATTGAAACTTTCATCAATGCCTCTGTCCCCTCCAGACTCCATTCCTCCAGTTCACTCCTGGCCGACCACCCATCCTCCACCTTCCGACCCGCACCAGGACCTTCTCGGCCTCAATGACTCTCACTGGCTCCCAGTTCCCCATCGCCTTATATTTAAACTTATCATTCTTGGGTTTAAATACCATAGACCCGCCCCCACCCCCCGCATCCCACTGCCCCCTCCCCCCAGCTCCACACATAAAATGATCGAATCTAGAGCACAGAGTACGCAGTTCGACCCATCGTGCTTGTGCTGGCCCTTTGAAAGTACTATCCAATTCGTCGCCCTCCTCTGCTCTTGCCCCATAGCCCTGAAAAGTTCCCCATGCAACTACAGGAAACCCACTGGTGACCTCCTCATTCATCTCACACGTGCTGTGTACTGTACATGTACAGGAGCTGACATTGAGACACACACGGGCCGTACAGTAATATTAAGGAGTGAATCGTTCCCTTTTACCTGCTGTGTGCTGTACCTGTATATGAACTGACACTGTGGCACACACGGGCCGTACAGTACCAGACGGGAGTGAATCATTCCCTTTTACCCACTGTGTATTATGCATGTACAGGAACTGACACTGACACACGGACTGTACTGTTCCAGACGGGTGTGAATCACTTATTTTACTTGCTGTATGTTGTACGTGTACAGGAACTGACACTGAGACACACAAGGGCGGTACAGTACCAGACGGGCGTGAATCATTCCCTTGTACTCACTGTGTACTGTACATGCAAAGAAGCTGATAATGAGACACACACGAGTTGTACAGTATGGGAAGGAGTGAATCGTTTCCATTTACATTTGCATAGAATTAAGTAGAATGTACAGCACAGAAACAGGCCATTCGGCCCAACAGGTCCATGCCTGTATATATATTGCATATGCACCTCCTCCCTCCTTCTTCATCTAACCCTATCAGCATACCCTTCCCTTCCTT
Organism: Heptranchias perlo; assembly: GCF_035084215.1. Lineage (NCBI taxonomy): Eukaryota > Metazoa > Chordata > Chondrichthyes > Hexanchiformes > Hexanchidae > Heptranchias > Heptranchias perlo. The sequence continues at coordinate 7,397,234 of NW_027139442.1, read as the reverse complement.
ACGCCCTGCTGTGTTTATCTAGCTTCCCCTTAAATGCATCAATGCTGGAAGCCGCAATTCCTCCTTGTGGTAGCGAGTTTCACTTTCAAACCACTCTCCGGGTAAAAAAGTTTCTCTTGAATTCACTATTGGATTTATTAGTAACTATCTTATATTTATGGCCCCTGGTCTACCATGCAAGTGAAAATATCTTCACTATGTCTACCCTATCAAAATCTTTAATAATCTTAAAGACCTCTATTATTTCACCCCTCAGTCTTCCCTTTTCTAGAGAAAAGAGCCCCAGCCTGCTCAATCTTTCCTGATGCAAGTTCAGGAGCTGACACTGAAGCACACGTGGGCCATACATTACCAGACAGGAGTGATTCATTCCCATTTACCCATTGTGCACTGTACATGTACGGGAGCTGACACTGAGATGCACACGGGCCGTACATTATCAGACAGGATTGAATCATACATACCCTTTAGGCCACTATGTGCTGTACCTGTACAGGAGCTGACACGGAGTCCTTGTTTCTCTCGCTCTCTCTCTCTCTTTCCCTCTTTCCCTATCTCTGGCTCCTCTCTCTTGCTCCTATATCTCACCCTGTTTCTCTCCCTCTCTATTTCTTTCTTCCACTCTCTGTTGTCCCTCTCATTTCTTCTTTATTGAAAAGTACGCTGAAATATTTCAGTTTCACCGTTTAAAATAACAACAAATCACATTTCAGTTGCATTTTATGTATTAAAAGTTCGATTAAGTGCTGCAAATCTGTTAGGTAAACTTCGTTCCTCAACCTTAAAGATTTGACTGTTTAAAATTGTGTTTGGATCTGAGATCAAAAGTTGTTTCCCATTCAGACATTGCGCTATTTTGAAATTCCCTGGTTTTTTTTCAGGAGATGGGATTGTACAATGGACAGTGATCTGGTCATTATTATGTTGCTGTTTGTGGGATCTTATTGTGCAATTTGGCTGCCGTGTTTCCCTCCATTACAACAGTGACGACTTTTACAAAGCACTTCATTCGCTGTAAAGTGCCTTGGGACGTTCTGAGGTCGTGAAATGTACAAATTATGAGGACAGGTTGCAAAGACTAGGCTTGTATTCTATCGAGTAGAGAAGATTAAGGAATAGAATTGAAACAAGGTGAAATTATGTTAAACTTGCACTGAATCTTGGTTAGACCACACTTGGAGTACTGTCAACGGTTCTGGCCTCCATAGCATACGAAGGATATAGAAGCTCTGGAGAAGGTGCAAAAAAAATTAGATGGATGACACCAGAATTGAAAGGTTGAACCTCTCACATCCCTCAAACGCTTTTTTTGTTGCTGATTTGAAACCTTTCCTCTTTCTTAAATCCTTGTATGGAATATTACTGCAGTTTGAAACTGTTATAAACACTGATCCCACTTTCCCCACTGACCCAGAAAAAGTCAGTCGAGCCCCTTTCATAGGGCTCGGGGGCAAAGAACAGACCCCAGTGAAAGAGATCGATTCCAGACACAGCTCACCCCCAACACCCACACAGAGGGGCTGGAAGGAGCAAAGTGTGGACATGGGGCACACTCCTTCCACAGACACACACAGGCTGTACAATCAGGAGACACGTGTCCGTGTCTGTCTAAGTATCAGCTCCTATACATGTGCAGTACACAGCAGGTAAAAGGGAACGATTTGCTCCAGGGAATAATATAAATGTATATACATGAATATTTTGATATCTTTCACCAGTATCTAAATCTATAAGTAAGAGAGAGGAAGAATAAGGGACTAATATGACTGTATATACATGAGTTATGTTATGGGACCAGGTGCCCCGTGTGTCTCAGGGTCTCCTAACACATCCCACAATGCCCGGCGATTAAATTTAAAAAACGAAAGCTAAACAGAACCTGCTGCAAAGACAGAACAGATCCAGATCTCGAGTGTGTGTCGATTTCTTCCTTCCCTCTGCTCTGTTGTGGGGGCGGGGGGTTGGAGGGGGGGGGGGGTGGTGGGGGGGCGGCGAGGGCTCATTTCTAGCCCAGGGTTTTATTTATTGTCCATGTCTGATGTATTTATTTCTTTGAACAGTTTGTCAGAGACAGTTTCACTGCCTCAGAGTGTTTACAGAGAGAGAGAGAGAGTTAATGAATGATTTAAAAACAACAATCCAGCCCAGTGTAGTTAAATCGTATCCCCTATTAATCCAAACGCACTTTATTATGATCAAAATTCAGTATTTCACAGGTCAAGTATGCCCCGGACATGGATTATACCAACCTCCCACTCAATACTTTACTGTAAATAATGGCCTTCGAGACACACGACAACGCAAAATCGTCGAGCAGAAATTGATAGCCAAGTTCCGCACCCATGAGGACGGCCTCAACCGGGATCTTGGGTTCATGTCACGCTACACGTTACCCCACCAGCGAACAAATGTTATCTGTTTTTAATATAATGGGTCATTTGCTGGCTCTCTCTGCCTTCCGGATGTTTCTGCCTCTCTCTGTGTTTTTTTTTTCTCTGTTTTTTTTTCCCTGTTTGTTTTTTTATTGAATGTGTATTCGGAGGTTCTGCAGGTAACACCTCTCTGTCTGAACACGGTGATTGCCTTGGCAACGGGCAGTTGCAGGGGCAGTCTGTAAACACCATTTATTATTGTTCAATATGTATAAATGCGTAGGCTTCAAGGAGATCTTGAAACATTTGCCTGAGGAAGGAGAAAATCTCCGAAAGCTTGTGAATTTAAAATAAAATTGCTGGACTATAACTTGGTGTTGTAAAATTGTTTACAATTGTCAACCCCAGTCCATCACCGGCATCTCCACATCATGACTACCATCGACACCACAAACTGCCGGCTCACAGTGGAAAGGATATCCAAGAAGATCGCGCATTTAGACACAGACATCAAGTTTTTACAGAGCTGCAAGAAAGCAGACAAGATCCCGAAAGGACTCCAGATCACGAACCCACTCAAGTCCACATACAACTCGGATTACGCTGAGAGACTCTGCCGCCGTACCTCTCGCACACTCCGCAACCATCTCATACACCAACTCTACAGCAGACGCCACAACCTCGAAACCAAGATAGAGTCCATACTCTCAACCTGTACTCAGGACACAGCAGACCAGCTACGTTATACCGCCAAACAGACGAGGCAACGGAACTACGCTGCCTACATGAAAACCAAGAGCAGGAAGCTTGAGAAACTCGGCATCACCACCAGCAACGACCAAGCTTCCCCTGGTACCACGGTTGCAACCACAGGGAAGTCTATTGTCAATTTATCCGACCACACCCTTCAACCAGACGAAATCGAAGTTCTCAGCCGAGGGCTCAATTTCTGCCCCACTACCAAAATGGACCCCACTAGTCTCGCGGCGGACACAGAGGAATTCATCAGGAGAATGAGGCTCCGGGAATTCTACCACAAACCCCAAGATTTCAGCAGCGAACCCAATGAGACAATCGACGATCCGGAACAGCAGACAGAGGGATCCGCGGTACAGCAACCGAAGAGGAAAGAGTCAAACTGGACTCCTCCGGAGGGTCGCTGCCCTCAGCTGGACATGTATGCTCAAGCTGTCAGGAAATGCGTCAATGCCAGATTCATCAGCCGCACTCAGAAGACAGTCCAGAATGTCACCCGAGCACAACGCAACGCCATCAACGCTCTCAAGACCAACCGCAACATCGTCATCAAACCAGCGGACAAAGGAGGAGCCATAGTCATACAGAACAGAACAGACTATTGCAAAGAAGCATACCGACAACTGGACAACCAGGAACACTACAGACGGTTACCCGCAGATCCAACCAAAGAACACACCCACCAGCTCAACAAACTGATCAAGACCTTCGATCCAGACCTTCAAAGCATCCTACGCATTCTCATCCCACGTAATCCCCGCGTGGGAGACTTCTACTGCCTCCCAAAGATACACAAAGCCAACACACCCGGACGTCCCATCGTATCAGGCAACGGAACCCTGTGTGAGAACCTCTCTGGATACATCGGGGGCATCCTGAAACCCATCGTACAGGGAACCCCCAGCTTCTGTCGTGACACTACAGACTTCCTACAAAAACTCAGTACCCACGGACCAGTTGAACCAGGAACACTTCTCACCACGATGGACGTCTCGGCACTATACACCAGTATCCCCCACGATGACGGCATCGCTGCGACAGCATCAATACTCAACACCAACAACAGCCAATCTCCGGAAGCCATCCTACAACTCATCCGCTTCATCCTGGATCACAATGTCTTCACCTTCGATAACCAGTTCTTTACCCAAACACACGGAACAGCCATGGGGACCAAATTCGCACCCCAATACGCCAACATTTTCATGCACAAGTTCGAGCAGGACTTCTTCACTGCACAAGACCTCCAACCAACACTATACACCAGATACATCGACGACATTTTCTTTCTATGGACCCACGGCAAGGAATCACTAAAGAGACTACACGATAACATCAACAAGTTCCATCCCACCATCAAGCTCACCATGGACTACTCCTCAGAATCAGTTTCTTTCTTGGACACACGAATCTCCATCAAAGACGGGCACCTCAGCACCTCACTCTACCGCAAGCCCACGGACAACCTCACGATGCTCCACTTTTCCAGCTTCCACCCTAACCACGTCAAAGAGGCCATCCCCTATGGACAGGCCCTGCGAATACACAGGGTCTGCTCAGACGAGGAGGAACGCGATGGACACCTACAGACGCTGAAAGACGCCCTAGTAAGAACGGGATATGACGCTCGACTCATCGATCGACAGTTCCGACGGGCCACAGCAAAAAATCGCATAGACCTCCTCAGGAGACTAACACGGGACGCAACCAACAGAGTACCCTTTGTCGTCCAGTACTTCCCCGGAGCGGAGAAACTACGCCATGTTCTCCGCAGCCTTCAACATGTCATCAATGAGGACAAACACCTCGCTATGGCCATCCCCACACCTCCACTACTCGCCTTTAAACAGCCACCCAACCTCAAACAGACCATCGTTCGCAGCAAACTACCTAGCTTTCAAGAGAACAGCGTCCACGACGCCACACAACCCTGCCACGGTAACCTCTGCAAGACATGCCAGATCATCGACACAGATACCACCATCACACGAGATGACACCACCCACCAGGTGCATGGTTCATACTCCTGTGACTCAGCCAACGTTGTCTACCTCATACGTTGCAGGAAAGGATGCCCCAGAGCATGGTACATTGGCGAGACCATGCAGACGCTGCGACAACGGATGAACGGACACCGCGCAACAATCGCCAAACAGGAGGGTTCCCTCCCAGTCGGGGAACACTTCAGCAGTCATGGACATTCATCCACCGACCTTCGGGTAAGCGTACTCCAAGGCGGCCTTCGAGACACACGACAACGCAAAATCGTCGAGCAGAAATTGATAGCCAAGTTCCGCACCCATGAGGACGGCCTCAACCGGGATCTTGGGTTCATGTCACGCTACACGTTACCCCACCAGCGAACAAATGTTATCTGTTTTTAATATAATGGGTCATTTGCTGGCTCTCTCTGCCTTCCGGATGTTTCTGCCTCTCTCTGTGTTTTTTTTTTCTCTGTTTTTTTTTCCCTGTTTGTTTTTTTATTGAATGTGTATTCGGAGGTTCTGCAGGTAACACCTCTCTGTCTGAACACGGTGATTGCCTTGGCAACGGGCAGTTGCAGGGGCAGTCTGTAAACACCATTTATTATTGTTCAATATGTATAAATGCGTAGGCTTCAAGGAGATCTTGAAACATTTGCCTGAGGAAGGAGAAAATCTCCGAAAGCTTGTGAATTTAAAATAAAATTGCTGGACTATAACTTGGTGTTGTAAAATTGTTTACAATTGTCAACCCCAGTCCATCACCGGCATCTCCACATCATGACTACCATCGACACCACAAACTGCCGGCTCACAGTGGAAAGGATATCCAAGAAGATCGCGCATTTAGACACAGACATCAAGTTTTTACAGAGCTGCAAGAAAGCAGACAAGATCCCGAAAGGACTCCAGATCACGAACCCACTCAAGTCCACATACAACTCGGATTACGCTGAGAGACTCTGCCGCCGTACCTCTCGCACACTCCGCAACCATCTCATACACCAACTCTACAGCAGACGCCACAACCTCGAAACCAAGATAGAGTCCATACTCTCAACCTGTACTCAGGACACAGCAGACCAGCTACGTTATACCGCCAAACAGACGAGGCAACGGAACTACGCTGCCTACATGAAAACCAAGAGCAGGAAGCTTGAGAAACTCGGCATCACCACCAGCAACGACCAAGCTTCCCCTGGTACCACGGTTGCAACCACAGGGAAGTCTATTGTCAATTTATCCGACCACACCCTTCAACCAGACGAAATCGAAGTTCTCAGCCGAGGGCTCAATTTCTGCCCCACTACCAAAATGGACCCCACTAGTCTCGCGGCGGACACAGAGGAATTCATCAGGAGAATGAGGCTCCGGGAATTCTACCACAAACCCCAAGATTTCAGCAGCGAACCCAATGAGACAATCGACGATCCGGAACAGCAGACAGAGGGATCCGCGGTACAGCAACCGAAGAGGAAAGAGTCAAACTGGACTCCTCCGGAGGGTCGCTGCCCTCAGCTGGACATGTATGCTCAAGCTGTCAGGAAATGCGTCAATGCCAGATTCATCAGCCGCACTCAGAAGACAGTCCAGAATGTCACCCGAGCACAACGCAACGCCATCAACGCTCTCAAGACCAACCGCAACATCGTCATCAAACCAGCGGACAAAGGAGGAGCCATAGTCATACAGAACAGAACAGACTATTGCAAAGAAGCATACCGACAACTGGACAACCAGGAACACTACAGACGGTTACCCGCAGATCCAACCAAAGAACACACCCACCAGCTCAACAAACTGATCAAGACCTTCGATCCAGACCTTCAAAGCATCCTACGCATTCTCATCCCACGTAATCCCCGCGTGGGAGACTTCTACTGCCTCCCAAAGATACACAAAGCCAACACACCCGGACGTCCCATCGTATCAGGCAACGGAACCCTGTGTGAGAACCTCTCTGGATACATCGAGGGCATCCTGAAACCCATCGTACAGGGAACCCCCAGCTTCTGTCGTGACACTACAGACTTCCTACAAAAACTCAGTACCCACGGACCAGTTGAACCAGGAACACTTCTCACCACGATGGACGTCTCGGCACTATACACCAGTATCCCCCACGATGACGGCATCGCTGCGACAGCATCAATACTCAACACCAACAACAGCCAATCTCCGGAAGCCATCCTACAACTCATCCGCTTCATCCTGGATCACAATGTCTTCACCTTCGATAACCAGTTCTTTACCCAAACACACGGAACAGCCATGGGGACCAAATTCGCACCCCAATACGCCAACATTTTCATGCACAAGTTCGAGCAGGACTTCTTCACTGCACAAGACCTCCAACCAACACTATACACCAGATACATCGACGACATTTTCTTTCTATGGACCCACGGCAAGGAATCACTAAAGAGACTACACGATAACATCAACAAGTTCCATCCCACCATCAAGCTCACCATGGACTACTCCTCAGAATCAGTTTCTTTCTTGGACACACGAATCTCCATCAAAGACGGGCACCTCAGCACCTCACTCTACCGCAAGCCCACGGACAACCTCACGATGCTCCACTTTTCCAGCTTCCACCCTAACCACGTCAAAGAGGCCATCCCCTATGGACAGGCCCTGCGAATACACAGGGTCTGCTCAGACGAGGAGGAACGCGATGGACACCTACAGACGCTGAAAGACGCCCTAGTAAGAACGGGATATGACGCTCGACTCATCGATCGACAGTTCCGACGGGCCACAGCAAAAAATCGCATAGACCTCCTCAGGAGACTAACACGGGACGCAACCAACAGAGTACCCTTTGTCGTCCAGTACTTCCCCGGAGCGGAGAAACTACGCCATGTTCTCCGCAGCCTTCAACATGTCATCAATGAGGACAAACACCTCGCTATGGCCATCCCCACACCTCCACTACTCGCCTTTAAACAGCCACCCAACCTCAAACAGACCATCGTTCGCAGCAAACTACCTAGCTTTCAAGAGAACAGCGTCCACGACGCCACACAACCCTGCCACGGTAACCTCTGCAAGACATGCCAGATCATCGACACAGATACCACCATCACACGAGATGACACCACCCACCAGGTGCATGGTTCATACTCCTGTGACTCAGCCAACGTTGTCTACCTCATACGTTGCAGGAAAGGATGCCCCAGAGCATGGTACATTGGCGAGACCATGCAGACGCTGCGACAACGGATGAACGGACACCGCGCAACAATCGCCAAACAGGAGGGTTCCCTCCCAGTCGGGGAACACTTCAGCAGTCATGGACATTCATCCACCGACCTTCGGGTAAGCGTACTCCAAGGCGGCCTTCGAGACACACGACAACGCAAAATCGTCGAGCAGAAATTGATAGCCAAGTTCCGCACCCATGAGGACGGCCTCAACCGGGATCTTGGGTTCATGTCACGCTACACGTTACCCCATCAGCGAACAAATGTTATCTGTTTTTAATATAATGGGTCATTTGCTGGCTCTCTCTGCCTTCCGGATGTTTCTGCCTCTCTCTGTGTTTTTTTTTTCTCTGTTTTTTTTTCCCTGTTTGTTTTTTTATTGAATGTGTATTCGGAGGTTCTGCAGGTAACACCTCTCTGTCTGAACACGGTGATTGCCTTGGCAACGGGCAGTTGCAGGGGCAGTCTGTAAACACCATTTATTATTGTTCAATATGTATAAATGCGTAGGCTTCAAGGAGATCTTGAAACATTTGCCTGAGGAAGGAGAAAATCTCCGAAAGCTTGTGAATTTAAAATAAAATTGCTGGACTATAACTTGGTGTTGTAAAATTGTTTACAATTGTCAACCCCAGTCCATCACCGGCATCTCCACATCATGACTACCATCGACACCACAAACTGCCGGCTCACAGTGGAAAGGATATCCAAGAAGATCGCGCATTTAGACACAGACATCAAGTTTTTACAGAGCTGCAAGAAAGCAGACAAGATCCCGAAAGGACTCCAGATCACGAACCCACTCAAGTCCACATACAACTCGGATTACGCTGAGAGACTCTGCCGCCGTACCTCTCGCACACTCCGCAACCATCTCATACACCAACTCTACAGCAGACGCCACAACCTCGAAACCAAGATAGAGTCCATACTCTCAACCTGTACTCAGGACACAGCAGACCAGCTACGTTATACCGCCAAACAGACGAGGCAACGGAACTACGCTGCCTACATGAAAACCAAGAGCAGGAAGCTTGAGAAACTCGGCATCACCACCAGCAACGACCAAGCTTCCCCTGGTACCACGGTTGCAACCACAGGGAAGTCTATTGTCAATTTATCCGACCACACCCTTCAACCAGACGAAATCGAAGTTCTCAGCCGAGGGCTCAATTTCTGCCCCACTACCAAAATGGACCCCACTAGTCTCGCGGCGGACACAGAGGAATTCATCAGGAGAATGAGGCTCCGGGAATTCTACCACAAACCCCAAGATTTCAGCAGCGAACCCAATGAGACAATCGACGATCCGGAACAGCAGACAGAGGGATCCGCGGTACAGCAACCGAAGAGGAAAGAGTCAAACTGGACTCCTCCGGAGGGTCGCTGCCCTCAGCTGGACATGTATGCTCAAGCTGTCAGGAAATGCGTCAATGCCAGATTCATCAGCCGCACTCAGAAGACAGTCCAGAATGTCACCCGAGCACAACGCAACGCCATCAACGCTCTCAAGACCAACCGCAACATCGTCATCAAACCAGCGGACAAAGGAGGAGCCATAGTCATACAGAACAGAACAGACTATTGCAAAGAAGCATACCGACAACTGGACAACCAGGAACACTACAGACGGTTACCCGCAGATCCAACCAAAGAACACACCCACCAGCTCAACAAACTGATCAAGACCTTCGATCCAGACCTTCAAAGCATCCTACGCATTCTCATCCCACGTAATCCCCGCGTGGGAGACTTCTACTGCCTCCCAAAGATACACAAAGCCAACACACCCGGACGTCCCATCGTATCAGGCAACGGAACCCTGTGTGAGAACCTCTCTGGATACATCGAGGGCATCCTGAAACCCATCGTACAGGGAACCCCCAGCTTCTGTCGTGACACTACAGACTTCCTACAAAAACTCAGTACCCACGGACCAGTTGAACCAGGAACACTTCTCACCACGATGGACGTCTCGGCACTATACACCAGTATCCCCCACGATGACGGCATCGCTGCGACAGCATCAATACTCAACACCAACAACAGCCAATCTCCGGAAGCCATCCTACAACTCATCCGCTTCATCCTGGATCACAATGTCTTCACCTTCGATAACCAGTTCTTTACCCAAACACACGGAACAGCCATGGGGACCAAATTCGCACCCCAATACGCCAACATTTTCATGCACAAGTTCGAGCAGGACTTCTTCACTGCACAAGACCTCCAACCAACACTATACACCAGATACATCGACGACATTTTCTTTCTATGGACCCACGGCAAGGAATCACTAAAGAGACTACACGATAACATCAACAAGTTCCATCCCACCATCAAGCTCACCATGGACTACTCCTCAGAATCAGTTTCTTTCTTGGACACACGAATCTCCATCAAAGACGGGCACCTCAGCACCTCACTCTACCGCAAGCCCACGGACAACCTCACGATGCTCCACTTTTCCAGCTTCCACCCTAACCACGTCAAAGAGGCCATCCCCTATGGACAGGCCCTGCGAATACACAGGGTCTGCTCAGACGAGGAGGAACGCGATGGACACCTACAGACGCTGAAAGACGCCCTAGTAAGAACGGGATATGACGCTCGACTCATCGATCGACAGTTCCGACGGGCCACAGCAAAAAATCGCATAGACCTCCTCAGGAGACTAACACGGGACGCAACCAACAGAGTACCCTTTGTCGTCCAGTACTTCCCCGGAGCGGAGAAACTACGCCATGTTCTCCGCAGCCTTCAACATGTCATCAATGAGGACAAACACCTCGCTATGGCCATCCCCACACCTCCACTACTCGCCTTTAAACAGCCACCCAACCTCAAACAGACCATCGTTCGCAGCAAACTACCTAGCTTTCAAGAGAACAGCGTCCACGACGCCACACAACCCTGCCACGGTAACCTCTGCAAGACATGCCAGATCATCGACACAGATACCACCATCACACGAGATGACACCACCCACCAGGTGCATGGTTCATACTCCTGTGACTCAGCCAACGTTGTCTACCTCATACGTTGCAGGAAAGGATGCCCCAGAGCATGGTACATTGGCGAGACCATGCAGACGCTGCGACAACGGATGAACGGACACCGCGCAACAATCGCCAAACAGGAGGGTTCCCTCCCAGTCGGGGAACACTTCAGCAGTCATGGACATTCATCCACCGACCTTCGGGTAAGCGTACTCCAAGGCGGCCTTCGAGACACACGACAACGCAAAATCGTCGAGCAGAAATTGATAGCCAAGTTCCGCACCCATGAGGACGGCCTCAACCGGGATCTTGGGTTCATGTCACGCTACACGTTACCCCACCAGCGAACAAATGTTATCTGTTTTTAATATAATGGGTCATTTGCTGGCTCTCTCTGCCTTCCGGATGTTTCTGCCTCTCTCTGTGTTTTTTTTTTCTCTGTTTTTTTTTCCCTGTTTGTTTTTTTATTGAATGTGTATTCGGAGGTTCTGCAGGTAACACCTCTCTGTCTGAACACGGTGATTGCCTTGGCAACGGGCAGTTGCAGGGGCAGTCTGTAAACACCATTTATTATTGTTCAATATGTATAAATGCGTAGGCTTCAAGGAGATCTTGAAACATTTGCCTGAGGAAGGAGAAAATCTCCGAAAGCTTGTGAATTTAAAATAAAATTGCTGGACTATAACTTGGTGTTGTAAAATTGTTTACAAAAATCAAAACCGGTTTAGCAACTGAACCCCTGAAATAACCGTTATACTGAATATTGCAATCTCTCACTGATTCGATCCATTTCACCCATTGTGTGCTGTACATGTACAGGAGCTGATACTGAGACACACACGGGCCGTACAGTATCAGACTGGAGTGAATCGTTCCCTTTTACTCGCTGTGTACTGCACATGTACAGGAGATGAAACAGAGACACACACCGGACGTACAGTACCAGACGGGAGTGAATCGTTCCCTTTTACATGCACGGAGACGTGCCTCCCGATTGTACATTCTGTGTGTAGAAGGAGTGTGTCCCATGTCCACACTTTGCTCCTTCCAGCCCCTGTGTGTGGGTGTTGAGGGTGAGCTGTGACTGTAATCGATCTCTTTCACTGGGGCCTGGTTTTTGCCCTCAAGCCCTGTGAAAGGGGCTCGTGTGAGTTGTTTCCGGGGCAGTGGGGAAGTAGGATCAGTGTTTGTAACTAATTAAAACTGCACTAATATTCTCCACAAGGATTTAAGAGAGCGGAAAGGTTACAAATCAGCCAAAAAAAGTCTGTGGGATGTGAGAGGTGCACCGTTTCAATTTGATATCATCCTTGCAAATCTTTTTTGAACCTTCGACAGAGTTATGGTATGAAATGGAGACTTGATCCAGTCACAGCACTCCAAGTGTGAACTAACCAAGGTTCGATAGAAGCTTAAAATATTTCAATTATCTTCCCATAGAAATGAACCCCATAGCTTTATTTGTTTATTTTTAATGACTTTGTCAACTCGCGGTGCTACTTTTAATGATTTGTGTATTGGTTCCACTAAATCCCATTGCTCCTCTTCCCCATTTAGACTTTTATTTTCCAAGGAGTATGTGGTCTCCTTATGACTCCTACCAAAATGTACCGCCTCACGCTTATCTATATTGAAATTTATTTGCCATTTAAACGCCCATTCTTCAAGTTTTTTTAACGTCTCCCTGTATATTGTCGCAGTCCTCCTCAGTACTGCAATCCTTCCCGGGGATGAGGGGGCGGACATATGAGGAGAGGTTGAGTGGATTGGGACTCTACTCATTGGAGTTCAGAAGATTCAGAGGCGATCTTATTGAAACATATAAGATTGTGAAGGGGCTTGATCGGGTGGATGCGGTCAGGATGTTCCCAAGGATGGGTGAAACTGGAACTCGGGGGCATAATCTTAGAATAAGGGGCTGCTCTTTCAAAACTGAGATGAGGAGAAACTTCTTCACTCAGAGGGTAGCAGGTCTGTGGAATTTGCTGCCCCAGGAAGCTGTGGAAGCTACATCATTAAATAAATTTAAAACAGAAATGGACAGTTTCCTAGAAATAAAGGGAAATAGGGGTTACGGGGAGCGGGCTGGAAATTGGACATGAATTTAGATTGAGGTTAGGATCAGATCAGCCATGATCTTATTGAATGGCGGAGCAGGCTCGAGGGGCCGATTGGCCTACTCCTGCTCCTATTTCTTATGTTCTTAGTATTAACCAAACCCTCCAATGTGGTGTCAATTATACTTCTGATTCGCGAGTCCAAATGATGTCTGTCTTGTTGGAAGCAAACTTTGTGTGGTGTTAGGAGTTAACCCCTTACATGTTGTTTCTAACAATACAAAAAATATAAGTTAAAGCAGATGGTGAAGAGACCAGGAAAGCTGTGGACCCAATTGCTCATCTCCACCCAGCTCTGTAGTGCCAGAAAATTAGCATCTGCTGGGGCCCAAATTCCTCTCTAAGTTCCTTACAAGTGCAACGTTTCAAAAATAGCACAAAGTGTATCAAAATATTTGTGGCTTATGTGTGGAGAGAATACGACCTTCAGTTGAACTTATGGAGACATTGAGATGTTGTAACCGAGGCCCAAGCTTCATAAAGCGACCTTCCCCACTGGAAATCTTAATATCCAATAAATTGAATCTCAAAACATTGGGTCACTTTGGTCCCAGTTAACATCTGTCATGATTTTGACTTGCGGTGAATGTAAATAAGGAAAGAAAGAATCGCATTCATACAGCGCCTTTCATGACCTCAGGATACCCCAAATCATTTTAAAGCCAATGAAGTACTTTTGAAGTGCAGTCACTGTTGAAATGTAGTAAAAGTGACCGGATAATCTGTGTAGATAATCACTAAATGTTGGTTGAGGGATAAATATGGCCTGAGAAGCGGTGAGAACTGCCCTGTTCTTCTTCAAAATAGTGCCGTTGGATCTTTTACGTCCACCTGAGAGGGCAGACTCGAACTCGCTTTAACGTCTCATCTGAAGGACGTCACCACCGACAATGCAGCATACCTTCAGTAGCCTGCTGAGTGAGAGACAAAGAAAGAGAGACAGAGACAGAGAGACAGACAGAGAAACAGAGAGGCATATTATATTCGTTCCATTGCCAAGACTTCTATAATATAGAGTCATAGAGAGTCATAGAGTGACACAGCACGGATAGAGGCCCTTCGGCCCAACATGTCCGCGCCGACCATCAAGCCCTGTCTACTCTAATCCCATATTCCAGCATTTGGTCCGTAGCCTTGTATGCTATGGCATTTCAAGTGCTCATCCAAATGCTTCTTGAATGTTGTGAGGGTTCCTGCCTCCACAACCCTTTCAGGCAGTGAGTTCCAGACTCCAACCACCCTCTGGGTGAAAAAGTTCTTTCTCAAATCCCCTCTAAACCTCCCGCCTTTTACCTTGAATCTATGTCCCCTTGTTATAGAACCCTCAACGAAGGGAAAAAGCTCCTTCCTATCCTTCCTATCTGTGCCCCTCATAATTTTGTACACCTCAATCATGTCCCACCTCAGCCTCCTCTGCTCCATGGAAAACAAACCCAATCTTCCCAGTCTCTCTTCATAGCTGAAGCGCTCCAGACCTGGTAACATCCTGGTGAATCTCCTCTGCACCCTCTCCAAAGCGATCACATCCTTCCTGTAGTGTGGCGACCAGAACTGCACACAGTACTCCAGCTGTGGCCTAACCAGTGTTTTATACAGCTCCATCATAACCTCCTTGCTCTTATATTCTATGCCTCGGCTAATAAAGGCAAGTGTCCCATATGCCTTCTTTACCACCTTATCTACCTGTTCCGCCGCCTTCAGGGATCTGTGAACTTGCACACCAAGATCCCTCTGACCCTCTGTCTTGCCTAGGGTCCTCCCATTCATTGTGTATTCCCTTGCCTTGTTAGTCCCTCCAAAGTGCATCACCTCGCACTTTTCCGGGTTAAATTCCATTTGCCACTGTTCCGCCCATCTGACCAGCCCATCTATATCGTCCTGCAGACTGAGGTTATCCTCCTCTCTATTTACCACCCTACCAATTGTTGTATCATCAGCGAACTTACTGATCATACCTTTTACATTCATATCCAAATCATTAATGTAGACCACAAACAGCAAGGAACCCAGCACCGCTCCCTGTGGTACCCCACTGGCCACAGGCTTCCAGTCACAAAAACAACCTTCGACCATCACCCTCTGCCTTCTGCCACTAAGCCAGTTTTGTATCCAAAGTGCCAAGGCACCCTGGATTCCATGGGCTCGTACCTTCTTGACCAGTCTCATGTGGGGGATTTTATCGAAGGCCTTACTGAAATGCATGTATACCACATCCACTGCGTTACCCTCATCCACACGCCTAGTCACCCCCTCAAAAAAAACAATCAAATTAGTCAGACATGATCTTCCCTTGACAAAGCCATGTTGACTTTCCCTGATTAATCCCTGCTTCTCCAAGTGGAGACTAATTTTGTCCTTCAGAATTTTTTCCAATTATTTTCCTACCACTGACGTTAGGCTCACTGGCCTTGAGTTCCCCGGTTTTTCCCTACTCCCCTTTGAGAATAATGGTACTACATTAGCGGTTCTCCAGTCCTCTGGCACATCCCCTGTGGCCAGAGAGGTTCTGAATATATGTGTTAGAGCCCCCGCAATCTCCTCCTTTGCCTCACACAGTAGCCTGGGATACATTTCGTCCGGGCCTGGGGATTTATCTATTTTTAGGCCTGCTAAAACCGCCAATACCTCCTCCCGCTCGATGTTAATATGTTCGAGTATATCACAGTCCCCCTGCCGTATTTCTATGTCTACATCGTCCTTCTCCATAGTGAAAACAGATGCAAAAAAATCATTTAGAACCCCTCCTACATCTGCCGGCTCCACACACAGATTGCCATTTTTGTCCCTAATGGTCCCTATTTTTTCCCGAGTCATCCTCTTACCCTTAATATACTTATAACACATCTTAGGATTTTCCTTTATTTTGCTCACCAGTGTTATTTCATGGCCCTTCCTTGATCTCCTAATTTCTTTTTTAAATATCCCCCTGCACGTTTTGTACTCCTCTAGGGCTTCCTCCGTCTTTAGCCTTTTGTATCTGCCAAAAGCCCTCCTTTTTTTCCGAATCCATTCTCGTATATCCCCTGACATCCAAGGTTCCCTGGAGTTCTTGGAACCACCCTTGACCTTTACGGGAACATGTTGCCATTGTATGGTCTCAATCTCCCTTCTGAAAGACTCCCATTGCTCCGATGCGGATTTTCCTACAAGCAGCTGATCCCAGTCCATTTTGGCCAGATCCTGCCTTATCCTATTAAAATCGGCCTTCCCCCAATTGAGAACCTTTATTTCCGGCCCCTCCCTGTCCTTTTCCATGACCACCTTAAATCTCACCGAATTATGGTCACTGTCACCAAAGTGCTCACCTTTCTGGCACTTCTTCCACTTGGCCGGCCACATTCCCTAGAATTCGGTCCAGTACCGCCCCCTCTCTTGTCGGACTTTCTACATGCTGGCTCAAAAATCTCTCCTGGATGCACGTTAAGAATTTTGTACCCTCTAAGCCTTTTACACTCTGAATATCCCAGTTAATATTGGGGAAGTTGAAATCCCCCACTATTATTACCCTATTATTTGCACAATTTTCTGAGATTTGCCTACATATCTGTTCCTCTATCTCCCCCTCACTGTTTGGGGGCCTATAGTACACTCCCATCAAAGTGCTTGCCCCCTTTTTGTTTTTAAGCTCCACCCATATGGCCTCATTTGAGGAACCTGCTAATATATCATCCCTCCTTATGGCAGTAATTGATTATTTAATTAATATTGCGACCCCCCCGCCCTCCTCTTATACCTCCCCCTCTGTCTCGCCTGAAGATTCTGTACCCCGGAATATTGAGCTGCCAGTCTTGACCCTCCCTCAACCATGTCTCTGTGACAGCAACAATATCATACTCCCATGTGTTTATCAACACCTCCAGTTCATCCACCTTATTCGCAAGACTCCTTGCATTAAAATAGATGCCATCCAGCCTTGCCCTCACATATTTGCCCCGTCTTCCAAGCTGACTTGTTTTTTTCTCTATATTTGGCTGCACATCACCCCCTATTGTGGCTCCACTCTGTTTCCCATCCCCCTACCAAGTTAGTTTAAATCCCCCCAACAGTGCTAGCAAACCTCCCCGCAAGGATATTTGTCCCGCTCTGGTTCAGGTGCAACCCTATCCGACTTGTACAAGTCCGACCTTCCCCAGAAGCAGGCCCAGTGATCCAGGAAACTGAAACCCTCCCTCCTGCACCAACTCTTTAGCCACGCATTCATCTGTTCTATCCTCCTATTTCTATACTCACTAGCCCGTGGCACTGGGAGTAATCCAGAGATTACAACCTTTGGGGTCCTGCTCTTTAATCTGCTACCTAGCTCCCTAAATTCTTGATCACTGCAAAATTACAGATGTTCAGAAAATTTGCACCTTCCAGGCCTCAAACCCCAATGTCTTTCGCTTGTGAATTGATAAATCTAGGTCCAGATGCGCCAAATAAATGCACAAAGGAGGAACATTGTCCGAGGTTCCTGCACCTGCAAGTAAGAAAAAACAGCTCTCATAGTTATACTACAAATGAAATGGATACACCGACAAAGGGGAGCACATGGTGAGAAGCTCGTTGTAAGGTGGCCAAAGGGGAGCACATGGTGAGAAGCTTGTTGTCAGGTGGCCAAAGGGGAGCAGATGGTGAGAAGCTCGTTGTAAGGTGGCCAAAGGGGAGCACATGGTGAGAAGCTCGTTGTACAATGGGCAAAGGGGAGCTCATGGTGAGAAGCTCGTTGTAAGGTGGCCAAAGGGAAACTCATGGTGAGAAGCTCGTTGTAAGGTGGCCAAAGGTGAGCACATGGTGAGAAGCTTGTTGTCAGGTGGCCAAAGGGGAGCTCATGGTGAGAAGCTCGTTGTACAATGGGCAAAGGGGAGCACATGGTGAGAAGCTCGGTGGACAATGGGCAAAGGGGAGCTCATGGTTGGAATCTCTTTGTACAATGGGCAAAGGGGAGCTCATGGTTGGAATATCGTTGTACAATGGGCAAAGGGGAGCTCATGATTGTAAGCTCGTTGTACAATGGGCAAAGGGGAGCTCATGGTGGGAAGCTCGTTGTACAATGGGCAAAGGGGAGCACATGGTGGGAAGCTCGTTGTACAATGGGCAAAGGGGAGCTCATGGTTAGAAGTTCGTTGTACAATGGGCAAAGGGGAGCTCATGGTGAGAAGCTCGGTGGACAAATGGGAGCAAATGGGCCTTACACAGTGTGCTGCAGCTTTACGTGCTCCAGACAAAAGGCACAGGGCATAACACGTGGAGACAAACGCAAGAAACAAAGTAACAGGCAGGCAGTTTTGCATGGATCATATCAAATGCACTGAACACAATAAGCGGCATGTAGCGAACTATACTCACAGACTTTCACACAGTGATGTTAACCGTACCCACGGACTTTCACAGAGGGGAGACCTGAAGGATTCTTCAATTGGCTAAAAATACGGTGCTCATCAGGGTTAATGCAGGAAAGGAAAATGTGAGGCCACATCGAGCAAGCACTAACCTGACTACTATGATTCATGCAGTCGTTGATGATGCTATCTCGAAGCACGTCTGATGTTAACGTGCAACGATAAGAATCTACGAATCGCTACAGCGGTTGAAGCGATTCTACTGGTAGCTCACGCAACTACTATGAACTCACAAAATACAACCGTGATTAAAGCAGCAATCAACAAGAAGGTTAAAGCGCAACTACTATGAACTCACTGATATTGAACCAGCAATCAACAATTAAAAAGCAAAGCACATCCAAAGATACCACAAAGATCCACTTAGCTTTATGCCGTAGAGCATTGAACAACTTCGGTGAGTCCAGCATGGTATCAAACGGGTCAAATGTTCCCCCGTCAACGTTCCCTCGCAGGCTCGGTCAGTCCAGCAAGGCAGCAAAGGGGTTCTTGCTTCCCCTGGTAGGCTCGGTTGGTCAAGGAAGGCATCGGTCAAAGTTCCTTCAGCAGACTCGGTCTCCCTCCAGGCACGGCTTACCAATGGCAGCTACTACGATGGCTGAAGTTCGAACATGGCGTGTCTGCGCGGCACGATGTACCATGCGCGGCCGTGGGCTCAACACCACGCGCGCCAATGCGGCTCAACATCATGTGCGCATGCCCGACAACAAGGCACATGCTCGGTGCAAAATATTTGATGTGGCTCAAATCACAGTGGATAAATATGGGTCAGGACATCCGGGAGAACTCCCCTGCTCTTCTTAAAAATAGTGCCACGGGATCTTATACGTCCACCTGACAGAACAGATGTGGCCTCGGTTTAACGTCTCATCTGAAGGATGGAACGTTCGACAGTGCAGAACTCCATCAGTACAGAACCGGGAGTGTCAGCCTAGATTTTTGTGCTCAAATCTTGGGAGTGGGACTTCAGCCCACAACTTTCTAATTCAGAGGCAAGTGTGACACCCACTGGTGTCAAATAAAACTCTACATATGTTACATTGTCAGCTGACAATGTGTAGAGTTTTATTTGAAATTAAAAGCACTTGCAATTTACACAAATGCTGAAAACGGCCTTTAAATGTTTTCTTACTTTAAGTTTTATTTTTGAACAAGTGCACCTAAAACTCAGAAAGAAACAGCTGTTAATTCAGAAGCCATTTTGGGCCCTGTTGTGAAATTGTATTGTAATGCAACCACGCATACACATGGGGAACCTTTGGAGTGAACGGATTTGAATTTATTATTGTATTCGGAAATTCATTTGTGGCATAGCACAGCTCAATTCAATCCCAATATCTGTACAAGGGATACGCGCTTCCTGACTGAACAGTCTCTGCGTGTGTGCCTCAGTGTCACGGGTTCCATAACATAACACAGGAATCCCCCCCATCCATGCCTTTTTCACCTCCAGACTCCACTATTCGAATGCTCTCCTGGCCGGCCTCCCATCTTCCACCCTCCGTAAACACCAACTCTTGCTGCCGGAAACTAACTCGCACCAATCGCATTCACCAATCACCCGGTCAAACGTGTTTTTTATCCAATATTTTTATCACGAATAAACAAAAATGTTCAAAGTATTTTTTCAAATCCTTTTTGTTTACGTTCCTATGATTTTTCTCCCGGATTTTTGCTCGCAGCAGTGTCCAGCATATTAAACGTTCATTCCTGGAGCTTCTGGGACAGTAATGGAGTGAGACAGATAGAGACAGAGAGAGAGTTAGAGAGAGAGACAGTGAGAAAGAGCGAGCGAAAGGGCGAGTTCGAGAGCAAGAGAGACAGAGACAGTGAGGGAGAGAGAGTGTGTGTGATGCAAACAGAGAGAGAGAGCGTGAGAGGCAAAGTGATAGATAGACAGAAAGAGAAAGAGAGCGAGGGACGGAGAGAGAGTGAGGCAGAGAGAGAGACAGTCCGAGATACAGGCATAGAGAGACAGAGAGGGAGAGACAGAGACAGAATGAGAGATAGAACGACATATCATATCCGTTCCATCACCAAGTCCCCTAATTCAATCTCCAAAACATCGCCCTTCTCTGCCCCTGCCTCAGCTTATAGAATCATAGAATCATAGAAGTTACAACATGGAAACAGGCCCTTCGGCCCAACATGTCCATGTCGCCCAGTTTATACCACTAAGCTAGTCCCAATTTCCTGCACTTGGCCCATATCCCTCTATACCCATCTTACCCATGTAACTGTCCAAATGCTTTTTAAAAGACAAAATTGTACCCGCCTCTACTACTGCCTCTGGCAGCTCTGCTACTGAAACACTCATTCCTGCCTTTGTCACCTCCAGATTCCACTATTCCAACGCTCTCCAGCCGAACTCTCATCTTCCACCCTCTGTAAACTGCCACTCATCCGAAACCCCTGCTGCCCGGTTCATCCATCACCCCGGTCGAACAGCCTTTGTTTTCTCCAATACTTTTATCACTAACAGAAGTGTTCAAAGGAACAGTGATCATAGTATCATAACGTTTAGATTAGCTATGGAAAAGGACAAGGAGCACTCTACAGTAAAAGTACTTAATTGTAAGCACCAACCCAGTGGGTTGAGAATGGATCTGGCCCGGGTAACGTGGAATCAAAGATAGGCAGGCAAATCAGTGATCGATCAAAGGGCGGCCTTTGTCAGAGGAGATAGGTCGGGTACAGTCTGGGTACATTTCCACGAGGGGAAAGGTAGCGCAACCAAAGCACAGCTCCCTGAATGACGAAAGAGATAGAGAGTAAGGTGAAGCAGAAAAAGGGAATGTTAGGTTCATAAATACAAGTGAGAATCAGGCTCAATATAGAAAGTTCAGAGGGTAAGAGAAAAAGGAAATAAGAGCGGCAAAGAGAGAATATGAGAATAGACTGGTAAATATCATTAAATGAAATCCAGAAGTTTTCTATAGGCGTATAAATAGTGAACAGGTAGTAAGAGGAGGGGTGGGGCCAATTATGGACCAAAGAGGAGATCTGCACATGGAGGCAGAGGGCATGGCTGGGGTACTAAATGAATGTTTTGCATCTGTCTTTAGCAAGGAAGAAGATGCTGTCAAATTCACAGTAAAAGAGGAGGTAGCTTAGTTAATGGATGGGCTAAAAAATGACAAAGAGGAGGTACTAGAAAGCCTGGCTGTACCTAAAGTAGATAAGCCACCCTGTCCGAATGGGATGCATTCTAGGTTGCTGAGGGAAATAAGGTTTGAAATTTCGGAGGTACTGGCCATAATTTTCCAATCGTCCTTAGATACGGAGGTGGTGCCAGAGGACTGCAGAATTGCAATTGTTACATTCTTGTTAAAAAAGGGTGTAAGGATAAACGCGGCAACCAGCGGCCAGTAAGTTTAACCTCGGTTGTAAGAAAATATCTGGAAAGGATAATCAGGGACAAAATGGACAATCAGATGGACAAGTGTGGACAAGTATGGATTAACTAAAGCCAGCACGGATTTGCAAAGGCAAATCGTGTTTAATCAGCGTGATTGTTTTATTTGATGAGGTAACAGAAAGGGTAGATGAGGGCAATGTGATTGATGTTGTGTATATGGACTTTCAAAATGTGTTTGATAAAATGCCACTTAATAGGCTTGTCATCAAAGTTGAAGCCCATGGAATAAACGGGGCAGTGGTGGCATGGATACGAAATAGGCGAAGTGACAGGAAACAGAGTGTAGTGAACAGTTGTTCTTCTCACTGGAAGAAGGTCTAC
Source organism: Heptranchias perlo (assembly GCF_035084215.1). Classification (NCBI taxonomy): domain Eukaryota; kingdom Metazoa; phylum Chordata; class Chondrichthyes; order Hexanchiformes; family Hexanchidae; genus Heptranchias; species Heptranchias perlo. Next base: position 7,374,679 of record NW_027139442.1, on the reverse strand, counting down.
AGTGTTGTTCCCCTGAGGTGGGTAGTAAGACCACTATCTTTTATTGATATATTAATGACTTTGACTTGGGTGTACAGGGCACAATTTCAACATTTGCAGATGACACAAAACTTGGATTTGTAGTGAAAAGTAAGGAGGATATTGATAGACTTCAAGAGGACACAGACATGTTGGTCGAATGGGCGGACACATGGGAGATGAAATTTAACGCAGAAAAGTGCGAAGTGATTCAATTAGGTAGGAAGAACGAGGAGAGGAAATGTAAACTAAATGGTACAATTCTAAAGGGAGTGCAGGGGTAGAGAAACCTGGAGGTATATGTGTGCAAATCGTTGAAGGTGGCAGGGCAGGTTGGGAAAGCATTTAAAAAGCATACGGGACCATGGGCTTTATAAATAGAGTCATAGAGTACAAAAACAACGAAGTTATGATGAACCTTTATAAAACATTGGTTCGGCCGCAACTGCAGTATTGTGTCGAATTCTCGGCACTGCACTTTAGTAAGGACGTGAAGGCCTTAGAGATGTTACAGAAAAGATTTACTAGAATGATTCCAGGCCTGAAGGAATTCCGTTATGTGGATAGACTGGAGAAGCTGGGGTTGTTCTCCTTCGAGCAGAGAAGGTTGAGAGGAGATCTAATAGAGGTATTCAAAATCATGAAGGATTTAGACAGAGAAGATAGAGAGAAACTGTTCCCATTGGAGGAAGTGTCAAGAACCAGAGGACACAGATTTAAGATGATTTGTAAAAGAACCCAAGGCGACAGGAGGAAAAACTTTTTTTAAACAGCGAGTGGTTAGAATCTGGAATGTACTGACTGAGGTTGTGGGGGAGGCGGATTCAATAGTGGCTTTCAAAAGGGAATTGGACAATTGTTTGAAGAAAAAATAAGTTGCAGGGCTATGGGGAACGGATAGATGAGTGAGACTAGCTGGAGAGCTCGTGCACAGAGCCAGCACGGGCTCGACGGGCCGAATAACCTACTTCTATGCTGTAATCATTCTATGATACTATTATTCTATTATTCGAAGTAATTGTTCAAAAAAATCCATTTTTAACGTTCCGAAGATTTGCCTCCCTGATTTTTCCTCGCAACCGTGTCCAGGACATAAATTTGTAATTCCTGGAGCCGCCGAGACAGACCTGGAGATGGACAGAGAGAGAGAGAGAGCGAGAGCAGAGAGAGAGAGAGGCAGTGAGAGTGAAACAGAGACAGAAAGGGAGAGAGAGAGACAAACAAAGAGAAAGAGAAATCGAGAGAGATAGACAGAAATAGAGAGAGGGTTAGAGAGGCAGAGAGAGAGAGCAGAGAGAGACAGTGAGAGTGAAACAGAGACATAGAGGGAGAGAGAGACAAACAGAGAGAAAGAGATATCGAGAGAGACAGACAGGCACAGAGAGATAGAGAGAAATAGAGACAGGGTTAGATAGACAGAGAGAGAGAGAGACAGAAAGAGAGAGAGAAACACAGAGACAGCGAGGCAGAGAGAGAAAGAGCCAGAGAGAGAGAGACAGAGAGGCGTACCAAATCCGCTCCATTACCAAGACCGCATACTTCCAGCGCCGTAACATCGCCTGTCTCTGCCCTTACCTCAGCTTATCTGCTGCTGAAACCCTCATCCAAGCCTTTGTCACCTCGACACTCCACTATTCCAAAGCTCTCCTGGCCGGCCTCCCATCTTCTACCCCTGTAAGCTGAAGCACATCCGAAACTCCTCCTGAGAGATAGAGAGACATAGAGAGAGAGAGAGACCGAGAGAGAAACAGAGAGCGGGATTGAGAGAGAAATAGACCAACACACAGAGCGGGAGAGAGAGAGAGAGACAGAGAGAGAGGGACAGTGAGAGATGGAAACAGAGATACAGAAATATACAGTGATATATCTTATCCGCTCCATCACCAAGACCGCCTCGTCCCACCTCCGTAACATCGCACGTTTCCGCCCCTGTCTCAGCTCACCAGCTGCTGAAACCCTCGTCAATGCCTTCGTCACCTCCAGACTCACTATTCCAATGCTCTCCTGTTGCCCGTATCCTAACTCGCACTAAGTCCCGTTCACCCATCACCCGGTCAAACAGCCTTCTTTTTCTCCAATATTTTTATCATTTGTTAACAAAAGTGTTCAAAGTAATATTTTAATCATTTTTTAACGTTCCTATGATTTTTCTCCCGGATTTTTGCTCGCAACAGTGTCCAGGAGATTATTTTTTTCATTCTTGGAGCTACCGGGAAACTTCTGGAGGATTGAGAATGTTAGAGCTGGGAAGGATGCGATCGGGGCAGCAAGAATTAAATGAAAGAGAGGGACAGACAGAGAGGCAGAGAGAGAGAGAAAGCGAGAGACACACACACACAGATACAAAGAGGCAGAGAGATGGACAGAGAGACAGAGAAAGAAAGCGTGAGACAGATACAGAGAGAGACACAGAGAGAGAGAGAGGCATAGAGAGGCAGAGACAGAGAGAGAGAGAGTGAAAGACAAAGAAGTCCTGATTTTGTGTGCATTTCCGACAGCTTTTTAACTTATTACCAACAGTGAGAACAGAATATGCATTCGTAAACGTACGTTTGACTAGCAGAAAGCTTCATAAAGTCACCTTGACAACTGACATCCATTTCATCGATTCTAAAAATTTAAGCTCAATCTTTGTCCCCATTTAACATCTGCCGTAATTTTGAATTGGGGCGAGTGCAAAGTTAGAAAGAATCGCATTTATGCAGCTCCTTTCACGACCGCAAAGAGTTTTACAGCCAATGAAGTACTGATCAGGTGTAGTCACTGTAGTACTGTAGGAAAGATAGATGTAAAACACAGATGATCTGGTCTTTATCACACTGCTGTTTGTGGAATCTTGCCAAATTGCGCACAGCAAGACCCCAAAAACAGCAATGTGATAATGACGAGATCGTCCGTGTTTTAGTAATGTTGTTTGAGCGATAAATATGGACCAGGGCATCGGGGAGAACTCCCTGTTCTTCTTCAACATAATGCCATGGAAACTTTTAGGTCCACCTGAGAAAGCAGAAGTGGCCTCAATTTAACGTCTCATCTGAGGACGGAACCTCTGACGGTGCAGCACTCCCTCAGTTCCTCACGAGGACTGTCAGCCTAGATTTTGTACGCAAGTCTCTGGAGTGGGATTATTAACCCACAATTGGCTAATTCAGAGGCGAGAGTGCTGCTCACTGAGCCACGGCTGACAATGTGACCTGTGTGTGGTTTTAACTGAAATTGAAAGCCTTCTCGAGGGCAATTAGGGTTGGGTAATAAATGCTGGCCTCGCCAGCGACGCCCACATCCCGTGAACGAATTAAAAAAAAACTGGCAGGGAGCGCCCTGCAGCACCCAATTTGCCCAAATGTGAAAACAGCCTTAAAATATTTCCTTAGTTTTATGTTTTATTTTGAAAAAGCTGCACAGACAGAACGAAATAGCTGGAAATTCAGAATCTATTGTGGGCCCTGATGTGAAATCGTATTATAATTCAACCACTCAGCCACATGGGGAAGGTCTGAAGCGAACTGATTTGAATTTGATATTTTAATTGCCTATTCACTTGTGGCAAAGCTCAGCTCAATTCAGCCTCAATGTCAGTAAAAGCGACGCTTGCCTCCTGACTGTACAGTGTGTGTGTGTGTGTGTGTGTCAGTGTCATTGGTCCCAAAACGTAATCCAGTTGTCCCCCTCATCCATCCCTTTGTCTCTTCCAGACTCCACTGTTGCAATGCTCTCCAGGCCGGTTTCCCATCTTTCACCCTCCGAAACTCCAGCTCATCCGAAACTCCTGCTGCCCGTAACCTAAGTCGCAACAAGTCACTTTCACACATCACCCGGTCAAACAGCCTCATTAATAAACAAAAGTGTTCAAAGTAATTTTTGACGTTCCATTGATTTTTCTCCCGGCTTTTTGCTCACGGCAGTTTCCAGGAGCTTAATCCTTCATTCCTCGAGACCCCAGGACAAGACTTGAGGGCTCGTAATCCCAGAGGGAGGAAGGAGGCGATTGGGGGCAGCAAGAATTAAACGAAAGTGAGGGGCAGAAAGAAAGACTAAGAGAGAGAGAATCACGATCCGGGAATCACCATAGACAGGGTTCCAGTAATCCTCAGAGAATCAGCACACAGCAGGAATCAGACCCTTTCAAATTTCCGTTGAATTTCTTTTGCATAATCGCAAAGGTATAATCTTCAATTAACCAGCGTAATCAGGCAGTGTAATAGAAAGTAATCATTTATTTTAATTTATTTCCATTAAAAAGTATTCCTTGATGTATTTAGGAGTAGTAAACTGGTGCAGTTTTATTAGTACAGCTAAAAATGGGGCTTATCACAAAAATTAGCATTTTAAATAATAATTTCATTTCCTCCACCTGTGAGTAACCTGGTTTATAATCACTGAAAATGACTTTAAACAACGATATTGAATCATTTACTTGTTTCATTGATGTACACTAGTCAATGTCTTAGTAAATTAATATTTTTTTGAAGTGAGCAACCTTTAAAACGTGCCCATTATTATCAGAGTGCCTAAGAAAACGAGTACAATTTGAAGGGCTTCCCGAACCAGCAGAACAGGTGGAATCTCGCAATGTCGACCAGGGGATCTGGTCAGTTCTGTGGGCGGGACCTGATCCCGGACATCTGAATCTTCAACCAATGTAAAAGATGGCTGAAAATATCAACGTAAGTGTTTTTGTGTGCAACTCACTGACGTTTAAAATTCCCCGGATCTGTTCCCTGGTTCGGCCAATTCCACCCGGATTGAACTGATACCATAGGTGTAAACAGTTGCAAACTCGACCCCAATTTAACCTTCTCCTTTTTAATCTACCCAATAAACCCTCTCTCCCACACTATCTCTCTCTCTGTCTGTATCTGTCCTAATCTCTCTGTTTCTCTCTGCCTCTCTGCCTCATTCTCTCTCTCTCTCTCACCCTCTCTCACTTTCACTCATTCTGTCTGCTTCTGACAAAGTGTCTTGAATCAAAATTGTGAAGCTCTGGAACAAACTGATTTGAATTTGATATTTAAACCCATATTCATTCGTTGCACAGCTCAGCTCAATTCAACATCAATGCGTGTACAAGGCACACGTGTCTCCTAAGAGTACATTTTGTGTGTGTGTGTGTATGTTTGTGTGTGTGTGTATGTGTGTGTATGTTTGTGTGTGCCGCATTGTCACTGGTCCGATAACGTAAGAAAGGGTCCCCCTCAAATCCTGTCTCCCCCTCTCCAGGAGTGCCCCATCTGTATCAGACACTCCTGGTCCAATAACGTAACTTAGGGCTCCCACTCTACCGCCTGTCTTACCTTTTATCAGTGCGCCATGTTTTTCAGGCTCTCCTGGTCAGATAACCTAAATCAGGGGTCCACTCGCAGCCTGTCACCCCTTCCCCCTGTGCCCCATGTGTCTCAGGGTTTTCTGGTCCCAGAACCTAACTGTCGTTTGTCTGCCTGTCTGTCTGTCTATCTCCGCAATTCCGTCTCTTCACTTATGTAGAGTGCACCCATTCGGATCCGACCCACAGCAGTGACTATGATTGCCACCTTTGCCCATTTTCCTGTAGTTTCAAGGCGGCTATTTAGTTGAAGTCCAGCTGAGCTCTTTAGTGCCGCCTTTTTGAGCAACAATTCATGTGTCGTCTGCAGGACAAGACTTGCCACAATAGGTCAGATTATCAATAAAATATTTCAAAATCAGATTTAAGATCATTTGCGGGCTCGGTGCTGCTAATATAAAATGTACTTTCCATCCAATGGGAAATGTAGGGGACAGAATTTGAAATGGGATTTATTTCTAGTGCTTGAAACCCTTCAGCTCTTTCTATAATTTAAGTAATTTAACAATTAGAATCAGTGGGTATTTCACCCCGTTCTTCAGCTCCTCTCTGAATTTACTCTGGGTCAGGACATAAATACACGTGTTTGTGCAGGAACTGAGAATCTGCAGCATTCCTGCTGTGCGTTTTGTGATAAAAAGAGTGTCAGTGTAGGAGTTAGAATAGCGGTTTGTAATTCGCTGATAGATGTAAAATACAACCTGTGTCACCCATAACAATATAAAACTGCCAGATATACTGAAGAGTAAAATGAGGGATTTCTTTCGGTTCTCCATCTCTGGATCCTTCTGATTCTCTCCATTGCTGCGGCCCCGGAGTCCCCTGCGGACTCGACTGGACACTAAAATACGTCTGACCGTCAGAGCATTGAAGAGCAAAATCAGAAAGACCGGGACACATGGGGTTAAAAGGCGGTGAAACATGTCATATGCGGCCCATGCGGGGGAAGTCTTGAAGCTTGCTTTAATCAAGCAAAACCAGGGAACATTATTAATCATATATTTAGGTTTATATATAAAGTACCTGGGGAGACTCTCTAAACAGCTCAGCACACTCACTGTTCCCAGAACCACAGCCGCCGTTTTCTCGGTGCAATATTTTGTTTTCAGCTTCTCACAACAAAGGGCCACAAATCGATCAAAGGTGAAAGTGACTGTGAGCCAGACAGAAATCTCGGTGGTTGCAAAAACCAGGAAATTAATGAGACTACACACGTGAGTAATGTCCAGGAATAAAACTGGGAAATAAAAGGCATTAATCCGCCTCAGTATCACATCAGTGATAACGACCAGGAGATCGGCCGCTGCCATTCCCACCAGGTAGCGACTGATACATTTGGAGAGTCCGCACTTTCCTCGGGACAGGATCACGATCGCCACCAAGTTAACTGTAAGAGAGAGAAAAGGAAGCAGAGAAATTACTGAACAAACCTGGAGCCAAAGTAGCAGTTTGAGAGGATCTGGGATAAAATTTCAGTCTTTGTTGCTGCCTCGAAGGGTGGAAAGTGATTCATTGACCTGGGCAGCACTTCCGGGCAGAGAAATGTTTTTAAACACAATGATCAATAATGAATTGGGAAATCGATAAGGAAAGTGAATAAAGTGAGCACCGGATCCACTGGAAGTGCCGTGTGTGGAAGCAGTGCCGGTTGGGAAGGGAGAAGGTGTTTTACTGAGCGGGAATCCAAAGGGTTAAAGCCGGATTTGGGCTCCAGATGGATGGTGAAAGAAAGCGAAGGGCCGGGATGATGAGGGGACAGGGGGAGGTGCAGCTGGTTTGTTGCTCTCGGTTAAGAGAGCCGACGGGGCTGGGTAAACGACGAAAGGCAGTTGGTGACGGAGCCAGTGAGTGAGATTGGAGGGAGACAAGGAAAAGGACATGTAGGAGCTGGAGGGGAATCAGGAGCAGATGGTTTGTGGAAGAGAATAAACTGAAGCAACGGATCAGGAGTCAGAGGATTCAATACAGTGGGAGGGGTGGCTGGGATTCACAGGGAGAGACAGCACCAAAGTGATGGAGGAAATCTAATCTGTAGGTCCCAGTAACACAATCCAATCAATAAATTCAACCATTGGTTTCTGTGGTTATTGGTGTCAGGAAACAGCTCCTTGCAGATAAAATGTGCTCATAAATTTAATTTGCACATTCAATTAATATTAAATTAATGCATTAAAGAATGCAGTCTCATTCTATATTGATTTAAGCTGGCACATAGCTTTTAGAATACATATCCAAATAATTCATAACGGTCATGAAATGACTGAGTCTATTATTTAAATACATTTCAATCATGTTTATTTATATATGTTTATGTTATATATTTATGTTTGTAAATAAGAAAAAAGAACATTCATCTAAAGAGATTGAGGACCTGATAGCGATAAACACACCTGGAGAGAGCAGAATACAACTCTCACAATCTGACAACATCCTAATAGCTCCTTCAAGTCTTATTTCCTCCAAATACTTGTGCTGGAAGTTTCAGCAGTTCATTCCGATTAAGTGTTCAGCCCGCTGCTGCTCTCTCTCTCTTTCACCCTGTCTGTCTGTCTCTGTCTCTCTCTCTCTGTCTCTCTCTCTCTCTCTCTCTCTCTCTCTTTCAGTCTCTCTCTCTCTTTCAGTCTCTCTCTCTCCCTGTCTCTGTGTCTCCCTGTGTATCTCTCACTCTCACTTTCTCTTTCTCACGTTTCTTCTCTCCCCCTCTCGTTTTCCTTCTCGGCCTCTCTCTATCTCTTCTCTCTATCTCTCCTCACTCCCTACTCCCCTTGTCAATGCCCCTTTTCACATCCGATTCAATATTAACATCCTGCGCCTGCACTCTGTTCAACATTCCCGTGTTCCAACGATTCTATTCTGAATGTCAGTTTGATAAATGGTGAAGCCTCTGTGAATTGTTTAATGTTTTTACAGAACATCCAGGTATCCACCTGTTCACCTACACTGTTCACTTCGTCTACAATGCATGGAATAAACAGAATCCAATGCCTCTTCCAGACAAACCTCACAATAATTGAAATTCTTTCTCCTGTAATTACAAAGTAGAACGTTAGTTGGCGGCATTGTTCAATTAACAAAACGCCAACATCACCGCTGCTGCAAAAAACCCACAGATAAATAGAATGGCTCTTGAGTCCAACAGATAAAGTGCAAACTCATGCAAAATAATCTCAAAGCATTGCATTTTACAGTGAATTCATCCACAGTGAATCAGAGAAGAAGATGTGAAAGGATAAGCAGCAAACTCAGTTCAGCAGCCAGACATCTGAAGCGGCGTCAGATACACACACAATCAAATAATCTTTCATAACACTGATAATCAATAAATACATTGAAATCCCAGTTAAACTGAGCTATGTGATTGGGGAGGGAGGACATTGCACTGCCTCCTTGTAACACTGAGACAGTGAGCTGTCTCATTATCAATCACTGAAAACACATTGATTGAAAAAATATTTCAGGACAGATTAGTTCCACAACATGAAACTGTTTAACAGCTTCTGGTTGTCTGATACCAGCTCATAGCCCAGACACCTGATTTCCATATATTCAATACAGGGACTAATCCAGTAACACTGCCAGGGTTGGATGTACAGATTTCATTCCAGATATAATGCAATTGCTGCAAGACCGAAGGTTTAGAAATTAATGACATACCATTATTCAATAATGCATTCGGAACAGAGAATAATCCAGCATCGATCGCAGGATTGGATATAAAATGTACGTTACATAAACAAATGTAACTCCTGCAAGACAGAAAGAGCAGAGACAAGACATTCCTTCAGCTGATAGAAGAAAACAGGTGGCTGTGTTAAACTTGATGGGTGAAAAAAGTGCCAAGTACAGCGGCACAGTTAACATTGATTTACACCATTAAGAGCTGAGATAACGGCTTACCTAGAACTCCAACGGCTGCAAGAATAGGATAATAAATGAGTTGTATCTGATAGATTACTGAATATCCCATTTCTGTGAGAAGCACTGACTTCTGTTGGCCTGGAAACCACAGCTCGGGAAGCTACTGTGAGCTGATTCATTCCACCGATCCCTGATATATAGAGGGAATAATTCTCCACTGACACGGTTATACCCCTGATCATTGCTTTACAGTTACAGTCATTTGAACAAACACATTAAATCAGCTGCTTTGACTCCGGTGTAAATAATGACGTGGTTGTAACAGAAACACATGAAAGTCAAGGACATTAATAAAGCAGATCTCTCTCAGGAATAAAGTTACAAGCTGTGCTCATTCAGGACTGATCCAACAATAATGAGCTGCTTCATTTACAGTCTTCATCTAATTGTGTTCACCATATTCATTCTTACCTATTCATTTCAATTTAAACCAATTTCACCGCAGTTTACACTGAATCCACGGACACAGCAGACCCATTTCAATCTGTTCCTGCAGTTTCCCAGTTAAAATATTAATTTTGAGTCTCTGACAGAATTAACTGGCAGGTTCAGTATTTTAGCCGAGAAATGACAGTGGGTGATATTAGGGGTCGGACACTGAACGAGCTTCATTTCCATTCCTCTCTCCGTTGCTTTATTGCAGATGTTTCCCCGTTTATTCGACATGTGGTTCATGGCTCCCTAACATTGGTCCCGTGTAACTGAGTGAAGCTCATGACCCGATTTGAGCCCCGTGCTTCCCTCACCCGCCTTTATTCCTTCCTCAGCCCATTGCCATTGAAACCCTCATCCATGCCTCTGTCCCCTCCAGACTCCATTCCTCCAGTTCACTTCTGGCCGGGCACCCATTCTCCATCTTCGGACCTGTACCAGGTCCTGTTTGCCATCACTGAACCTCACTGTCTCTCAGTTGCACATCGCCTTACAATTGAAATTCTCAGTCTTGAGTTTAAATCCTTCCATGGCCCAGTCATCCGCACTCCCCTCCGCCCCCCCCCCACCCCCCCCCCCCCGACATATAAAATGATAGAATCATAATGCACAGAAGGCCATTCGACCTATCGTCCCTGTGCTGGCTCTTTGAAAGAGATGTCCAATTAATCGCATGCCCCTGCTCTTGCCCCATAGCCATGCAAATTTCCCCATACACCTGCTGTAAACACACCCGTGACCTCCTCATTCATCTGACACTGGCCTCTTTGGGTGGAACTACCCTCGCTTGGTTCCACTCACCTATCTGATCATAGGCAGGAGAAGCTTCTCTTCCCACCCTATCACTGTAATCTCTGATGTCTCTAAAGTTTCAATCCTTGGCGCCCTCCTCTTCCTCATCTACATGTTGTCCTTTGGTGACATTGTCCGCAGAGATGGATCAGCTTCAGCTGCATGATGACAAAACCAACACCTCTCTTGACCCTTCCAATGTCTTTGTGTTGTCAGGCCGACATCCGGTTTTAAATGAGACAGTTGCAATTCGAAAGTCATGATACATGGTCTCACGATCTCCACTTCCTTGCACTGATTGCATTCCCATCCCGGGCTTTTGTCTGAGGCTAATCCTAACTGTTCGCAACTTCGATGTCCGATTCAACCCCGAGCTGTGCGTCTGATCCCCTATCCTATCCATTGCAAAGCCCACCGACTTCCGTGCCGGTAATAATGACCGTCCCACCGCCCTGCCCATCTGCTGCTGAAACCCTCAGACATGCCTTTGTAGTGTCTCCGGTAAACACACATATTACCAGCAGGGAGTGAATCGATCCCTTTAACCCGCTATGTGCGGCTCCAGTACAGGGGCTGACACTGAGACAGAGAGGAGATGTACAGTGATGACAGGAATGAATCGTTCCCTTTTACCTAATGTCTACCCTACATGTACAGGAACTGACACTGAGACACACATGGCCGTAGAGTTCAGAGAAGGAGATACAGACTGAGAGAGACATTTTATTTTAATGTAAATACAGCGATTTTGATTCAAGTGCTGACCTCAATTTTGAGTTTGTTCTTAGGCACCATTATGTGTTAACACAGCACTGGGACATTTTTACAGAGTACCTCTCCTCACTGGGAAAGACACACACTGTAGAGAGGACCACGAAATACACAAAATCATTGAATGATAGAATCATGCAACACAGAAGGAGGCCATTTAGCCCGCCGTGCCTGTGCCGGCTCTTCAAAAGAGCTATCCCATTCAATCCTACACCCCAGCTTTTTCCCCATAACCCTGCAAATTAATCCTTGTGAAGTACATGTCCAATCGCCTTTTGAAAGTTCGTATCGAATCTGCTTTCACTACTCTTTCAGGTAATGAGTTATGGATCTTAACAACCCTCTGTGTGAAAACATTTCTCCTCATTTCCGCTTTAATTCTTTTGCCAATTCTTTTAAATCTATGACCTCTGGATACCGACCCGCCTGCCAGAGGAAACAATTTCTCCCTATTGGTTCTATCAATAACCTTCATTTTTTTAAACACCTCTATTAAAGCTCCCCTTAACTTTCTCTGCTGTAAGGTGAAAAATCCCAGCTTCTCCAATCTCTTCACATGAATGAAGTCCCTCACCCCTGGTATGTTTGTAAATCTCATCTGTACCCGCTCCAAGACCTTTGAATCCTTCCTGAAGTGTGGTGCCCAGAATTGACTACAACACTCCAAGCTGAGACATCACCTGTATTTTGTAAATGTCAAACATGATTTCCTTGTTTTTGTATTCAATGTCCCTATTTAAAAAGCCAAGTATCCCATTTGCTTTCTTAGCCGACTTATCAACTTGCACTGCCACCTTCAAAGATTTATGAATATTTTCTCCCGCCGCCTCCCCGAAGTCCCTCGGCTCTTTCACCTCACTCAAAATAGTACCATTTGGATTATGCGGCCTCTCCGTGTTGTTCCTCTCAAAGTGCATCACTTCACACTTATCTGCATTAAATTGCATCTGTCAGGTCAGAAGTTGCAGAAGTAAAACACAAATGCAGATCGTGTTGTGTTTGAAAACTGTGTTTTGTTTTAAAATATTGAATAAGGGTTTCTCAAAACTGCATCCCATATCACCCAATCTGAAAGCCAGACCCGACCAATCCACCGATCCAAGTTTGCACCGGTCCATTTCTGTTTCTCTTTCTCTCTCTCTCTCATACGAACATAAGAATATAAGAATAGGAGCAGGAGTAGGCCGTATGGCCCCTCAATTTACTCCACCATTCAATAAGATCATGGCTTATCTTCAACCTCAACTCCACCTTCCCGCCCCAACCCGATATCCCTTGATTCCCTTCGTGCCCCAAAATCTATTGATCTCAGTCAACAACGGAGCATCCTCAGCTCTCTGCGGCAGAGAATTCTAAAGATTCACTACCCTCTGAGTGAAGAAATATTTCCATATCTTGGCCCTAAATGGCCGACCCTTTATCTTGAGACGATGACCCCGAGTTCTCGACTCTCCAGAAAGGGGAAACAGCCTCTCAGCACCGACCCTGTCAAGCCCTCTATGAATCTTCTATGTTTCAATGAGATCATCTTTCACTCTTCTAAACTCGAGAGACTATAGGCCCATTCTACACAATCTCCCCTCATAGGACAACCTTTTCATCCCAGGAATTAATCCAGTGAACCTTTATTCCACCACTCTAAGTCAAGTATATCCTTCTTTAGATTAGGAGAACAAAACTGTGCACAGTACTCCAGATGTGGTCTCACCAGACCCTATATCATGGCAGCATGTCTTCCTTACTCTCATACTCCGAAACTCTTGCAACACAGACTAACACAACATTTCATTTCCAAATTGTTTGCTGAGACTGCATAATAATTTTCTGTGGTTCGTGTGCAAGTACACCTAAATCCGTCTGAACATCAACATTTCTCAGTCTCTAGCCTTTTAAAAACGATTCCGTTTTTCTATTCTTCCTATAAAGTGGATAATTTCACTGTTTTTCATCTTATTCTCCAGCTGCCAACTTCTTGCCCACTCACTTAACCGCTATCTATCCCTTTGCAGTCTCTTAGCGTCCTCCTCACAGCTGACTTACCCCCTAGCTTTGTATCATCACCAAATTTGGAAACATTACACTCGGTGCCCTCATTTAAGTCATTGATATATATTGTAAACAGTTGAGGCCCATGCACTGATCGTTGCGGCATCCCACTAGTTACAACCTGCCACCCGAAAATGACCAATTTATTCCGACCCTCTCTTTTCTGTCCGTTAAACCAATCCTCAATCCATGCTGATATATTACCCCCAAGCCCATGAGCCCTAATCTTCTGTGGCACCTTATCGCATGCCTTTAGGAAATCGAAATATACATTCATTGGTTCCCCCTTATTTACTCAGCTAGTTACACCCTAACAAAACTCCAATCGATTTTTCAAACACCTTTCATAAAACTGTGTTGACGCTGCCGAATTATTTTATGATTTTCTAAGTGCCCCATTACTACGTCCTTATAATAGAATCCAGCATTTTTCCTACAACTGATTTCAGATCAAAAACAATGCATCCACTATCACTGCAGCCATATCTGTTAATACGCTAGGATATAGGGGCCATCAGGTCCAAGAGTTCTGTTGGTTTTTAGCCCCATTAACTTCTCCAGTACTTTTTCTTTACTAATCTTAATTAATTTAAGTTCTTCACCCTCATTAGAGCCTTGATTCCCAAATATTTTCGTTATGTTTTTTGTGTCTTCTACTGTGAAGTCAGATAAAAGTATTTGATTAACGTCTCTGCCATTTCTTTATTCCTCTTCATACACGATCCTGTCTCTGCCTCTAAGGGACCCACGTTTCCGTTCGCCAATCTCTTCCTTTTTGCATGCTTATAATAGCTCTTACAATCTGTTTTTATATATCTTGCTAGTTTACACTCATTTTCAATTTTCTTCCTCTTCATCAATTTCATTGTCATCCTTTGATGATTTCTAAAATCCTCCCAATCCTCAAGCTTACTAGTCTTTTTTGGCAACATTGTAAGCCTCTTCTTTGAATCGAAAACTACCCTTGAATTTTCTAGTTAGCCACGTTTGGATCACTTTACTGTGGAGTTTATATTCCTCAAGGGAATGTATATTCGTTGAGGATTATGAATTATTTCTTTAAATATTCACCATTGCTCTTCAATATTCTTTCCGAATCTACCTTCGCCAACTCACCCCTGATGCCTATAGAATTGTTCTTGTTTAAATTTAAGACCATAGTTTCGGACTTAAATACACGACGTCCTAACACTATATGAAATTCTATCATATTATGATCACTCTTCACCAGAGGATCCTTTACGACAAGAATACTAATTAACCCTGTCTCATTCCACAATGCTAAATGTAAAATAGCCTGTCGCCTAGTTGATCCCTCGATATATTGTCCTAGAAAATTGTCTTGATTGCATTCCATCAACTAGTCATCCAAATTACGTTTGCCAATTTGGTTTTCCCAGTCTATATGAGGGTTAAAGTTCCACACGATTATTGCATTGCCCTTGTTACATGCACCTCCAATGTGCAGATGCATACTTTGTATAATACTATAACTGTTAAGGTGTGAGAAACTACGCCCACCCGTGTTTTATGCCCCTTGTAATTTCTTAGCTCTAAAAATACTGATTCTACATCCTGATTTTCTGAGTTAAGGTCCTTTCTCAAGACTGACTTCATCTCATCTTTTATTATCAGGACTACCACCACCCCACCTCCCCCCGCACCCCCTCCCCCACCCACACGCCCACTCCTTTTCCATTTCGCATATCTTGTCGAAAAGTCAAGTGCCCTGGAATATTTAGTTCCTTGGTCACCATTAATTCATCTATCTTGTTGCGAATGCTTCGTGCATTCAGATATAGCGGCTTTAATTTTAACTTTTTACTATTTTTCCTTGATATGGCCTTAGTCACTAATATTAACTGGGAGGAATCAGTGCAACAGGTATACAGGGGGCAGAACTCTTAAATTGCATTCAGGAGAACTTTTTTCCCCAGTATGTAGCAAGCTGGACAAGAAAGGGGGCAGTTCTGGACTTCGTTTTAGGGAATGAAGCTGGGCAGGTGGAAGCAGTATCAGTGGGAGAGCATTTTCGTGGTAGTGATCATAATTCAGTTAGATTTAGCGTATTTATGGATAAGGACAAAGATGGAACAGGAAAAAAAGTTCTCAATGGGGAAAGGCCAATTTTACTTAACTGAGATATGATTTGGCAAAAGTGGACTGGAAACAGCTACTTGAAGGTAAATAAGTGTCTGAGCAGTGGGAGGCATTGAAGGGGGAGATAAGGAGGGTTCAGAGCAAATATGTTCCCACCAAGTAAAAGGGTGGCACCCCCAAGCCTGGAGCCCCCTGGATGTCAAAGAGCATACAGGGTAGGTTAAGGCAAAAAATGGAAGCTCATGTCAGATAACGAGAGCTCAACACTGCAAGAAAGCCAAGAGGAGTACAGATAGTGCAGTAACTAAATTAGAAAGGAAATTAAGGAAGCAAAGGGAAGGCACGGGAAAAATGTATTGTCAAGTAAAATCAAGGAAAACCCAAGGATGTTTAAAAAATACATAAAGAACATGAGGATGACTAAGGAAAGGTTACGGCCGACTAGACACCAAAAAGGTATCCTGTGTGTGGCGGCAAAAGACCTGGGTATGGTCCTTAAGGAATACTTTGCGTCTGTCTTCAAAAACCGGGGGACGATGCAGACATTGTAGTTAAGGAGGAGGATTGTGAAACATTGGATGGGATAAACATAGTGATAAAGGAAATATTAAGGGGTTTAGCATCTTTGAAATTAGGTAAATCGCCAGGCCCGGATCAAATGTCTCCCAGGCTGTTAAGAGAAACTAAGGACGAAACAGCGGAGGCTCTGACCATCATTTTCCAATCCTCTCTGGCTACAGGTGTGGTGCTGTGGGACTGGAGAGCTGCTGACGTTGCACCATTGATTATAAAGGGAGCAGGGAAGAAACCGTGTAATTATAGGCCAGTCACCATAACCTCGGTGGTGGGCAAATTATTGGAAAAAATTCTGATGGATACATAAATCGACATTTAGAAAGGCACTGATTAATCAAGGACTGTAGGCATGGACTTGTAATGGAAGATCTGTCTGACTAACTTCATTGCATTTTTTGAGGAGGCAACAAGGAAGGTTGATGAGGGTCGTGTTTTTGAAGTAGTCTACATGGATTTTAGCAAGGCTTTTGACAAGTTTCCACATGGCACACTGTTCATAAAAGTAAAAGCCCATGGAATCCAAGGGAAAGTGGGAAGTTGGATCCAAAATTGGCTCAGTGGAAGGGAGCAAAGGGCAATGGTCGACGGGTCTTTTTGTGACTGGAAGGCTGTTTCCAGTGGGGTTCCGCAGGGCTCATTACTAGGTCGCTTGCTTTTTTGGTATACATCAATGATTTAGACTTAATGTCGGCAGCATGATTAAGAAGTTTTAGATGAAACAAAAATTGGCCGTGTGGTTCATAGTGAGGAAGAAACCTGTAGACTGCAGGAAGACATCAATGGACTGGTCCGGTTGGCAGAAAAGTGGCAAATGGAATTCCATCCAGAGACGTCTGAGGTAATGCATTTGGGGAAGGCAAACAAGGCAAGGGAGTACACAATAAATGGAAGGATACTGAGAGGTGAAGAGGGACAGAGGGACATTGGAGTGCATGTCCACAGATCCTGAAGATAGCAGGACAGGTAGATAAGGCAGTTAAGAAGACATACCGGATACTTCCCTTTATTAGCAGAGACATAGAAAGTAAGAGCAGGGAGGTTATGCTCGAAATTTACAAAACAGTAGTTAGGCCGCAGCTTGAGTACCGCCTACAGTTCTGGTCACCACTTTATAGGAAAGATGAGATTGCACTCGAGGTGGTACAAAGGAGATTTACAAGGATGTTGCCAGGACTGGAGAGTTTTAGCTTTGAGGAATGATTGGATAGGCTAGGGTTGTTTTCTTTGGAACATTGGAGGCTATTGGGAGATTTAATTGATGTGAGCAAAACGATGAGGGACCTCGAGAGAGTGGATAGGAAGGACCTGTTTCCCTTAGCAGAGAGCTCAATAACCAGGGGTATAGACTTAAAGTTATTGGTAGAAAGATTAGAGAGCAGTCGAGGAGAATGTTTTTCACCCAAAGTGTGTTGGGAGTCTGGAACTCACTGCCTGAAGGAGTGGACGAGTTGGAAACCTCATCGCATTTAAAATAACTTGGAAATGCACTTGAAGTGCCATAAGCTAAAAGGCTGCGGACCAAGAGTCGGAAAGTGGAATTATTATCCTGATAGCTCTTTTTCGGTTGGCACAGACATGATGGACCGAATGGCTTCCTATTTGCCGTAAATTTCTGTGATTCTATTCTAAAGCCGTGTTACCTTTGTTAAACTCGCTGTCACTTCCGAACACACTCTGCTTGTTATTACCAAAATCGCTACTCTGATATACAGCCTTGACTATTCTCTTTAGACTTATCAATTTACCCTTATCTGAACCCTGCCCCCTCTTTCATTAGTTTAAAGCCCGATCTGCCATCCTAGTTATTCGACTCGCCAGTAAGGAGTGAACCATTCCCATTTTCTTTCGGTGTACTGTCCATATACAGGAGCTGAAACTGAGGCACACACTATCCATAGATTAGAAGACGGGAGTGAATCGTACCCACTGTGCACTGTACATGCAAAGGAGCTGACACTGAGATATACACAGGCCGGAAAGTACCAAATGGGATATCGTTAAAAAATGTCTGAAAAACTTCAAAATGACAAAATACAGAAAGGAAGAGATGGGAGAAGACACAAAACCTGTGTCAACACCAATTCCAGTCTGAATCAATGGTGTCTTTGGAGCAGATTCTTTTTATGGGATGTGCGAGGGGCCCCTGTGGTGTTTGGGCCTCAGGGGAATGAGGAGACAGGTTGTGAATGGACCCGGGGTTCTTGGGCCACATTGGGAGGGGTTGACATGCTGCAATGGGATCCTGTGGTGTTTGGGCCACAGGGGGAGGGTAGACAGACTGTAATGGTTTCAAATCAGCAAACGAGGTCATTTGAATGTGCCTCATTCCAACATGTCTCCTGGTCAAACCAGTCCTGGCCTGGGCTATCTATGGATTAACATCACAATGGACAGGCACGCAAGGGAGTAGATTGCGATTCATCCCAACACGTCAAAGGCTCAAGCAAGGAGTTCACATGGGAGAGGATGGCTGGGCGGTGTGTCCCATCCCAAACCCTTCCACCTTTCTCTCGGGGGGTGGGGAGAATTTCTCAGTCAGCCTGTGCTCTTCAGTCTGTCCTAAGTATCTTTCTGTCTCTCCCAACTTTTCGCTATCCTCTGTAGATCTTCTGGTTTGTAAATGGGATTTGTTTGTCAATGTTGTGGCTGAGAGATTGCCCGAGTAACGGAGAGAGTGAGGGTGAGGGAGCCCTGGGCTCTTTCTTCTTGTTTTTAATACCTTGCTTTGTTTCTTAATCAATTCCTTTTCTCTCTCTCCCTCTACCCTTAGGATATGTTTGTCAAAATATCGCAACGAGTAGATCAAGAAAGATCAATTTTGGGAGGAGGAATCATTGTATCACAGTATTATAGTAGGTACAGCAGAAGAGGAGGCCTTTCGGTCCATCGTGTCTATGCCAGCTCTCTTAAAGAGTTACCAATTAGTTCCACTGCACCGCTCTTTCCCCATAGCCCTGGATTATTTTTCCTTCAAATATTTATTCAATTCTCTTTTGAAAGTTACCATTGTATCTGCTTCCAGTGCATTCCAGAGCATCGCAACTGGCTGCGTAAAAAAAAAATGTTTTCTCATCTCCCCTCTGGCTCTTTCGGCAATCACCTTAAATCCGTGTCTCTGGTAACCGACCGTTCTGCAACTGGAAATATTTTCCCCTTGTTTACTCTGTCAAAACCGTTCATGATTTTGAACACCTCTCTCAAATCTCCCCTTAACCTTCTCTGTTCCAAGGAGAACAACGCCAGCTTCTCCATCTCCCCACGAAACTGAAGTCCCTCATCCCTGGCACTAATTTGGTAAATCTCTTCGACACCCTCTCTGAGACCTTGACATCCTTTCCTAAAGCATGGTGCCCAGAATTGAACACAATACTCCAGCTGAGGTCTAACCATTATTTTACAAAGATTTAGCATAACTTCCATGCTTAATAAATCCCAGGATCTAATAGGCTTTTTAACCGACTTCTCAACATGTCCTGCCACCTTCAAAAATTTGTGTGTGTGCACCCCCACAAATCTCTCTGTTCCTGCACCCCCTTTACAATTGTACCATTTACTTTATATTGCCTCTCCTCATTCTTCGTACCAACATGCATCATTTCACACTTCTCTGCATTAAATTTCATCTGCCGTGTGTCCTCCCATTTCAGAAGTCTGTCTGTGTCCTCCTGAAGTCCGTTACTATCCTCCACATTGTTCACTACATTTCCGAGTTTCGTGTCATCGGCAAACTTTGAAATTATACCCTCTATACCCAAGCCCAGGTCATTAACATATATCAAAAAGAGCAATGGTCCTCATGCTGACTCCTGGGGATCACCACTGTTTACTTCTCTCCTGTCTGAAAAACAACTCTTTACCATTATTCTCTGCTTTATGTACCTTAGCGAATTTTATATCCACGCTGCCACTGTCTATTTAATGCCATGGGCTCTGATTTTGCTAACAAGTGGTACTTTATCAAATGCCTTTAGAAAGTCCACATACACATCAACCGCACTACTCTCATCAATCCTTACGTTACTTCATCAATGAATTCAATCAATTTAGTCAAACGCGATTTTACTTCAACAAATCCGTCCCGACTTTCATTTGTTAGGCCATACTTTTCCAAGTGCCAATTTATTTTGTCCCGGATTTAAGTTTCTGCACCAGATAATAGATTCTGTCTTTGGCCCCATCAACTACATCATCCCTTTCCAGTGCTATAATAGTTTATTTGATTAATACTGCCACCCTCTCCTTTCTTTCCATCCCTATCTTTCCTGAATACCTTCTAGCCAGGAATATTAAGTACGTCCCCTTCCCAATCCTCCCCCACCTTGAGCCAGGTCTCTGTTATTGCCACTATATCATAGTGCCATCTGGACTTGAGCCTGCAGCTCAGCGACATTATTTCCCAAGCTACGCCCATTTATGGACATGCATTCCAATGTCATCTAAGACAGCCCCACATTTGCCCCCTGCCTGGTCCCTGCTATTTCTGAACTATTCTTTATTCTAATGCTACTTGTCTCTCCCAGTCCTCTGTGCACCTTATTTCTCCTTTCTAATCAATCATTGGACAAGAAGCTTTCTCTCCAGACGGGAAGGACCGAGACATTCACCGCAGGCTGCACCCGATGAGACTCACGTGATTTGTATCAATCAGAGAGCACGGGGTAACGGCTATCGACGGAGTCTGGTTTCGACAGAGTCTGTGATTGGGAATTTGTTGAGTGAGGGGATTTTTAAGGGTTGACCTTCATCTAAAATTTCATTAAGTTTGGCATCAAGCATTTACCTTAAATTTAATCTTAACTTGCAGTTTTCAGTTAGTGGTAAACAAGCAGCTTGAAGTGACAGTTGGTCACCTAGTTAATTAGGTGACTTGTTAGAACTGGTAATCTACTGTCAGCAGGGCTCACTCAGGTGACTGGTATTCTAGCGAGCATAGATTAAGAAAGGTTTTCCTAATGCACGGGAGTGAGGGAGCATGGAGCAGCAACAGCCATCGCCATCGACGGAGTTTGGTTTCGACAGAGTCTATAATTGACGATTTGGTGCAGTCAGGGGTGAGGTGCATTTGATTAGTCATCAGAGCGGAGAGGAGCGAACCGAGAGCGGGCCACAGCAACAACAACACAAAACTGCAGTGTGACGTCGCAGGTAAGGCAGGTCGGTGGTTGGTGGTGAGAATCTTTTCTGTATTCTTCTTTCTTCGCACTGTGGGCGAAGTAACTCATTGCGTAAAACTAAACTTTAAAAAACGCAACTTAATTTAGTTATAGCAAGTGAATCAAGGTCCCTAGTGTAGTTAACGTTCTCTAAATTAGGAGTAATTTAAAGGAGTAAACTCAATAACTAACGAGCTTAACGAGCAGAGCTCGCACACTTGATATGCTCCTGCGCTATGTGGGAAGTCATGGGCACTACCGGTGTCCCTGGCGACCATCTGTGCAGGGAGTATGTCCAGCTGCAGCGACTTTCTAACCGCATTTCGGAGCTGGGGCTGCGGGTGGATTCACTGTGGAGCATCCGTGATGTGAGATTATCGTGGATAGCACGTTCAGTGAGGTCGTCACACTGCAGATAAAGATTACGCAGTCAGAAAGGAAATGGGTGAGCGCAAGGCAGAGTAAAAGGACGAGGCAATTAGAGCAGGAGACCCTGTGGCCATCTCTCTTTCAAACAGATATTCCGCTTTCGATATTGTTTGAGGAGATGGCTTATCAGGGGAATGCATCAAGAGCCAAGACCGTGTCAACACCAGTGACTCAGCTGCACAAAAGGGGAGGAAAAAGAATGGGAGAGCAATAGTGATTGGGGATTCCATCGTAAGGGGAACAGATAGGCGTTTCTGCGGCCGCAGACGTGACTCCAGGATGGTATGTCACCTCCCTGGTGCGAGGGTCAAGGGTGTCGCGGAGCGGCTGCAGGACATTCTGAAGGGGGAGGGTGAACAGCCAGAGGTCGTGGTCCATATCGGTACCAACAAAAACGTTTTTTTAAAAAAAGGATGAGGTCCTGCAAGCAGAATATATGGAGTTAGGAAATACATTAAAAAGCCAGACCTCTAAGGTCGTAATCTCAGGATTACTCCCAGTGCTACGTGCTGGCGAGAGCAGAAATAGGAGAATAGACCAGATGAATGCACGGCTTCAAAGATGGTGTTGGAGGGAGGGGTTTAAATTCCTGAGGCATTGGGAACGATTCTGGGAAATGCGGGACCTGTACAAGCTGGACGGGTTGCACCCCAGCAGAACCGGGACCAATATCCTCGCGGGGTCATTAGCTAGTTCTGTTGGGGAGGGTTTAATCTAGTATGGCAGGGGGATGGGAACCAAAGGTCAGGTACAGATCGGACAAATTCAGAACAGGAAACGGGAAGTAGAAAAGCAGTTAGTGACTGTTGTGGGAAAATCACCACTCGGAGTCAGACTTAAAGATTCAACATGCAGTTTATTGGACAAAGTACTTTGGGAGAAGAACTGGACGCTCCGCAGCGTTCGCAACTACCTTCTCAACTTCAAAATGGTTGTCATGCTTTTTTATACCTTTGAAATACAGATTTTCAGTAGCTATTACATCATTAGTCTTTATTAGTGTACACATTAGCACAGCAACCACGGACCTCCAATCATATTAAAACAACTGTTATCACCTTAAGACAGTATGGTCTTTGTCTATTCAGTCTGGTTCTGTAGTTTTTATCAGCTCGTTGTGAAATGTCTTTTGTATTCCCAGACTGTAAGTCAGTTTTCGAAATATACAAACTCTGCACTTTACCTGTCTTTCCCACAGTCACAGAATCCATTTTGTTTAGTAGAGTCCAATTTGTTAGTAGGCACGTGTTATGTTTAAGCTTTTAATTAGGGTTAGTCTGGTCTGCACAAAGCGCATTTCAGTGTGGTCTTGGGGCAATGACCGCAGCCATGCACACAATAGTCACTTCATCTTTGCCTTTAACCCAACAGCCCAAACTTTACCCTAACAGACCCCCCTTTTGGTCATGATTATGGCTTAATAATCATTGAGACCAATACCGATAAAGTCCATGGAACATTGGTCCGACACTTAATACACAGCCTTTCGGGTATTTATCTTCCGTGATGTTCTGTGCGTATGCCTAACCCGTAACTCACAGGTTAAATGTTACAGATTTTGGGTGCAAAGTGCCCTATCTTTATGCTATTCGGCTGTTGGGGCGGCACATACGCATTTCTGTTGTAAATTATCTCACCCTGTGCTTCTGGGCTGTGTCCAACACTATGTGGACATACAGTCACAGCATGTCAAGTAACACATCCCTTCAATTTTGTTCCAGCCAAATTCCCTTTAATTTTTTTTTCAGCATATTGTAACATATTGTGATGGGATATGTGCATTCCGTCCTTCATTACCCCAATATTCTTGTTACACCTCTCGTCCCTGGGTTTCGGGTGCCATCACCAGTATTACTAGTACCAACCCTAGGAGCCCTCCTCCGTCAGGTTTACACTCCACTTGAGTGGGGTACACTCGCTCCATTGCCCTGAATTGGCAAGGAGTGATGTTCTTGTTTGGTAACAGCCGGTTGGAGGTACCACCTCCATCATGCCCACAGGTCAGGCTCACCCTCAGTTTGTTGATTCGTTATTCATAAGGGTACTTCCCCTGCCTGTATCTGGGCTAGGTTCTCTCGTGTCTGTTCCACAATGCAGTTACCATATGTACTGCAGATGTTATTAGCAGCCGCCTGCTAAGATACATTATATTCGTCTTTTATTAATTTATTAATCGTTCGGGCATGTGTTTCTAGCACTGTAGTTATCCTGTGCAAATGTATGATCAGTATTTGATCCTTAGACAATTCCTTATCTGTATTTTCATTTATTTTTAAATATATCTTTAATGCGAGGCCCTAAATCTCTGAACTTTTGATCTAATATTGCCAAATCAATGTTACTTTCCGATACAATATTTACAGTTAGCTCCAATATCCCAAAATTTATTTATTTTACGTAATTTCTTCTTGAACCGCTTTTCATTTCCCAAAATATCCCACTACATTGTGCCCGAGTCCCTTCTATCATTTCACAATTATCCCAACTTGAGAGCAGTATTGTTGGACTGACAGGACATGTGAATGTAAAATTTTCTTCCCTCCCGAAAAGAATTCTTGATACACAGCATTCAATAGGAACCATTTAGACTGGACTTCTTTTATTTTAATATATAATTTGATTATCCCCTTAAATTACCAGTAAATTTTTCTCCTCATATAAATTTATTTATCAATTCCAATTTCAGAAACAAATTATGTCCAGGCTTTGTGGTTTTATAGTGGAGATGAAGGACTCATAATTTTTTTTTTGGATGTAACTGCCATATTTTCCCACCTCGAGCACTCTGTCTCAGAAGACAATAAATGGGTTAAAACAAAACAAATCAAAATGTTTTCAAAGGAAGAGAATCAGGTTGATATCACCACGCTGTGACATTTGGTATCTGCTGATGTCTGCAGCTAAAGTCTTAAATCTTTAACATCACTGGATCGTTTCATGCACCAAATTTGTCCAGCAAAGGTTGCATCGTAACTTTGTAATTACTCTTGGTAATCCTGCAACATCAACACTCATGTGGTCCCAAAAATCAGGGTCACCTGTTTTGAAAGAAACACAGAAAATCCATTGCGGCTCTTCTTGAGAGCCCAAGGGGTTAATTTGTCAAATCTTCATTTATTATTTATTTTGTCCAAAGGAATAATCCCTTTACCCGAAACCAAATGAGAAAACAAAACAGGAGAGAGAAATTGCCTTGTCTCTTTCTCTCTCTCTCTCTCTGGAGCACGCAGCCTGTCTGAAATAAACACTGCCTCTCCCACATACAGATGTACGTAGGACTGCAGACTGGAATTCCCAACTCCAAGTCCTAATCCCCGTGTTTTCAAGATGTCCAAATCAATGACTTATCACAGACCTTTAGGTCTCCATATTTGTCTATCTCTTTTACGATGTCCACCTCTATTCCATGTCTCGCTTTGTTTTAACACTTGAGTTAGGAGGTGTTGAGATAATTGTTGAATTTTCTTAGCATTCTCAATGCGAGTTATATAATTTGTCAGGGAACGTCTCCCCTCGATGGTCAGATTTGTATTCTATCTATTATTCGTGAATAGCCCCCGAACTTGTCGAAGTTCCTTATCATACTGTGGCGGGGTAAAACTGATAGGCGTTTAGTACGCTCTGTCAGTACATAGCTCAAGTAATGGACTTCCAATTGTCTAACCTATGCTTTCTTTTCATATGATTTGTTTTACATTCCTTTCTTATCAAATTTTTCCACTGTAGCATTGTCTGGGTGCCTTTGGCATTTCCGAGTAATTGGGTCAACTTTAATAATATAACCTATACCAATTGTTACCTCATGTTCAACCTGTGTTCTGGGCAAGCCTCAGACAGTTCTCAACCGACTGGGTTGGGTCATTTCTATCTGTTTGAACTGCTTGGCATGACAGTCTGGCTTCTTGGGATGGAAGGGGTTAAAATTAACTTCACACAGCTTTGACTGAATTTTTTTTTCACTTCTCACATTTGTGGATTGCTTTCACTTTATCTTTCTCACACTATTTTTTGAGATTTATTTTAATCATAGTGTTTAATCAATCACAATAGCACAAAATGCTTCGAAGATCAGTTTAAATTATAACTAGAGATCATCCTGCAATTGTAACTTGTAATTCTTTAAATCTGCACTTTATCTTTCTTTACAATTAAAACCTCATTTTGTCTTGGTGAATTGGAAACCGATATCGGTGTCCTTGGGAAGGTTAAACTTTTCTAAGCATACGTCAACGTAATTTTCACATAAATTCTTTTTAAAAAAAAATTCATACCGGGAAACAACATCTCCCATCGTACATTTTAGTTTATAGTTAGTCTTCGTAAGTTTTGAAATTTGCTCGTCATACACAACTATAGCTTTCCAATTGATTTTTTTTACATACATTTAGTGGGTATGATTGTGACCAACTCTCCGAGCTGTTCCAGCTTTCCAACGTTTCCGATCACGGTGATACGAGATAGCTTTTTTATATCTGTCCCGTTATTTTTTTTTAACCTTTTTTTTTTAACCACAGCCAATCACAAGATAAAAATTCAAAATGCCAATTTTTAGAAGATCCCATGTCTGGAATTTGACATGCTCACATTTTATAAGAATCAGGATTTAATAGGTGACTTAACCTCAATAACTCCAATTTTAATTCAGCAATCTCAGAATTAAACACAAGACAAAACACACACAAAAGAAGAAAACACGTAAGACGCAGTAAGAAGGGGGCGTGGCCCACAACACCGAAAAAAAAGCACTCACAATCAGGACAGGCTTTTTAAAGAGACAGTACACCCTTTCTTTTCCGGGTCTCTGTCTTTTAAACATTTTAGTTGATTTTTTTTTTCGAATTCCCTTATTTTATCCTTATCTTCGCTCCACTTTCTAGAGGAGGTGCCTACTTGTCCTATTAGTCCAGCTAGTTGGTGGACTAGTAATACTCCTGCCTTTTTTGTTCTATCCTTCTTTTCCCCATCTATCCACTTTCTCTGTTGTTCTAAGGTCTGAGAAATATCCCAACCATCCTTTTGCATCTGCTTAATCAACGAGCGTCTGTCTGTCATATTCTTCTCAATAAGGGAACCCGCAAGTCCCCATCTAGGTTGTTCACTTGTCATCTTTAATTGCTGTGTCCTGATCTCGCTATATCCTTCGGGTCCCGGTCCACCCACCGGGTTTTCTTTTCTCTCAATCTTTCGGGTTCCGGTCTCTTACCGGATTTTCTTTTCTCTAAATATTTCGGGTTCCGGTCTCTCACCGGATTTTCTTTTCTCTCAAAGTTTCGGATCCTGGCCCCGGAACTCAGCCGGATCTAATCACCGATCACTGTCGGTCTTGTCGGGCACTGCCGACCTCTAATCACCGGGCACTGCCGGTCTCACCAGACTTACTTTTTCCTCCCAAACTTTCTGAAACTTTCTGAAATCCCAGCCCGAACTCCACTCCAGATTTTACTTTCAGTTGCAACTAAATACTCACGGCCACAATTACCGGTTTGGTCATGTGCTTCCTCGCATGGAGTTCGGCTCCAGGTTAATATGATCAGATAGTACACATCGTAAATTAACTTAAGCTCTAACTTATGCTCTAATCTCTGCGTTTGTTCGCCACTACAGAGTTTGATACCGGATCAGCACAAGCAACCAGTTCCTGTTTATACCCAACAGTCCCATGAATTCTCTTAACTTACCCCACGTTTTTAACTGCACTGTTGGCTCAGTCTGACTCCCACAGTTCAATAATCTCTACTCCAGTTCGCTGATAGAGGCCAACCGATCAGCTCACCAGCAGTGAGACCCTGCCGACTACGCCAATTTGTTGTGGGAAAATCACCACTCGGAGTCAGACTTAAAGATTCAACATGCAGTTTATTGGACAAAGTACTTTGGGAGAAGAACTGGACGCTCCGCAGCGTTCGCAACTAACTTCTCAACTTCAAAATGGTTGTCATGCTTTTTTATACCTTTGAAATACAGATTTTCAGTAGCTATTACATCATTAGTCTTTATTAGTGTCTACATTAGCACAGCAACCACGGACCTCCAATCATATTAAAACAACTATTATCACCTTAAGACAGTATGGTCTTTGTCTATTCAGTCTGGTTCTGTAGTTTTTATCAGCTCGTTGTGAAATGTCTTTTGTATTCCCAGACTGTAAGTCAGTTTTCGGAATATACAAACTCTGCACTTTACCTGTCTTTCCCACAGTCACAGTATCCATTTTGTTTAGTACAGTCCATTTTGTTAGTAGTCAAGTGTTATGTTTAAGCTTTTAATTAGGGTTAGTCTGGTCTGCACAAAGCGCATTTCAGTGTGGTCTTGGGGCAATGACCGCAGCCATGCACACAATAGTCACTTCATCTTTCCCTTTAACCCAACAGCCCAAATTTTACCCTAACAGTGACGTAGTTAGCAACTCAGATAGACAAAAGAAGCAAAGGTTAATTCGTGTTCAGCAGAGGAAATTGACGGAGTTGAAGGGTGTATACTTCAATGCAAGGAATATTACAAACAAAACATATGAGCTAAGGGCACAGATATACACACGGCAGCATGATATCATTGCTATAATGGAAACCGGGCTTAAAGAGCGGGATAATTGTCAGCTCAATGTCCCTGGAAAGAGTTTTTTTATGGCAGTATAGAGTGTGTGATAAAATGGGAGGGGCGTTAGCATTATTGGTTAAAGAATCAATTACACTTGTGAGAAGGGATGATATGCTAAATGGATCATCAATCGAGGCCATATGGGTTGAGCTAAGAAATAAAAAAGGGGCAGTCACACTACTAGGCGTATACTATAGACCCCCGAATAGCGAAAGGTAGATAGAAGAACAAATATGTGGGCAAATTTCTGAGTGCAAAAATAAGAGGGCAAAAATAGTCCGGGACTTCAACTACCCGAACATCAAGTGGGATTCAAACAGTGTGAGGGGCACAGAGGGCGCAAAATTATTGATCAGTGTCCAGGAGAACTTTTTTTAGCCAATACGTGAAAAGCCCAACAAGAGGGGATGCAATTCCAGATTTAGTCCTGGGAAATGAAGATGGGAAAGTGGGTGAATTGACAGCGGGTGACCATATGGGGGTTGTTGACCACAATTCAGTCAGTTTTAGCATTATTATGGAAAAGGACAGAGTTAAATTAGGAGTAAACGTTTTAATTTGGGGGAAGGCAAATTTTACAGAACTAAGAGGTGATTTGGCAGAAGTGGACTGGACATAACTAATTGAGGAGAAATCAGTGGCAAGCCAGGGGAGGCACTAAAAAGTGAAATTCTACGGGCACATGGAGACACGTCCCCTCAAAGAAAAAGGGTGGCACTGCCAAATTTAGAGCCCCCTGGTTGTCTAGAAGTATACAGGGCAAGATAAAACAGAAAAAGAAAGCTTATGACTCACAGCAAATTAAGTACTGCAGAAAGCCTAGCGGAGTATAGAAAGTACAGGGATGACGTTAAAAAGGAAATGAGGAAAGCAAAGAGAGGGCATGAGAAAATATTAGCTAGTAATATTAAAGAAAACCCAAAGATGTTTTATCAATACATTAAGAACAAGAGACTAGCTAAGGAAAAGGTGGGATCTATCAGGGATGATAAGGGTAGCTTGTGTGAAGAAGCAGAGAATGTGGGTAGTGTTTTAAATGATTATTTTGTCTCCGTATTCACAAAGGAAAGTGATGATCCGGACATAGTAGTTAAAGAGGAGAGGTGGGAAATATTGGATAAGGTAAACGTAACGAGAAAGGAAATACTAGAGGGACTGGAATCCTTGAAAGTTGACAAGTCACCAGGGCTGGATGGATTGTTTCCAAGGCTATTAACGGAAGCCAGGGAGGAAACAGCGGATGCTCTGAGGATCATTTTCCAATCCTCACTAGATACAGGGGAGGTACCGGAGGACTGGAAGACTGCAAACGTAGTACCATTGTTTAAAAATGTACGAGGGAAAGGCCGAACAATTATAGGCCAATCAGTCTTACCTCGGTGGTGGGCAAACTATTAGAATCAATACTGAGAGATAGGATAAACTGTCACTTGGAAAGGCATGTTTTAATCAGGGATAGTCAGCATGGATTTGTTCAGGGAAGGTCATGTCTTTCAAATCTGATTGAATGATTTGAGGAAATGACAAGGAGGAATGATGAGGGTAATGCAGTGGATGTTGTCTGCATGGATTTTAGTAAGGCATTTGACAAGGTCCCACATGGCAGACTGGTCAGAAAGGTAAAAGCCCATTGGATACAGGGAGGTGTGGCGAATTGGATCCAAAATTGGCGCAGTAACAGGTAACAAAGGGTAAAAATCGATGGATGTCTTTACGAATGGAAATCTGTTTCCAGTGGTGTGCCAGAGGGTTCAGTATTGGGTCCCTTGCCGTTTGTGGCATATATTAATGATTTGGACTTCAATGTTGGCGACATGATTGGCAAATGCAATTGATAGTGAAGAGGATAGCTGTCGACTCCAAAAAGATATCAATGGGTTGGTGGAGTGGGCCGAAAAGTGGCAAATGAAGTTCAACCCGGAGAAGTCTGAGGTAATGCACTTAGGGAGGGCAAAGCGTAAAAGGAAATACGCAGTAAATGGGAATATATTGAGAGGGGTAGAGGAAGTGAGAGATCTTGGAGTGCATGTGCACACGTCCCTGAAGGTGGCAGTAAAGGTAGATAAGGTTGTGAAGAAGGCTTACGGAATGCTCTCCGTTATTAGCCGAGGTATAGAATACAAAAGCAGGGATGTAATAATGGAATTGAAAAAGACGCTGGTAAGGCCACAGCTGGAGTATTGTGCGCAGTTCTGGTCACCACATTACAGGAAGGACGTAATTGCTCTGGAGAGAGTGCACAGATGATTGACAAGAATGTTGCCAGGGCTTGAAAATTTCAGCTACGAGGAGAGATTGGATCGGCTGGGGTTGTTTTTCTTGGAGCAGAGGCGGCTGAGGGGAGACTTGATTGAGGTGTACAAAATTATGAAGGGCCCAGATAGAGCAGACAGGAAGTACGTGTTTCCCCTAGCGGAGAGTTCAATAACTAGAGGGCATAGATTTAAGCTGATTGGTGGAAGGAATAGAGGTGACATGAGGAAAAACGTTTTCACCCAGAGGGTGGTGGGTGTATGGAATTCGCTGCACGAATTGGTTGTCGAGGCAGGGACCCTCAACTCATTTAAAAAGTACTGGACCTGCATCTAAATTGCTGTAAGCTACAGGGCTACGGACCAGGTGCTGGAAGGTGGGATTGGAATCGGCATCTGGTTGCTCTTCGAGCCAGCGCAGACACGATGGGCCGAATGGCCCCCTTCTGTGCTGTACCTTTTCTATGGTTCTATGTTTCTAACTCCCCCCTCATTCCTATGGAATTGGCTTCATTTAAGTTTAATACTCCAGCTTCTGACTGAATTATATCACTTCGAAACTCAATGTGAAATTCGATCATATTATGATCACTCTTCCCCACAGGATTCTTTACCAAGAGATTACTAATTAACCCAGACTCATTACACAAAACAACATCCAAAATAGCCTATCCCCTGGTTGGTTCCACGAAGTATTTTTCTAGGAAACTGCCTCGAATGCATTCTATGAACTCGTCATCCGGACGACCTTTGCCAATTTGATTTGTCCAGACTACATGAAGATTAAAGTCTCCCACGATTATAACATTACCATTGTTACAAGCTCCTATTGTTCCTTGATTAATACTCTGTGCAATGGTTTAGCACCTGTAAGGGGCTCCAATAACTGCTTCCACCAGTGTTTTCTTCTCCTTATTGTTTCTTATCTCCATCCTGATTCTAATTCCTGATCTTCCAAGCGAAGATCCTTTCTCACTCCTGGTACTGGTGCCAATGCCCCATGAATCTAAACCCCTGTCGCCCACACCACTTTTTCAGCCACGCATTTAAAGCTCTGATATGTTTGACCCTATGTCAATTTGCTCAGGTAATGGCTCAGGCAGTATTCCAGAGATTATTACTTTTGAGGTTCTGCTTTTTAATTTGGTCCCGAACTCTTCAAACTCCCTCAGCTGAAACTCATTCCTAGTTCTACCTAATTCGTTGGTTCCAACATGGACCACGACAACTGGATCCTCCCCGCTATGCTGCAAGTTCTGCGAGGCGATATCCTTAACCCTGACACCGGGCAGGGAACACGGCCTTCTGGACTCGTGATCGAGGCTGCAGAGAACCGTATCTATGCCCCTGACTGTACTGTCCCCTACCAGTGCCACATTCCTTTTTACTCTCCCCACTTGAATGTCCACCGGTACCACTGTGCCGTGGTCAGTTTACCAACCTGCCTGCAATCCTTGTTCACATCTATACGGATAGCAATTATCTCGTACCTGTTGGACAATG
The DNA here is from genome assembly GCF_035084215.1 of Heptranchias perlo. NCBI lineage: Eukaryota > Metazoa > Chordata > Chondrichthyes > Hexanchiformes > Hexanchidae > Heptranchias > Heptranchias perlo. The sequence continues at coordinate 7,342,769 of NW_027139442.1, read as the reverse complement.
TCAAGGGCTTAGGATTCTCCATCACTTCATCCTGTGTCCCCACACCTTCTGACTCGCAGTCACACCCTTCATGTCCGTGACCACTCACCAACTGGAAACTGCTACTTAACCTAAGGGGTGTGACTGCCTCCTGGATCAAAGTGTCCAGATAACTCTCCCCCATCCCTGATGCATCGCAATGTGTGCAGCTCACACTGCAGCTCAACAACTCGGAGCCGAAATTCCTCGAGTTTCGGACACTTATCGCATATGTGGCTGCTTTGCTCAGAATCTCACTGGTCTCCACATACTGCAGTTACGACGAACCACCTGCCCTGCCACCCTTATCTAACCTTAGCGAAGGGCTCAGATTTCAGTGAATATCAACTCTCTTCTTGCACGCGACTGGCAGCCACTTGTCGAAGACATCGTCACACACAGTGGCAACTATTAACAAGAGACTGGAGATACCAATCGCCACCAGCTTCCAGTACATTTCTGTGAAAATGCACCTTGTCCAGTATGGGTGGCCACCTGGGAGTTGACCCAGACAGCGGTAAGTGTTACAGCTGTTAAACATCTGCTTGGTTACAATGGTCTTCATGTTGAAATGGTTGTGGATTAATGTCCTGCAAGTGGGCTGGAAGTATGGCCCCTGCTGAGGGGACTTGTTTTCATGCCACTGTCTCAATCTGGCCAAATCTTCCAACACAGCAATCCAAAACCCAGTAACTGGGCTTATGACTTATGCGCTCGCTGCTCTGCGGCTTCCTAACTGTCAGAATGAATGGGTGGGAAAATTCAAGACTGCGAGCACATTTCTGGGATATTCCAGCCATCTTCTCAGGTGGTACCACTGGCATCTTTAGCTTCTCCGCCATGAACGACCAGGCCTCATCCCTCGAATAGTTGGATTTTCTCTCTGGCTTGGCATTGTTTGTTGAACAGCACTGTCGCTGCAACTGAACCTGCTCACTTCTCTCCTGAACCATCCCAAACCTTGCATGTGATGCAGGCAAGTACCGCAACCAATGACTCACGCTGAGCACTAGTAGGCTATGGACACGAAGCTTCTGATCAGCTACAATTGTGAGCAGGCATCAATCCATTGTGTGCAACCGATCACTCTGTCTCGAATCCCATGTTTTCCGCCGTGTAATAATCCACCTCATTGCGTGTGATGTTCCTCTCGGCGTAATATTCCCCTTCTATGTAATCTCCCCCGCCGTGCAATCTGCCCCTCTGTTCATCAACCTATTTTCTTTACCTCTAAACGCACTTTAAATACTCGATTATTATTAATTTACTTACTGTTGACTCACCCCTATTAACCTATGTGCAGAGAATAGAATAAACATTGGGCTAGATTTTGACTTTATGCAATCATGTTAGCCGGTTAATAGAAATGTTTTCCATCTATCCTCATTATTACATTAATGGGAAAAAAACTCGGGAGAGACGTAAAACTGGTTCTCGATTCGCTGTCACCCGCTTTACACTATTGCACAAAGTCAACAACTACCCCCAGTGAAACGGACTGAGAAACGGAAAACAAAGGGACAGAAAGGCAGAGATAAACCGAGGGAGATCGGAAGGAGAGGTTGAAACTGATTCAAGGTGGCAGAGATGTTCACAAAGAGTGAGGGAGGTTTGTAGACGGAAAGATTGAAAAAGAAAGGCATCATGAGATACACAGATGTGTCAAGCGTGATGGATAAAGTCACAGAAGGTAATATATACATATATATATATATATATATCTGTGTGTATGTGTATGTATATGAAGACATAAAGAGAGATGGACATATCAAGAGGGAACTATTCATAGAGAGAGAGTTACTCATAAAGAGAGATACAGAGATTTAGAGAACGAAAGGAACAGATAAAAATATATATACATATTCAATACCTGTGTAATTTCCCCATCTTTGTATCTCCACAGTGAACCAGTAATCCCAAAGTGACCCAGACACCCTACAGTGACCCAGACACCCTACAGTGACCCAGTAACCGCACAGTGATCCAGTGATCCCTCAGTGACCCAGTAAACCCACAGTGACCCAATAACCCCTAAGAGACACAGTCAGACCAGTGGATGTATTATATCTGGATTTTCAAAAGGCATTCAATAAGGTGTCACATAAAAATGTATTTGCACAAGATAAGGACTCACGGGTTTGGGGGTAATATATCAGCATGGATAGAGGATTGGTTACCGGAGAGAAAACAGAGAGTAGGGATAAACTGGTCATTTTCAGGTTGGCAGGTTATAAGTAGTGGTGTGCCTTACGGATCGGTGCTTTGGCCTCAGCTATTAACAATCTATATTAACGTCTTAGATGAAGGGACAGAGTGTAATGTATCCAAATTTGGTGACGATTCAAAGCTAGGTAGGAAAGCAAGTTGTCAGGAGGACATAAGGAGTCTACAAAGAGATATAAAGGTTAAGTGAGTTGGCAAGAAGGTGTCAGATGGAATGTAATGTGGGGAAATGTGAGGTTATTCACTTTTGGAGGAAGAATAGAAAAACAGAATATTTTTTAAATAGTGAGAAAGTATTAAATGTTGGTGTTCAGAGAGATTTGGATGTCCTCGTACACGAAACACAAAACGTTAGCATGAAGGTACAGCAATCAAATAGGAAGGCAAATAGCATGTTGGCCTTTATTGCAAAGGGGGTAGGTGTAAGGAAGACTGACTACAATTATACAGGGCTTTTGTGAGACCTCACCTGGAGTACTGTGTATAGCTTTGGTCTCCTTATTCAAGGAAGAATGTATTTGCCTTAGAGCCGGTGCAACAAAGGTTCACTAAATTGATTCTTGGGATGAGAGGGATGTCGTATGAGGAGAGATTGAGTAGAATGGGCCTATACTATCTGGAATTTAGAAGAATGAAAGGTGATCTAATTGAAGCATATAAGGTTGTTACGGGTCTTGACAGGGTAAATGCGGAGAGCTTGTTTACCCTGGGTGGAGCATCTAGAACTATGGGGCATGGCCTCGGGTTAAGTGGTCGGCCATTTAAGACTGAGATGAGGAGGAATTTCTTCACTTAGATGGTTGTGAATCTTTGGAATTCTCTACCCCAGAATACCGTGGATGCTGAGTATTGAGTATATTCAAAGCTGAGATCGATACATTTTTGGAATCTAAAAATCAAGGGTTTTGGGAATTGGGTGGGAAATGGATTTGAAGTAGAAGAATAGCCATGAGCTCATTTAATGGCGGAACAGGTTCGAATGGCCGTGTGGCCTGCTCCTGCGCATATTTCTTATGTTTTTATGCATACTGTAGTAACCGTGTATGTGTCAGTTTCAGCTCCTCTGCATGTACAGTACACATCAGCTAAAATGTAATGAATTACTTCAGTCTGGTAATGAGTGGCTCGTGTGAGTTTACCGGAGAGCTTACAAAGGCCTGTGTGAGGTTTTCAGCAGCAGAAGTGTAGAGAGGTCGGACAGGCATTATTATGGACACAGGAGTAGACGGTCTTTGCGATAAAGAGGAGAGGGGTTCAGAAGCTCAGCTCGGAGTTGAATAGCACGTGAAAGTTACGAACGGTCAGGACCAGCCTCAGACAAAATCCCGGGATGGGGTGAAATCAGCGGCAAGGATGTCGAGATTGAGGGAACAAAGATCATGACTTCTCAATTGTAACTGGAGGAAATAGCAGCTCATCTACAACAGGATATGGGTCTTACAACACAACGACATTGGAAGGGCCAAGAGAGGCGATGGTTTTGTCAGCGTACATTTGAAAGCTGGTCCATATCTGCAGACAGTGTCACCAAAGGGCAGCATGGAGATGAGGAAGAGGAGGGAGCCAAAGATTGAACACTTAAATGCATCAGAGATAAAGATGATAAGGAGGGAAGAGAAGATTCTCCTGGTTATGATCAGATAGTTGAATATAAACTATTGAGGTAATCCCAACTAAATAGGCCAGTGACTGATGAATGATGAAGTCATGGGTGGGTTTGCTGTCGCTGTAAGGGGAAATTTGCAGGGCGATCGGGGAAGAGCAGGCCACTGTGGCTAATTGTGTAGCTCTTTCAAAGGGCCAGCACAGGCAGGATGGGTCGAATGGCGTCCTTCTGTGCTTCTATCATTTTATGTGTAGATGAGGGGAGGTGGATGCGGAGTGATGAGCCATGGAGGGATTTAAGCCCAAATATGAAAATGTTGAATGTAAGGCGATGTGGAAGTGGGCGTCAGTGAGGGTCAGTGAGGCCGAGCAGGAAAGTGGAGGATGGATGGCCGGCCTGGAGTGAACTGGAGAAACAGAGTCTGGAGGGGCAGAGGAAGACTGAGAGTTTCAATGGCACTGAGCTGAGGAAGGAATGAAGTTGGGTGAGAGAAGTACAGGGCCTTTATGACAGAAATAAAATTGGGCTGTGAGCTTAGCTCAGTTACACGTGGCCAATTTTATTGGAGCCATGAGTCAAATCTAGAACAAATCGGGAAACATCTGCAATAAAACAACGGAGCGAGGAATGGCAATGAAGCTCGTTCAGTGTCCGAACCCTAATATCACCCACAGTCATTTCTCGGCTACAATCCTGCTGTCCTTCTGTCAGAGACTCAAAATTAATATTTTAACTGGGAAACTGCAGGAACAGAGTGAAATGGGTCTGTTTGTGTCCCTGGATTCAGTGTACACTGCGGAGAAATTGATATGAGTTATAAATGAGTCGGCAGAAGTGAACATGTACAATGTAGTTCGATAAAACTGTAAATGAAGCCGTTCATTGTTGTTGGATCAGTCCTAGAGTCATAGAGAGTCATAGAGTCATACAGCACGGATAGAGGCCCTTCGGCCCATCGTGTCCGCGCCGGCCATCAGCCCTGTCTACTCTAATCCCATATTCCAGCATTTGGTCCGTAGCCTTGTATGTTATGGCATTTCAAGTGCTCATCCAAATGCTTCTTGAATGCTGTGAGGGTTCCTGCCTCCACAACCCTTTCAGGCTGTGAGTTCCAGACTCCAACCACCCTCTGGGTGAAAAAGTTCTTTCTCAAATCCCCTCTAAACCTCCGGCCTTTTACCTTGAATCTATGCCCCCTTGTTATAGAACCCTCAACGAAGGGAAAAAGCTCCTTAGTATCCATCCTATCTGTGCCCCTCATAATTTTGTACACCTCAATCATGTCCCCCCTCAGCCTCCTCTGCTCCAAGGAAAACAAATCCAATCTTCCCAGTCTCTCTTCATAGCTGAAGCGCTCCAGCCCTGGTAACATCCTGGTGAATCTCCTCTGCACCCTCTCCAAAGCGATCACATCCTTCCTGTAGTGTGGCGACCAGAACTGCACACAGTACTCCAGCTGTGGCCTAACCAGTGTTTTATACAGCTCCATCATAACCTCCTTGCTCTTATATTCTATGCCTCGGCTAATAAAGGCAAGTATCCCATATGCCTTCTTTACCACCTTATCTACCTGTTCCGCCGCCTTCAGGGTCCTGTATGAGCACAGCTTGTAACTTTATTCCTGAGAGAGGCCTGATTAAGCTAATGTCCTGGACTTTGAGGTACCGTCTTATATCCACGTCATTATTTACATTCGAGTCAATGCTGCTGATGTAATGTGTTTGTTCAAATGATTGTAAAAATAATGTAATGATCAGGGGTATTACCTTGCCAATGGAGACTTATCCCCTGCATAAATCAGGGCTAGTTGGAATGAATCATCTCACAGTATCTGCCGGAGTTGTGGTTTCCAGGCCAAAAGAAGTCAGTGCTTCTCACAGAAATGGAATATCCCATAACCTATCAGAAACAACGCATTTATTATCCTGTTCTTGCAGCCGTTGGAGTTCTGGGTACGCCGTTTTCTCAGCTGTTAATGGTGTAAATCGATATTAACTGTGCTGCTGCACTTGACACCTTTTTCACCCATCATGCTTTACACAGCCACCTGTTCTGTAGTATCAGTTGATGGGATGTCTTGTCTCTGCTCTTTCCGTCTTGGAGGAGTTACAATGTTTACGTAATGTAGTTTGTATATCCAACCTTGCGATTGTTGCTGGATTATTCTCTTCACTGAATGTATTGTTGAATAATGGTACGTCCTTATCTATCTTCTAAACTTTCGGTCTTGCAGCAATTGCATTATACCTGTGATGTACATTGGAAATCCAACCCTGTCATTGACACTGGGTTATTCCCTGTACTGGATGTCTTGGAATCAGGTGTCTGGGCTAAGATCTGGTATCAGACCATCAGGAGCTGTTAACAGTTTCATTTTGTGGAACTAACCTGCCCTGACATATTTTTTTCTTCACTGTGTTTTCGGTGATTGAAAATGAGACCCGTGGCTAACTAAAGAGGTCAAGGGCAGTATTAAATTAAAAGAAGAATTTTCTAATGTTGCCAAGACGAGTAATAAGCCTGGGGATTGGGTGAGCATTTGAAACCAACAAAGGACGACCAAAAGTTGATAAAAAGGGAGAAAATTTAATATGAAAGTAAACTTGCAAGCAATAGTAAACGTTGAGCCATTAGAGGCTGAGATAGGATAAATTATAATGGGGAATCAGGAAATGGCAGATGCGAGAAACAATTATTTTGTATCTGTCTTTACAGTGGAAGACACAAAAATTGTACCAAAAATATTGGGGAAACAAAGGTTAAAAGAAAGTAAAGAACTTAAAACACTTAATATCACTACAGAAAAAGTGCTAGAAAAACTAATGGGACGAGAAGCTCACAAATCCCCCGGAGCTGATGGCCTACGTCCTAGGGTTCTAAAAGAGGTGGCTGCAGAGTTAGTGGATGTGTTGGTTATGATCATCCAAAATTCTCTCGATTCTGGAACCGTCCCAGTGGATTGGAAGGAAAAAATATTACCCCTCTATTCAAGAAGGGAGGGAGATAGAAAAAAGGGAACTGCAGAGCAGTTAGCCTGATGTCGGTCGTCGGAAAAATGCTGGAATCCATTATTAAGGATGTGGTAAAAGGAAAATAAGAAAATCCTAATGTGATTAGCCAGAGTCCACATGGTTTTGTGCAAGGGAATCGTGTTTAAAAATAATTATTGGAGTTTTTTGAGGATGTAACCAGCAGAGTAGATAAAGGAGAACCAGTGGATATAGTATAATTGGATTTTCAAAAGTCAAATAAAAGTTTGTGACACAACGTAAGGGCTAATGGGTTTGGAGGTAACATATTAGCATTGACAGAGGATTGGTTAACGGATAGAAAACAAACAGTGGGGATAAACTGGTTATTTTCAGGTTGGCAGGCTGTAACTTGTGGGGTGCCGCATGGATTGGTGCTTGGACCTCAGCTATTTACAATCTATATTAATGACTTAGATGAAGGGGCCGAGTGTAATGTATCCAATTTGCAGATGATACAATGCTAGGTGGGAAAGTAAGCTGTGATGAGGGCACAAAGAGTCTACAAAGGGATATAGACAAACTAAGTGAATGGGCAAGAAGATGGCAGATGGAGTATAATGTGGGGAAGTGTGAGGTTATTCACTTTGGTAGGAAGAATAGAAAAAGTGATTTTTTTTTTAATGGTGAGAATCTATTAAATTTTGGTGTTCAGAGAGACTTGAGTGTCCTCGTACAAGAAACACAAATTGTTAGAATGCAGGTTCAGCACGTGATTGGGAACGCAAATGGCATGTTGACCTTTATTGCAAGGGGGTTGGAGTACACGTGTAAGAATGCCTTACCACAGTTGTACATGGCATTGGTGAGACCTAACTTGGAGTACTGCATACAGTTTTAATCTTCTTATCTAAAGAAGGATATACTTGCATTGTAGACCGTGCAAAAAATGTTGACTAGATTAATTCCAGGGATGAAAGTGTTGTCCAATGAAGAGAGTTTGAGTAGAATGGGTCTATACTCCATCGAGTTTAGAAGAATGAGACGAGATCTTATTGAAACATTATGAGGGGGCTTGACAGGATAGGTGCTGAGAAATTGTTTCCCCTGGCTAGAGAATCTAGAAATAGGGGGCCGAATCATAGGATACGGGGTCGGCCATTCAAGACTGAGATGAGGAGGAATTTCTTAACGCAGAGGGTTGTGAATCTTTGGAATTCTCTCCCCCAGAGGGCTGTGGATTCTGAGTCATTGAATATATTCAATATTGAGATGGATCTATTTTTGGATTCTAGGGAAATCAAGGGATATGGGGATCGGGAGCGAAGGTGGAGTTGATGTGGAAGATTAGCCATGATCTTATTGAATGGCGGAGTAGGCTCGAGGGGCCGAATGGCATACTACTGTTCCGATGTCTGATGTTCTTATGAGATGGCGGACTGTCTTATTGTGACAAGGAGGCAGCACAATGTCCTCCCTTGCCAATGATAGGGTTTCGTTTAGCTGGTATTCCAATATATTTATTGGTTATCACTGTTTTGAAAGATGATTTCATTGTGTGTGTATCTGACGCCGCTTCTGATGTCTGGATACTCAACTGAGTTTGCTGCTGATTCTTTCACATCTCATTCTCTGATTCACTGTGGAAGAATTCACTGTATTTTTTTTTATTCGTTCACGGGATGTGGGCATCGCTGGCGAGGCCAGCATTTATTGCCCATCCCAAATTGCCCTTGAGAAGGTGGTGGTGAGCCGCCTTCTTGAACCGCTGCAGTCCGTGTGGTGAAGGTTCTCCCACAGTGCTGTTAGGAAGGGAGTTCCAGGATTTTGACCCAGCGACAATGAAGGAACGGCGATATATTTCCAAGTCGGGATGGTGTGTGACTTGGAGGGGAACGTGCAGGTGGTGTTGTTCCCATGCGCCTGCTGCTCTTGTCCTTCTAGGTCGTAGAGGTCGCGGGTTTGGGATTTGCTGTCGAAGATGCCTTGGCGAGTTGCTGCAGTGCATCCTGTGGATGGCACACACTGCAGCCACAGTGCGCCGGTGGTGAAGGGAGTGAATGTTTAGGGTGGTGGATGGGGTGCCAATCAAGCGGGCTGCTTTATCTTGGATGGTGTCGAGCTTCTTGAGTGTGGTTGGCGCTGCACTCATCCAGGCAAGTGGAGAGAATTCCATCACACTCCTGACTTGTGCCTTGTAGATGGTGGAAAGGCTTTGTTTTGGTGTTGTTTTATCAGCTTGCACTTTGGAATCAGGAGCCATTCTATTTTTCTGCAGATTATAAGCAGCAGCGGTGATGTTGGTGTTTTACTAATTGAACAATGCCGCTATCTAACGCTGTACCTTTTAATTACAGGAGAAGGAATTTCAATTAATGTGAGGTGTATCTGGGAGAGGCATTCGATTCTGTTTATTCCATGCATTGTGGATGAAGTGAACAGTGTAGGTGAACAGGTGGAGATTTGGATGATCTGTAGAAACATTAAACTGTTCACAGAGGCTTCACCATTTAATAAACTGACACTGAGAATAGGATCGTTGGAATACGTGGCTGGTGAACAGAATGCAGGTGCTGGATGTTCGGATTGAATCGGATGTGAAAAGGGGCATTGATGAACAGAGTAGGGAGAAAGGAGAGAATGAGAAAAAGCAATAGAGGAAGAGACTGAGAAGGAAAACAAGCGCGATGGAGCGAAGGAACCTGAGAAAGAGGGAGAGAGAGAGAGTGAGAGGGACACAGGGAGATACAGAGAGTGGGAGAAAGGGAAAAAGAAACAGAGAGAAGGTGGGGCAGAATGAACGCGAAAAAGATAAAGAAGGAGCAAGAGACACAGAGCGAGAGGGGCAGACACACAGAGGGAGGTAGGATGAGACAGAGGTATAGAGTCTCACACATAAAATGAAAGAGAGACTCGATCATAAAATAATCAGTAAGGCTAATGGAATGCTGGCCTTTTTTCTAGAGGACTAGAGTACAAGAGGGCAGAAGTTATGCTGCAGCTATACAAAACCTGGTTAGACCCCACCTGGAGTACTGTGAGCAGTTCTGGGCACCGCACCTTCGGAAGGACATATTGCCTTGGAGAGAGTGCAGCGTAGGTTTACTAGAATGATACCTGGAGTTCACGGGTTAAGTTACGAGGGGAAATGACACAAATTGGGGTTGTATTCTCTGGAGTTTCGAAGGTTAAGGGGTGATCTGATCGAAGTTTATAAGATATTAAGAGGAACAGATCGGGTGGATAGACAAACTATTTCCGCTGGTTGGAGTTTCCCGGAGGAGGGGGCACAGTCCAAAAATTAGAGCCAGACCTTTCAGGAGCGAGATTAGAAAACATTCTAAGGATGGTAGAAGTTTGGAACTCTCTTCCGCAAACGGCAATTGACACTAGCTCAATTGCTAAATTTAAATCTGAGATAGATAGTTTTTTGGCAAACAAAAGTATTAAGGGATACGGGCCAAAGGCAGGTATATGGAGTTAGATCACATATCAGCCATGATCTTATCAAATGGCGGAGCAGGCACAAGGGGCTGAATGGCCTATTCCTGTTCCTATGTTCCTATGAGACACAGAAATAGAGAGGGGGAGAAAGACAGAGATATTTAGACAGGGAAAGTGAGGGGAGAGTGACAGAGAGAGAGATAGGGAGACACATGGCGAGAGAGACACATAGAGACAGGGAGACCAAGACCGGAGTGGACAATTAATCAGAATGAACTGCTGACGCTTTCAGTACAAATATTCAAAGGAAATGTGAATTGAGGTGTTTTCAGGTTGTTGTCAGATTGTCAGAGTTTTATTGTACTCCCGCCGGGTATGTTGACCGCTATCAGGTCCTCAGTCTGGTTAAGCGAATGTTCCTTTTACTTATTTACTGACTGAATAAATAAACATAATTGAAATTTAATTGAAGAATAGACTCAGTCATTTTTTGACCGTTATGAATTATTAAGATATTGTATTCTAAATGATATTTGTCAGCTTAATTCAATATAGAATGAGGCTGATTTCTTTAATGCATTAAGTAAATTATAATTGAATGTGCATAGTAAATTTATTGAACTCATTTTATACCCAACGAGCTGTTCCTTGACACCAATAACCACAGAAATCAATCGTTGAATTTTTTGATTTGTTTGTGTTAATGCGTGCTATAGATAAGATTTCCTCGAACACTCTGCTGCAGTCTCTCCCTGTGAATCCCAGCCTCTCCTCCCACTGCATTGAATCCTTTGTCTCCACACCCGTTGCTTCAGATAATCCGCTTTCCCAAAGCAGCTGCTCCTTAATCCCCTCCAGCTCCTACATGTCCTTTTCCCTGTCTCCCTCCTAATCGCACTCACTGGCTCGGTCTCCAGCTGCCTTCCTCCGTTTAGTGCCAGCTCCTTTCGGCTCTCTTGTCCCAGAGCAACAAATCAGTTACACCTCCCCCTGCCCCCTCACCTTCCTGACCCTTCGCTCTCTTCCCTGTCAGTCTTGAGCCCAAATCCGGCTTAATTCCGCTGGATTCCTGTTCGGTAAAACCCCTTCTCCCTTCCCCACCGGCACTGCGCCCTCACTCAGACCTTCCAATGGATGCGGCGCTTACTTTATTCACTTTCTTTATCGATTTCCCAATTCATTATTGAACATTGCGTTTAGAAAAGTCTCTTTGCTCGAAAACGCTGCCGAGGTAAATGAATCACTTTCTACCCTTCCATGCAGCAACAAAGATGATAATTTCACCCCAGAACCTCTCAAGTCGCTGCTTTGACTCCAGGTCTGATCAGTAATTTCTCTGTTTTCGTTTCTCCCTCTTACAGCTAACTTGGTGGCGATTGTGATCCTGTCCCGAGGAAAGTGCGGACTCTCCAAATGTATCACTCGCTACCTGGTGGGAATGGCGGCCGCCGATCTCCTGGTCGTTATCACCGATCCGTTATTGAGGTGGATTCGTGAGCTGTATTTCCCGTTTTCCTTCCTGTCCATTACTCCATTGTGTAGTCTCGTTACCTTCCTGATTTTTGCAACCACTGAGGTTTCTGTCAGGCTCACAGTCGCTTTCACCTTTGATCGATTTGTGGCCATTTGTTGTGAGAAGCTGAAAACAAAATATTGCACCGAGAAAACGGCGGCTGTGGTTCTGGGAACAGTGAGTGTGCTGAGCTGTTTAGAGAGTCTCCCCTGGTGCTTCATATATAAACCCGAATATATAATTGATAATGTTCTCTGGTTTTGTGTGACTAAACCGAGCTTCAGTACTTCCCCCGTATGGGCCGCATTTGATATGTTTCACCGTATTTTAACTCCTTGTGTCCAGTTCTGTCTCATTTTGCTGCTCAATGTTCTGACTGTCAGACGTATTTTAGTGTCCAGCCGAGTCAGCAGGGGACTCCGGGGCAGAAGCAATGGAGAGTATCACAAGGATCCAGAGATGGAGAACGGAAAGAAATCCATCATTTTACTCTTCAGTATATCGGGCAGTTTTATATTGTTATGGGTGACACAGGTTGTATTTTACATCTATCAGCGAATTACAAAAAGTTATTATTATTACTCCCCCACTGACCCTATCACAGAACACACTGCAGGAATGCTGCAGCTTCTCAGTTCCTGCACAAACACGTGTATTTATGTCCTGACCCAGAGTAAATTCAGAGAGGAGCTGAAGAACGCGGTGAAATACCCACTGATTCTAATTGTTAAATTAGTTAAATTATAGAAAGTGCTGAAGGGTTTCAATCACTAGAACTAAATCCCATTTCATATTCTATCCCCTACACTTCACACTGGACGGAAATTACATTTTATATTTGCAGCGCTGAGCCCGGAAATTATCTTAAATCTGATTTTGATATTCTACTTTTTTGATAATCTGACCTATTGAGGGCAGAGTTTGTTCTGCAGACTACACATAAATTGTTGCTCAAAGTGGCGGCAGTAAAGAGCTCAGCCGGACTTCAACTAAGTGGCCGCCCTGCACCGAGAGCAAAATGGGAAAACCTGGCAATCACAGTCACTGCTGTGGGTCGGATCAGAATGGGTGCACTCTACATCAATGGAGAGACATAATGAAAGAGGTAGACAGAGAGACAGACAGACAGAAAGACAGGCGACAGGGTGACATTATTGGAGCAGGAGAGCCAGACACACATGGTGCAGAGGGGGGAGATGAGACAGGCTGTGAGGGGGGATCCCTGGTTCCGTTATAAGACCAGTAGTGCCTGAGACACATGGGGCACAAGGGGAGGCGGAGACAGGCGGTGAGGGGGACCCCAATGTGCCGTTATGAGTTCGGTAACACTGAGGCACACGAGGCACATAGACTGTACAGCCTGGAGACATATGTCCCTTTACATGCTTGATGTTGAACTGAGCTGAGCTGTGACATAAATGGATATGGGATTATATATCAAATTCAAATGAGTTCGTTCCAGACCTTCACAATTATGCGTCAATATGCCATGTTAGAAGTGGCTAGAAAGAGAGAGAGAGAGAGGATGAGAAATGGTGATAGAGAGAGAAAGAATGAGAGAAAGTGAGAAGGCGATAGAAAGAGAGAGTATGAGAGAGGGTGATACAGGGAGAATGAGAGAGGGTGAGAGCGGGTGATATAGAATGAGAGAGAGAGAGAGAGGGTGATAGAAAGAGACACTATGAGAAAGGGCGAGAGAGGGTGATACAGAGAGAATGAGAGAGGGTGAGAGAGGGTGATATAGAGTGAGAGAGGGTGGTTGAGAGATAGACGGAGAGAGAATGAGAGAGAGTGAGAGAAGGTAATAGGGAGAGAATGAGAGAGAGAGTGAGAGAGGGTAATAGTGAGAGAATGACAGAGAACGAGAGAGGGTGATAGAGATAGAGAGACAGAGTGAGAATGTGACAGAGAGACAGACAGAAACAGAAACCGAAAGAAAATGAGGCCGGCAGAATCAGAGAGAGAAAGAGAATGAGACAGAGAGAGAGAACCAAACAGGGAGAATCAGGCATAGAGAGAATGAACAGATACAGGCAGGGAGAGAGATAGTTTGGGAGAGAGGTGTTGTTTGGGTAGATTAAATTGGAGAATGTAAAGTATAGGGGGTCGTGTTCAATCCAAGCGGAATCGTCAGGTTCAGGGCAAAAGATTGGGGGAGTTTTAAACGTCAGTGAGTTACACCTAAAACCATTAGGTTGGTATTTTCAGCCATCTTTTACGCTGGTTGAAGATTCAATTGTTCGGGATCAGGTCCCACCCACAGAACTGACCAGATCTCCAGGTCGACATTGCGAGATTCCACCGATTGCGCTGGTTCAGGAACCTCTTCACATTCTACTCGTTTTCTCTGGCACCCAGGCATGAGTGGGCACGGTTTTAAATGTTCTTCACATAAAAAAAATATTAATTAACTAAGAAACTGACTAGTGTACATTAATGAAACAAGTGTATCGTTCAATATAGCTGTTTAAATTCATTTTCAGTGACGAAAAACCAGGTTACTCACAGGCAGAGGACTCGAAACGCTAATTATGCTTATTCTTGTCGATCAACCTCATTTTTAGTTTTTAGAATAAAACTTCACCAGGTTACCACTCCTAAATACATCAAGAAATACTTTGTAATGGAAAAAAATGATTACGTTCTATTACGCTGCCCGATTACTTTGGTTTATTGAAGATTATATGCTAATGATGATGCAAATGTATTTTAGCTGAAATTTGAAAGGCCCTGATCCCTGGCTTGTGCTGATTCTCTGATAGTTTACTGGGTAAAGGCCCTGATCCCTGGCTTGTGCTGATTCTCTGATAGTTTACTGGGTAAAGGCCCTGATCCCTGGTCTTTGTTGATTCTCTGATAGTTTACTGGGTAAAGGCCCTTATCCCCGGTCTGAGCTTATTCTCTGATAGTTTATTGGGTAAAGGCCCTGATCCCTGGTCGATGCTGATTCACTGATACTTTAGTGGGTAAAGGCCCCGATCCCTGGTGTTTGATGATTCTCTGATAGTTTACTGGGTAAAGGCCCTGATCCCTGGTCTTTGTTGATTCTCTGATAGTTTACTGGGTAAAGGCCCTGATCCCTGGTCTTTGTTGATTCTCTGATAGTTTACTGGGTAAAGGCCCTGATCCCTGGTCTGTGCTGATTCTCTGATAGTTTACTGGGTAAAGGCCCTGATCCCCGGTCTGTGCTGATTCTCTGATAGTTTACGGGGTAAAGGCCCTGATCCCCGGTCTGTGCTGATTCTCTGATAGTTTATCGGTAACGGCCCTGATCCCCGGTACGTGCTGATTCACTGATAGTTTACTGGGTAAAGGCCCTGATCCCCGGTCTGTGCTGATTCACTGATAGTTTACTGGGTAAAGGCCCTGATCCCCGGTCTGTGCTGATTCACTGATAGTTTACTGAATTTTCTGAGTCTCTCTCTCACTTTTTGTCCCTCTCTCTCTCTCTCTCCCTCTCTCTCTGTCTCTCTCTCTCTCACCGTCTCTCTCTCTCTGTCTCTCTCCCTCTCTCTCTCGGTCTGCCTGTCTTTGCCTCCTTCTCTGTCTCTCTCTCTCTTTAACTCGCTCTCTGTCTGTGTCTCATTGCCTTTGTCTCTGTCTCTCGCAGTCTCTATTTCTGTTACTCTATTTCATTTAAATCTTAGAATCATAGAATCATAGAATGGTTACAACATTGAAGGACGCCTTTCGGCCCGTCGAGTACTTGCTGGCTTTCTGCATGGGCATTCCAGCCAGTTCCACTCCCCCGCCCTATTCCCGCAGTCCTGCAAATCTTTTTCCCTTCGCGTGCTTATCCAGTTACACAATTCCCTTTTGAAAGCCCCGATTGAATCAACTTCCGCCATCCCCTCACGCAGTGCATTCCAGATGACAGTCACTCGCTGTGTAAAAAAGTTTTTTTTCTAATGTCGCCTTCACCTTAAATCTATGTCCTCTGGTTCTTGACCCTTCCTCCAATGGGAACAGATTCACTCTATTTACTTTATCTAGACCCTTCATGATTTTGAATACCTCGATCAAATCTCCGGTCAACCTTCTCTGCTCGAAGGAGAACAATCCAAGCTTCTCCAGTCAATTCAAGTAACCGAAGTCCCTCATCCCTGGAATCATTCTCGTAAATCTCTTCTGCACCCTCTCTACGGCCTTCACAACCTTCCTAAAGTGCGGTGCCCAGAACTGGTCACAATACTCCACTTGTGTTTTATAAATGTTCATCATAACCTCCTTGCTTTTGTACTCTACGCCTCTATTTATAAAGCTCAGGATCCGGTATGTTTTCTTAACCGCTTTCTCAACCTGCGCTGCCACCTTCAATGTGGGTACATCTAACCTCAGATCTCTCCGTCCTACATCCCTTTTAGAATTGTACCCTTTCGTTAAATATTGCCTCCCCTCGCTCATCCTCAGAAATGTTTCACTTCACACTTTTCTGCGTTAAATTTATCTGCCACATGTCCGCCCATTCCACCAGCCTGTCCATATCCTCTTGAAGACTATCACCATCCTCCTCACCGTTCACTACCATTCCAAGTTTTGTGTCATCTGCAAATTTTGAAATTGTGCCCTGGACACCCAAGATAAAAAAAACAGAGAAGAGGGCAGAGATACACAAAACATGGGCGAGATAGGAATTGAAGAAGGATATTCAGTCTCTCGAGCATGTTCCGCCAATCAGTCAGATCGTGGCTGATCTGTACCTCAACTCACCCACAAGAGGGAGCGTTACAGAGAGCGAGAGAGATGGAGAGAGAGACATGCAGAGTCAGTGAGTGGAGCAGATATGTTGAGAGAGGAATAAAAATTGGTAGATTTTCATTTTATGAGTAAGTGTAAACCGGATGATAGCGAGGTTTTACATCTCTCCCCATTTTTGCATCAATGGGAAATAAACTCGGGAGAGATGTGAAACGGGCTCCCGATTAGCTGTCACCCACTTTACACAATTGCACAAAGTCAACATCTACCTCAAGTGAGTGCGATCGAGAAACATAAAACAGAAGGATAGAAAAGAAGAGAAACAGAGAGAATAACAGCGAGGGAGATCACCAGAGGGAGAGAGAAACTGTGATACTAGGCAGGGATATTCGCAAAGAGAGAGAGAGAGAGAGAGAGCGATTTGGATAGAGATAAAGGAAAGGCAGAAACAAATGCATAGATGTACAAAGCGGGACGGATAAAGATGCAGAGATTAAAAAGATGGAGAGAGAGATATATAAAGTGATGCAGAGAAAATTGGAAGATATACAGAGACATACACATAAAGAGAGAGTTACAGAGATACAAAGAGAGATAGAGTTTTATAGAACGAGATAAACAGATAAAAAGAAAGATACATATCAATATCCTCCATCTGTGTAATCTTCACACTCTGTGTAATTTCCCCATCTGTATAATCTGCCCTACAGTGTAATATTCCCCTATGTGTAATCACCATGCTCTTTGTAATATCCCCCCTCCACGTGTAATATTCCTCCTCGCATAACCTCCCTCCTGTAGAATCTTCCCTCTGTGTAATCTCCCCCTCTAGGTAATCTCCCCCTCTCTGCGTAATCTCACACTCCGTGTAATCTCGCCCTCTGTGTAATATTACCGTCTGATGTCAAATACCATCCGTGTAATATTCCTCTTTGTATAACCTCCGCTTCTGTGTAATATCCACCCTCATATTCCCCAGTGTGTAATATTGAATGCTGTGTAATCTCCCACAATGTGCAACCTCCCATTGTGTGTAATCTCCCCATCTTTTTAATCTCACAATCTGTGTTATATTCCATGTTGGGTTATATTCTCCCTATGTGTAATCTCCACCCTCTGTGTTATGCTCATCCTGACAAAGTTTAAAAGGTTTAAAAATCACCGCCCTGGATCTCTTCTGGCCGTGGACTAATCTCACCACAAATTTATCTGGAAATGAAATGGACCAAATGGAGCACTGCTGGAATTTAACATAATGGATGTCTTGCACCTAACACAAAATGGCTCTCTTGCTTCTAAGACAAAATGGATCTCCCTCGTTAATGGAGAGGGAGACAGAAGCCTGAAGATGCGGATCGAGAGAGACAGAGATCAGGGAGTTACAGAGAGAAACCAAAAGAGTTGAGGACAATCTAAATGGACAAATTGAGGGGTTGACTCAGAGTAAGAGATATATAGGCAGGCAGCAATAAAGAGACACACCTTTACACACAGGAGGATCCAAGTCCCAGACATATCCCTCACTGCAGAAAGGTGTTCCTCCCATCACTACAGGAAATCACAAACCCAAGTTAGGTGTCCCTTACCCATGAACGGAGAAAGATAAGAGAACAGAAATAGAGGTGGTGTTAAAAAAGGATAAAAATGGATAAAAAGGATAAAAATTGGTTAAGGAAGCAATTACAGCTCTGATGAGGGATGATATGTCACCACGATCATCAAATGAGGCCATATGGGTGGAACAAAAAACAAAAAATGGGCAATCAGAATTCTGGAAGTGAACTATAGACCCCGCAAACATCAGAGGGAGTTCGAAGAGCAAATAAGCAGACACATTTCTGAGAAGTGCAAAAACAATAGGGTAGTAATGGTAGGGGATTTCAAGTCCCCGAATGTTAACTGGGATAGAATCAGTGTAAAAGGTATAGAGGGCAGAGAATTGAATAATTGCATTCCGGGGATGATTCTTGAGCCAGTTTGTCGCAAACCCAATAAGAGAGGGGCAGTTCTGGATTTAGTTTTAGAAAATGAAGCTGGGCAGGTGAAAGGTGTATCAGTGAGATAGCATTTTTGTGGTAGTGATCATAGTTTAGTTACTGTGTGAGGCAAAGGAGCAGATTGCGGGGGCTCTGACACATATATTCAGAACCTCTCTGCCCACAGGGGATGTGCCAGAGGACTGGAGAACCGCTAATGTAATACCATTATTCAAGAAGGGGAGTAGGGAAAAACCGGGGAACTACAGGCCAGTGAGCCTAACATCAGTGGTAGGAAAATTATTGGAAAAAATTCTGAAGGACAAAATTAGTCTCCACTTGGAGAAGCAAGGATTAATCAGGGATAGTCAACATGGCTTTGTCAAGGGAAGATCATTTCTGACTAATTTGATTGAATTTTTTGAGGGGATGACTTGGCGTGTGGATGAGGGTAACGCAGTGGATGTGGTATATATGGATTTCAGTAAGGCCTTCGATAAAGTCCCCCACAGGAGACTGGTCAAGAAGGTACGAGCCCATGGAATCCAGGGTGCCTTGTCACTTTGGATACAAAACTGGCTTAGTGGCAGAAGGCAGAGGGTGATGGTCGAAGGTTGTTTTTGTGACTGGAAGCCTGTGGCCAGTGGGGTACCACAGGGATCGGTGCTGGGTCCCTTGCTGTTTGTGGTCTACATTAATGACATGGATATGAATGTAAAAGGTATGATCAGTAAGTTCGCTGATGATACAAAAATTGGTAGGGTGGTAAATAGCGAGGAGGATAGCCTCAGTCTGCAGGACGATATAGATGGGTTGGTCGGATGGGCGGAACAGTGGCAAATGGAATTTAACCCGGAAAAGTGCGAGGTGATGCACTTTGGAGGGACTAACAAGGCAAGGGAAACACAATGAATTGGAGGACCCTAGGCAAGACAGACGGTCAGAGGGATCTTGGTGTGCAAGTTCACAGATCCCTGAAGGCGGCGGAACAGGTAGCTAAGGTGGTAAAGAAGGCATATGGGATACTTGCCTTTATTAGCCGAGGCATAGAATATAAGAGCAAGGAGGTTATGATGGAGCTGTATAAAACACTGGTTAGGCCACAGCTGGAGTACTGTGTGCAGTTCTGGTCGCCACACTACAGGAAGGATGTGATCGCTTTGGAGAGAGTGCAGAGGAGATTCACCAGGATGTTACCAGGGCTGGAGCGCTTCAGCTATGAAGAGAGACTGGGAAGATTGGGTTTGTTTTCCTTGGAGCAGAGGAGGCTGAGGGGGGACATGATTGAGGTGTCCAAAATTATGAGGGGCACAGATAGGATGGATACTAAGGAGCTTTTTCCCTTCGTTGAGGGTTCTATAACAAGGGGACATAGATTCAAGGTAAAAGGCGGGAGGTTTAGAGGGGATTTGAGAAAGAACTTTTTCACCCAGAGGGTGGTTGGAGTCTGGAACTCACTGCTTGAAAGGGTTGTGGAGGCAGGAACCCTCACAACATTCAAGAAGCATTTGGATGAGCACTTGAAATGCCATAGCATACAAGGCTACGGACCAAATGCTGGAATATGGGATTAAAGTAGACAGAGCTGATGGCCGGCGCGGACACGATGGGCCGAAGGGCCTCTATCCATGCTGTATAACTCTATGACTCTATGAATCTATGACTCTAGATATATAGTAGTTATGGAAAAGGACAAAGATAGGTCAGGAGTAAAAGTTCTCAATTGGGGAGAGGCCGATATCGCTATGCTGAGACATGGTTTGGAAAACTGGAAACAGCTACTTGAAGGTAAATCAGTGTCAGAGCAGTGGGAGACATTCAAGGATGAGATAGTGAGGTTTCAGTGTAAATTTGTTCGCACAACGTCAAAAGGTGGGACTCCCAAATCAAGAGCCCCCTGCATGTCAAGGAACATACAGGGTAGGATAAGGCAAATGAGGCAGTTTATGTCAGATACCGAGATCTCAATACTCCAGAAAGCCTGGAGGTGCATAGAAAGTGCAGGGGTGAAGTTAAAAAGGAAATTAGGAACGCAAAGAGGGACATGAAAAAATATTGGCAAGTAAAATCAAGGAAAATCCAATGATATTTTCTAAATACATAAAGAGCAAGAAGATAACTAAGGAAAGAGCATGGCCTATTAGAACAAAAAGGCGACCTGTGTTTGGAGGCGGGAGACGTGGGTATGGTTCTTAACGAATACTTTGCGTCTGTCTCCACGAAAGAAGGAGGCGATGCAGACATTGTAGTTTAGGAGGAGGAGTGCGAATCATTGTTTGGATAAACCTAATAAGAGATTAAATATTAAGGGGTTTAGCATCTTTGCAAGTCGATAAACCGCAGGTCAGGGTGAAATGTACCCTAGGCTGTTAAGGGAAGCAAGGGACGAAATAGTGAAGGCTCTGACCATCATGTTCCAATCTTCTCTAGCTGCAGACGTGGAGCCGGATGACTGGAGGACTGCTAACGTTGTACCATTGTTTAAGAAGGGAAAAAGGGTTGGAACAAGTAATTACAGGCACGTCAGTCTAATGTCGATGGTGGGCAAATTACTGAAAAAAGTTCTGAGAGGCAGTGTTAATCATCATTTAGAAAGGCACGGATTAATCGGGGAGAGTCCGCATGGATTTATTAAGAGAAGCTCGTGTCTCACTAACGTGACTGATCTTTCGTTTGAGGAGGTAACAAGGAGGGTCGATGAGGTTAGCGCGCTGGATGGAGTTTACATGGATTTTAGCAATGCTATTGACAAGGTCCCACATCGCAGATTGGTGAGAAAAGTAAAAGCCCATGGGATCCAATGGAAAGTGGCAAATTGGATCCAAAATTGTCTCAATGGCACGAAGCAAAAGGTGTTTTTGTCAATGGAAGTAGATTCCAGTAGGGTTCCGCAGCGCTCAGTAATAGTACCCTTGCTTTGGTGGCATATTCAAATGATTTAGACTTAAATGTAGGGAGCATGATTAAGAAGTTTGCGTATGATACAAACATTGGCCGTGTGTTTGATAGCGAGGAAGGAAGCTGTTGTCTGCAGAAAGATATCAATGGACTGGTCGGGTGGGCAGAAAAGTGGCAAATGCAATTCAATCTGGAGAAGTGTGAGATAATGCATTTGGGGAGGGCAAACAAGGCAAGGGA
Source organism: Heptranchias perlo (assembly GCF_035084215.1). NCBI lineage: Eukaryota > Metazoa > Chordata > Chondrichthyes > Hexanchiformes > Hexanchidae > Heptranchias > Heptranchias perlo. The sequence continues at coordinate 7,321,184 of NW_027139442.1, read as the reverse complement.
ATACAAAATACATGGTGGGATGCTGAGAGTTGTAGAGGAACAGAAGGAACTTGGAGTGCATGTCCACAGATCCCTGAGGCAGCAGGACAGGTAGATAAGGTGGTTAAGATGTCATACAGGATACTTTCATTTATTAGCTGAGGCATAGAATATAAGAACAGGGAGGTTATTGTAAATTTGTATAACACACTAATTCGACCACAGGTACAGTACTGCGTACAGTTCTGGTCACCACATTACAGGAAATATATGTTTGCAATGGAGAGGGTACAGAGGAGATTTGTGAGGATGTTGCAAGAACAGAAGAACATTAGCTTTGAGGAAAGATTGGATAAGCTGGGGTTGTTTCTTTGGAATAGAGGAGGCTGAGGAGATATTTGATTGATGTGTATAAGTTTATGAGGGATCTAGTTATAGTTGATAGGAATGACCTATTTCCCTTAGCAGAGAGGTCAATACCAGGGGCCATAGATTTAAAGTGATGGGTAGAATGATTAGATGGGAGTTGAGGAGAATTGTTTTCACCCAGAGTGTGGTGGGTGTCTGGAACTCATTGCCTGAAAGGGTGGTAGTTGACAAACCGTGATGGGATTGTAAGGGGACTTGGATGTGAACTTGATGTGCCATAACCTACCGGGCTACGGACCAAGAGCTGGAAAGTGGGATTTGGCTGGATAACTCATTTTCGACCGGCAAGGACACGATATACCGAATGGCCTACTTCTGCGCCTTAAATTTCAAAGATTCTATGAACAGAGACAAGGACAGAGAGACACAAACATGGCTGACATTGTAACAGGAGGAGGCCATTCAGTCTCTCGAGCCTGTTCCGTAAATCAGTTACATCACAGGTGATCTGAACCTCAACTCATCCAGAAGAGGGGGAGATACAGAGAGAGAGGAGAGACAGTGAGGGGAGCAGATATGTAGTGATAGGAATAAACACTGGGTAGATTGTGATTTCATGCGATAGTGTAAACTGGGTGATCGCGAGGGTTTACATCTCTCCCCATTTTAACATTAATGGGAAAAACCTCAGGAGAGATGTAAAAGAGGCTCCTGATTTGCTGTCACCCAATTTACACTATCGCACACAGTCAACATCTGCCCACAGTGAGAGGGACTGAGAAACAGAAAACAGAGGGACAGAAAGGCAGAGATAGAGAGAGAATATCAGCAAGGGAGATCAACACACACACACACACACACACACATACACACACACACACACACACACACAGACTGAAACCAGAAGGCAGAGATATTCAGAAACAGAGAGAGAGAGATGTGCAGACAGAAAGAGATTTAAAAAGGGCAGAAAGAAATACAAAGCGAGACGGATAAAAATGCAGAGAGTAAAAATACAAAGTGATGTAAAGAGAGTTAGAAAGTAATATAGAGAAGAAACAGAAATGTCGAGAGATCAATATAAATAGAGATCTACACATTAAGACAGAGGTACAGAGATATAAAGAGAGAAATACATATAAGTAGAGAAGTACAGAAATAAAAAGAGAGATAGAAATTATTAGAAAGAGAGAAACATAAAAAGAGAGTTACATATAGAGAGTGAGATACAGAGATACAAAGGGAGAAATACATATAAAGAGAGAGGTAGAGAGAAATAAAGAGAGATAGACCTTATTAGAAAGAGAGAAACATAAAAAGAGAGCTGCATTTATAGAGAGAGGTATAGAGACATAAAGAAAGAGATACATAAAAAGAGAGTGGTACAATGATGCAGAGAGACAGGATAGATAAAGAGATATGAAGAAATAGAGAGATAAAGAGATGTAAAGAATTGTAGAAATACGGAGGTATGAATAGAGATAGATGCAGAATTAAATATAAAGATGCAGAGAGAGAGATGGAAAGGTAGAGAGATGCAAGAAGAGGTAGAGACTAGAAGAAATGGAAATGTAGAGAGAGAGATGGAGCTGGAGAGGGAGAAACATACAGGTTGCTTTGGACTACCGGGAGAATCCCAGTGGAAATTTAACTCCAATGTATACACACAGGACACATGTCTCTAAATATATAGATTTTGTGCGTCTCAGTGTCATTGTTACCAGAATATAACACATGCTCCTCCCTCACTGCCTGTCTCCCCCATTTCAATAAAAAATCTTCAATTCTCCTATCTCATCTCACCCAGATCCACAGAGAACCAGAGAGAAACTGAGATACAGAGATACAGAAACTGGAAGACTGAAAGAGAGATGGAGAGAGAGAGAGAGAGAGAGAGAGATGTCGAGACAGAGATTAAAAAATACAGAACTACAGATTTGCAGAAAGAAACAAAAATAATGAAAAGCACAGAGCGAGAGGTGGAGAAATAAAGATAAACAGAGTGAGGTACAGAGAGGGAAACGGAGATGTCGAGTGAAGGAGTGAGAGGTGCAGAGAGAGAGAGATGGAGGTGCAGAGAGAGATGGAGGCAGAGGTATTTAGAGGGTGATGGAGATGCAGAATGAGATGTAGTTAGAGGTACATTGAGAGAGATGCTGATGTAGAGAGAGGTGGAGGCAGAGGTCCATCGAGAGTGATGGAGATGTTGAGAGAGATGGAGCGAGAGTTGCAGAGAGAGTGATGGAGATGTACAGTGAGATGGAGGGAAAGGTACATAGAGAGTGATGGAGATGTCGAGTGAGATGGAGGAGGAGCTGCAGAGAGAGATACACAAGTTAAATTGGACGATCAGCAGAAAACTCAAGGACCACAAATCTAATGGGAACAGATTATCATCACCCAGTAACCCCACAGTGACTCAGTAATCCTAAAGTTACCCAGTAACCCCACAGTGACTCAGTAATCCTAAAGTTACCCAGTAACCCCACAGTGACACAGTAATCCTAAAGTTACCCAGTAACCCCACAGTGACTCAGTAATCCTAAAGTAACCCAGTAACCCCACAGTGACTCAGTAATCCTAAAGTGACCCAGTAACCCCACACTGACACAGTAATCCTAAAGTGACCCAGTAACCCCACAGTGACACAGTAATCCTAAAGTTACCCAGTAACCCCACACTGACACAGTAATCCTAAAGTGACCCAGTAACCCCACACTGACACAGTAATCCTAAAGTGACCCAGTAACCCCACAGTGACTCAGTAATCCTAAAGTTACCCAGTAACCCCACAGTGACACAGTAATCCTAAAGTTACCCAGTAACCCCACAGTGACACAGTAACCCCACAGTGACCACGTCACCCAACAGTGACTCGGTACCCCCACAATGACCCAGTAAGTCAACAGTGACCCAGTAACCCCAGAGTGACCCAGTAATCCTACAGTGACAATGTAACCCCACAGTGACCCAGTAACCCGACGGTGACTCAGTAACCCAACAGTGACTGAGTAACCCCACAATAACCCAGTAACCGCACAGTGACCCAGCAACCCAACAGTGACTCAGTAACCCCACAGTGACCAAGTAACCCCAGATTTACCCAGTCACCCCTCGGTGACCCAGTCACCCCAGAATGACCCTGTAACCCCAGAGTGACCCAGCAACCAAACAGTAACCCAATTACCCCACAATGACCCAATAACCCTGCAGTGACACAGTATCCTACAAGTGACCCAATAACACCACAGTAACTCAGTAACTCCACAGTGACCCAATAACACCGCAGTGATACAGCAACTTCAAAGTGACCCAATAACACCACAGTGATACAGTCACCCCAGAGTTAACCAGTAACAACACAGTGACACAATAACCCCACAATGACCCAATAACCCTCCACTGACACAGTAACCTCAAAGTGACCCAATAACCCCACAGTGACCCAATAACCACGCAGTGATTCAGTAACCCCACAGTGACCCAATAACCCCGCAGTGATTCAGTAACCCCACAGTGAACCAATAACCCCGCAGTGATACAGTAACCCCACAGTGACCCAATAACCCCGCAGTGATTCAGTAACCTCACAGAGATACAGTAACCCCACAGTGAGCCAGTATCCCCGTAGTGACCCAGTAACTCCAGAGGGACCCAATACCCCTCAGTGACCCAGTAATCCCACAGCAAAATTTAAAAAACACTCCTGTCTGATGCTGTACGGCTCGTGTGTGTCAGTCAGCTCCTGCACATGCACAGTACACCGTGGATAAAAGGGAACGATTCACTCCTGTCTGATACTGTACGGCCTGAGTGTGTCAGTGTCAGCTCCTGCACATGTACAGTACACCGTGGATAAAAGGGAACGATTCACTCCTGACTGGTACTGCACGGCCCATGTGTGTCTCAGTGTCAGCTCCTATACATGTACAGTACACCGTGGATTAAAAGAAAATGATACGCAGGGACTCGCTGTCATATTTAGGAATGTTTGATTTGATGGAACAAAAGTGTCACAAATGGGTCAGCACATACACGGGACATGTGTGACTGATTATCAACGTGTGTGTGTGTCTCAGTGTCACTGAGCGCATAATGTAACCCAAGGGCCTCTCGCAGCCTGTCTCCATTCCCCTGTGTCCTAAGCACCCAATGTCCTCTCACAGCTTGTCTCCCCTCCCCTTGTGGCCAAAGCACCCCGGGGTCATTTCTCAGCCTGTCTCCCATTTTCACTGTGGCCCATCAAACCTGGCTCTCCTCACAGCCTGTCTTCCCTTCCCGTTCTGGCCCAAACACCCCAGGGAACAGTCGCAGCCTGTCTCCTCTCCCCTTGTGGCCCAAGCACCCGTTGTCCCCTCGCAGCCTGTTTCTCCACCCCGTGTGGCCCCAGACACCCCGGGGTCGTCTCTCAGCCTGTGTCTCCCTACCCCTCTGGCCCAAGCACCCAAGAGGCCTCTCAGAGCCTGTCTCCACCTCCCACTGTGGCACAAGCACCCCAGGGAACCCTCACTGCGTATCTCTCCTCCCCTTGAGGCCGAGGCACCCGGGGTCCCCTCGCAGCCTATCGCTCACTCCCCCCTGGAGCCCAAGCACACGGGTTCCCCTCGCAGCCCATCTCGCCTCCTCCTGTGGCCCAAGCATCCCAGGGACCCCGACGAATCCCACATTGCCCGGCGACGACATTTAAATAACTAAAGTTAAACAGAATCTGCTCCAAAGGCATAATTGATGTCGAACTGGAAGGGTGCTGACACCTTCCTTCCGCTCTGGTCGGAGCCTCAGGTTTTGTGTATTCTCCCAACTCCTGTTCTTTTATGTATTTTGTCAGTTTGAAGTTTCGCTGACATTGTTCAACCATTTCATCATCTCAGGCTGTATACTGTGAACAGCTTCAATCCTGTGTAGATGTGAGGGACACAATCTAATTCTCACCCTATTGAATTGAACAAATCGTCAATCTCCATTGAACAATCCCATCTCCTGTCTCTCTATAGTTAACAGGGAGTTCCAAAATGCTGGAATGTTTAACATTTTAAAATGCCTTAGAAATGTGATGTGTTGTTATTTTAAATAATGAGAATGAAATATTTCAGGGTACGTTTCAATCAAGAAATTTTGGGAGAGATAACACAGAGAACGAAAGAACAATTGAAAGAGGGAGAGAGACAAGTTGAAATATGGGAACAGAGACAGGAGCCAGAGAAAGAGAGAGAGAGAGAGCGAGGGAGACAAACGGTGACTGAGTGTCGGCTCTGACGTATGTACAACACACAGCGGATACAAGGGAATGATTCACTCCTGTCTGGTGATGTGCGGCCCGTGTGTGTTTCACTGCCAGCTCCTGTATATGCACAGCACAGAGTGGGTAAAATGGGAGCGATTCATTCCCGTCTGGCCCGTGTGCCTCATTATCAGCTCCTGTACATGTACAGTACAAAGCATGTAAAATGGAACCATTCACTCCCGTCTGGTACTGTACCACTCATGTATGTCCCAATGTCATTTCCAGTGCACATACAGTAAACACAGCGTGCAAAAGGAACGATTCACTCCCGCCTGGTACTGTATGGCCCCTGTGTGTCTCACTGTACATGTACATTTATCAGGAAAGTTTGAGCAGGCTGAGGTTCTTTTCTCTCGAAAAGAGAAAACTGAGGGGTGAACTAAAAGAGGTCTTTAAGATGATGAAAGGTTTTGATCGGGTAGACTTCGATAAAATGTTTCCACTTGCCGGGGAGATCAGCGCTCGGGGCCATAAATATAAGATAGTCACTTATAAATCCAATAGGGAATTCAAGAGAAACTTTTTTAACCAGAGAGTGGTTAGAATGTGGAATTCACTACCACAAGGAACAATTGAGTCGACTATCATAGATGCATTCAAGGGGAAGCTGGATAAACACATCAGGGAGAAAGTGATGGAAGGATATGTTGATAGGGTGAGATGAAGTGAGGAGGGAGGAATCTCATGTGGAGCATAAACACGGGAATGGCCTGTTTCTGTGCTGTACATTTTATGTGATTCTATGTAAAAGTAAATGAGAACGATTCAGTTCTTCCTTTACGGTACGATTAGTGCGTGCCCCAGTGTCAGCTCCTGTATATGTACAGCACCAAGCTTGTAAAAGGGAACGATTCACTCCTGTCTGGTACTGTACGGCCCCTGTGTGTCTCGGTGGCAGCTCCTGCACATGGACAGTACACAGTGGGTAAAAGGGAATGATTCACTCCCGTCTGGTACTGTACGCCTCGTGTTTCTCATTGTCAGCTCCTGTAGATCTACAGTACACAGAAAGTAAATGAGAATGATTCTCGCGTCTGATAATGTACAGTCCGTGTGTGTCTCAGTGTCAACTCCTGTACATGTACACTATACATAAGGTGAAAGGGAACGACTGACTCCAGTCTGGTACTGTACAGCCCGTGTGTGTTTACCAGAGCTGTTACAAAGGCATGCCTGAGGTTGTCAGTAACAGATGGCAGGGCAGGGATGAACGGAAGGGTGGGACGGCTATTATTACGGACACGGGAGTAGACGGTCTTTGCAATGGAGAGGATAGGGAGTCAGAAGCTCAGCTGGTTGTTGAATAGGATGTCGAAGTTACGAACAGTCTGGATTAGCCTCAAACAAAAGCCCAGGAAGGGGATGCAATCAGCGGCAAGGATGTCGAGATTGTGGGACCAAAGATCTTGACTTCCCAATTTTTAACTGGAAGAAATTGTGGCTCATCTAAGAAAGGTTATCCAGGTAATAGGCTATCCTAGATTTGGTATTGTGCAATAAGAAGGGGTTAATTAATAATCATGTTCTGCGGGGTCCTTTAGGGAAGAGTGACTATAACATGATAGAATTCTTCATTCAGATGGAAAGTGAAGTAGTCCAAACCGAAACTAGGGTCCTAAATCTAAACAAAGGAGACTACGAAGGTATGAGTTGTGAGTTGCAATGATAGATTGGGAAGCTTCATTAAAAGGCATGATGTTGGATAGGTAATGACTAACATTTAAGGAACGAATTGCAACAATTATACGTTCCTTTCTGGCGCAAAAACACTATAAATGCGGCCAAACCATAGCTAACGAAAGAAATTAAGTAGAGTATTGAATCCAAAGAGCAGTCATATAAAGTTGCCGGAAAAAGTAGCAAGCCTGAGGATAGGGACCAGTTTAGAATTTAGCAAAAAAGGACCAAGAGATTGATTAAGGGCGGGGGGGGGGGGGGGGGAATAGAGTATGAGAGTAAACTTGCAAGGAACATTAAAGTGGAATTTATAAGTATGTAAAAAGAAAAAGATTCGTGAAGACAAATGTAGGTCCCTTACAGTCAGGAACGGGAGAATTTATAATGAGGAACAGGGAAATGGCAGAGCAATTAAACAAATACTTTGGTTCTGTCTTGACGGAAGAGGACACAAATAACTTCCCAGAAATGCTAGGAAACCAATGGTCCAGTGAGAAGGAGAAATTAAAGGTTATTAGTATTAGTAAAAAAGTAGTGCTGGAGAAATAAATGGGACTGAAGGCCGATAAATCCCCAGGATCTGATAATCTGCATCCCAGACTAACAGAAGAGGTAGCCATGGAAAGCGTGGATGCATTCGTTGCGATCTTCCAAAATTCAAAGAATATGGAACAGTTCCTGCAGATTTGAGAGTGGCAAATGTAACCCCACTATTTCAAAAAGAAGGGAGAGAGAAAACAGGGAACTACAGACCAGTTAACCTCACATCAGTAGCAGGGAAAGTGCTAGCGTCCATTATAAAATATGTGATAACAGGACATTTAGAAAATATCAACGGGATTAGACAAAGTAAACATCGATTTATGAAATGGAAATCATGTCTGACAAACCTACTGGAGTTTTTTGTGGCTGTAACTGGTGGAATAGATAAGGGAGAAACAGTGGAAATGGTTTATTTGTATTTTCAGAATGCCTTCGGTTAAAGTCCCACATCAGAGGTCAGTGTGCAATATTAAAGCACATGGGATTGGTGGTAATATACTGGTACGGATTGAAAATTGTTTAACAGACAGGAAGCAGAGAGTACTAATAAGTGGATCGCATTCGGGGTGGCAGGCAGTGACTAGTGGGGTACCGCAGGGACCGGTGCTTGGGCACCGGCTATTCACAATATATATGGACTTGGTTGAGTGAACGAAATGTAATATTTCCAGGTTTGCTGACGAAACAAAGCTAGGTGGGATCGTGATTTGTGAGGAGAATGCAAAGAGGCTTCAAGACGATTTAGACAAGTTGAGTGAATGGGCAAATGCATGCACATGCAGTATAATGTGGATAAATTTCAAGTTATCCACTTCGGAAGGAAAAACAGAAAGGTGGAGTATTAATTAAATGGTGATAGATTGGGGAATTATGATGTACAAAGTGACCTGGGTGATCTTGTACACGAGTAACTGCAAGCAAACATACAGCTGTGGCATGCAGTTCGGAGGGCAAATGGTATGTTGGCCTTCAATGCAAGAGGATGTGAGTACAGGAGCAAGGATGTCTTAGTGCAGTTTTACAGGGCCTCGGTGAGACCACACCTGGAGCATTGTGTGCAGTTTTAGACTCCTTTCCTCGGGAAGGATATAGTTGCCATGGAGGGAGTGCAGTGAAGGTTCACCAGACTGATCCCTGGGATGGAAGGACTATCACATGAGGAGAGATTGGGTCGACTCGGCCTGTATTCACTCGAGTTTAGAAGAATGAGAGGGGATATCATTGAAACATATAACATTCTGACAGGGCGAGACAGACTGGATGCAGGGAGGAAGTTTCTCATGGCTGGAAGGTCCCGAACGAGGATTCACAATCACTGGCTACGGGGTAGGTATTTAGGACTGAGATGGAGAGAAATTTCTGCACTCAGAGAGTGGTGAACCTGTGCAATTCTCTACCATGGAAGTCGGTGGAGGCCATATCACTGAATATATGAGCTAGATAGATTTCTAGATACGAAAGGCATCAAGGGGTATGGGAAGAGACCGGGAATATGGTATTGAGATAGAGGATCAGCCATGATTATATTGAATGGCGTAGCAGGCTCGAAGGGCCGAATGGTCTACTCCTGCTCCTATTTTCTATGTTTCTAGCAGATGAGTCTGACAACACAAAGACTTTGGAAGGGTCAAGAGAGGCCGTGGTTTTGTCAGCGTACATCTAACGCTGGTCCATGTCTGTGGACAATGTCACCAAAGCACAACATGTAGATGAGGAAGAGGAGGTCGCCAAGGATTGAACTTTTGAGACATCAGAGTTAACGGTGATAGGGTGGGAAGAGACGTTTATCCTGGCAATGATCAGATAAGAGTGTGGGACATAGTGAGGGTAGTCCCACCAAAAGAGGCCAAGGTCAGATGAATGAGGAGGTCATGGGTGGGTTTGCGGTCGGTGAATGGGGAAATCTGCAGGGCAATCGGGAAAGAGCTGGGTATTGCGGCTAATTGGATAGTTCTTTTAAAGAGCCAGCACAGGCACGATGGGTAGAATGGTCTCCTTCTGTTCGATATGATTCTATAATTTTATGTGTGTAGCGGCGGGTTTGGGGGGGGTGGGGGGTGGGGTGGAGCGGTGCGCCTTGGTGGGAATTAAACCCAAGATTGAGAATTTTAATTGTAAGATGATGGGGAAGTGGGAATCAGTGAGGGTCAGTGAGGCCGAGCAGGACCTGGTGCGGGTCGAAAGGTGGAGGATGGATGGCCGGCCTGGAGTGAACTGCAGCAATGGTGGCTGGAGGGGACAGAGGCATAGACGTGGGTTTCAATGCCAATGGGCTGAGGAAGGAATGAAGGCGGGTGAGGGAAGCACGGAGTCTTTATGACGGAGGTCAAGTCGGTTCACGAGCTCAGCTCAGTTACACGGGGCTAATTTTACTGGAGCCATGAATCAAACGTAAAATAAACGGGAAACATCTGCAGTAAAATAACGGAGAGAAGAATGGCAATGAAGCTCGTTCAGTGTCCGACCCCTGATATCACCCCATTTCTGAGCTACAATCCTGAACCTGCCCTTTAAAAGTCCTTCTGTAAGAAATTCAAAATTCATATTTTAACTGGAATACTGCAGAAGCAGCATGAAGCGGATTTGTTTGTGGCCTTGGATTCAGTGTGCACTGCGGAGAAATCGTTATAAATTATAAAGGAATCAGCAGGAGTGAACATGGTTAATACAATTAGATGAAAACTGTAAATGAAGTCATTATTGTTGGATCAGTCCTGTATGAGCACAGTTTATAACTTTATTCCTGAGAGAAGTCTGATGAAGATAATGTCCTGGACTTTGAGATGTTTCTGATATATCCACGTCATTCTTTACAAAGGAGGCAAAGCTGCTGATGTAATGTGTTTGTTCAATGATTGTAAATAAAAACAATGATCAGGGATATAACCGTGTCAGTGGAGACTCAGCCCCTGTATAAATTAGGGCTCATTGAAATGAATGAGCTCTCAGTGCCTGCTGGAGCTGTGGTTTCCAGGCCAACAGCAGTCAGCGCTTCTCACAGAAATGGGATATCCAGGAATGTACCAGATACAAGAAATTTATTATCCGGTTCTTGCAGCCGTTGGAATTTCTGGTAAGCCATTATCTCAGCTGTTTATGGTGTAAATCGATGTTAGTTGTGCTACCGTTTTTGGTATTTTATTTCTCCCATCAGGCTTTACACAGCTGCCTGTTCTGTTTTATCAGTTGATGGAATGTCCTGTCTCGGCTCTTTCAGTCTTGTCACAGCTGCATGATATCCGCTATCATCTTTGTAATGCAACCCTGTCAGTGCTGCTGGATTATTCTGCGCACTAAATGTACTGTTGAATAATGGTATGTCCTTAACTTCTAAACATTCGGTCTTGCAGCAATTGCATTGTATCTTTAATGTACTTTTTATATCCAACCCTGGTATTGTAACTGGATTATTCTCTGTAGTGAACGTATGGGAATCAGGGATCTGGGCTTAGAGCTGGTTTCAGACCATCAGGAGCTGTTAACAGTTTCATGTTGTGGATCGAACCTGTCCTGGAATATTTTTTCATCAATGTGTTTTCAGTGATTGTCAATGAGACAGCTCACGGTCTCAGTGTTACAAGGAGGCAGCGCAATGTCATCCCTCCCCGACAACATGGTTCATTTTAACTGGGATTTCAATGTATTTATTGGTTGTCATTTTTACGAAATATTATGTCATTACTTGTGTATCTGACGCCGAATCAGATGTCTGAATACTGAACTGAGTTTGCTGCTGATTACTCCACATCTCTTTCTCTGATTCACTGTGGGTGAATTCACTGTAAAATGCAAAGTTTTGAGTTTATGTTGTGTCAGTTTGTACAGTTTCCTTTCGAATCATGGTCCTTCTATTTATCTGTAGATTATAAGTGGCAGCGGTGATGTTGGCGTTTTGTCAATTGAACAAAGCCGCCATCCAACGCGGTGCTTCATAATTACAGGAGAAGGAATTTCAATTATTGTAAGTTGTGCCTGGAAGAGGGATTTGATTCTGTTTATTCCATGCATCATAGATGAAGTAAACAGTGCAGGTGAACAGGTGGAGATTTGGATGATCTGTAGAAACATTAAACTGTTGAGAGAGGCTTCACTATTTAACAAACTGACACTAAGAATATGATCGTTGGAACACGGGGCTGGTGAAGAGAAAGCATGCGCAGAATGTTCGGATTGAATCGGATGTGAAAAGGGGCATTGAGAAATAGAGTAGAGAATGCAGAGAGATAGAAAAGAACGATAGAGAAAGACTGAAGAGGAAAACGAGAGGGATGGAGAAAATTAACGCCAGAATGGATGGGTGAATGACAGAGAGACACGCAGAGAGACACACAGAGAGGCAGAGAGAGAGAACTAGAGAAAGAAAGATAAACTGGGAGAGAAAGATAGAGACAGAGAGATACGCACAAAAGGAGGGAGACACAGAGACACAGGGAGAAAGCAGCACCGGGGTGAACTTTCAGTCCAAATATTGAGAAGAAATGTGACTTGAAGGTGATATTAGGATGTTGTCAGATTGTGAGAGTTTTCACGCCGGGTGTGTTTATCGCTATGAGGTCCTCAGTCTGGTTAAATAAATGTTCCTTTTACTTATTTACTGACTGAATAAATAAACATAATTGAAATGTATTTAAAGAATAGACTCAGTCATTTCTTGACCGTTATGAATTATTCGGATACTGTATTCTAAAAGCTGTGTGTCAGCTTAATTCAATAAAGAACGAGGCTGACTTATAAATGCATTTTAATTTAATTTTAATTGAATGTGTAAAGTAAATAAATTGAAAACATTTGACAAAAATAACCACAGAAATCATTGATTGGATTGTGTTAGCGGGACCTATGGATTCGATTCCCTCTAACACTCTGCTGCAGTCTCTCCCTGTGAATCCCAGCACCTCCTCCAACTGCATGGAATCCTCTTTCTCCTCACCCGTTGCTTCAGTTTATCGGCTTTCCTAAACCAGCTGCTGCTAACTCCCCTCCAGCTCCTACATGTCTTTTTCCTTGTCTCCCTCCCAATCTCACTCACAGGCTCGGTCTCCAGCTGCCCTTCCCCGTGTAGTGCCAGCCCCTGTCGGCTCTTCGAACTCAGAGCAACAAACCAGCTACACCTCCCGCTGTTCCCTCACCTTCCTACCGTTCGCACTCTTGCCACGTCCATCTGGAGCCCAAATCCGGTTTTAATCCGCTGGATTCCCGCTGGGTAAAAGCCCTTCTCCTTCCTCACCGGCACCGTGCCTTCACTTAGAACTTCCAGAGGATCTGGTGCTCAGTTTATTCACTTTGTGTATCGATTTCCCTATTAATTATTGATCATTGTGTTTTAAAACATTTCTCTGCCCGAAAGCGCTGCCCAGGCCAATGAATCACTTTCCACTCTTCGATGTAGCAACAAAGCTGGAAATTTCACCCCAGATCCTCTCAAGCTGCTGCTTTGACTCCAGGTCTGATCAGTAATTTCTCTGCTTCTTTTTCTCTCTCCTATAGTTAACTTGATGGCGATTGTGATCCTGTCCCGAGGAAAGTGCGGTCTCTCCAAATGTATCACTCGCTACCTGGTGGGAATGGCAGTGGCCGATCTCCTGGTCGTTATCACTGATGTGATATTGAGGCAGATTCACAGGATTTATTTCCCACTTTCATTCATCAAAATTACTCCCGTGTGTTGTCTCGTTGCATTCCTGATTTTTGCAACCACAACGGCCTCTGTCTGGTTCACAGTCGCTTTCAGCTTTGATCGATTTGTGATCATTTGTTGTGAGAAGCTTAAAACAAAATATTGCACCGAGAAAACGGCGGCTGTGGTTCTGGGAACAGTGAGTGTGCTGGGCTGTTTGGAGAGTCTCCCCTGGTACTTTACATTTGAACCTCTATTTATAATTGATAATGTTCCCTGGTTTTGTGTGCGTAAACCGAGCTTCGATACTTCTCCCGCATGGGTCGCATTTGAGTTGTTTCACCGCATTTTAACCCCTTGTGTCCCGTTCTGTCTGATTTTGCTGTTCAATGGTTTGACGGTCAGACATATTTTAGTGTCCAGCCGAGTCCGCAGGGGACTCCGGGGCAGAATCAATGGAGAGAATCACAAGGATCCAGAGATGGAGAAGCGAAAAATGTCCATCATTTTACTCTTCAGTATATCGGGCAGTTTTATATTGTTATGGGTGACACAGGTTGTATTTTACTTCTATCAGCGAATTACAAACAGTTATGATTATTACTTCTCCCCCACTGACTCTCTTTATATCACAGAACACACAGCAGGAATGCTGCAACTTCTCAGTTGCTGCACAAACACGTGTATTTATGTCCTGACCCAGACTAAATTCAGAGAGGAGCTGAAGAACGCGGTGAAATACCCACTGATTCTAATTGTTAAATTAGTTAAATTATAGAAAGAGCTGAAGAGTTTCAATCACTAGAACTAAATCCCATTTCATATTCTAACCCCTACACTTCACACTGGACGGTAAGTACATTTTATATTAGCAGCACCGAGCCCGGAAATTATCTTAAATCTGATTCTGATATATTTTATTGATAATCTGACCTATTGAGGCAGGGCTCGCTCTGCAGGTGACGCATGAATTGTTACTCAAAAAGGCGGCACTAAAGAGCTCAGCTGGACTTCAACTAAATGGCCGCCCTGCACCGACAGCAAATGGGCAAAACTGGCAATCACAGTCACTGCTGTGGGCCGGATCAGAATGGGTGAACTCGATATAAACGGAGAGACAGAATGTGTGAGATATACAGACAGAGTGACAGCTGACAGGGTTTTCATCATGGGACCAGGAGACACACCGGGCAAAGGGGGGGCTGGGGAGACAGATTGTGAGGGTGGTCCCTGGATTACGTTATTGGACCAGGAGAGCCTGAGACAGACGGGGCACAGGAGGAGGGGGTGACAGACTGTGTGTGGGGGGGGGGTGTCCCTGGGTTACCTTATTGGACCAGGAGAACCTAAGGCGCACGGGGCAAGAGGGGAGGGTGACACAGACTGTGCGGGTGGTCCCTGGGTTATGTTGTTGGTCCAGGAGAGCCTAAGACACACTGGCAAAGGGGGTGAGTGATTAAGACTGTCAGGGGAGGGGGTCCTTGGGTTACGTTATTGGACCAGGAGAGCATGAGACACATATGGCAGAGGTGGAGGTGGAGGCAGGCTGTGAAGGGTGTGACTGGGTTATGTTATTGGATCAGGAGACACTGAGAAACATGGGGCACAAAGGGAGGGGAAGACTGGCTTCGAGGGGGATTGGTTACATTATTGGACCAGTGAAACTGAGACACACACACACACACACACACAGAATGCACAGTTATGAGATACGTGTCCCTTGTAAAAACAATGATGTTGAATTGAGCTGCACTGTGCCACAAATGAATATGGAATTAAAATATCAAATTCAATTCAGTTTGCTCCAGAGCTTCACAATTTTGCATCTATATACCTCGTTAGAAGTAAATAGAGTGAGAGAGACTGAGAAAGGATGATAGAGAGAGACGGAGAGAATGAGTGACAGTGAGAGAGGGTGATACTGATTAACCGTATTTTGGAGCTGGAGCTGCTGGTGGATTCACTGTGGAGCATCCGCGATGCTGAGATTATCGTGGATAGCACGTTCAGTGAGGTGGTCACACCACAGGAAAAGATTATGCGGGAAGAAAATAAATGGGTGACTGCCAGGAAGAGCAGAAGGAATAGGTAGGTAGCGCAGGAGTCACCTTGGGCCGTCACCCTCTCAAACAGATATATCGCTTTGGATACTGTTGGGTGAGATTGCTTATAAGGGGAAAGCAGCAAGAGCCAAGTTCGTGGCAGCACGGGTGGCTCTGCTGCACAGGAGGGGCGGAATAAGAGTGGCAGGGCTATAATGATAGGGGATTCAATTGTAAGGGGAACAGATAGGCTTTTCTGCTGCCGCAAACGTGACTCCAGTATGGTATGTTGCCTCCCTGTTGCTAAGGTCAAGGATGTCACGGGGCAGCGGCAGGGCATTCTGGAGGGGGAGGGTGAACAGCCAGTACTCGTGGTCCATATCGGTACTAATGACATATGCAAAAAAAAAAAGATGAGGTCCTGCAAGGTAAATTTAAGGAGTTAGGAGATGAATTAAAAAGCAGGATCTCAAAGGTAGTGATCTCAGAACTACTACAAGTGCCACGTGCTAGTGAGTATAAGAACAGGAGAATAGACCAGATGAATGCGTGGCTGCAGTGATGGGGTGTAGGAAGGTGGGACTTAGATTCCTGGGACTTTGGGACCGGTTCTGGGGAAGGTGGGACCTGTCCAAGTGGGACGGGTTACACCCGAGCAGTACCGGGACCGATGTGCTCGCGGGGGTGTTTACTAATGTTGTTGGGGAAGGTTTAAACTAGAATGGCCGGGGGATGGGAACCTGAGCAGGGAGACAGAGGAGTGGGAAACAAGGATAGAAACAAAAGGCAGAAAGGGAAGAAGCAATAGTGGAAGGCAGAGAAAACAAGGGCGATAAACAAATGGGGCCATAGAGCAAAATAAAATTAAAATGACTAGTAATCATAAAAGGACAAGTCTAAAGGCATTGCGTCTTACTGCGCGGAGCATTCACAATAAAGTAGATGAATTAACAGCTCAGATAGATATTAACGGTTATGATATAGTTGTGATTACAGAGACATTGCTGCAGGGTGACCAAGGATGGGAACTGAACATCCAGGTGTATTCAATATTTAGGAAGGACAGTCAAAAAGGGAATTGAGGTGGGGTTGCGTTGTTAGTAAAGGAGGAAATCAATGCAATATTGAGGAAGGATATTGGCTCGGAAAATCACGATGTCGAATCTGTATGGATGGAGCGAAGAAACACCAGGGGGCAGAAAACGTTGGTGGGGGGTGTCTATCTGTCCCCAAACAGTAGTGGAGATGTAGAGGAGGACATTAAACAGGAAATTAGAGACATATGCAAGAAGGGTACAACTATAATCATGGGTGACATTAATCTAAATATAGATTGGTCAAACCAAATTAGCATTAATACTGTCGGGGAGGAATTCCTGGAGTGTGTACGTGATGGTTTTCCAGACCAATACGTTGAGGAACCAACTGGAGAACAGGTGATCCTAGACTGGGCAATGTGCAATGAGAAAGGATTAAATAACAATCATGTTGTGCGGGGTCCCTTAGGGAAGAGCGACCATAACATGATACAATTCCTCATTAAGATGGAGAGTGAAGTAGTTGAATCCGTAACTAGGATCCTGAATCTAAATAGAGGAAATTACGAAAGAATGAGGTGCGAGTTGGCTATGATAGATTGGGGAGCTTTACGAAAAGGGATGACAGTGGACAATATTTAAAGAACATGTGCAGGAATTACAACAATTATTCATCCATGTCTGGCGCAAAAATAAAACAAGAAAGGTGGCTCAACCGTGGCTTACAAAAAAAAATTAGATCCAAAGAGGAGACATAAAAATTTGATGAAAACCGGGTGTCTTTTCTACTCTAAGTACAGCCTGCCTTTCTCGTACTTTCTATTTATCAATTTTTAGCCCATCCAGTATCTCAACGACCTCCTCTTTTACTCTGACTTTTGTTGCATCTTCTTCCTTGTTACAGACAGATGCAAAGTACTCATTTCGTGTCTCAGCCTTGCACTCTGCCTCCATGCATAGATCTTCTTTTTGTCTTTAATCGGCCCCACCTCTCCTCTTCCTACCCGTTTACTATTTATCTGCCCATCGAAGACTTTTGGATTCCCTTTTACGTTGGCCACCAGTCTATTCTCATTCTCTCTCTTTACCACTTTTATTTCCTTTTTCACTTTCCCTCTCTACTTTCTCGATTCAGCCCAGTTCTCACTTGTGTCATCAACCAGACATCTGTCATACACCCCATTTTGCTGCTTCATCTTAATCTCTATCTCTTTCGTCATCCAGGGAGCTCTGGCTTTTGTTGCCCTACCTTTCCCCGCGTGAGAATGAACCTAGAAAATACCCGAACCATATCCTCCCTAAAGGCCCCCCATTGTTCGATTACAGTTTTGACTGCCAATCTTTGATTCCAATTTACCCGGGCCATATCCGTTCTCAACACACTGAATTTGGCCTACCTCCAATTTAGTATTTTTATTCTGGATTGCTCCTCGTCCTTTTCCGTAACTAATCTAAACCCTATGATATTATGATCACTATTCCCTAAATGTTCCCCGAATGATGCTTGATCCACTTGACCCAATATTCATCAATGTTTTGGGTAAAACGCATTAAATACCCTGTTCTTGCATCCGTTGGTGTTCCGGATAAGCAATTATCTCATCCGTTAATGGTGTAAATCAGTTTTAACTCTGCTGCTGAAATTTACAATTTTTTTCTCGCATCATCTTTTACAGAGCCACCTGTTGTGTTCTACCAGTTGATATCGTGTGTAAACATGGTACGCTTTTGGCCTTGTGCCAGCTGCATTATATCTGCAATAAACGATGTATCCAGCCCTGAGAATGTTACTGGCTAATTATCTGTACCAAATATATTGAAATCAGATAATTGGGCTAAGGCGTGGCATCATACCACGAAGAGCTGTTAACAGTTTCATGTTGTGGAACTAACCCGTCCTGGAATATATTTTCATGAATGTGTTTTCAGTGATTGATACCGAGACAGTTCACGGTCTCAGTTTTACAAGGAGTCAGTGCAGTGTCCTTTCTCCAAAATAACATGGTTCAGTTGAACTGGGATTTCAAAGTATTTATTGGTTATCACTGTTATGAAATATTATTTCATTGTGTGTGTTCCTGCCACAGCTTTAGATGTCTGGCCACTGAACTGAGATTCCTGCTGACTCTTTCACATAGTATCACAGTATCATAGGAGGTACAGCACAGGAGGAAGCTATTTGGCCGAACGTGCCTGTGCGGCTTTTTGAAAGAGCTATCAAATTAGTCCAATTCTCCTGCTCTTCCCCCATAGCCCTGTAATTTTTTGGCCTCAAGTATTTATCTAAGTCCCTTTAAAAAGTTAATATTGAATATGCACCTACCACATTTACAGAAAGTGCATTCCAGATCGTAACAACTCGCTGCATAAAAATTGTTTCCTCATGTCGACTCTGGCTCTTTTGCCGATCGCCTTAAATCATTATCCTCTGATGACCGACCCGTCGACCACTGGAAGGAGTTTCTCCTTATTTACTCAATCATAACCATGCATGATCTTGAACACTTCTAACAAATCTCCACTCGACCTTGTCAGTTCGAAGGAGAACAATCCCAGCTTCTCCAGTCTCTCCACATAACGGGACTCCCTCATTCCTGGTACAATTCCAGTAAACCTCTTCCGCAACCTCTCTAAGGCCTTGACATCCTTTCTGAGGTACCGTGCTCCGAATTGAACACAATATTCAAGCTGAGGCCTAACCAACGAGTTATAAAGGATTAGGATAACTTCTTTGCTTTTGTACTGTCTGCCTCCAGCTGTACTATCCTCTACCTAGCTGTACTTCCCCCAGATATACTATCCCGTACCGAGCTGTACTGCCCCAGCTGTACTATCCTGTACCTAGCTGTACTTCCCCCAGATGTACTGTTCTGTACCTAGCTGTACTGCCCCCAGCTGTACTATTCTGTACCGAGCTGTACTGCCCCCAGCTGTACTATTCTGTACCGAGCTGTACTGCCCCCAGCTGTACTATTCTGTACCGAGCTGTACTTCCCCCAGATGTACTGTTCTGTACCTAGCTGTACTGCCCCCAGCTGTACTATCCTGTATCTAGCTGTACTGCCCCCAGCTGTACTATTCTGTACCTAGCTGTACTTCCCCCAGCTGTACTATCCTGTATCTAGCTGTACTGCCGCAGCTGTACTATCCTGTATCTAGCTGTACTGCCTCCAGCTGTAATATCTTGCCTCCAGCCAAAGGAGGACCAGGTGTCACAGTGTGTCAGATACCCTCCCGCACCAGGGTTGAAATCGGTTGGAGGTCGGGAGCTATGTCAGTTACCTGTGTCGAGCTGGTATTCCGCAAAAACTGAGCTAAGTCCCCGTGAATGAATCTTTTTGTAAAAGTGTTTGTTCTTTATTTTTTTAAGTTCACTGCAAAATGCGACAAAGGGAATAATTCGAACCAGAGAACATCACAAGTTTTCTCTTTTTATATATTCATTATCAGGGTGTGGGCGTCGCTGACAAGGCCAGAATCTATTGCCCCTCCCAAGTTGCCCTTGGGAAAGTGGTGGTGAGCCTTCTTCTTGAACGGCTGAAGTCCGTGTATCCCACTAAGCTGTTAGGTAGGGAGTGCCGAAGTATTCATCTCGTAATATATTCTCTGCTGCACAACATCACCGCAGTCTTCAACTGGGTCAATTCAAAGGAGCTTACGTTGATGCAATCATTCCACAAACGTGTATGTGGTGGGAGAGCAACACTTCAGGAGGGGGAAAGTGTAGGTCTTGTGATGTGTTCTGCAGTGCTTGACTGAAGTTAGATACAGGGTGAAGCTGACTCTATAGAGGGTTCCTAACCCTAAACTCCAACCCTCCCTGACAACCTCTCGTCAGATTACAGTGGCATTAATAGGATTCGGGTTTTGGTTAGGGCTGGGACTAGTATAGGGTTAGGGTTTGGCTCGGGCTATAAAGTCAGGATTAGGGTTCGGGTGTCAGGTTTAGTGTTAGGGTTTAGGGTAAGAGTGTCAGGGTTAGGGTGTTAGAGTAAATGGAAATCCCAATTCCTCTATCTCTGCAACCTCCTTAAAAATCATTCAGTCCTCTGACTCTTGCCTGTTGTGCCCTTCTCCCCCTCGCTTCTTCCAATTATGAGACCTTCAACTGCCTCCACCCGATTCTATGGAATTTCCTCCTTAATAAGCGACAGGAACTTTTTTGATCACTTTGTACAGGTTGATTTCTATTTCTGGAACACTGTGAACAATTTCGGAGTTAAAATGCTGTGGAATGAGCTCCTCGTGAAAATTCATGGCTCCCATGACCTCACGCATCCTCGAGCAGATGTAAATGATAGTGTTTTGGTTGCTCAGATGTTGTAGGGTCTTGAGCAGTAAGTGGTATTCACGTTTCTTGTAGACGATATCGGATCCCAGGATGATGTCGTAGTCTGTTGGAAATTGATCATGGTTTACACCCCACGAGAGAGCAGAGACTTTTGACCGCTGGATAATTGAAGATGGGACATTGTTGGCCACGTTTAGTTCTATTTGATTCAGAACTTCTGGTTTGTCTGTCAAGGTCACATCTCCACCTGCCAGAAGAATGTAAAAGAGCAATGACGTATCTTCACTTATTGCTTCCCTATGACCCCAACATGTAAATGGTAAATTTGGGCAAAAGGGATTCGGGGCAAAGCAGATTAACACAGCAAAGGCTGTGAACCATAATGATGAACTTGTGCAGTGTCACAGCATTGCTCAGCGATTCCATTAGCACAGCGGTTATTTCACTGGTTTAGTATTCCAAAACTGCGGAATAAAAATCCAGTAACCTGAGTTCAAATCCAACCACGGCAGTTTGAGATTTTGATTTTCAATTCATAAATGTCAATATAAAAAGCTGGTATCAGCAAAAGGGGCGATATTGACTTTCTGCCATCGCGTAAAACCGGTGACAACGAGTTTGTCGCCCGTTGAACATTCCTCCCGATTTCTATTTTTAGCTATCACACGTTTTAAACTGCCGCTCGAAGTCAACATCCGCCCCAAAGTGACCATGAATCTATCCGATTGTCGCAAAAAAACAATAGGTTAACTAACGTCCTTTAGTGAAGGAAACCTGCCGTCCTTCACCAATCTGGTTTGTGTGTGACTCCAGTCCAACACCAATGTGGTTGATGCTTTACTGCCCTCTCGTGTGGCCGTGAGCCACGCCGCGGTATCAAAATAAGGATAAAGCTGCGACCCAGGCATCAAATTCGGACAGAAAAAGGCACACCAAGCCCAGCTGACCTTGCAAGTTCCTCCTCGCTATCAATTGGGGACTCTTGTCAAAGTCGGGAGAGCTGCCTCACAAACTAGTCAAGCAACGGTCTGACATATACAAAGAATCAGACCTGTCCTCACTCTGAGGAAACCCTCCATCGTGTCGTGTGGCACCTCCGCCCTGCTGAGTGGGATAGATTAATAACAAATCTCGCAGCTCAAAACCGGGCACTTATGAGGCACCATGGGCACTAAGCAGCAGCATAATGGAATGCCACAACAATCTTGTCATCGCAGGGCCCGAGATATCCCTCACTTCTCCATCACAATCAAGCTGGGTGACCAAATCTGTTTCAATGAGGAATGTAGAAGAGCATGCCTGGAGCGGCACCGAGCGTATTTGAAAATCAGCTGCCAACTTGGTGAAGCTGCAGCAAAGGATTACCATGCATTATAAACAGTTAGAGCACCATACATTATGAACAGTGAGAGCACCATGATTTCTATGCAGGGAGAGGAGCATGCATTATAAACAGCGAGAGCAGCATGCATTATAAACAGCGAGAGCACCATGCATTATAAACAGTGAGAGCACCATGCATTATAAAGAGTGAGAGCACCAGGCATTATTAAAAGTGGGAGCACCATGTATTATAAACAGTGAGAGCACCATGCATTATAAACAGTGAGAGCACCATGCATTATAAACAGAGGGAGCACCATGCATTATAAACAGAGGGAGCACCATGCATTATAAACAGAGGGAGCACCATGCTGTGCACAGAGTTCAGCAATCCCCAAACCAAACAACCAGGTTAAAGCTCCGAAATCCGGTCACATCAAGTCGCGAATGGTGGTCGCAAATTAAGCAACCAACAGGAGAAGGAGGCTCAGTGAACATTCTCATCCTCAACAAGAGCGCAGCCCAGCACATGGGAACATGAGAACATAAGAAATAGGAGCAGGAGTAGGCCATACGGCCCCTCGAGCCTGCTCCCTCATTCGATAAGATCACGGCTGCTCTTCGAACTCCACTCCACTTTCCCGCCCGATTCCAATATCTCTTGATTCCCTGAATGCAAAAAAAAGTTTGATGCGCTTGCAACAATCTGCAGCCAGAAGTGCCAAGTGGATTATCATTCTCAGCCTCTTCCTGAGGTCCCCATCCTCACAGATACCAGTCTTCAGCCAATTCCATTCACTCCACGTGATAACAATAAATGGCTGAGTTCATGGACATGGCAAAGGCTCACGGCTGCAGTGTTGAAGACCTGTGCTCCAGAATAAGCTGTGCCCCGACCTGAGCTGTACCAGTCGGAACTGTCATCTATCCGACTAAAAAATGGAAAATTGCCCAGGTATGAACTGTCGACAAAAAGCGGGACAAATCCAATCCGGCCAATTACCGCTCCATCAGCCTACTCTCAATCATCGCCAAAGTGATGGAAGATGTCGACAGTGCTATCAAGCGGCACTTACTAACCAATAACCTGCTCACCGATGCTCAGTTTGGGATCCGCCAGGACCACTCGGCTCCAGACCTCATGACAACCTTGGTCCATATATGGAAAAGAATCCTGAATTCCAGAGGTGAGATGAGACTGACTGCCCTTGACATCAAGGCAGCATTTGTCCGAGTGTGGCACGAAGGAGCCCTCGTAAAACTGCCGTCAATTGTAATCAGTGGGGAAACTCTCAAGTGGCTGGAGTCATACCTGGTGCAAAGGTACATGAGAGTGTTTGTTGGAGGCCAATCATCTCAGCCGCAGGACATCGCTGGGCAGTGATCAAGCCCCAACGATCTTCAGCTGCTACATGAATGAACTTCCCTCCATCACAAGGTCACAAGTGGGGCTGTTCGCTAATGATAATGATAGGGACACAATGTTCATTTCCTTCAGTAATTCCTCAGGCAATGCCGCAGAATACACGGCCTCTGACCTGCTCTTGCAGCCACACTATTTATGTGGCTGGTCCAGTTAAGTTTCTGGTCAATGGTAACCACCAGGATGATGATGGTGGGGGATTCGGCGATGGTAATGTCGTTTGATGTAAATGGGAATTGGTTAGATTCTGTCTTGTTGGAGATCGTTATTGCCTGGCTCTTGTCTGGCACGAATGTTACTGGCTACATAACAGCCAAGCCTGCATATTGTCCAGGTTGTGCTTTATGCGGGCACGGACTGCTTCATTATTTTATTCCAAAGCATGCTTAGTGTTTTTTGGAATATAATTTGGCCATCAGTTGGGTGCTGGGCACGTGACTGGAGCTCACAAGGACTCAAAAACATGATCAAAAGCTGCAGCTTCCCCGTTTAATATCTGATCAGAGTCGAGATGTTCAGGATGTTGTGCAAATATTACATTGAATATAACCAGGCCATTTCTGATCGGTATCTAGTTCTCAGCTCATCAGCTCAAGGAGAAATGTGATCAAATGTTTCACTTTGTCATTTTCTGGAATTTTACGCTTACTCGATTTTCACAGATCAACAGCAGTTCAATTGAGATCCCGCTCCCCGATGGGAGGAGGGACTTTCTCCATTATGGCAGGTGGAGCGGCTGAGTCTGGAAAGCTGCGAATTTTCTGAGGCATCATTCTTATTGCCTGAGGTGAGGGTCCTGTGCTTTGAAAGCATTCTCGATCAAACAGAACAAAACTGGAGGTGAAGAACTGTCAACCCTGGTTAGGCCGCACCTGGAGTTCTGTGAGCAGTTCTGGGCACCGCACCTTCGGAAGGACATATTGGCCTTGGTGGGAGTGCAGCGTAGGTTTACGAGAATGATACCCGGACTCCTTACGAGGAGAGATTACACAAATTGGGGTTGTATTCTCTCGAGTTTCGAAGGTTAAGGGGTAATCTGATCGAAGTTTATAAGATATTAAAGGGAACAGATAGGGTGGATAGAGAGAAACTATTTCCGCTGGTTGGGGATTTTAGGAGTCGGAGGCGCAGTTTAAAAATTAGAGCCAGACCTTTCAGGAGCGAGATTAGAAAACATTTCTACACACAAAGGGTTGTAGAAGTTTGGAACTCTCTTCCGCAAACGGCAATTGATACCAGCTCAATTGCTATATTTAAATCTGAGTTAGATAGCTTTTTGGCAACCAAAGGTATTAAGGGATATGGGCCAAAGGCAGGTATATGGAGTTAGATCACAGATCAGCCATGATCTTATCAAATGGCGGAGCAGGCACGAGGGGCTGCATGGCCGACTCCTGTTCCTATGTTCCTAACAGTAAAGACCTCAAAAGAAGAACAGACTGCAGCGTTCACAAAACGTGCATATTACTGGGGGTTTAATCACCCCAATGACCAGTCACTGTCATGGTCCTTCTCATTATATAGCCGTCCTATTCCATTACAGTTCATCGCTCAACCTCACACATGCAAAGTGCTATCGCTTGGAAAGTTTAACTCACCCAGCAGGATTGCAAGAATCCCCACGATCCCAGTGCCCGACCCCAATTCAATCATCTTCTTCCCAGAAAAACTGATTTTCTCTTTCTCAAAGAACCGGCAGAGAACGAGGCCCTGAAACAAAATATGGCATTAACGTTAGAATTCGTTCACCTGCAACTTTCTGAATCCAAGTTCACACTACAAGGGAGGTTGCAAGGGAGGTTGCAAGGGAGGGAGCATGTGTCGGAGCAAGGGAGAGTGCAAGGATAGGTGCAAGGGAAGGTGCAAGATAGTGAACAAGGGAAGGTGCAAGGGAGAGAGCAAGCGTGGATACAAGGGTGGGAGCATGGGAGGTTGCAGGGATCAGTGCAAGGGAAGGTGCAACGGAGGGAGCAAGGGTGGGTGCAAGGGAGGGTGCAAGGGAGAGAGCAAGCGTGGATGCAAGGGTGCGATCATGGGAGGGTGCAGGGATCAGTGCAAGGGAAGGTGCAAGGGAAGGTGCAAGGGTGCGAGCATGGGAGGGTGCAGGGATCAGTGCAAGGGAAGGTGCAAGGGAAGGTGCAAGGGAGGGAGCAAGGGAGGGAGCAAGGGAGGGTGCAAGCCAGTAAGTAATTCTTAGGAAGATATAAATCTAGTACTTAGTTCCAAGGAAGATATAAAAATCTGAACATCGTGTTGTGATGGGTATAAACTCAACATTTGATGTCAAGAATGGCGCATACCATGCACATGGTGTCAATGATGGTGTATACACCGGGAATGGTGTCAAAGATGGTGGATACACCGCGCATGGTGCTAAGGATTGTGTATACTCAAGGGCAATTGGGGATGGGCAATAAATACTGGCCTGCTCAGCGACGCCCACATCCCATGAAGAAATAAAAAAAATACCTCGTGCACGGTGCTAACAATCGTGTATATACCGCACAAGGTGCCAAGGATGGTGGATACACAGTGTAGGGTATCAAGGATGGTGGATACCCAGTGTCGGGTACCAAGGATGGTGGATACCCAGTGTAGGGTGTCAAGGATGGTGGATACCCAATGTAGGGTGTAAAGGATGGTGGATACCGAGTGTAGGGGATCAAGGATGATGGATACCCAGCGTAGGGGATCAGGGATGGTGGATACCCATTGTAGGGTGTCAAGGATGGTGGATACCCAATGCAGGGGATCAGGGATGGTGGATACCAAGTGCAGGGGATCAAGGATGGAGGATACCCAGTGTAGGGGATCAAGTATCGTGGATAACCAGTATAGGGTGTCAAGGATGGTGGATACCCAGTGTAGGGTGTCAAGGATGGTGGATACCCAGTGTAGGGTGTCAAGGATGGTGGATACCCAGTGTAGGGGATCAAGGATGATGGATACCCAGTGTAGGTGATCAAGGATGGTGGATACCCAGTGTAGGGGATCAGGGATGGTGGATACCCAATGTAGAGTGTCAAGGATGGTGGATTCCCAGTGCAGGGGATCAAGGAGGGTTTAAACATAATACATGGTGCTGGTGGAGTATTAACCCCATATCGATTGCATGGATGATACATCATTCAGTACTTTGTGCCAGATACGATATAAACCGAGTACATGACGATAACGACGGCATAAACCCAGGGTATGGTGAATTGGAACGTATAAACCCAAGACATGATACAAGAAGGTTATATACCCATTACATTGTGTGAGGGAGGAGGAAAACCCGGTAAATATGGCCTGGAGGGTAAAAACAATTTAATGGTGCCATGGATGCTATGAAGACAGAACATTGTGCCATGGATGGTATGAAGACAGAACATGGTGCCATGGATGGTATGAAGACAGAACATGGTGCCATGGATGTTATATATTAGGTGTAGAGTAGTTATGGAAAGAGACAGGGATCAATCAAAGGTGAAGATGCTGAGGGGTAATTCCAGTGAGTTGAAAAGGGATCCGGCCCATGTTGAATGCAAACAAAGACTGGCTGTAAAAACAGTAAATAAGCAATGCGAGGCCTTCAAGGAGAAGCTAGTTCGGGCGCAAACGAAACACATTCCTATGAGGGAGTTAGGAAGGGCATCCAGTGCTGGAGCTCACTGAATAATTGAAATATAGAGAGTAAAACGAAACAGAGAAAGGAGGCTTATGACCAATGTCAGGACCATAATACATTAGAAAATGAAGCAGAATACATAAAGTACAGAGGAGAACTGAAAAAGGAAATAATACGGGCGAAGAGAGTGTACGAGAAAATAGTGGCAGATAACATAAAAGGGAACAGTAAAGTCTTTTATAAACAGACAATTACCAAAAGGACATTCAAAGGAAGGGTGGGGCCAATTAGCGACAAAAGAACGAACTCATTGTGGAGTCGCGGCTTGGGTATGAAATGAAAACATTGCATCTACATTCACAAAAAAAGAGGATGCTGCCAATGTCCCAGCAAAGGAAGAGATAGTAGAGGATGCACTA
Source organism: Heptranchias perlo (assembly GCF_035084215.1). NCBI lineage: Eukaryota > Metazoa > Chordata > Chondrichthyes > Hexanchiformes > Hexanchidae > Heptranchias > Heptranchias perlo. The sequence goes on along the minus strand of NW_027139442.1, from coordinate 7,293,570 downwards.
AAAAGGTTGGCAGTACTCAAAGTAGAAAAGCCACGCGGTCCAGGTGGGATGCATCCTAGGTTGTTGTGGGTAGTAAGGGTGGAAATAGCAAAGATTATAGCCACAATCTTTCAATCCTCCTTGGATATGGGGATGGTGCCAGAGGACTGACTGGTTGCAAATGTTATTCTCCTGTTCAAAAAAGGGGAGAAGGATAAACTGGTAACTACAGGCCAGTCAGCCTAACGTCGGTGGTGGGGAAACTTTTGGAGACAATAATCTTGGACAAAATTAATTGTCACTTGGAAAAACATGTTTTAATAAATAACGGTCAGCACGGATTTCTTAAAGGCAAATCGTGTTTGATAAACTTGATTGAGTTATTTGATGAAGTAACTAATAGGGTTGATGGTTTTCGTGCAGTTGTGTTTGTTGACATGAATTTTCAAAGTACCACGTTGCAGATGAGTTAGCAACATTGATGCCCATGGGATTAACAGGACAGGGGCAGCGTGGATATGAAATTGGCAAAGAGACAGAAAGCAGAGTGTAGTTGTGAACGATTATTTCTCAGGCTGGATGTGTTCTCCAGGGGTCGGTATTTACACCATTGATCTTTTTGATATGCATTAATGAACTGGACTTGTGTATAGAGTGTATAATTTCAAAGTTTGCAGATGACACGAAACTCGGAAATGTAGTAAACAATGTGGAGGCTAAGAACAGACTTCAGGAGACCAGACACACAAGGGAAATGGGCAGACAAATGGAAGATGAAATTTAACGCAGAGAACTGACTGTGCAATGATACATTTTGATCGGAATAATAAGAAGAGACAATATAAACAAAATGTTACCATTTTGAAGGGGGTACAGGAACAGAAGGAACTCGGGTTGTACTAACACAAATATTTGAAGGTGGCAAGACAAGTTGGGAAGGCTGTTAAAAAAGCATACGGGACCCTTGATTTATAAAATAGGCACAGAATACAAAAGGAAGGAAGTGACGCTAAACCTTTATAAATCATTGGTGAGGCCGCAGCAGGAGTATTGTGTCTAATCCTGGGCACCACGTTAGGGAGATTGTCAAGGCTTTAGGGACAGTGCAGTGTAGATTTGGGAGAATGGTACCAGGGGTGCGGGACTTCAGTTAAGTGGGGAGACTGGAGAAGCTGGGGTTGTTCTATTAGACCAGAGAAGTTTAAGATGAGATTTAAAAGATGTGTTCAAATTCACGAACGGTTTTGATAGAGTAAAATAGTAAAAAGGGGTTCATGGGGTTGGGGGTTATATATTAGCATAGATAGAGGATTGGTTAACGGACAGAAAACAGAGAGTCGTGATAAACGGGTCATATTCAGGTTGGCAGGCTGTAACTAGTGCGGTGCCGCAAGGATCCCTGCTTGGGCCTCAGCTTTTTACACTCTATATTAATGAATTAGATGAGAGGACCGAGTGTAATGTATCCAAGTTTGCTGACGATACAAAGATACGTGGGAAAGTAAACTGTGACGAGGATCCAAAGAGTCTGCTCAGGGTTACAGACAGGTTAAGTGAGTGGGCAGGCAGATGATTAATTGGAGACATGACATGTGGTGAGTGGAGCAGGTTTGGGAGGAACAGGTGACTTTGGACCTATGGTTCCCAAAGCTCTCCACCACTGGAGGGTTTTCCTCGCCTCATGTCTGGGTCTGTTGGAGACTAATTCATTCGGTTTGATTGCTATTATTTGTCTACAACTCGGTTCTCACTGTGTCATGTGACTACCAGGAAAGGAGACGGCGAACAATAATCTTTCTTCTAGCAATTCCGATGTTCTTATGCATGTTCGTCTGCAAAACCAATTCATCAAGTCGGGCTTCCTCAACATGGCGGGGGTGGGGGTGTTGGCGGTTGCTGTCGTGGAAGGAAGAATCTCTGAGTTTGGTTTCTCTCTATCAGATCCAAGCATTTACTCCAAACATTGGACTTACAGCTTCCCAGATTATTGATGGTACCACTAATTTATTGCTGGAGACCCTAGTGATTCTCAAAGTGTGCCCGCAAAACTGATAGCGACTTTCGAGTTTGTTGCTGTCCTCCGTGGAGTCGGGGCTGCTGAAATGCTTCTTTTCCTGCTGTGTTTCCATTATCCTCTCTGAGCTCACTCTGTACTGCTTTGATCCTTGTTGAGCCACTGCAGTCTCCAGGTAGGTTTTGTCCAGGGGTCTGGATGTGAGCCTGTCTCGGTTTCAGCTTTCGGTGCGTGCAGTCCGCTTGTCCGACAGTGGATAAAACAATACAAACTCTGATCTGGAAACACAATAAACTTTAATTAATTAGCATCCCTTCTCTCACCTCTTCCCCAACAAATTTGATAATAACACATTAACACAATATTCAAAAGTTTCTGAAAGTTCCTCATTAAGAAAGTGAACAAATAAAGTCAGTATGCAGAGAGCCGAAACTGTGGGCCTTTATCTGAAGGCAGGGACGGTGTTTGCCTTACACTGCGACTGTTGTTTTAGTGAAGTTACTCCCTTTGATCCAGAGCTGCTCAGCTTACAAACCTGGCGGAAGAGCTTTTGTTGCGAGCCGTGGTATCATCGACCCAACCTCGGCCGGGTTGGTGAGCAGCCTTTCTCTGCCGCCCACTCTTGACCAGTTTCATGTTCTTCACCTGTCTCACCAGCTGCACCGTTCAGTAACTGCCTTTTCCCACTGTGGTGGTGACAGTCACTGCTCCATGCTGCTCACTGCCAGCGGGACTGTGTGATCGGCCGCTGACTCTCGGCGCTTTGTTGCGCAGTGTCTTTATTCATTTCTTATCTGACTCGAGTTACAACGAATCGATGGGGAACAGCCTAGATTCCAAACACTTTTGAATATTGTGTTAATGTGTTATTATCAAATTTGTTGGTGAAGAGGCGAGAGAAGGGAGACTAATTAATTAAAGTTTATTGTGTTTCCAGCTCAGGTACCGGCAAGCCCTCAGTGATCAGCTAATTAACGTAACTGGATCTGCTCAGGGCTCCGTGTAATTGCACGGCCCAAAAGCTGCACTGTTTTAAGGTCAGCAACATTTCAAATTATCATCAGCACAGAGCACCTAAAACTGATGCCTTTGACCCGGACGGTTGAATTGTTTTTTTATTTTAAAATGAACATGGAAATCAATTTATTTGCCAACAACTAACTGCAAATATTCAATTATCCGCCTTCGGGTTACTTTCTACCAACCGGAAAACTTTCCAAACTGTGCCCTGTCGGAGTGCTTGGAAATCCCTGGTTTAACAAAGCACCACCTGGAGGATGGGGCAATGATTCTTTGTGCTTCGGAAGCCTGTCGATCGTTACCCTCATTTCTGTAGTAAGAAGATCCCAAAATATCAGGTAATTCAGCAATTGAAAAAGATTCATTCTTGGATTGAGAATTGGCAATGCACAGACTGAAAGCACATTAGAGCAGGAGGAGGCCATTTAATCCCCTCGAGCCTGTTCTGCCATTCAATGAGATCATGGCTGGTCTGTAACCTAACTCCATATACCCGCCTTAGCCCCATATCCCTTAATACTCTTGGTTAACAAAAATCTATCAATCTTAGAAATAAAATTAACAATTGAGCTTTCATCTACTGCCTTTGTTGAAGAGAGTTCCAAACTTCCACCACCCTTTGCGTGCAGAAGTGTTTCCTAATCTCACTCCTGGAAGTTTTGGCTTTAATTTTAGGCGATGTCTAACCCTAACCCTAACCCAAACCCACCCAGCGGAAATCGTTTCTCTCTATCGACCCTATCAGTTCCCATTAATATCTTGAAAACTTCGATTAGGTCACCCCTTACACTTCTAAATTCCAGGGAATGCAACCCTAGTTTGTGTAATGTCTCCTCGTAATATAACACTTGGAGTCCAGATATCATTCCAGTAAATCAAAAGCAAAATACTTCGAAAGCTGGAAATCTGAAATAGAAACAAAAAGTGCTGGAGAAGCTCAGCAAGTCAGACCATAGCTGTGGAGAATGAAAAGTGTCAACGTTTCAGGTCGAAGACCTTTCGCCCGAACTCATTCTAGCAAATCTGCGCTGCACTCCCTCGAAGGCCAATATATACTTCCTGAGGTGTGGTGCCCAGAACTGAACACAGTACACCAGGTGAGGTCTAATCTGGGGTTTTTTTCTAGCTGTAGCATAATTCTACCCCCTTGTTTTCTATTGCTCTCGATATAAAGGCCAGCATTCCATTAGATTTTTGATTATTTTCTGTACCTCTCCATGACATTTTAATGATCTATGTGCATGGACCCCTAAGTTTCTTTGGACCTCCACTGTTTCGAGCTTTTCACCATTTAGAAAGTACACTGATGAACCCTGTTTTCGTCCAAAGTGGATGACCTCACACATGCCTACGATGAAATCCACTTGCCACAGTTTTGCCCATTCACTTAGTCTGTTACTATCTTTCTGGAATGTTATGTTCCCATCTACACTGCTTAAAATGCTGCCTATCTTTTTGTCATTGGCAAACATGGATATATGGATCTCTATCCCGTTATCAAAGTCATTAATAAATCCAGTGAATAGTTGAGGCCCAAAAACAGATCCCTATGTGACACCACTAGTCACATCCTGCCAATTTGAGCCATTATCCCTACTCTGTTTCGTCCCGCTCAGCCAATTTCCTAACCATGTCAATAATTTGCCTTCAATTCCATGAGCTTCAAGTTTAGTTAATAGTCTCTTATGAGCGACTTTATCTAATGCCTTCTGGAAGTCCATATAATCAATATCCATAGACATTCCGCTGTCCTCTACTTTAGTAACCTCTTCAAAAAATTCAATCAGGTTCGTCAGGCATGACCTACCCTTTACAAATCAACGCTGGCTCTCCCTGGTCAGCTGAAAATTTTCAAGGTGTTCAGTCACTCTATCCTTAATGTGGAGATGCCGGTGATGGACTGGGGTTGACAACTGTAAACAATTTTACAACCCCAAGTTATAGTCCAACAAATTGTTGGACTATAACTTGGTGTTGTAAAATTGTTTACAACTCTATCCTTAATTATAGACTCCAGAGGAGGAGAGAGGGGGAATTAGAGGGGGAATTGGTGGATTAAGAAGAGAAAGAGATTGAGAGAAGAGAACCGGGAGGATGAGAGAGAGAGAGAGAGTGAGAGAGGGGAACCAGCCATATAAAAGGGAGGTGGAGAATTGGAGAGGGGAGAGGGATGGATAAAGGGGAGAGAGGAAAGACGAGAGGGGAACTAGATGCATGAAGGGGAGAGGGAGAATCGGAGAGGAGCACAGGAGGATAATGGGGAGAGAGAGAATGATAGAGAGAATGAAAGAGGGGAACCCGGCATATAAATTGAGAGGGAGAATGGGAGCGGAGGCCCAGAAGAATAAAGATGAGAGAGAGAATAAGAGTAGAACCGAGGGATAAAGGAGAGAGAGAATGAAATGAAAACCGAGTGAGAAAGGGGAGTGAGAAAGAATGAAAGGAGAACCGATTGATAAAGGAGTCGGAGAGAGAATAGGAGACGGCCATGCAATCATAAAGAGGGAATGAACATGAGTGAAACTATAGTTTCCTGGGCGCTGCTCCCGCTCCACCACGGTAACTTCAGCGTAAGTGCGGCCAAAACTCCATTTACCTTTGTAAATATAAGTGCATTTTTGACAAAGTTACAGCGACGGAGCTAAAGCAGCTCTGAGGGTGTGTTTCAAACTCAGATTTGCCATTCGTAACAAGCAGCAGCCCAAATTCTGTAACTGCACAAGAAATTGATTTAAAATTAAACAGAACTTTGCCTTCAAATTCTGCATTATAATCCTTCATATTTCTAAAGAAAACTGCTTCATGACGAGCAGAAAATTTAACCTCGGGCTTTACAGAGCCAATGTAGCAGCTCTAAGGAGAAAGCAAAACAGTGAGCGGAAGCAGCAAAGGCTACTGCTACCGACAAATTTACAAATGGAGCTAGAAAACTTACTTCACAAATTCTCAGTGCTCCTCAGTGATGTTGAACCTTTTTCAGTAATTATTACCTGAGGCTGCCAATGATTTCTCGCCAGTAGCTCCCACTGAGCATTGCCTCCCGTTTTAACTGGTCACAGTCTCGTCAGATTGCCACACCCTGACATGTTCCCTCCTGCTGTGACATTGGGATGAGATGTATCAGCTGGTCGGCGGGTTAGGAGGATTCCTTGGGATGGTGACCTCCATTCACTTGGTGTCCTGCACTGGGACATCCAGTACTTCCTGTGCTATACTGGGTTGAGATGGCTCAGTGGCGGTGTTCCATTCCATCAATAGTCACTTCTTGTATTTCTGCTCATTGGGGGAAGTTGTTATCAGCTCTGACCTCCCCTTATTACATATAAAAAACTCCATCAGCGATCATCCCTGGCCATCCCATCTATAGGTGGTGCTTTGAGACCTCTCTGCAGCTCAGTAACATCCGTGTCTCCTTCATTACCTCATCAACTCACTCCATATTTACTCGGTTTTTTTTGAAGGAGATACTCGGGTAATTTGTGTGAGAGTCTGTTCCATACAGTCTTTACTTTTCAGTGACAATCAGTTCAGCTCCTGTGTTCCTGCTCATCATAACTTAGAGCCCTAAACCCTGGAATCATTCTTGGACTCCTCCTCAACCTTGTCCATTGCGTCATTGGAAATACCAATGGCGAGAACTGGAGACAATGTTCCAAATGCTTCGTCACGACAGATCTATCAAAGGTTCGAATGACGTGTTTCAATGCACGTCCTTGAGATACATCCCGCATTTGAGCAACATTGTCCCTGGTGTAGCATTGCTTCAGTCAGAGGTCAGAGAGTCCTGTGGATGTATCGGCTGCTGTACAATAGTAAATGAGCTTCACAGTCCCGTGTGCCAGAGGCAAATGCTGCTGGGAACAGAAGGCAAAATGAGATACTAAAGAGGAGGTCTTCAGCTCAGGCTACATACGAACTACACAGGAAGAGGGGCTGCACTGAAACTACATACGGTGAGGGGCTACAGTGGAACTACACATGAAGAGGGTGCATAGTGGTAAAACATGGAGAGGGTGTACAGTGGAACTACATTTGTAGAGGGGCTACAGTGGAATTACATAGAGAGGGCTTCCAGCGGAACTACATGAGGCGAAGGGCTACTGCGGCACTACATAGATATAGGAGTTACAGTTGAACTATATAGGGAGAAGGTGTACATCGTAACTACATAGGGTGAGGGGCTACAGGTGAAATACATATGGAGAGGGGCTACCGTGGAATTACATATGGAGAGGGGCTACAGTGGAGCTACATACAGAGAGAGGATACAGTGGAAATACGTAAGGGGAGGGGCTACAGTGGAAATCCATAGGAAGAGGGACTAAATTGGAATTAGAAAGGGAGAGGGACGACAGTGGAATTAGATAGGGAGAGGGGCTACAGTGGAATTAAATAGGGAGAGGAGCTACAGTGGAATTACATAGGGAGAGGAGCTACAGTGGAATTACGTAGGGAGAGGAGCGACAGTGGAATTACATAGGGAGAGGAGCGACAGTGGAATTACATAGGGAGAGGAGCGACAGTGGACCTACATAAGAGGAGTGGCTGCATAGGAATTACATTGGCAGAGGGACTACGTTTGAACTGCATAAGTGGGGTGAGGGGCGAAATTGGAGCGACATAGGGAGAATGCTAATAACGTAACTACATCGGGAAAGGGGCTATCAGCATCAGTTGTCGGGAATTTACTAGATTCTACAATTAAGAATAGAGTGTCTCAACACCGTGAACATTTCCAGCTGATCAGAGAGAGCCAGCGTGGATTACTAAAGGGTAAAGGATTTGCCTGATGAACCTGATCGAATTTTTTGAAGAGGTGACTAATGTAGTGGAGAAGGGAATTTCTACGGATTTTTTTTAATTCGTTCATGGGAGGTGGGTGTCGCTGGCGAGGCCAACATTTATTGCCCATCTCTAATTGCCCTGGAGAAGGTGGTGGTCAGCTGCATTCTTGAACCGCTGAAGTCCGTGTGGTGATGGTTGTCCCACAGTGCTGTTCGGGAGGGAGTTGCAGGAATTCGACTCAGCGACGATGCTGGAACGGCGATAAGTTCCCAGTCGGGATGGTGTGTGATTTGGAGGGGAACGTGCAGGTGGTGTTGTTCCCATGTGCCTGCTGCCCTTATCCTTCTAGATGGTACACACTGCAGCCACATTGCGCCGGTGGTGAAGGGAGTGAATGTTTCGGGGGGTGGATGGGGTGCCAATCAAGCGGGCTGCTTTATCCTGGATGGTGTCGAGCTTCTTGAGTGTTGTTGGAGCTGCACTCATCCAAACAAGTGGAGAGTATCACATCACACTCCTGACTTGTGCTTTGTAGATGGTGGAAAGTCTTTGGAGAGTCACGAGGTGAGTCACTCGCCTCTGAATGCTGAGACTCTGACCTGCTCTTGTAGCCACAGTATTTATGTGGCTGGTCCAGTTAAGTTTCTGGTCAATGATGACATCCAGGATGTTGATGGTGGGGGATTCGGCGATGGTAATGCCGTTGAATTTCATGGAGAGGTGGTTACACTCTCTCTTTTTGGTGATCGTCATTGCCTGGCACATTTCTGGCGCGAATATTGCTTGCCATTTATCAGCCCAAGTCTGGATGTTGTCCAGATCTTGCTGCATGCGGGCAAGGACTGCTTCATTATCTGAGTGGTGGGGAATGGAACAAAATCCAACAGCCTGCTGTGTCTGTTCAAGGTCTGATGTTTGGGAACTATTTTATGATTATTGATGATCACCAATGGTGGTATAGTGCCGATTGTAAACAATTTTACAACACCAAGTTATAGTCCAGCAATTTTATTTTAAATTCACAAGCTTTCGGAGACTTCCTCCTTCCTCAGGTAAATGTTTCAGGACCTCCTGAAATAGTGCCGCTTGGAATGCAGCTATGCTCGGCACTATACAGGACCTCCTGTATAGTGCCGAGCATAGCTGCATTCCAAGTGGTTGACCCTGGTTTGTTTCCAGGCTATCGCAATTCAGTATTCGCATTAATCCACTTCCTCTGAAACTCTAAGTTTGGAATCGATTTTGATGCAGTTAACTGGACATTGTTTCCAAAACATAAACGAGTATAATTATAGTAAAATGTTTTCAATGTTCATTTATTTTCCCTATGGAACGAATAGAGGAAAAACATACTCGAAATAGTGATTCACCAAGATTCCAATGAGAGTGAGGAATGCAAATGATATGTTAGCCTTTATCGCAAGTGTGTTGGAATATAAGAGTAAGGGGGTCTTTGTGCAATTGGACGATGAGGAGATATTGTGTAAGATTTGCCTATATTCTGTGGAATTTAGAAGAATGAGAGGTGATCGCATTGAAACGTATAAAATTCTTAGACGGCTTGACAGGCTGAGAGGCTGATTCCTCTTGTTGGAGAGTCAAGAACTAGAGGTCATAGTCTCAAGATAAGGGGTCGGACATTTAGGACCGATATGAGGAAAATTTTTTGAACTCAAACGGTTGAGAATCTTTCGAATTCTCTCCCCCAGAGGACAGTGGATGCTCAGTCGTTGAGTTGTATACAAAGCTGAGATCGATAGATTTTTGGACTCCAGGGGAATGAAGGGATATGGGGATGGGGCGGGAAAGTGGAGTTGAGGTCGAAGACCAGCCCTGATCGACTGAATGGCGGAGCAGGCTCGAGTGCTCGTATGGCCGACTCCTGCTCCTATTTCTTCTGTTCTTATGTGAAGAACCTTATATCCCAGTGTGCTGGCCACACTAGTTTAGGTGGCACAGTAAGCGTTATAGATGGGAGCAGAAAGTAGCAAAGGTACATTGATAGATTAAGTGAGTGGGCAAATCTGTGGCTGATGGAAGTCAAGGTGAGAAAGCGTGAGGTTATCCAATTTGGAACTTAAAAAGATAGATCTGAGTGTTTTCTACATGGCAAGAAGCTAGGAACTGTGGGGGAGGAAAGAAATTTAGGGGTCCAAGTACAGTGATTACTAAATCACTAAACAAAAGTTAAAATGGAGATGAAATTTTGATCTTCATCTCAAGGGAACTGGAATAAAAAGGAGTGGAAGTTATGTCACAGTGATACAGAGCTCTGGTTAGACCTCATTTAGAGCACGGTGTTCACTTCTGGGCACCGCACTCTCTATAATGGCTTGGAATGATGAAGGGTTTTTTCTCTTTGGGATTCTATGCAATGGGAGGGAATAGGATTTTGTCTTTAAGGATTTTTTCCAGTGCGAGTGAATGAGAAGGGATTTGTTCCATTGGGATTCCTTCTGAGTGCTCTTGCGTTTACTGGGGAGACCTGCATGTTGCCAAATTGCCTTGTGTTTCAATTTGTGCACCCTCGCTTGAACCCTAAAAAGAAAAGTATAAATGTAGTGGAACATGGAAAGGAAATTCGTCAGAAATCAGGTTACCAGCGACGCTTAACAGGGCAGGTAGCTGCTCGCCAGAGAATATGGAGCCCGATTGGCAATATCAGCTCAATGTCATTAAATGGGTACGGTCAAAGCACAAACCCAGGAAAATCAAATGAAGCATAACTGGACATCAAACAAGAAACGGGCAAACATTTATTTCATAAAGAGATGATATGTCACAGGGAGTTTTGTGTTCAGAACTTGTGATTGCGTGACATTGATCGGTTGAATGTTGGACTGAAGTTTAGATTCACGTTTTTCTTTGGTAATTTCCGTTGGGCAGATGACAGGCAGTCATTTCATTCTGTGGAGCGATGGTCTTGTTCCAGTGGAATAGTCTTCCTGTCATGTTTAGTTTTTCCGAGCATCAACCAGGACGTGCTCTTCCTCGCCGCCAAAGCCATGGTGAGTGGTGTTGGTCTGGTCCCAGTATCAGGAGGAAAGGAGTCAGGAGCGGCTTAACCTTCAAACTTTAGTCCCCAAAAATGGATCGTTTTGTAATAAGAGAAAGTTCGGAAACACAGTTATCAAACCCATCTACTTCCGACAAAGAAAAAAAAAACATGTGTCAGTACGTCATCTTCAACAGAAAGTTCGAGTAATGGCGGACAAACTTCTGCCATGTCGAGCTGGTCTGAACCACGGACTAAGAAGGAAACCAAATGGTGGGCGAGGCAGTATAGTGAGGCTTTTTAAAAATGTGTTTTGATCAATTGTGCAAACGCAAAGAAAGATCCAAAGCCCCAGTGTGTTCTTTGCAGCGAGGTGCTTGGAAACAAGTGTTTAAAACTCGTCAAAATTAAAAAGACATTTAGAAACAAAACATGGGGAACTCGTTGATCACCCGCTTGAATATTTTCAAAGGAAGCAACGGGAATTAAAGTTATCAGCACAAGTTCGTAGTCGGTCAACTGCTCTGAATGATAAGAAAAAACGGGCGTCATATTTGGTCGCATACCGCGTGGCAAAAGACAAAATGGCCCATAGAGTTTTCGAAAAACTTATTCTTTCACAATCTCAGGATATGCTGCCTACAATCTTCGACGAGAAGCCTGCTGAAAAATTGAGAAGCATTCCTCTCAGTGATAACACAATGTCTCGGCGAATATGTTCTATTGCTGACCATTTGGAAGCCAAGCTTTTTACTTGGTTCCAGTGAGCCGGGGATTTTGCTGTCCAACCTGACGAGGGTGCTGATATTTCAAATTGTGCAACACTGTTAGTTTCTGTGAGATATGTCGGGCAAGATGACTTTATGGAAGGTTTGCTGTGTTGTCTAACTTTACCAACAAATACAGGAGCACAGATATTCGAAGCACTGCATGCCTGTGTAGATGGAAAACACAAATTAGACTCGGAATTCCAAGTGATGGTGCAGCAAATATGACAGGTAGCAATAGCGGAGTTGTGAGAAGAATATCTGAGGCAGCTGGTAATGATGGTTAGAATCAATGTTTCATTCACCAGGAAGCTTTGGCGTCCAAGGGTAATCCCCCTGATCTTATGGCAGTCCTGAAGGAAGTAGTGAAAATTGTTAATTTCATTCAAGGAAGCTCAGTGAACTGCAGTCTTTTTGCTTAGAAATGGGAGCGATGCTCATTTACTCGTTTACTGCTTCACACTGTTACAACACATTGAGGAGAACAGCATCAATGAAGAAAAAGGGAATGAAATGAAATGTGTCGTACAGTTACATCTCGCTGCTATGTCTGACCATTTTTTTTATTCGTTCATGGGATGTGGGCGTCGCTGGCGAGGCCAGCATTTATTGCCCATCCCTAATTGCCCTAGAGAAGGTGGTGGTGAGCCGCCTTCTTGAACCGCTGCAGTCCGTGTGGTGACGGTTCTCCCACAGTGCTGTTAGGAAGGGAGTTCCAGGATTTTGACCCAGCGACATTGAAGCAACGGCGATATATTTCCAAGTCGGGATGGTGTGTGACTTGGAGGGGAACGTGCAGGTGGTGTTGTTCCCATGCGCCTGCTGCTCTTGTCCTTCTAGCTGGTAGAGGTCGCGGGTTTGGGAGGTGCTTTCGAAGAAGCCTTGGCGAGTTGCTGCAGTGCATCCTGTGGATGGTGCACACTGGAGCCACAGTGCTCCAGTGGTGAAGGGAGTGAATGTTTAGGGTGATGGATGGGGTGCCAATCAAGCGGGCTGCTTTATCTTGGATGGTGTCGAGCTTCTTGAGTGTTGATGGAGCTGCACTCATCCAGGCAAGTGGAGAGTATTCCATCACACTCCTGACTTGTGCGTTGTAGATGGTGGAAAGTCTTTGGGGAGTCAGGAGGTGAGTCACTCGCCGCAGAATACCCAGCCTCTGACCTGCTCTCGTAGCCACAGTATTTATATGGCTGGTCCATTCAGTTTCTAGTCAATAGTGACCCCCAGGATGTTGATGGTGGGGGATTCGGCGATGGTAATGCCGTTGAATGTCAAGGGGAGGTGGTTAGACTCTCTCTTGTTGGAGATGGTCATTGCCTGGCACTTATCTGGCGCGAATGTTACTTGCCACTTATGAGCCCAAGCCTGAATGTTGTCCAGGTCTTGCTGCATGCGGGCTCGGAATGCATGCAGCAAGACCTGCAGAGGGATTTGAAAATTTGAAGAAAAAGCGTTGGGTGAAAGATCCTTTTGCTTTCGAAAATCCTGAATCAATAATGAAGCTAAACTTGACGGCTGAGGAAGAAAACGAGCTGATGCGACTCACCTGTGAGCACACTGAAAACACGCCAGAAGTCATTCAGTTTGTCATCGTTTTTGGATCCGTGCTTTCAACGATTATCCACTGTTAAGTAAGATTAGTGTTCTGTTGTTGCTGCCGTTCACAACAGCCTACATGTGCGAACTGGGATTTTCAACTCTGAGAAGGTTAAAAACAAGAGAACGAAACCGACTCAACAGCGCACCTGACGTGCGTGGAGCGCTTTCATCTCGTGTTCCAGATTGGAACGAGATCATGAACAACAGTCACATTAAGTAAGTGAAACTCAACCTGTTCTTTTTTTAAATTGTATTTGCACTGTATTTAAAATGTTTTTCAACTAAAGTCGTTGTCTAATTTTAGTTATTACTTGAAGGGAAATGAAGAACTAGCATACATTGATCTTTATTTGGGATTTGATAAAAACTAAAGTCAGAAGATATTCTTGTTTTGGATCGCGAGGGGAAGTGTTTTTCTTCCACTGAGTCAAGAAAAAAAATGTTTGAGGAACACTGTTCTAAATTGTACGGTCAGTGTCTGTTCAGCAAACCGGATCTGAATTCCTCAGTCTGTATTTCTGGACACGGATCTGTGCCCGACGCGGGCAATAAAACACTGAACAACACCCGGCGACTAATGACGGCCGCAGGCCCCACAATCCCCAGCGCCCCAGAAACCCCTCTATCTCTCCAAGGCGAAGATGTACCGATCAGACTGCGCATTCTCACCAAGCCCGCCCTCCATTCTGGGAGCGCCTCTGTCGTGTCGTTTGTCGAGAGTAGGACTCCGTGGAAACGGGAGCAGAAACCGGAAAGTGGTGGGTAGGACGAGGGAGGAGCTGGATGAAGGGTTTAATGGAGCCCGGCCACCCTCCGGCCCGATCGAGCGCCGGACTCCCCGGCTCGGATTCGAGGCCTGAGCCGGTGTTGCTGAGACAAAGCTCCGCCCCGCTGTGTCCGGGACCCGCACCGCGCATGCTCCGACCATAATCGCTTCTCGCGCCTGCGCACTGCACCCCTTCTAAAGTAGATGGACCGTATTCTACCTCGCGGGCCATTCTGGTTAACGATATCCGCCATTTTGAAAGCCTCTCGTTGATATTTCTGCGACGCGGTTCAGAAGAGCGAGGTTTATCCAATCAAAAGCAAAATACTGGAGTTGATAAAACTCTGAATTAAAAACAGAAAATGATGGAAATGCTCAACAAGTCAGGCAGCATCCGTGGAGAAAGAAACAGAGTTAACTTTTCAGGTCAGAACTAGGGTTTCGTCAGATGTTGAAGATTCAAGTTTTTAAGCAAGGACTGAGCCAGACATAGTGTGTGTGGTGGGGGGAGGGGGAGGGAAAGAACAAATGGGACGGTCTTTGATAGGGTGGAGGGCCGGAGTGATAAAATGAGAAAAGAGGAGGAGAGAGATGGGAACCAGAGAGTGTCGAGCAGAATCCAGCCAGAGTCAGCACCTTGAAGGAAGAGAGAAAACTTAAATGGAAGGAAAAATTTTGGAGACGGTGCGATAGGCTTGGATTTCAGCAGAGGGAGGAGGGTCAGTGTGTGGGACGGGGATTTACACTCTGGAGGAATGAGCAAGAAGAATGTTCCATCGAAACAAGAATTCCGAACTCTGAATTTCTATCCTGTATTCACAGTGAGGACTTCTTTAAACTCCTTTTACAGGGTATGAGCAGGGGAGAATTTGCAGACGAGAAATTCAAACCAAACATCACGTCAAGATCTGACAGTTACCCGATTCACCAGCACCTGAAGATCATCGGCCTTTAAATATCGAAGGAGAAATGTTTGTCTGTTCTGTCTGTGGCAAAAGATTTCAAACATCAATGTAACTGGAAAAGCACCGAGACGCACACACCCGAGTGAGAGTGTTCCAGTGCACTGACTGTGGAAAGAGCTTTAACCAGTTACACTGCCTGAAAAAAACATCGCACCATTCACAGCGGGCAGAAACCGTACACGTGTTCTGTGTGTGAACGAGGCTTCAACTGATCGTCCAACCTGGAGAGACACAAGTACACCCGCACCATGGAGAAACCGTGGAAATGTGGGGACTGTGGGAAGGGATTCAGTTCCCCGTCCCGGCTGGAAACTCATCGACGCAGTCACACTGGGGAGAGGCCGTTCCCCTTCTCCGCGTGTGGGAAGGGAGTCACTCAATCATCTGGTCTATTGGAACACCAGCGTATTGAAACTGGGAAGAGACCTTTTCAATGTTCTAACTGTGAGAAGAGCTTTTAATATAAAAGGATCTACTAACACACCAACGCACTTACACTCGGGAGACGCCGTTCACCTGCTCCGTGTGTGGGAGGGGATTCACACAAATTTCCAGCCGACTGAAACACCAGCGTATGCAGACTGCTTTGAGGATGTTCACCTGCTCCGTGTGTGGGAAGGGATTCACACAAATTTCCAGCCTGCTGAAACACCTGCGTATGCAGACTGCTTTGAGGCTGTTCACCTGCTCCGTGTGTTGGAAGGGATTCACTCAGTCATCCCACTTGCTGAAACACCAGCGAGTTCACACCTGGGAGAGGCCGTTCACCTGCTCAGTGTGTGGGAAGGGATTAACTCAGTCATCCCACCTCATTGAACACCAACTTGGTCACACTGATAAGAGACCCTTTAGATGTTCTGACTGTGAGAAGAGCTTTAAAAGAACGGGGGATCTGCTGAGCCACGAACCTACTCACACTGGGGAGAGGCCGCTCACCTGCTCCGTGTGTGGGATGGCATTCACTCGGTCATTCCACCTGCTGAGGCACCAGTGAGTTCACATGTGACTGCAGGGGTTGGATTCTGCTGTTACTGCTTCTGTTAATCACGTCCAGGACTGAACCATGTTCATTCCGACAGTTGTGGTTTGTTTCTGATTTTAATTACCCCTTTAACTGGTCTGGAGTTTAGTATTCTGTACAAGTGTCAAATAAAACAGCTTTCTTTAAAACGCAGTGTTTCTGGTCCTTGATGTCTCGAAGATAAGACAAGCTGATTGAGGACACATGATGAAGTTAGTGGAATCCATTTTAGAACTGAGCTCCTCCACCTTTTTAAAAGATGGATCTACAAGATGTCCAAGGCTGACAGGACAGAGAATTCTATTATATCACAGGGTCCACTTCAATCAGCCGGAGCAGATTGTGTGAAAAAGAGTTTCCTGATTTCACTCCAAGACACCCAAGCTCTAAATTTAAGGTTATGTCCTCTTGTTCTGGATTCCCCCACAAGAGAAAATAGTTTCTATTTCTGCCCTATCAAATACCTTTATAATATTAAATATCTGGATCAGATGACTCCTCAACCTTCTAATCTCATGGGAATGCAAACCAAGTTCATGCAACCGGTCCTCATAATCAAACCCTTCTAGCTCCAGTTTCTTTCTGGTGAATCTGCACTGTTCCCCCTCCAAGGCCAATATATCCTTGGTGAGGATCAGTACTCCAGATGAGCTCTGACCAAGGATCTATAGAACTGAAGCATCACTTCCTCCCTTTGTATTCCAGCCCTCGAGATAAAGGCGAATATTCCATTAGTCTGTGATTACTTTTTGTATCTGTGCATTAGCTTTTAGTGATATGTGTACATTGACACCCAAACCCGTTGCTCCTCCACAGTTCCCAGTCTCTCACTTTAAGAAAATATTCCAATGTTTCCTTCTTGCATCCAAAGTGAATGAGCTCACACTTCCCCACGTTTGAACTCCATCTGCCACAGTTTGCCCATTCACTTAAACATTCTCTTTTATAACTTCCTGCTCCCATCTACACCACTTACTGTACCTCCTAACTTAGTGTCATCTGGAAACTTGGATCTACAACTCGCTATTCCTTCATCCAATTTATTGATAAATATGGTGAAAAGCTGAGGCACCAGTACAGATCCCTGGGGATACCACTTGTCACATCCCGCTAATCAATCAACGTTCCCTTAATCCCGACTCTCTTCTCCAATCTCCCAACCAATTCCAACCCAAGTCACAAGGTCACTTTCAATTTTGTGCATTTTATGTATTCGATTAATCTCTTGTGCTGACCCTTATCAAATGCCTTCTGGAAGTTCACATAAACAACATCCATAGACGCTTCCCTGTCCAACTTGTTAGTTATATCAAAAAATACAAATAGATTAGTCAGACATGACCGGCCCTTCAAAAAGCCATTTTGACACTCTTTTATCAGCACAGACTTGTTCAAGTGCTCAATAATTTTGCATCTGTAATTACCCCACCTGTTTCCTTTAATACTCTTGGATAGAAACCATCAGGCCTGGAGATTTTATTCTTTGTTTACAGTTATTTATTTATCTGACTGTGTGTAACAGGACTGAGTGTCCCAGCACTGACTGTGTGTATAACAGGACTGAGTGTCCCTGCATTGACAGTGTGTATAACAGGACTGAGTGTCCCTGCATTGAAAGCATGTGTAAAAGGACTGAGTCTCCCAGCACTGACTGTGTGTATATCAGGAATGAGTGTCCCTGCATTGACTGTGTGTACAACAGGACTGAGTGTCCCAGCACTTACTGTGTGTATAACAGGACTGAGAGTCCCAGCACTGACTGTGTATAACAGGACTGAGTGTCCCTGCATTGACAGTGTGTATAACAGGACTGAGTGTCCCTGCATTGACAGTGTGTATAACAGGACTGAGTGTCCCTGCATTGAAGGCATGTGTAAAAGGACTGAGTCTCCCAGCACTGACTGTGTATATCAGGAATGAGTGTCCCTGCATTGACTGTGTGTATAACAGGACTGAGTGTCCCAGCATCGACTGTGTGTATAACAGGAGTGACTCTCCCAGCACTGACTGAGCGTAAAGTATACATGCGCTGCAGGAGGATATAAATGGGTGGGGTAGAATCCACGTTTTTTTTTTATTCGTTCATGGGATGTGGGCGTCGCTGGCGAGGCCGGCATTTATTGCCCATCCCTAATTGCCCTTGAGAAGCTGGTGGTGAGCCAGGGGAGAGTGCATGGGATGGAGAGACATACAGTTGTCAGGGGAGAATAAATCGTTTGGAAGAGGTTACAGAGATAGGAATGGGGGCGAAATTGTGGTGCGATTTGAACACGTGGATGAGGATTTTAAAATCGAGGCGGTGCCCGACCGGGAGCCAATGTAGTAACACACAAACAGAAACTTACGGATCACTGCCCGGCAGACAGGTGGAGAAGACATTGATGTCCGCGGAGTAACAGTCAGGGTCACAGCAGCAGTCGAGTTCACAGAATCCACCAGTCAGGCCACAGGTACAAATGGGAACGGCTGCAACAAGACAAACACACAGAGATCTTACAACAGAGCACGGACGGTCTCAAAGACCACCTCCCTCCCTTGTCTGAATCCATGATCGCCGTCTTCTCCATCTCCCAAAATCAATCTGCAGACTTATCCTCCCACTGCTTTCTACTCACCGAATTACAGCTTCCAGATACCCAGCACAACCCACTTAATAAAAAAATAATAATTATGTGGAGAGAATAGAGAAGCTGGGATTACTGTCTTTGGAGCAGAGAAGGTTCAGTAGGAGATTTACCAGATTGGTACGGGGGATGAGGGAATTCAGTTACGGAGAGAGGCTGGAGAAGCTGGGATTGTTCTCCTCAGCGCAGAGATGGTTAAGGGGAGATTTAATAGAGGGGTTGAAAATGAGGAGGGGTTTTGATGGAGTCGATGGGGAGAAACTGTTACCACTGGCGGGAGGTTCGATAACCAGAGGACACAGATTGAAGGGAATTGGGAAAAGAGCCAGAGGGAGATGAGGAGAATGTTTTCAGGCAGCGAGTTGTCCTGATCTGGAATTCACTGCCTGAAAGGGCGGTGGGAGCAGATTAAATAATAACTTTCAAAAGGGAATCGGGTCAATCCTTGAAGGGGGGAAATTTGCGGGACTGTGGGTAAAGAGCAGGGGGAGTGCGACTAATTGGATCGGTTTTTCCCAGGGCCGGCACAGGCGCCATGGGCCGAGCGGCCTCTTTCACAGAGCCGGCACAGGCGCGATGGACATGGCGGCCTCGCTCTGTGCTGTTTGATTCTCGCTCACTTTTCGGCTCCGACCCACGGCCCGTTTGACTGGGAGGCGGCAGAGTGACTCCCCCGCCCACCCCCACCGCCCGAACCTAGCTCGACACCGGGCTCTGCCAGAGTGGAGATTCACGGGGCACGGAGGAGTATCTCCGCCCGTCTCTCCTCTCAGGTCACTCCAGGGTGCGGACCCTCCCTCTGTTGGCCTCGCCCCCCGCCCACAGCATAGCCCTCCCGCCGGCCCGAGGCCGCCACCATCATCCTCCCGGCTTCGGCCTGTTGCGAAGCGAACGCGGCACAGCGACCGCGGGGCTCATGCGTGGCGTCCCTCGGGCCGGAGCGGCACGTACGCGTCGTGACGTCAGCGGGCTAAGGTGAGTGACGCTGCCGCGTGTCAAGTGATGGGAGGTGTCAGCCCAGGAGGCGAGCGTGGCTGGGGAGGTGAGAGCTGTCAATCAAAGGGCCCAGAGTCAACACTCACCGCGCACAGGGTTTGGAGAATTTGTTTAAAAATGCAAAATCTGCAAGAATGAAATCAAAATAGCAATGTAGAAAAAAAGGGAAAAATTACAAATGAAAAATACGGAATAAAAAGCAGAAATGTGCAAACTCACATAAGGCTGATGGTCAGGGTCCTCCTGCCACTATTCGTCTTCTCTACCAGGGGCATAGGATAAGCAGAATGATTGAATTAACCTCTTTAATGCAGGGGGTGCTGAATGTATGGAATGGACCAGCAAGGGAGGCATTGGGGCCTGATTACAGCAGCGAATTCCTGAGAGTTGGCGAAGTACCTGATAGTGGTACCTTCGGACATGACAGCCTAGAAATTGGGATCTTCAAAATTATTTTTGTACATATGCACGAGTTTTTAGTGATTGGTGTCCCTGGACACCCAAACCGCTTTGCTCCTCGACAGTTTATTGTTTCCCACTTTGAAGAAAATACTCTTATTTCTCACCTGGTGCCTTCAATAGATGTTCTTTGTATATCTCGCCACATCTTTACTGTCCGGCTATATTTCCAATCCTCACTGACCAATAATAACAGACACGGTGAGACCGGAACATTTTTTTAATATTTCAAAATATAGTTTATTTCATAAAATTTATGGATACACACAGTTCAATGTAAATATCAGAGTTACAATTCAAAACAATACAATACAGATCGTACACACTGTGATTCCGTTATTACAATTCAAAACACTGTGCATATCTTCAAATACATGCTGTACAATACAAGGTGAAATGGCCTTACACGGTGGCCTTTCCCCATATAGCCTTTGCATAGGCCACACCTCGCTTCAATGTGTCCCACAGCACTTAATCCTGGACCTTGGAATGTGCCAGTCGGCAACACTCGGTCGTGGACAGCTCCTTCAGCTGGAAGACCAGCTGGTTTCTGGCGGACCAAAGGGCCTCCTTCAACGAGTTGATGAGCTACCAGCAGCAGTTGATATCTGTCTCAGTTTGGTTACCGGAAACCAGCCCGTAGAGCACAGCGTCCTGGGTCACCGAGCTGTTGGGGATTAACCGGGACAGACACCAACGCATCTGTCTCCACACATTCTGCAGGGAGGGGCAGCCCTCCACGAAATAGAGGATGGTTTCGCCCCGCTGCAGCCTTGAGGGCAGCTCACGTTGGTGCTGAGATGCTGTGTGCAGTTAAGACCGCATTGGGAGGGCCCTTCTCATCACCATCCAGGGTACATCTTGGCGCCTGTTGGTCAGTTCCGGCGATACGACGTTCCAGTAAATGGTGTCGACCGTCTGGTCGGGGAACTGGCCGACCGGATCTACACACCCCTTTCCCTGCAGGACACTTTAAACGATCCGTGCCGTCCACTGTTTGATGGCCTTGTGGTCAACACGGTTCACTTCAGGACAGGTGGTGGGGTACGGTCCAGCTGCACGAGACTTCTTGCATCTGCTCAGCCAGCGTGACCAGACCCATCCTTCTCAGTGTGGGGACTGTCACTACCATTGGTATCAAACCCCAAACTTGCTCCATTTGATTACACGGCTTGTGGGTGTAACAGGCAGAGCTGCAGCTTTTCAAATTACACTCATCTGAAGTTCCCTTGAACCACCCCATTTTCGAACTATCTTGACTCAAATTTGGAATCTGACTATTTTTTATGAGATTTAAAACTTTTCGGATCCGGGTCAGTAAAAATTCTCCGAACATCGTCTGCTGTTGGGACCTCGAGGGTCTCGGTGAACAAGGAGGCCAATCAGCGATTCGGGCAAGAGACACATTTCCCTCTTTAATTCGGCCTTTTGTTAGGAAGAGCCCTCGATTGTGATGTAAACCTTAACCTTGTGACCTCCAATGATATGGAGGAACTTAGAGAGAGCTCAATACAATGGAAGTACCTGCCTCTCTCATTCTGTGTAGTTTAGCTCAGCTCCTTGGAGAGGAGTCGATGAAAAATTAATGCGATTGGTCTTAACATTATGGAAACGCCCAAGCATGGCGACGGAACTCTGTGATCAGGAAAGAGGGTAAAGGGCACAGGGCTTTGTATAATGGGGGCGGCAAGCATCGGACCAGTAACAAGTCTAGTCTTAAGGGTCGTGATGATGTTGGTGTGCCTCTCTGTCCACTGCCGTTCAACACCCCCCCAGAGTTGGCCAGACAGGGGAGCAGCAATTTCTGTATAGTCAGAGATAAAATCCCCACACAATTCTGTCCCAGAAACAAGTGCAGGGAGGTCTCATCGGTGGCCCGTGGTAAGGAGGTGATAACCTTGACTTTATCCTGGTCCACAGAGCGGGACCCGGCCTCGAAGATGACACCAATGAACTTGACCTGAGGTTTTATCAACAGCGGCTCAGTAACATTAACTTAAATCCAGAAGACTGTAGTCGATGGAAAACCTCACTCACCATTCGCAGGTGCTCTTCCTGTGTCTCGGTCTGTATTAGGATTTCATCCACATATTGGATGACAGCTTGTGGATTCACGGCCCTGTCAAAGCTCCTTTCATATGAGCAGGGATTGTGGTGGGAACCTTGAGGGAGGATGGTCCAAGCGTACTGCTGTCATTCGAAAGAAAAGGTGAATTTATACTGTGAACCGGGGTGGAGCAGGGGATTCCAGAACCTGTTGGAGATTTCTCTCACCGAATACGAGTGAGACCGATGGACCGTTCGGGATATCTCTCACTGAATACCACTGGGACCGATGGAACATTCGAGATATCTCTCACCGAATACCAGTGGGACCGATGGAACATTCGAGATATCTCGCAACGAATACCAGTGAGACGGATGGACCATTCCAGATGTCTCTCACCGAATACCAATGAGACCGATGGGCCGTTCGAGATATCAGAGCGATCAATGGCTAACTTCTCTGGATACGAGGCCATAATATGACTCATTGTTGGGGATTATTTGTTTAATTGCCTAGAATTGCCTTTAATTAACTGTTGGTCACCAAGAACCATTAGATTTCTACATGAGCTGCAGAGCAGATTTTCCCTGTGACAGACCACAAATTTCCAGAACAACCCTGGTGCTCTCAACTTGTTATCACTCACAAGCTCTCCACTGCCTCTCTCAGATAGGAGTCCTGTCTCTGTGGAGGTGTTTATCGCCTTTTACCTGAATACACGGATGCATTGGCCCTCATTTATGTTAGTGTTTGGCAAAAACTGTCTGTTGTCTTTCACGCTCGGAGTAAGGGATCAGAGGTGTCGGGGGTAATATTACCTTCACTGCTTGGACGGTAAACTGACTGAGCAGAAATTAAAATCGGGCCCGTTTTATAATGGGCGTGTGATCCGCTCTACCAGCACAGCCCCCAGCGCTGGTGAAAATGTCCCTCCACGTGTTCTGAACCGGTGCAGTTTGAGACAATGAACCAGCTTGTGGGCTTCGAAGATTGATTCTATGTCGTAGGTCAGGAAAGGTGTGGCCGATTTTAAGTATCCTCGCCTGGCGGAAATGGGGTGGAAGAGGCTAGTAAATGGTGCCAGGTCATTAACCGCTCCTTTAACGGTGGCGTTCCTGCCTCCGCCATCGTGCGTAGGGTCCTGAGGAGAGCGGCCGGAGCAACACCCACCTGTTTCCGGTCAGGCCACGTGTAATATGTAAATCAGAGTATTATGAAGTACACGGGACACCATTTAATGTTGGTTACAAATGGGTGGAGAAGCCGCCCTTTCGATGGGCATTGAGTGGTCCACAACACTGAGAAGTTTATTTTTAACTGATATTTTGTGGGGCAAGGAGGAATAGGAGAGATTTCCCTTGGCCTGCTGCGGCCGTGAGAAATCTCCAGGCCCCCGATCGTCTCAGAAATGTATCAGGAGGTTTCCTCATAGATCTGTGTAACCAGGTCCAGCCTCATGTCCCATTAAACTCCCTGCAGTGAGTAAACATTGCTGCACAGCAGCTCAGAGAGGAAACGATCTCCGGAACTCCCCACTGGAGTTTGAAATTACATTAATATTTTGCCAGTTAGTAAGCGACCTGGTGTTGGTCCATTATTATTCTGTTCTGGTCAAAACACATGTCCCAATGAACAGGACGCTGTCTGACCCTGACAGCTCACCCTCAGTCCATCCCACCGGGCAGTGTGTGTGATGGGAAATAATCTTCAACTGAAAAGGAGGATTTGATTTTATTCATTTCAGGATTAAACATTTAACATTGAAACCATTTTATTTTCAGACTAATAACAGCAAAAAATTTAAAGTATTGATTTGATATCAGTTACTTTAGTGAACTCATTGTTGGTAATGGATAGTAAAATCAGGCGTGGTGAATAACGGGCGCACGATCCGATACCGCCCGCCTTACACCACCCCCAAACGTGAAAATGAACTGTAATTGAAACTTTATTTAATTTCGGATGAAAAGTCTTGAGACGTATCCATGATTTAAATAATGTAAAATTATATTAATTGGGTATTTCAACCCGTTCTTCAGCTCCTCTCTGAATTTAGTCTGGGTCACAGCATAAATACACGTGTTGGTGCAGGAACTGAGAAGTTGAAGCATGAATCCGGCTGACTCAATGTCACTGGCTGGATAGGACTGGGCGTTTGTTATACGCAGAGATATAAAATAAATAACAAATGTGCTCCATAACAATATAAAACTGCCTGATAAACTGAAGAGTAAAATGATGGATTTCCTTCGGTTCTCCATCTCTGGATCCTTGTGAGTCTCTCCATTGCTTTTGCTCCGTAGTCCCCTGCGGACTCTACTGGCAACTAAAATGTGCCTGGCGGTGAGAACATTGAACAGCAAAATCAGAATGAATGGGAGACAAGGCATTAACACAAGATTTAAAAAGTCAAACGCTGCCCATGCGGGCGAAGTGAAAAAGCTCGGTTTCCAGACACAACCCCGGTGTACATTGTCCATTATATATTCCGGGCCAATTACAAAGTACCAGGGAATGTTTAGTAAACAGCTCAGGGCACTCACCACCCCGGTAACAGCAGCCGCCGTTTTCTCGGTGCAATATTTTGTTTTCAGCTTTTCACAACTAATGGCCACAAATCGATCAAAGGTGAAAACCACTGTGAACCAGATAGAGGCCGCTGTGGTTGCAAAAGTCAGGATGACAATGAGACGGCACACGGGGGTAATGGTCAAGAATGAAACTGGGAAATAAATCTCAACGATGCGCCACATTATGACAGCACTGATAACGACCAGGAGATCGGCCGCTGCCATTCCCACCAGGTAGCGAGTGATACATTTGGAGAGTCCGCATTTTCCTCGGGACAGGATCACAATCGCCACCAGGTTAACTGTAAGAGAGAGAAAAGGAAGCAGAGAAATTACTGATCAGACCTGGAGTCAAAGCAACAGTTTGACAGGATCTGTGGTGAAATTTCCAGCTTTGTTGGTGCATCAAACGGTGTGAACTGGTTGACTGACCTGGACAGTGCTTTCCGACAGAGGAATGTTTTAAAACACAATGACCAATAATGAATTCGGAAATTGACAGAGAAAGTGAATAAAGTGATGAGCGGATCGACTGGAAGGGCCGAGTGAGGGCGCAGTGCCGGTGGGGAAGAGAAAAGTTGTTTTGCACACCGGGAATCCAGCGGATAAAATCCGGATTTGGGCTCCCGATGAACGGGGAAATGAGCGAGGGCCGGGAAGATGAGGGAACTGCTGGCTTGTTGTTCTCGGTGAAGAGGGCTGGAATAAGGCGTTTAAGACCGAGATCCGCGGCGTTGTGTTTGAGGCTTCGGATCGGATTCGAAGATGCAGTTGGAGGCCGCACCAGTGAGTGAGATTGGGAGGGAGCCAAGGAAAAGGACATTTGGAGCTGGAGGGGAGGCAGAACAGATTATTTGGGAATGCGGATAAACTGAAGCAACGGATGAAGAGACAAAGGATTCAATACAGTGGGAGGAGAGTCTGGGATTCACAGGAAGAGACTGCAGTAAAGTGTTCGAGGAAATCTAATCTCTTGGTCCCAGTTACACAACGCAAATTAATGAATTCAACTTTTATTTTTTGTGATTATTCATTACATAATGTGCTCAATGAATTTACTTTGCATATTCAATTAAAATGAAATTAAAATGCATTCATTGAATTCGCCTAATTCTTTATTGAATTAAGCTGACACATAGCTTCCAGAATGCATTATCCTAATAATTCAATGCGATCAATAAATCACTGATATTATTCTTTAAATACATTTCAATTATGTTTATTTATTCTGTATGTAAACAGGTAAAAGGAAAATTCACATAAACAGACTGAGGAGCTGAGAGCGATAAACACACCTGGCTCGAGTAGAATGAAACTCTCACAATCTGACAACATCCTAATAACACCTTCAAGTCACATTTCCTCTTCATAATTGTACTGGAAGTTTCAGCAGTTCATTCCAATGAATTATTCACACTGCTGCCGCTCTCTCTCGAACCACTCTCGTTCTGAGTGTGTGTCTCTCTCTGTCACTCTCTCTGTCTCACTCTTTCTCTCGTTCTTTCTCCATCTCCCTCTCGTTTTCCTTGTCGTTATCGTTCTCTATCGCTTCTCTCTGTCTCTCTGCACTCTCTCTACTCTGTTTCACAATGCCCCTTTTCACACTCGAGTAAATCCTAGCAACCTGCGCCTGCTCTCTCTTCACCAGCCCCGTGTTCCAACAATCTTATTCTTAGTGTCAGTTTGTTAAGTGGTGAAGTCTCTGTGAATAGTTTAATGTTTCTACAGATCATCCAAGTCTCCAACTGTTCACCTATACTGTTCACTTAATCTACAATGCAAGGAATAAACAGAATCGAATGCCTCTTCCAGACACACCTCACAACGATTGAAATTCCTTCTCCTTTAATTATAAATAAAGCGTTAGATGGCGGCATTGTTCAATTAACAAAACGCCAACGTCACCGCTGCTGTTTATAATCTACAGATAAATGGAAGGGCTCATGATTCCAACAGATAAAGTGCAAACTGATACAACATAACCTCAAAACATTGCATTTTACAGTGAATTCATCCACAGTGAAGCAGAGAATGAGATGCGAAAGAATCAGCAACAAACTCAATTCAGTATCCAGAACTCTGGAGCCGAGTCAGATAAACACATAATGGAATAACATTTCGTAACATTGATAACTAACAAATACTTTGAAATCCCAGTTACATTGAACCATATTATTGGGGAGGGAGGACATTGCGCTGCCTCCTTGTAACACTGAGACCGTGAGCTGTCTCTATCAATCACTGAAAACCCATTTGTGTAAATATTTCCAGGTCAGGTTAGGTCCACAACATGAGAATTTTATCAGCTTCTGATGGTTTGATACCAGCTCTTAGCCCTGACACCTGATTCCAATACATTCAATGCAGAGAATAATCCAGTTACAATGCCAGGGTTGGATAAAAATAATTGCGACAGATATAATGCAGTTGCCAAACGACCGAACGTTTACAAGTTAAGGTCATAACATTATTGAGCAAATACATTCAGTGCAGCGAATAATCTAATAACAATGACACACTTGGTTATGCAAAGATCATAACAGATATTCTGCGGCTGCTACAAGACCGAACGTTCAGAAGTTAGATATATCATTACTCAACAGTGCTTTCAGAGAATTATCCAGTAACAACGCCAGGGTTGGATATACAAAGTTCATTCTCGATATAATGCAAAACAAAAAGAGCAGAGACTTTTAATATTCCAGCATCCAACTGATACAACAGAACAGGTGGCTGCATGAAACATGGTGGGAGAAAAATAATTTTCCAGGAACAGCAGCACAGTTAACACCGATTGACAATATTCACAGATAAGATAACGGATCACCAGGAATTCCAATGGCTGCAAGAACAGGATAGTAAATTCGTTCTATCTGAGACAGTACTGGATATCCCATTTCGGTGAGCAGCAATTACTTCTCTTGATCTGTAAACCGCAGCTCCGGCAGGCGCTCTGAGCTGATACATTGTAACGAGCCTGATTTATACAGGGGATAAATCTCCACTGACACGGATATAGCCCTGATCATTGCTATTAGTTGCAGTCACCTGAACAAACACATTACATCAGCAGCGTTGTCTCCAGTGTAAGTAATGTCGTGGATATAACACAAACATCTCAAAGTCAAGGACATTATCTTCATGAAACCTCTCTCAGGAATAAAGTTAAAAGCTGTGCTCAGAAAGGACTGGTCCAACAACAATGAGCGGCTTCATTTACAGTTTTCATATAATTGTATTGAGCATGTTCACTCCTGCCGATTCATTTATAAATTTTAACGATTTCTCCGCGTGTACTCCGAATCCAGGGGCAGAAGCAAACCCGTTTCACTCTCTTCCTGTTGTTTCCCAATTGAAATTTGAATATTGAGTCTCTGACACGGGGACAGTTAAAGGGCACGTTGAGGATTGCAGTCGAGAAATGACTGTGCGTGATATTAGGGGTCGGACACTGAACGAGCTTCATTGTCATTCCTCTCTCCGTTATTTTACTGCAGATGTTTACCCTTTTATTTTAGATTTGTTGACGGCTCCAGTAAAATTGGCCCCATGTAAACCCTGCTTCCTTCACTCGCCTCCATTCTTTCCTCAGCCCATTGCCATTGAAACCCTCATTAATGCCTCTTTACCCTCCAGGCTCCGTTCCTCTAATGCATTCCTCGCTGGTCACCCAACCTCCACCTTCCAACCAGCGTCAGGTCCTGCTCGGCCTCACTGACCCTCACTGACTCGCAAGTCCCGATCACCAAACATTTTAAATGTTCACCCTGGGGATAAATCACTCCGTGGCCCTCCCCTCCCCATCTCCACCCTCTCCTCCACACCTACAGGAAACTCACCTTTTGGTGGGACCACCCTTGCTTGGTTCCACTCAATTTCCTGATCATAGCCAGGAGAATTTTCTTTTCCCACCCAATCACCATTATCTCTGCTGTCTCCAATGGTTGGCTTCCTCCTCTTCCTCACCTACATTCTGCCCTTTGGTGACATTGTCCACAGACATGGACCACCTTTCAGATGTCATCATATCGCTGCCTCTCCATCGCCTTCTCTCCTTTCAGGTATCAGTGGTGGCTCAGTGGTAGAAGTCTCGATTCTGATGTTCGAAAGTCGCGAGTTGGAATCCCACTCCATAGGCAACCCAGCCTCATAGAACAGTGCAGTATGGAGGGAGTACTGTACTGTTAGAGGTGCTGTCTTTCTGTAGCGCACATTGGGAACCGAGGGTCCATCTCTTTTCTCAAGCAGATAATAAATATCCCACTGCAATATTCAAAAAAGGGCAGCACAATTCTCCCCTCTATCCTCAACAGTATTTATCCCTCAACCAACATTATTAAAACCGATTTTCTGGTCATTTTACTCATTGCAGTTTGTGGGAGCTTGCGGTCTGCAATTTTCAGCCATTTTCCTGCATTTCAAATGTGCTGCATTGAATGCAAAGCATCTTGGGACGTCCTGGGGTCTTGAAAAGCGCAATGGAAAGGCAAGTTCATTTCTTATTTCTGATCTTCCGTGAAAGCCAACTCTTGCTTCACAATTTTATCATCCCTCCTAATATCTCCTTCTTTGGCCAGGGGTCCATTTTTATCTGATCACACCTCAGAAAAGCGGCTGAGGATATTTATCTATGTTAAATCCTCTAAATTCTACTCTCGAAAACCAACCTTATCCCCTCCGTTCCTTCATTTGCTTCTCCTCTTTTTACCCCCTTCCTTTGGGAATGTTTATTACATTAAAGGCGATCTGTGAATGCGCGTTATTGTTGACTTTCATTGGAATGTGTTCATTCGTTGTCCACTGTATGAGCAAAAGTAATTTGTTGAGATAAATTAACATTAGCTCGTACTTGTGGACACTGTTCTGTTCGACCAACAAAACTTGGTTTATCAACAGACATCACACTGAAATAAAGGGTATTCTGGAGAGTGGGTATGGCTGAAGGCACGGCTGGCAAAAGTGGGGCAAATAGACAGCGGAGACAGCCTTGAGGGGGTCCATTATCGAAAATTAGGCCAACTACAGTGAACAGGATCAAGATGTATGAATTATATGTCTTTTTTCTTTTGGGTTATAACCCGTTTTCCTGCTCTCTCGGGCTGATGACTCGGATGAAGTTTTATTATTTATTCTCTTTGGTTAAAGCCCGTAGTTCCAGAGTATAGTGTGCAGTTTGGAAGCCCATTACAGAAACAACATTAAACCCATAGAAAGCACAATCTAGATTCTCTCGAATGAGGTCAGGGAAAGGAAACTGGAAAAAGGGAAGATGTAAAATGCCGGGATTTTTAAAAATGAAAATGGAGAAGAGGAGACTTAAATTTCAAACCATGAAGGTGTTTGATACAGAAATAAAGAATTACTGTATCCTCTGTTTGTGAGGATCAGTGATAGAGTAATAGAGAATTACTGTATCCTCTGGTTGTGAGGATCAGTGACAAGGGGTCATCAAATCCAGCTCATCATGAAAGGGATTAGGTGTAAATTCTTCACGCAGATATTTGTTGGACTATGGGATGCTTTACCGCATTGAATGCAAAAACAAAAATAGAGTCAATTGCAACGTTTACCGTTGCATCATTTAAGAGAAAATTGAATTTAATATTTGAAATTGATGAAGATATAGGGCATTTCGAAGAAAGTTTACCATGGCTTACGTTCTCAATTGCTTCAATAATGAACTGGCATTGAAATGTTGCGCCAACTGGCCTCATCCTGTTCTGTAAAGCACTAAGCTTCATGGTTCATTTCGATTGAGATTTGTGATGTGCTTGAATGATTCCGGAGGCTAATATGCTGCCCCGTATCTAACAATATGGTACTGTAACACATGGATATATCAATAGTTCCTCCTTCTAATCTGAACTGGATATTCATGTTTCTGCACTGTCCAAGATCTAACAATATGGTTTTGTAACCCAGGGATGTAACAGTAATTCCCCATTATAAATTGAACTGGATAATAATGTGTCCGCACTGCCCAATATCTAACAATCCGACAGTGTAACTCGTGGATGTAACAATAGTTTCCCGTAATAATCTGGACTGGATAGTCATATTTCTGCACTGATGTCAAGGGCAGTCACTCTCACTGTGAGGTGAGAGTGACTGCCCTTGACATCAAGGCAGCATTTGACCGAGTGTGGCACCAAGGAGCCCTAGTAAAATTGAAGTCAATGGGAATCAGGGGGAAATCTCTCCAGTGGCTGGAGTCATACCTAGCACAAAGGAAGATGGTAGTGGTTGTTGGAGGCCAAGCATCTCAGCCGCAGGGCATTACTGCAGGAGTTCCTCAGGGCAGTGTCCTAGGCCCAACCATCTTCAGCTGCTTCATCAATCACCTTCCCTCCATCATAAGGTCAGAAATGGGGATGTTCGCTGATGACTGCACAGTGTTCAGTTCCATTCGCAACCCCTCAGATAATGAAGCAGTCCGAGCCTGCATGCAGCAAGACCTGGACAACATCCAGGCTTGGGCTCATAAGTGGCAAGTAACATTCGCGCCAGACAAGTGCCAGGCAATGACCATCTCCAACAAGAGAGAGTCTAACCACCTCCCCTTGACATTCAACGGCATTACCATCGCCGAATTCCCTACCATCAACATCCTGGGGGTCACCATTGACCAGAAACTTAACTGGACCAGCCATATAAATACCGTGGCTACGAGAGCAGGTCAGAGGCTGGGTATTCTGCGGCGAGTGACTCACCTCCTGACTCCCCCAAAGCCTTTCCACCATCTACAAGGCACAAGTCAGGAGTGTGATGGAATACTCTCCACTTGCCTGGATGAGTGCAGCTCCAACAACACTCAAGAAGCTCGACACCATCCAAGATAAAGCAGCCCGCTTGATTGGCACCCCATCCACCACCCTAAACATTCACTCCCTTCACCACCGGCGCACTGTGGCTGCAGTGTGCACCATCCACAGGATGCACTGCAGCAACTCGCCAAGGCTTCTTCGACAGCACCTCCCAAACCCGCGACCTCTACCACCTAGAAGGACAAGGGCAGCAGGCGCATGGGAACAACACCACCTGCACGTTCCCCTCCAAGTCACACACCATCCCGACTTGGAAATATATCGCCGTTCCTTCATTGTCGCTGGGTCAAAATCCTGGAACTCCCTTCCTAACAGCACTGTGGGAGAACCGTCACCACACGGACTGCAGCGGTTCAAGAAGGCGGCTCACCACCACCTTCTCGAGGGCAATTAGGGATGGGCAATAAATGCCGGCCTTGCCAGCGACACCCACATCCCGTGAACGAATAAAAAAAAAATCCCACAATACGACAGTGTAACGCAATGATCTAACAGTCCTTCCCCCGTATAATCTGTATAAGATAATCATGTTTCGGCACTGTCTAATATCTAACAATGCGACAGTGTAAACCAGGGATGTAACAATCGTTCCCCTTTTTAATCTTAATTGAATAACTGTGTTTCTGCACTGTCCAATATTTAACAATACGATCATGTAACCCAGGGATGCATCAATCATTCCGCTTGAATCTGATCAGGATATTTCTGTTTCTGCACTGGTCCATATCTGGCAATACGATAGTGTAACCCAGGGATGTAACAAAAGTTCCACTTTTTAAATCTTAACTCTATATTCGTGTTTCTGCACTGCTCAATAAATAATAATGTGACAGCGTAAACCAAGGATACATCCATAGTTCCCTTTATAACCTGTCCTGGACATTCATTTTTCTGGAGCCTCCAATTTCTAACAATACCAAACAGTAACAGAGGAATATGACAATAGTTCTTCCTTATAATTAACTAGATATTCGTGTTTCTGCACTGCCCCATATCGTACAACACGACAGCATGACCAGGGATGCAGCAGTCGGTCCTCTTTATAATGTAAACTATATATTCGTGTTTCTGCATTGCCCTTTATCTAACAATATGACATTGTAACCCCGGGATGCATCAATAGTGCCCCTTATAATCTGAATTGGACATTCTTCTTTCTTGACTGTCCAATATCTAACATTATAATACTGTAACCCAGGGAAACATGAATAGTTCGCCCTTTTAATCTGAACTGGATATTCATGTTTCTGTACATGTGTCACACGCCTCACCAATCTTTCAATATTCCCAGACAGGAAATACTTGTTAAGATGAAGCTGATCCCAATCGAGAAACTGTTTCATTTCACACCAAGCAAACTCACAAACCAATCGGAGTTATTGGCTTCACAAATTCAATCAGTACGACATAACTGCACCTATTAATACAAAATAAAGTATACGCAGCACTTACCCACATCAGCAGCCCGTTTTGATTGACCGAAACAAAATACCTTCTGTCTGTCCTCCTGTTGTCTAACCTTCTCAGTCTGTGAAAGTTTGTCCTCCCAGGAGATCATACTGTACCTGATAATTCTATGCAGTACCAACCTTTTGGACGAGCTGATCTCCACCGCAGTCAGAAGCAGGTCCAGCTCTCGCTTGAAGGAATTCAGCGAATCGGCGTCCACTGCACGAACCGGCAGTCTGTTCCAGAGGTTCACTATTCTCTGGGAAAAGAATCACTTCCTGACATTTAACCTAGATCTGATTTTGTACAGCTTAAAATTGTGACCCATGGTCCTTCCTAACATATTTAGTTGGCACAAACTGTCTCCCCGAGCACAATCTATTCCCTTCATTATCTTATACACCTCGATCAAATCACCCCTAAGTCGCCGCTTCTCTAAAGTGCAGAGTCCCAGCTCTTTTAACCTATCTTGACAACTAAGATGCTTCAAACAGGGAATTAATCTGCTTGCTCTCTTCTGCAACCTTTCCAAAGCCTCAGTATTACTCAGTCAGGGTTAACCAAAACTGGACAAAGTATTCAAACTGAGGCCTGATGACGGTCTTGCACAAGGACAAAATAGTAGGTGTTGTTTTGTAATCAATTGGAGTTCAATGTGTGAAAGTGTGAGGTCATCCACTTCGGACCGAAGAAAGATTGATCAGAGTCTTTTCTAAATGGCGAGAAGCTCGGAACTGTGGAGAAAGAGTGAGATTTAGGGGTCCAAGTACAGGAATCAATAAAATCTAGCGGACAGGTACAAAATATAATTAAAAAGACTAATGGAATGCTGGCCTTTATCTCAAAGTGGCTGGGATACAAGGGGATGGAAGTTATGGTACAGCTGCACAGAACTCTGCTGAGACCCCATCTGGAGTACTGCATTCAGTTCTGGGCACCGCACCTCAGGAAGGATATATTGACCCTGCAGGGGGTGCAGCGCAGATTCATTCGAATGATACTGTGGCTAAAGCGGTTAAAGTATGTGGACAGGTTGCATAGACCAGGCTTGTATTCCATTGAATATCGGAAATTAAGGGAAGATATAACTGAGGTGTTTGAGATGATATAAGGATGTGATAGGGTAGATAGGCAGGAACTATTTCCTCAGGTGTGGGAGTCCAGAACAAGGCGGCATAAAAATTAGAGCTTGGCCATTCCGGGGTGATGTGAGGAAACACTTCTTCACAAGAAGGGTAGTGGGAATCTGGAACTCTCTCCCCAAAAAGCTGTTGAAGCTGGGGGTCAACTGAAAATTTCAAACCTAAGTTTGATAGAATTTTGTTAGGCAAGGGTATTAAGGGTTATGGCAAAAATGTTGGTAGATGGAGTTAAGGTACAAATCAGACATGATCTGATTGAATTGCGGAACAGGCTCTTGAGGCTGAATGGTCTACTCTGGTTCATCTGTTTCTATGTTCCTATAATTAGACCCTAGCTCCTTATTCTCTTTACCTATCACATCGCGGCATTTCTCATGAACCTTTAAAACTCTATGCTCCATTTGGAGCCAGTCACGAGCTCAATCCCCCAACGCATCAAGATCTGCCTGAAGCAATCGAGAATTGTCTACAGACCTCACACTCGCACAAATCCTAGTATCATCTGCAAATCGTACCTGCAACATCTACATCTAGATTATTAATAATAATAGTAAAGATCAATGGTCCTAAAACCGATCCCTGAGGGACACCACTGGTGAGCGGTCTCCAAACAGCTCCAAATCCATCTAAAATTACTTTCTGCCTATGACCTTCCAGCCAGTTCTCAATCCAGCTCAATATATTACCACTGATATCGGAGGCTTCGAACTTGCAGAGAACCCTCTTGCGCGGTACCTTGTCAAAAGCTCTTTGGAAGTCTAAGTAAAGAGCGTTTACTGGGCTTCCCACATCCAGCATCTTGGTGACTTCTTGAAAAAATACAATCAACTTTGTAAGACATGATCACTTTTATTTGAAGTCATGGTGGGTGCACCTAATATGTCCTTCTCTATCTGAGTAGTCATTCATTGCATCCCGAAAGACCCCCTGAAGCAGATTCCCTCGGACTGTGGTCAAACCCTTACCCGGGTCCGTCTTAACTACTTTTTTAAATATTGGGGACTTTTTAGCCTCCTTCCAGTGTACAGAAACCGTCCCAAATTGCAGCGAGCTATTAAAGACAAGGACTAGGGATTTGCACAGCATCTGCCCAATCTCCATAAAGACTCTTGGGTGCATATTATTCGGACTGGCTACCCTCGCTCTTTTAAGCTTCGTAATTATTTCTAAAACACTATGTTCATCGAAGTTAATATTTTCAACAACATCATGAAATTCTTACAGTCGAGCATCGTCTTCAAGGGTGAAAACCGACGCAAAGTTCACAATGAACATTGCCACCATACCCCGTGAGTCCTTCGTAACCTGTCCTTGATCATCCCTCAATGGCCCAATAGAGTCTTCGACAGTTCTCTCACTCTTCACATAATTGTAAACGCTTTCCCGAAAACATTCACAATTCTCTAGGTTCGGATTTTCCATTATCCCCTTCGCTGATCGAACAGCAGCCTTCGTTTTCTTTATCTGTTCCCGGTACCTAACTCTGTTTAGTTGAGTCTTAGACGCCTTTAGTTTGTAGAAATCCTTTTGTTTATATCTTATTTCTCTTTGTCCGTGACCAGTCAGCCACCTTGCCTTTTCTTACCACACTCCCTTTTTAGACTTTGTGCACATATTTGTCTTCCACATTTTTTATCTTGTTTTAAAAAACTTCGCATTTATATTCCACATCGGTTTCATCACCATCCAATAGTTTTAGCCAATTAACCTGTTCTAAATCTTCTGCCATTTTAGTGAAGTTTGCTACAATTAAATCTGGAATCAGTTGTACATTTTCAGGACCTTTGTTTCTACCAGCCAATCGAAAACTTATAATATTGTGATCACTGTTGCCCAGGTGTTCCCCCACATGGAGGCGTGATACGAGCTCAGGCTCAGTATTAAACATTCGATTAAATATATGATTACCCCTTGAAGGATTTTGGAATTTTCAATATGGATCTTTCACTTGCAGAGTTTGGATCAATACAGAACTTGATTGTTGAAGACTGCATTCTGGGAAGATTGAGCAGGTTCGAAAGCTTTCATTAGTGCTTCAAATTGGGAGAGAGTGAAAAGTTCCACCAACTTGTTTTTTGCCAGCGAGGATAATCTTCTACCCTTTGGAAGATGTTTATTGGATTCCGTGTTGCAGCTCAGTGGTATAGCGCCTGCTTTGCGTGGTTCAATATCTAACGCTTCCAACACTTCTTTTTAACCAGAATGTCCCACAGAAAGACGAATCGTGCTTTCAGAGGGAAGCGAGATCCAACTTCTAAGACAAACATTCAATTGTCCTGGAGCAGGACTTCATCTCAAGGTCCCCTCAGCAGCTCAGCTCATAGCAGCCGCCGACTGACTGGAATTCAAAATTCGAGAGATAAATTGGTTGAAGATAGAACCCGGGACCTCATACACGCGGAGTATGCGGTCTATCACTGAGCTACATCACTAGACAATGAAGACCTCTAACCAAGTATAAAAAGACTGAGTGTCTCTCTTTCCTAAGGCCACCCCAAGGATTTAATGGGCTGAAAAGCATCTCCTTTTGTACGCCAAGCAGACAACTATACCTGAGGTAAGCGGATCTGATTCAACTGTGGGCGAACAGAAGAAACCAGCTCTCGGCACTCAGAGAAATGAGAAGACAGTCAGGGAGAGGGGGAGAGTCTCCTCCGGCTATGTGCACCATTATTTCTGTTTCAGTTCGCCGTTCTTCGAAAGCTCCCGTTATCAGTCACGAGGCTTACGGGTGGACGGGACTAGATACGCTCAGGCACATGGTAGCAGAGGCCGGGCAGGAATATTTCGGGTTCTTGAACTTCAGAGGAGGATAACGTGAGACACTGACAGCATTGCGTCTCATTTCACGATAGACGAACGCAGGACTTGGCCCAGGTGTGATTTTGTGTTTAAAGATCACTTCACTAAAAACACCTTGACGATCTGGGGTTACAGACGGACATGACGGGCAGGAAAATACAAGTTGGTTCATCAATCCTGCCCCACATGCCTCGTGCATCGTGACTGGACACCTCCTACCGACACCACCCGCCCCACGCACCGGAAACATGTAATCTCCTGGGAGCGGTTACAAACCAGAAAAAAATCCAGGGCCAATAAGGAAGGAAAATTCTGGAAAGTTCCTCCAATACCCCGTCAGGCGATTGAAACCAGTCCAGGATATGACATTGGTCATGGACAGGTTAACTGTAAAACCACTCACCTTCCATGTGATGAGATCTCAGCCCCAGTCAAGAACCGGCCCAGATTCCTCGAGAAGGCAGAGAGAGAGGGTCAACACCCACCACACCAGCCGGGAATGCATTACAGAGAGTCAGTACTCTCCAGGAGAAGAAGAAACTCACAACATCCAGACTATTCTTTCCTCCGTGTGGTCTGAACGCCAGTCCACTGCTCCTCCACAATCTGTGAAACTGGAAATAATCGATCACTGGGCACGCTGTCCAACCCTGAGATGGGAGACATTTAAACGTTTGTGGGCGCGCTACCATTAAATTATGTTCTGTGCGGGGCGTTAGGTTTTTCGCGAGGTAAAGAAACTCTTGCCTGATCTTATCAAATGGCGGAGCAGGCTTGAGGGGCTGAATGGCCTACTCCTGTTCCTATATTCCTATCCTTGTGTTTAAAGGGGAGGCGAGCCTCATAGGATATTTTCACAATTGAATCAAAAGTGTGAAATCTAACATGTTTGGAGATACCAAGGATTGAACCCGGGATTGCATGCGATCTTACACTGAGCGACATCCCCACGGAGCAATAGGCACTTCAGAACTAAACAAGCAGGCACTTTCGAAGTAAAGAAGTGAGCTTTCTGCTCCGTCTCTCCAGGACATCGAGATGCCCAGCGGTCCCAAGTGCTCACAATGTTCAACCTCTGCTTCAGTTCACGGGGTTTCAGCTCCTCTTTGCTTTGAACTTTCCAAGAAAAAAAGTCTGCGGAAATAAAAAAATATAATTGCTAATGGTCAGTGACGAGGCTGAAATCCAACCTCTGAATCATAAAGTGAGATGGAAGAATGACAGAGCGTCAGACAGGAACAAGAGCTGGGACTGCTCGCTCGACATTGCACCGTTACACATTCCGGTCAGTCGGCGGCTGCTATGAGCTGAGTTGCTGAGGGGAACTTGAGATGAAGTCCTGCTCCGGGACAATTTAATGCTTGTGGAGCCTCAGAAGTTGGAATTCGCTGCGCTCAGAAAGCGTCATTCACCTTTCCCTGCTTAATTCTGGTGGAAAAAAAATGGACATGCTGGGGATTAAACTAAGGATCTCATACATGCAAATCACTCGCTGTACCACATTGAGTTGCATCCCTAGATTACAGTGACCGCTAACCAAGTAAAGAAGAACTAATTGTCCTCATTGTACGAGGCCACCGATGGTGGGCGCGCACAGTTTCAGATTGTTTCCAGTTTCAAAGATTGGGGAGGAGCAGGGAACAGGCATTTAGTCTGCACAGAAGTAAAAATAGTCTGGATGTTAGGCGGTTCTTCATTTCCCAGAGAATAGTGAGTCTCTGGAATGCATTGCCGGCTGGTGTGGTGGGTGCTGACTCTCTGTATACTGGGCTTAAAATCATCTCCTTTTCTGCTCCAACCAGACAATTAAACATGGAGTGTGCGGACCTGATGCAACTGTGGGTGAACGGAAGAAACCAGGCCTCGGCACTCAGAGTAATGAGAAAGGGGACGTTGAGAAGAAAGGGTGGGAGAGGGGGAGAGACTCCTCGGGCTGTGCTGTAACCATCCTTACTATTTCACGGCGTAATTTTCCGAACGCTCCCGTTATCAGTTACGAGACTGACGGTTGGACGCAACTAGAAATGCTCCGGCACATTGTAGCAGAGGCCGGCAAGAATATTTCGAGTCCCTGAGCTTCAGAGGAGGGCAAGGTGAGGCACAGAGAGAATTGAGTCTCATTTCACTGGAGACGGACGCAAGCCCTGCCCCAGGTGTGGTTTTGTGTGTAAAGATCGCTTCACTAAAAACACCTTGACGAGCTGGGGTTACAGACGGACATGACGGGCAGGAAAAGACAGTTGGTTCATTAAACCTGTTCCACATGACTGGAGCATCGTGAATGGACACGTCGTACCAACCGCACCCGCCCCACCCACCATAAACATGTACTCTCCTGGGAGCGATTAAAAACCAGAAAGGAATTCCAGGACCAATAAGGAGGGGAAATGCTGGGAAATTCCTCCTCGACTCCCTCAGGTGATCGATTCGATGTTCAATGGATGACATTGACCATGTGTAGGTTAAGTGTAAAACCACTCACCTTCGACATGATGCGATCTCTGCCCGAGTCAAGAACCGGTCCAGATCCCTCGAGAAGACGGAGAGAGAGTCAGCACCCACTACACCAGCCGGGAATGCATTCCAGGTGCTCAGTACTCTCTGGGAAAAGAAGAACCTCCCAACATCAAGACTATTCTTACCTCTGTGTGCTTCAAACGCCTGTCCGCTGCTTCCGCCCAGTCTGTGAAACTGGAAATAATCTATCACTGGGCACGCTGTCCAACCCTGAGATGGGAGCCATTGAAACGTTGTGGGCGCGCTACCATTTAATTATATTAATAAGACCATAAGAAATAGGAGCAGGAGTAGGCCAATCGTCGCCTCGAACCTGCTCCGCCATTCAATAAGATCATGGCTGATCGAATCCTGTCCTCAAATCTAAATTCATGTCCAATTTCCTGCCTGCTCCCCATCACCCCGAATTCCCTTTACTTCTCGGAAACTGTCTATTTCTGTTTTAAATTTATATAATGATGTAGTTTCCACAGCTTCATGGGGCAGCAAATTCCACAGACCTACTACCCTCTGAGTGAAGAAGTTTCTCCTCATCTCAGTTTTGAAAGAGCAGCCCCTTATTCTAAGATTATGCCCCGTAGTTCTAGTTTCACCCATCCTTGGGAACATCCTTACTGCATCCACCCGATCAAGCCCCTTCACAATCTTATATGTTTCAATAAGATCGCCTCTCATTCTTCTCTACTCCAATGAGTATAATCCCAACCTACTCAACCTCTCCTCATATGTCAACCCCCTCATCCCCGGGATTAACCGAGTGAATCTTATTTGTACTGTCCCCATAGCAAGTATGTCTTTTCTTAGGTATGGACACCAAAACTGTAAGCAGTATTCCAGGTGCAGTCTCACCAATATCTGATATACCTGCAGCAATACCTCCCTGTTTTTATATTGTATCCACTAGCAATAAAAGCCAACATTCCGTTGGCCTTCTTGATCACCTGCTGCACCTGCACACTAATTTTTGATTTTCATGCACTTGGACCCCCAGATCCCTTTGGATTGCAGTACTTTCCAGTTTCTCGCCATTAAGAAAATAACTTGCTCGCTTATTTTTCCTCCAAAGTGCATAACCTCACATTTTCCAATATTGTATTGCATCTGCCAAATCTCCGCGCACTCACCCAGCCTGTTTATATCCCCTTGCAGGTTTTTTATGTCCTCCTCACTCTCTACTTTCCCTCCCATCTTTGTATAATCTGCAAACTTTGATATGTTACACTCGGTCCCCTCCTCCAAATTGTTAATATAGATTGTAAAGAGTTGGCAACCACCACCTACCCCTGTGGAACACCACTGGCTACTGATTGCAGCAGCAGAGATATTCTGTGCAGACCGTTCAGATTTTCGCAAGGGAAAGAAAACCTTGCCTGTCCTTGTGTTCAAAGGTGAGGCGAGTCTCAGAGGATATTTTCACAGTTGAATCAAAAATTAGACATTTAACTTGTTTCGAGATGCCAGGGATTGAAACCTGGTATAAATACATACAAGGCACGCGCTCTTCCATTGAGTAACATCCCCACGTCGATAAATGTGGTTAAAAATGAACAAGTGGGCACTTTAGAAGTAAGGACGAAAGCTTTGTGCTCCATCTCGCCAGGACATCGAGATGCCCAGCGGTCCCGCCTGTTCACAATGTTCAACCTCTGCTTCAGTTCACGGGGTTTCTGCTCCACTTTATTTTAAACTTTCCATAAAAAAGTCTGCGGAAATAAAAAAAAAATGCTAATGGTCAGTTACTGTGCTGAAATCCAACCTCTGAATCATCGTGAGACGCCTGTGATGCCTCAGAAGATTCACCTTTTCGTGGGAAACGGCTGGGAAATGGGCAAGAGACTCATTGGTATAAGATTAGGCATTTTTAACACATAAAGCCTACATTTAGATTAGAAGTTTTCAACAAATAAACCATAGAAACCACTCACCTTTACATTAGGCATCTTAATGCATAAACAGCACCGGCTTATAATCATCAGATCGCTGGGAATCGGAGGATAGTCGCTGAGGATCATGAAATGGCCGAGTGAAAACTTCCCCAGAAGGTCAGACTGAGCGAGTTGATGCTGGAAGCTGCATCCATAGCCGGGTTCAAATATTTTGCAGAAGATAATAGGTGACTTTTTGAATGTGTTGAGAATATATAGAGGTGATGCATTTTGTGATGCATTTTGTGATGCATATGTGAGGTGATGCATTTTGGTAGATCAAATCGGGCCAGGACCTGCTCCGTTCATGGTCGGGCGTTGGGGAGAGTTATAGAACAAAGAGATCTAGGAGTACTGGTTCATAGCTCCTTGAAAGTGGAGTCACAGTTGGATAGGGTGGTGAAGAAGGCATTCAGCATGCTTGGTTTCATTGGTCAGAACATTGAATACAGGAGTTGGGATGTCTTGTTGAAGTTGTACAAGACATTAGTTAGGCCACACTTGGAATACTGTGTACAGTTCTGGTCACCCTATTATAGAAAGGATATTATTAAAATAGAAAGGGTGCAGAAAAGATTTACTAGGATGCTACCGGGACTTGATGGTTTGACTTATAGGGAGAGGTTGGATAGACTGAGACTTTTTTCCCTGAAGAGTAGGAGATTTAGGGGTGATCTTATAGAAGTCTATAAAATAATGAGGGGCAAAGATAACGTTGATAGTCAAAATCTTTGCCCAAAGGTAGGGGAGTCTATCATTTAAGGTGAGAGGGGAGAGATACAAAAGGGTCCAGAGGGGCAATTCTTTCACTAAAAGGGTGGTGAGTGTCTGGAACGAGCTGCCAGAGGCAGTAGTAGAGGCGGGTACAATTTTTTCTTTTAAAAAGCATTTGGACAGTTACATGGGTAAGATGGGTATAGAGGGATATTAGCCAAGTGCAGGCAACTGGGACTAGCTTAGTGGTATAAACTGGGCGACATGGACATGTTGGGCCGAAGGGCCTGTTACCATGTTGTAAACTTCTATGATTCTATGATTCTATAATATGTAGAGAATATGTAGAGAATATGTTGAGAATATGTAGACCTTGGGAATGTCGAGATATCGGCGTCTTGTGTCCGCACAGACCACCAGCAGTTCTGATAGGCGGTCAAGGAATATTAATTATTTCTGCTTGTTTTAACAGATTTTCAATTCCTAAAGAAACAAAAGTTTGGTAAAAAAAACAAAATCTGGGCTTTCACAGCTCATGTTTTGAAAATTGGAATTCGAAAAGGTGCTGAAATTTATTTTCCAGCATTTAATTATTTTAGGATCTTTGTGCAAGTTCTTATTGCTTCACCACACAAAGAGTTTGGGGGAAGGTGAAACAAAATTGAGTTTGTTTCTTTTTCATTCCGCAACATTTTTTAAGTTGATATGAAAGCTGCGTGACGCAAGCAGCGTGAGTCTGCCGATATCCGTGTCCGCCTTCTTTGCACTGCATAGAAGTTAACCCCTTCCTCAGGCAGTTGAAATTTATTTTTTTCGAGTATAACATTAATTTTGCTGCAATATTCAATGAGCGACAACTTCTATATTGCTGAATGTAAACATCGTAAAGTTTTTAAGGTTCTAATTTGAGTGGATATTTCCCCACGTTGATGGAAGGAAATCAGGATTTTTTTTTGATTCGTTCATGGGATGTGGGCGTCGCTGGCGAGGCCAGTATTTATTGCCCATCCCTAATTGCCCTTGAAAAGGTGGTGGTGAGCCGCCTTCTTGAACCGCTGCAGTCCGTGTGGTGAAGGTTCTCCCACAGTGCAGTTAGGAAGGGAGTTCCAGGATTTTGACCCAGCTACGTTGAAGGAACGGCGATATATTTCCAAGTCGGGATGGTGTGTGACTTGAAGGGGAACGTGCAGGTGGTGTTGTTCCTATGCGCCGGCTGCCCTTGTCCATCTAGGTGGTAGAGGGTTCTGGTTTGGGATGTGCTATCGAAGAAGCGTTGGCGAGTTGCTGCAGTGCATTCTGTGGATGGTACACACTGCAGCCAAATTGCGCCGGTGGTGAAGGGAGTGAATGTTTCCGGTGATGAATGGGGTGCCAATCAAGCGGGCTGCTTTGTCCTCGTTGTTATCGAGCTCCTTGAGTGTTGTTGGAGCTGCGCTCATCCAGGCAAGTGGAGAGTATTCCATCACACTCCTGAATTGTGCCTTGTAGATGGTGGAAAGTCTTTGGGGAGTCAGGAGGTGAGTCACTCGCAGCAAAATACCCAGCCTCTGACCTGCTCTTGTAGCCACGGTATTTACGTGGCTGGTCCAGTTAAGTTTCTGGTCAATGGTGACCCCCAGGATGTTGACTGTTGGGGATTCATAGATACAGTCTGACATTTTGAAATGATCCAATTGGTTCGGTTCATTCTTGGCCCCTTTTCCGATTAAGTAATGTGTGACTCCGAAACTGGAGGCAGGATTTCTCAAACCAATCCTGGAGAAACATGGGAGGAAAGTCGATATCCGTGCATTTGCATTAATATCTGACAGCAACAGTCCCAGATTAATATAATCAGAGTGAAACTCTCAGTCACTGCAAGTAAGAGCGAACGGCCCTGATCTGCAAAACCGAATATAGTACAACAGGCAAGAGGGGGTTAAATTCGGCCCACATTGTTTTTGTCGCTCTCTGCACTGTCCCTGAGTTTGGGATTAATAATGTGCCCGTCTCTGGTATAACAGTGAGAGATGAGATTGCATCTTCT
This sequence comes from Heptranchias perlo, assembly GCF_035084215.1. Taxonomy (NCBI): domain Eukaryota; kingdom Metazoa; phylum Chordata; class Chondrichthyes; order Hexanchiformes; family Hexanchidae; genus Heptranchias; species Heptranchias perlo. The sequence continues at coordinate 7,249,564 of NW_027139442.1, read as the reverse complement.
GTCTCTCCAACGGGATTTTCTGGATGAAGCGGAACTTCACATGTCAGTCTGCAACTGATACTGTGGCACTGTGCATCTCCGCTCGCCCTGTCACCATATCTGTCTCCCTTTCTCTCTAACTCTCTGGTGCTGTATATGAAGGTGGGATACTGCTATTGAGCGTGACATGAACACACTGATAGGAAGTGTAAGACTGACAGTGTGTGTCTCGCACTTTCTCGAGTGCTGGACATGAAAGTGGGAGCCTGCCTGATATAAATCGGAGAGAATGGAGTGTCCGGGCCTCACTGTAACTGGGGATGTGTTCGGCCCCAGTCCCAGTTCATGGTCATTTTCTTTTCACAGATTCAGGGCGAGAGCTGGCGGAGACAATCCGCGTCACAACTCAAACCCCAACAAGTGAGATTCTCTAAATCAGCTGGAATAAAGTGTTTGTAAACTGCTGAACCCGTTTGGGAGGGGATGTGTGGGAAGATAGAATCGGGTCTGGGACTGAAATGGAAGGAGGCAGGTTGACTTGTTATAGAAGGGACCGTGTTTTGGGCAGGAATAGTACTGACTGTTAATTTTGAACGGGTCTTATTTAAAAGCTCCGGATTTCTGGGAATCCATGAATATGAAGCCCGAGTCTGTAAGGGTTTGTGCGGGCCGCTGTGTTTCGGTTCCATTATCAATAGACGATTTGAAACTGGCGGGCGGAGAAAGCTGGAGGTGGGGCTGGAAGATCGGAGGCCGCTCTCTGCTCTCTCAGTCACTCCTTCCCTCCCGCTTTCTCTGTTTAATCCCCCATTTGGAACCAAAGCGAGTAGGTGGACTGTAAACACGGTTTACTTGTTATCAGGACGAAAAGCGAGTAATATTTCTGATCTCCTGGGCACCAGGCAATTCACTGTTCATTGTTTTTTTTAACTAAGTTACATTTCAGTGATTCACCAGTTTGTTTGATGCGTTAATTAAATAATCCAACAAAATCGAACATAATCGGAACTAAGCGGTGAATTCCACAAACGTCGAAAGGTTAGTCGAGCAGTTCTGCTGATACTTTACGAGCCCAGCATGGCAAGTAGTTTAAATAAATACAAGAAATCTGGTGATGTGTGGGCTGGGTCTATAGGTCAACGTTTAAAGTACCGAACTGTGGTCGGTGCCCGACTCCAGTCTCATTAATACCTCATCTCGCATGCAACGAGACAAAAATAGCTCAACGCAACACTGGTCGCATGATAGCAGCGTCTCCCTTCAGTCAGTAACCAGCCCTTTCACAGATTCAGTGCGTGGCTCGAAAAAGAGCCTTTGCACGGAGTTACATTGAAACTGCAGCACAGAAACAGGCCATTCGGCCCAACTGGTCCATGTCGGCGTTTATGCTGCTCACGAGCCTCCTCCTTCCTTACTTCACCTAACCCTATCGGCATATCCTTCTATTCCTTTCTCCCTCATGTGCTGATCTATCTTCCCCTTAAATGCACCTATGTTATTTGCCTCAACTATTCCTTGTAGTTGCGAGTTCCACATTCTATCCATTCTCGAGGTGAAGCAGTTTCTCCTAAATTCCCTATTTGATTTATTAGCGAATATTTTATATTTATTACCTGAAGGTTTGGACTCCCCACAAGTGGAAATATTTTCTCTGCGTCTATCCTAACAAACCCAATCATTATCTTAAAGACCTCTATCAGGTTAACCCTCAGTCTTCCCTTTTCTCGTGAAACGATACCCAGTCTGTTCGGCCTTTCCTGATAAGAATATCCTCCCATTTCTGGTATCATCCTTGTGAATCTTGTTTGCGTCTTTTACAATGAACTTATGTCTATAATATGGAGACCAGAACTGTTCTCAGTATTCCAAATGTGGTCGAACCAAGATTCCATACAAGTTTAACATAACTTCTTTGCTTTTCAATTATATCCCTCTATAAATGAATCCTAGTGTTTGATTTGCCTTTTTATGATCTTATTCACCAGCGTCACTACTTTTTGAAATTTGTATATCTGTACCACGAGATCCATTTGCTCCTCTATCCCGTTTAGACTTTTATTATCCAAGCAGTGTATGATCTCCTTATTCTTCATTCTGCAAGTTTATCAATGTCCTCTTGCATTTTGACATATTCTTCATTTGTATTAAATACATCCCCCAATTTGATGTTATCGGCAAATTTTGAAATTGTACTTCCGATTCCAGAATCCAAATCATTATTGTAAATTGTGAACAACAGTGGTCCCAGCACCGATCCCTGTGGAACACCACTTCCCACCTTTTGCCAGTCTGAGTAACTACCCTTAACCTCTATTCTCGGTTTTCTGTTTTGTCGCCAACTTACTATCCATTCTACCACCTGTCCCCTGACTTCATGTACTCTGAACTTACCCATGAGTCCAGAATGCGGTACATTATCGAGAGCCTTCGGAAAATCCAAATATATCACATCTACGACATGAACCTTGTCTAACTTTCTGTTCCTTCTTCAAAAGATTTATTACGTTTGGTCCTGTCCTTGTCCTGTTATTAGATTAAATCTGGGCCGCTCCACTTTTCTTGATGCTCCAGGGCTTTTCTTCGGGAGCAGCACGGCCTGGATATTAGGCAGCACCCCGCCCTGAGCGATGGTCACCCGTCCCAGCAGCTTATTGAGCTCCTCGTTATTGCGGATGGTCACTTGCAGGTGTCTGGGGATGATGCGGGTCCTCTTGTTGTCCCGGACCGCGTTGCCGGCCAGCTCCACGATTTCAGCAGTACGATACTCGAGCACAGCCGCCAGATCGACCGGGACTCCGGCACCCACACGTTCAGCATAGTTCCCCTTTCGCAGGAGCCTGTGAAAACGGCTGACAGGGAACTGCAGTCAGGCTCCGGATGAGCGAGACTTGGCCTTGGCCCGAGCTTTACCGCCGGTTTTTCGTCTTCCAAACATTTACACAATCTCACAAATACTTTCACAAAGACTGAAGAAATCCACCCGCACTCGCCCTTCTTATACCTTCTGGAGGATTACAGTGGAGGCATTTGTGATTGGTCTCTCTCAGAGTGTTTACACTGCCCGCTCACCTTCATCTTTCAAATGCTGTAAGATTGTCCTGCAGCAATATGGCTGCTCCCCTTCCTTTTCCTACTTCTCTGTCCTTTCTAAAGATCTTATAGACTTGAATATTGAGCAGCCATTCGTGCCTAGCTGGTACTCAAGTCTCCGTAATCATTTAATGTAATTATTTAACCTCACTAAATGGGTGATGCGGTCGATTTCAGGTGAAGGATTACTGGATCGTGTGTAATTTCTTTGATTGGGGTTTGGTGACATCTACTGGGCGGAAACGGGAACTGCAACAGAGCTGGAAAGGATCCGTCAGAAACCAGTTCCAATGAAGAAAAAAATCCAACAGCCTGCAGTGTCTGTTTAGGGTCTGATGTTTAGGAACTATTTTATTATCAGGACTTGTTAGCGATGGTGGTATAGTGGTGAGCATAACTGCCTTCCAAGCAATTGACCTGGATTCACTTCCCAGCCATCGCAATTAATTGTTCTTATTAGTTTATTTCCTTCAGAAACTATAAGTTTGCAATCGAATTTGATGCTGTTCAGTTGGATATTGTTTCCAAAACATAAACGGGTGCAATTATAGTAAAATGTTTTCAACGTTCATTTCTTTTCCATATCGAAGAAATAGAGAGAAACATGCTGGAAATAGTGAGCTACAAAGGGTCTAATGAGAGTGAGGAAGGCAAATGAAATGTCAGTCTCAATTGCAAGTTTGTTGGAATATAAGAGTAAGGAGGTCTTGCTGCAATTGTACTATGAAGAAATATTGTGTAAAATTGGCCTATATTCTGTGGAGTTTAGAAGAATGAGAGGTGATCTCATTGAAATGTATTGCATTCTTAGACGGCTTGACAGGGTAGATGCTGAGAGGCTGATTCCCCTGGCTGGAAAGTCAAGAACTGGAGCCCAAGGCCTCAAGATAAGGGGTCGGCCATTTAAGACCGATATGAGGAAAACATTTCTTCACTCAAAGGGTTGTGAATCTTTGGAATTCTCTACCCCAGAGGGCTATGGATGCTTTTTCGTTGAGTATAATCAAAGCTTTTTGGAATCTAGGGCAATCAAGGCATATGGGGATCGGGCGGAAAGTCGAGTTGAGGTCGAAGATCCGACCAGATCTGATTGAATGTTACAGGGGAGAAACTAGGAACTGCGGAGGAGCAGAGAAAATTGTGGGACCAAGTACAGAATTCAATAAAAGATGCAAAAAAAAGTGAAAATGATAATGGAATTTTGATCTTTATCTCAAGGGATCTGGAATAAAAAGGAGTGGAAGTTATGTCACAGTTATACAGAGCTCTGGTTAGTCCTCATTTAGAGTACTGTGTTCAGTTCTGGCCACCGCACCTCTGGCAGGATAAGAACATAAGAAATAGGAGCAGGAGTAGGCCTTACGCCCCCTCGAGCCTGCTCCACCATTCAAAGATCATGGCTGATCTTGAACCTCATCTCTACCATACTGTCCTATCCCCATATCCCTTGATTTCCTTGTCCAAAAATCTATCAAACTCAATCTTGGATACACTAAACGACTGAGCATCCACAACCCTCTGGGATGGCGAGAACAGCTTCAATGAAGATAAAGGGAATGAAATTAAATATGTCGTACAGCTACATGTCGCTGCTCTGTCTGACCATTTTGATCGCTACTTCCCTGCAGAGCGATTTGAAAATTTGGTGGATAAGCGTTGGATGAAAGATCCTTTTGCTTTCGAAAATCCTGAATCAATAATGAAGCTAAACTTGATGCTTGAGCAAGAAAGCGAGCTGGTGCGACTCACCTGTGAGCACATTGAAAGCACGCCACAAGTCACTCAGTTTGTCATGTTTTTCGATCAGTGTTTTCAAAGAATATCCTCTGTTAAGTAAGATTAGTGTTCTGTTTTTGCTGCCGTTCACAACAACCTACATCTACGAACTGGGATTTTCGACTCTGACAAGTTTAAAAACAAAAGAAAGAAACCGACTCAAGAGCGCACCTGATATGCGTGGAGCGCTTTCATCCTGTGATCCAGATTGGTACGAGATCATGAAGAACAGGCGGACCCATCCGCCACATTAAATAAGTGAAACTCAACCTGACCGTTTTATTATTGTACTTAAACTGTACTTGAATTGATTTTCAAGGAACGTCGATGTCAAATTTTAGTTATTACTTGAAGTGAAGTGAAGAGCGAGCATGTATTGACCTTTATTGGGATTTGATGAAAACTCCAGTCAGAAGATATTATTGTTTTGGGTCCCTGGGGGAAGTGTTTTTCTTCCACTGGGTAACGAGAAAAAAAGTTTGAAAATCACTGTTCCTCATTGTACGGTCAGTGTCTGTTTTGCAAACCGGCTCTGAATTCCTCAGTCTGTATTTCGAGAAACGGTTCTGTGCGCGACGCGGGCAATAAAAACACTGACCGACGCACTGCGACTAATGGCGGCCGGAAGACCCCCGCGCCCCAGAAACCCCTCGATCTCTCGAAGGTGCAGATTTTCCGCTCAGACTGCGCATGCTCCCCAGGCCCGCCGTGCATTCTGGGAATGCATCGCTCCTTTCCTTTGTTCGCGAGTCGGACTCGGTGGAAACAGAAGAAACCGGGAAACGGCGGGTCGGATGGGGTAGGCGCTGGGTGATGGGTGTAATGGAGTCCGGGCCCCCCGGCCGCCCTATCCCCCGGGTCCCCCGGCTCTGATTCGGGGCCTGAGCCACACTCGTTGTTGCTGAGACTCCGCTCAGTGTAAATGCAAGTTATTGTTGATCTACTCCCGTTGGCCTCAGCTTTGCCGGACAGAATCAGTCAGGGACGGTGACTGTGCTGCTCCCCATGGTTGAAATGCCGGCAGCTCGCTGTATAGGCTCACAGGTGCAGAATTGTCACTTGCTGGAGGGCAATCAGTGACTGGGGCCGAAACCCAACATCACGCAGAACCTTCAGGAGAGAAAAGGAGGAAAAATAGATCCTGCGATGAATCTGGATTTCAAACAGCGAGGACGTGTCACGGAGGGAGAGTGTGTGGGACGGGGGAATTCGCAGCTTAATAGGGGCAAGGAGGAAGAGTGTGTGGGACGGGGGATTTACAGCTTAAACGGGGCAAGGAGGGAGAGTGTGGGACAGGGCATTTACAGCTGAATAGGGGCAAGGAGGGAGAGTGTGGGACGGGGGATTTACAGCTTAATAAGGGCAAGGAGGGAGAGTGTGTTAGACAGGGCATTAACAGCTTAGCAAGGGCAAGGGAGAAAAGAATGTTCCAGAGAAACTAAAACTGTCTGTTCTGAATTTCTATCCTGTACTTATGGTGATGAATTATGTAAATAATGAGCACAGATGCGTAGACTAGGCTTGTATTCTCTTGAATATACAAGATTAAGGACTGATCTAAATGAGGTGTTTAAGATAATTAGAGGTTTTGACACAGTAGATGGAGATAATCTATTTCCTCTGGTGGGAGAGTCCAGAACAAGGGGGAATTATCTTAAAATTAGAGCTCGGCCATTGAGAGGTGATGTAAGGAAGCAATTCTTCACACAGTGGAAATCTGGATCTCTCTTCAATCCAAAAAGCTGTTGAAGTTGACGGTCAATTGTAAATTTGAAAATTGAGATTGACAGATTTTTGTTTGGCCAGAATATTAAGGGTTATGATACCAAGGAGGGTAGATAGAGTTTCGATATAAATCAGTCATGATCTAATTGAATGGCGGAACAGGCTCGTGGGGCTGAATGGCCAACTCCTGTTCCTTTGTCCTCAATGCAGCCATCCGCAATAAGATTGCGGATGGCAAGGGCCTTGCTCACAAGTGAACGTGCACCTGGAGGGAGATGCGGACAGAGGAGGTGACTGGTCAGGGAGTGTCTTTAAATGAAGCAGAAATGATATCAAGGAGAAATGTGATAGGTGAGGGAATGTCTGTAAAAAAAGTAGAAATGGGGACGGTCAGGGAGCGTCTGTCAATGAAGGAGAAATGGTGATTGGTCAGGGAGTGTCTCTAAATGAAGGAGACATGGTGACTGGTCATGGAGTGTCTGGAAATGAACGAGAAATGGTGACAGGTCAGGGAGTGTCTATAAATGAAGGAGGAATGGTGACTGCTTAGGGAGCGTCTGTAAATTATGGGTAAATGGTGACTGGACAGGGATTGTCTCGAAATGAATGATAAATGGTGCCGGGTGAGGGAGTGTCTATAAATGAAAGAGAAAATGGGGATGGGTCAGGGAATGTCTGCAAATGAATAAGAAATGGTGATCCGTCAGGGAGTGTCTGTAAATTAAGGAAAAATTGTCTGATTGGGGAGTGTCTGTAAATGAACGAAAAGTAGTGTCTGGTTAGGGAGTTTCGATAAATGAAAGCAAAATGGTGACAGGTCAGGGCGTGTCGATAAATGAGGGAGGAATAGTCACGGGTCAGGGAGTGTTTATCAATGCAGATGAAATGGCGTCAGGTAAGGGAGTATCTATAAATGGGAGAGGACATGATGACAGGTCAGGGAGTGTCTATAAATGAAGGAGAAACGGTGACGGGTTAGGGAGTATCTATAAATGAAGGAGAAATGGTGACAGTTCTGGCAGAGTCTGTAAATGATGGAGAAATGGTGACTTGTCCGGCAGCGTTTGTAAATGAAGGAGAAATGGTGTTTGTTCTGGGAGTGTCTGTAAATGAAGGAGAAATGGTAACTGGTCAAGGAGTGTCTGTGAATGCAGGAGAAATGTTGACAGGTCAGGTAATGTCTTAAAATGAAGAAGAAATAGTGGTGGGTCAGGGAGAGTCTATTAATGAAGGAAAATGCTGACTGGTCAGAGAGAGTTTGTAAATGAAGGAGAAATGGCGAAGGGTCAGGGAGCGTCGATAAATGAAGGAGAAATGGTGTTTGGTCAGGGAGTGTCTGCAAATTAAGGAGAAATTGTGATACGTCAGTGATAGTCTTTAATTGAAGGAGAAATGGTGACTGGTCAGGAAGATTCTGTCGCCAAATTTGGGAGATATTACAGATGGACTGCTTACAGGCAGCTATAGGGAGGGACATAGTGTCGAAATGAGGGGCAGACCATATACACACAGCAAGAGTGAGCATCTTCAGGAGAGGAGAGGGGAACCAGTGAGTGTGGAACTGAATCCAACCAACGTCAGCACCTTCAGGGGAGGAGAGGGAGGGGAACCAGTGAGTGTAGAACTGAACCTAGTCCGAGTTGGGATCTTCAAGAGAGAACAATTAAATAGAAGGAAAATTGTTGGAATTGGTGCGATGGGTTTGGGTTTCAGCAGAGGGAAGAGGGTGAGTGTGTGGGACGGGGATTTACAGTCTGGGGGAATGAGCGGGTAGAATGTTCCATAGAAACTGGAATTGCCTGTTCTGAATTTCTATCCCGTATTCACAGTGAGGACTTTTGTTATCTCCTTTTACAGGGTATTAGAAGGGGAGGATTTGCAGAAGAGAAACTCAAACCAAACATCGCGTCAAGATCTGACAGTCACTCTATTCACCAGCACCTGAAGATTATCGGCCTTAAAATATAGGAGAAATGTTGATCTGTTCCATCTGTGGGAAAAGATTTCAAACATCACTGTGACTGGAATAGCAGCGAGACACACATACCCGAGTGAGAGTGTTCCAGTGCACTGACAGTGGAAAGAATTTTAACCAGTTACACAGCCTGAAAAAACATTGTACCATTCACAGTGGGGAGAAACCAGACAAATGTTCTCTGTGCAGACGAGACTTGTACTGATCGTCCAACCTGGAGAGACACGAGGACACCCGCACCATGGAGAAACCGTGGAAATGTGGGGACTGTGGGAAAGGATTCAGTTACTCGTCCCGGCTGGAAACTCATCGACACAGACACACTGGGGAGAGGCAGTTCACCTCTCTGTGTTTGGGAAGGGATTCACTCAGTCATCCCACCTCATTGAACATCAACTTGTTCACACTGATAAGATACTTTTTTAATGTTCTGTCTGTGAGAAGAGCTTTAAATGAAAAAGTGATCTGCTGACACACCAAATGATTCACAGTGGGGAGAGGCCGTTCACCTGCTCCGTGTGTGGGAAGGGATTCATTCAGTCATCCAACCTGCTGACACACCAGCGAATTCACACTGGGGAGAGGCCGTTCACCCGCTCCGTGTGTGGGAGCGGATTCACTCAATCTTCCCACCTCATTGAACATCAACTTGTTCACACTGATAAGAGTATTTTTAAATGTTCTGTCTGTGAGAAGAGCTTTAAAAGAAAAAGTGATCTGCTGACACACCAACGTACTCACACTGGGGAGAGGCCGTTCACCTGCTCCGTGTGTGGGAAGGGATTTACTCGGTCATCCATCCTACTGACACACCAGCGAGTCCACACTGGGGAGAGGCCGTTCACCTGCTCTGTGTGTGGGAAGCGATTCACTCGATCATCCCACCTCCTGAGACATCAGAAAGTTCACATCAAGGAGAGGCCGTTCACCTGCTCCCTGTGCGGGAAGGGATTCGCTCAGTCATCCACCCTGCTGACACACCAGCGAGTCCACAGTGGGGAGAGGCCGTTCACCTGCTCCGTGTGTGGGAAGAGCTTTACTCAGTCATCCACCCTGCTGACACACCAACGAGTTCACACTGGGGAGAGGCCATTCACCTGCTCTGTGTGTGGGAAGGAATTCACTTGTTCATCCAGCCACATTGAACATCAACTTGTTCACACTGATAAGAGACACTTTAAATGTTCTAACTGTGAGAAGAGCTTTAAAAGAACGTGGGATCTCATGAGATATGAACGTATTCACACTGGGAAGAGGCCGATCACCTGTTCCGTGTGTGGAATGGGATTCACTCAGTCATCCCACCTGCTGAGTCACCAGCGAGTTCACATGTGACTGCAGGAGTTGGATTCTGCTGTTATTGCTGCATCCAGGACTAAACCACGTTCATTCTGACGGTTGGAGTTTGTTTCTGATATTAATGACCCCCTTTAATGTTTCTGATGTTAACGACCCCTGCACTTTGCTAGGAAAAATCAGAGAGCAAGTTATTATCTCAATGGCGAGAAACTGGAAAGTACTGCAGTACAAAGGGATCTGGGAGTCCTAGTGCAAAAAAAATCAAAAAGTTAGTATGCAGATGCAGCAGGTAATCAAGAAGGCCAACGGAATGTTGGCTTTTATTGCTCGGAGGATAGAATATCAAAACCGGGATGTATTGCTGCAGTTATATAAGGTATTGGTGAGACCGCACCTGGAATACTGCATACAGTTTTGGTGTCCATACTTAAGAAAATACCTAATTGCTCTCGAGGCAGTACAAAGAAGGTTCACTCGGTTAATCCCGGGGATGAGGGGGTGGACATATGAGGAGAGGTTGAGTAGATTGGAACTCTACTCATTGGAGTTCAGAAGATGAGAGGCGATCTTCTTGAAATATATAAGATTGTGAAGGGGCTTGATCGGGTGGATGTGGTAAGGATGTTCCCAAGGATGGGTGAAACTAGAACTAGGGGGCATAATCTTAGAATAAGGGGCTGCTCTTCACTCAGAATGTAGTCCGTTTGTGGAATTTGCTGCCCCAGGAAGCTGTGGAAGCTACATCATTAAACAAATTAAAAACAGAAATAGACAGTTTCCTAGAAGTAAAGGGAATTAGGGGTTCAGGGGAGCGGGCCGGAAATTGGACATGAAGCTGAGTTCGGATCGGTCAAGGCCCTGTGGGTGGCGGAGCGGGCCCAGGGGCTGAGTGGCCGGGTCCTGCTCCTACTTCTTTTGTTCTTTAGATTTGAGGTTCGGAGGAGCTGTAGCTCGGGCCGCTCTCACTGCGCCATTCCTCGGACCCGGGGCACAGGCCACTTCCAGGTGCGGACCCTCCCTCTGTCGGTCTCAACCCCGCCCACACCAGCGGCCGCCCGCCCGCCGACCAGAGGCCGCCATCATCATCCTCCCGGCACGCGCCTGTTGCTAAGGGAAAGCGGCACCGGGACCGCGCGGCGCATGCGCGGCGTCCCTCGGGCCGGAGATGCAAATTCGCATCGCGATGTCAGCGCGCAAAGGTGAAAGACGGTGCCGCGTGTCACGTGATAGGAGGAGTCAGCCCAGGACGAAGGTGAGCGGAAGTGAGAGCTGTCAATCAAAGAGCCCGGAGTCAGCACTCACTGCGCACAGGGTTTGGAGAATTTGTTTAAAAATAAAAATAGAAACGTACAAAGAAGTAAAAAAATTGCAAATTCAATCAGCTGAATTAAAAACAGAAACGTCCAAAGTCACATAAGGCGAATGGTTTGGGTCCTTCTGCCTCTATTATGCTTCTCTACCTGGGGCACTGGATGAGCAGAATGCTTGAATATAATTTTTTTAATGCAGTGGTTGCTGGATGTATGGAATGGACCAGCAAGGGAGGCAGTGGGGCCTGATTTTAGCAGCAAATTCCAGAGAGTTGGCTCAGTACCTGATAGCGCTACCGTGGGATATGAAAGCCTAGAAAATGGGATCTTTCATTCATTTTTTACACTTGTGCACTTATTTTTATTGATTGCTGTACCTGGACACCAAAACCCCTCTGCTCCTCTGCAGTGCCTAGTTTCTCGCCATTATTACTCCCTATTTCTCACCTGATGCCTGCAATAAATTATATTTGTATAACTTTCCACATCTTTACGATTCGGGTCTGTTTCCACTCTTCAGTGTCCAATCAGAAGAGACATAGTGAGGCTGCATTTTTTTTTAAATTTCAAAATATACTTTACATCACACGATTCCATTATTACAAGTCAAAACAAAGTACATATCTTCTAATACATGCTGTACAATACAAGGTGGGATCGCCGTAGACGGTTGCCTTTCCCCATAAAGCCTTTGTGTAGGCCGCACCTCGCTTCAGTGTGCACCGAAGCATGAAATACTGGACCTTGGATTGTGCCAGTGGCCAACACTGAGCAGCGGACAGTTCCTTACCTTGGAAGGCGAGCAGGTTTCGGGGGAACAAAGGGCCTCCTTGACCGAATTGATGGTCTTCCAGCAGCAGTTGATATCTGTCACAGTGTGCATCTTAGACAATTGCCCATAGAGCACAGCGTCCTGTGTTAACGAGCTGTTGGAGATGAACTCCTCTTTGACTCCACGGTGTAGGGGTCCCGTCTCAGTGGAGGGGGGTTATCACCTTTTACCCGAATATACGGATCCATTAGCCCACATTCATGTTCTTGTTTGGCAAACACTGTCTGATGTCTTGACACATCGAACAAACCTTGGGGTCAGAGACGTTGGGCGTAATTTCACCTTAACTGCTTGGGCGGTAAACTGACGGAGCAGAAATTAAAATCGGGCCTGTTCTATAAGGGGCGGGTGATCCGCTCTACCAGTTCAGTCCCCAGCAATGGTGAAAATTTCCCTCCACGTGTTATGAACCGATGCAGTTTGAGAAAATGGACCAGCTTGTGGGCTTCGAAGATTTATTCTAGGGCGGAGGTCAGGAAAGATGTGGCCGACTTTAAGTATCCCACCTGGCGGAAATTGGGTGGATGAGGCTAGTAAATGGTGTCAGGTCACTTACCGCCCCTTTAACGCTGGCGTTCCTGCCTCCACCATCGTTTTGAGGGTCCTGAGAAGAGCGGCCAGAGCAACACCCACCTGTTTCCGGTCAGGCCACGTGAAATATGTCAATCAGAGTATGATGACATACACGGGACAGCATTTAATGTTGGGCACAAATGGTTGGAGGAGCCGCCCTTTCGATGGGCGTTGAGTGGTCCAGAACACTGAGAAGTTTCTTTTTAACTCATATTTTGTGGGGCAAGGAGCAGCAGGAGAGATTTCCCTTGGCCTGCTGCGGCCGTGTGAAATCTCCCGCCCTCTGATCGTCTCATAAATGTATCAGGAGTTTTCGTCATAGATCTGTGTAAACAGGCCCAGCCTCATGTCCCATTAAACTCCCTGCAGTGAGTAAATATTGCTGCACAGCAGCTCAGAGAGGATAGGATCTCCGGAACTCGCCAGTGGAGTTTGAAATTACATTCATATTTTACCAGTTAGTAACGGTCCGGGTGTTGGTCCATTATTATTCTGTTCTGGTCAAAACAAATGTCCCAATGAACAGGACGCTGTCTGACCCTGACAGCTCACCCTCAGTCCATCCCCCGGGCAGTGTGTGTGATGGGAAATAATCATCAACCGAAAAGGAGGATTTGATTTTATTCATTTCAGGATTAAACATTTAATATTGAAATCATATTATTTCCAGACTAATCACAGCAAATAGTTTCATGTTAGAATCACATCTTGTATCATTTCACAACACCGCATTTGTCGAGTAAAATATAATTCCTGTCTGCAATTTCCAAATTTATTAAAAGTATTGGATTGATATCAGTTACTTTAGTGAACTCATTGATGTCAATGGATAGTAAAATCAGGCGTCGTAAATAACAGGCAGCCGATCAGCTGCCGCCCGTCTTACATCACCGCCAAACCGGAAAATCTACTATTATTGAATCTTTATTTAATTTCGGATGAAACGTCTTGAGACGTTTCTATGATTTAACGAATGTAACAATTAGATTCAGTGGGTATTTCACCCCGTTCTTCAGCTCATCTCTGAATTTAGTCTGGGTCACAGCATAAATACACGTGTTGGTGCAGGAACTGAGAAGCTGAAGCATGAATCCGGCTGACTCAATGTCCGTGACCGTGTAGTGTTGGGCGTTTGTGATACGTGGAGAGAGAAAATGAAAAACTAATGCGCTCCATAACAATATAAAACTGCCTGATATACTGAAGAGTAAAATGATGGATTTCCTTCGGTTCTCCATCTCTGGATCCTTGTGATTCTCTCCATTGCTGCGGCTCCGGAGTCCCCTGCGGACTCTACTGGCCGCTAAAATGTGCCTGGCGGTGAGAACATTGAACAGCAAAATCAGAATGAATGGGAGACAAGGCATTAACACAAGATTAAACAAGTCAAAAGTTGCCCAAGCGGGTGAAGTGAAAAAGGTCGGTTTGAAGACACAACCCCGGGGTACATTGTCCATTATATATTCCGGGTCAAATACAAAGAACCAGGGAATGTTTAGTAAACAGCTCAGCGCACTCACCACCCCGATAACAACAGCTGCCGTTTTCTCTGTGCAATATTTTGTTTTCAGCTTCTGACAACTAATGGCCACAAATCGATCAAAGGTGAAAACCACTGTGAACCAGATAGAGGCCGATGTGGCTGCAAAACTCAGGGTGACAATGAGACGGCACACGGGTGTAATGTTCAAGAATGAAACTGGGAAATAAGTCTCAACAATGCGCCACATTACTACATTGGTAATAACGACCAGGAGATCGGCCGCCGCCATTCCCACCAGATAGCGAGTGATACATTTGGAGAGTCCGCACTTTCCTCTGGACAGGATCACAATCGCCACCAAGTTAACTTTAAGAGAGAGAAACGGAAGCAGAGAAATTACTAATTAGACCTGGAGCCAAAGCACCAGTGTGACAGGATCTGGGGTAAAATTTCAAGCTTTGTTGCTGCATGAAACCTGGAAACTGTTTCACTGACCTGGGCAGCGCTTTCGGGCAGAGAAATATTTTAAAACACAATTATCAATAATTACTTCGGAATTTAATACAGAAAGTGAATAAAGTGAAAACCGGATCAACTAGAATGTCCGAGTATGGGCGCATTACCGTTGGAGACGGGACAAGGGTTTTTTTCTGAGCGGGTATCCAACGGGTTAAATCCGGATTTGGGCTCCAGATGGAGGAGAAAGTGAGCGAGGGCCGGGAAGGTGAGGGGACAGGGGGAGGTGCTGCTGCTTTGTTACTCTGGGTTAAGAGAGCCGACAGGGGCCGGCACAAAACTGACAAGACCGAGATCCGAGTCGGTTAGCATGAGGCTTCCGATCGGTGTGTGTGTGTGTATGCATCTCTGTCTCTCTCTTTCTCGCGTTCCTTCTCCCCCTCGCTCTCGTTTTGCATCTCATTTTCTTTCTCTATCACTCATCTTTATCTGTCAGCACTGTCTCTACTCTCTTTAACAATGCGCCAGTTCAAATCCGAGTAAATCCTAACATCCTTCGTCTGCTATTTCTCCACCAGCCCCGTGTTCAAACGAACGTATTCTTCGTGTCAATGTGTTGAAATGGTGAAGTATCTGTGAATAGTTCAATGTTGCTGCAGATCATCCAATTCTCCACCTGTTCACCTGGACTGTTCACTTCATTTGCAGTGCATGGAATAGAAAGTATCCAATACCTCATCCAGACAGCTCATTATAATTGAAATTCCTTCCCCTGTAATTACAAAGGACAGCGTTAAATGGCGACATTGTTCTATTAACAAAACGCCAAAATCATCGCTGCTACTTATATTCCACAGATAAATTGAAAGGCTCTTGATTCCAAAAGATAAAGTGCAAACTGATAGAACATAACCTCAAAACATTGCATTTGCAGTGAATTCATCCACAGTGAAGCAGAGAATGAGATGTGGAAGAATCAGCAGCAAACGCGCTTCAATAGGCAGGCATCTGATGCGGCGTCAAATACATACAGAACGAAAGATTATGTCACAACAGTGATAACCAATAAATACATTGAAATCCCAGTTAAAATGAACCATGTTATTGTGGAGGGAGGACATTGCGCTGCCTTCTTGTAACACTGAAACCGTGAGCTGTCGCAATATCAATCACTGAAAACACATTTATGGAAAAAGCATTTCAGGACAGGTTAGTTCCACATCATGAAACAGTTAGCAGCTCCTGATGTTCTGATACTAGCTCTTAGCCCAGACAACTGATCCCAATACATTCAGTACAGAGAATAATCCAGTAAAAATGTCAGGTTTGGATAAACAATGTTCACTACAGATACAATGCAATTGCTGCAGGACGGAAAGATTTGAAGTTATGGATGAACCATTATTCCACAATAAATTCATTGAAGTGAATAAACCATTAATAATGTCAGGATTGGATATGCAATGATGACAACAGATATAATGCAGTTGCTACAAGACTGGTCGTTTTGAAGTTAAGGAGATACCATTATTCAACAATACATTCAGTACAGGGAATAATCCAATAACTTCATTACAGATATAATGCAGCTCCTACAAGATTGAAAGAGCAGACACTTTAAGCAATCCATCGTTCAACTAATAGAACAGAAAAGGTGGCTTGGTAAAACATGGTGGGAGAAAAAATAATTTGCCAAGTACAGCAACACTGATTTACAGTGTTCACAGGTTTACCTGGAACTCCAATGACTGCAAGAACAGGATAGTAAATACGTTCTATCTGAACCATTACTGGATATCCCATTTCCGTGAGAAGCAGTGACTTTTGGTGATCTGAAAACCGCAGCTCTGGCAGGCACTCCGAGCTGACAGATGGCAACCAGCCCTGATTTATGCAGGGGCTCAATCTCCTCTGACACGGTTATACCCCTGATCATTGCTATTAGTAACAGTCACTTGAACAAACACATTACATCAGCAGCTTTGTCTCCAAAGACATGGATATATCCCAAACATCTCAAAATCCAAGGCATCATCTTAATTAGATCTCTCTCAGGAATAATTTTAAAAGCTGCGCTCAGAAAGAACTGGTCAAACAACAATGAGTGGCTTCATTTAAAGTTTTCATACAATTGTATTGACCATGTTCACTCCTGCCGATTCATTTATAAATATTACCGATTTCTACGCGTGTACATTGAATCCAGAGACAAAAGCAGACCCGTTTCACTCTGTTCCTGCAGTTTCCATGGTAAGATATGAATATTGAGTCTCTGACACGGGGGTAGATAAAGGTCACGTTGAGGATTGCAGCCGAGAAATGTCTGTGGGCGATATTCGGGGTCGGACACTGAACGAGTTTCATTGCCATTCCTCTTTTCGTTATTTTACTGCAGATGTTTACCTGTTTACTTTACATTGGTGGACTGCTCCAGTAAAATTGGTCCCGTGGAACCCCGAGCTGAGCTCATGACCCGATTTAACCTCCATCACAAAGGCTCCGTGCCTCCATCACTCGCCTTCATTCGTTCCTCAGCCCATTGCCTTTCAAACCCTCAGCAATGCCTTTGTCCCCCCCAGACTCCATTCGTCCAAAGCACTCCTGGCTGGTCACCCAACCACCACCTTCCAACCAGCACCAGGTCGTGCTAGGCCTCACTGACCCTCACTGGCACCTAGTTCCCCATGGCCTAACAATTACATTTTTCATCCGGCGGTTTAAATACCTCCATGGCCCACGCTCCCTAGCTCCACCATCTCCTCCACACCTATAAGAAACCCACCTGTGACCTCCTCATTGATCGATCATTGGCCTCTTTTGGTGAGACTACCCTCGCTTGGTTCCACTCATTTATCTGATCATAGCCAGGAGAAGCTTCTCTTCCCATCCTATCACCGTTATATCTGATGTGTCTAAAGGTCCTTGGCTCCCTTCTCTTCCTCATTTGCATGCTGCCCTTTGGTGACCTTGTCCGCAGTCACTGTCCGGCTTTCAGATGTACGCTGACAAAACCATCGCCTCTCTTTACCCTTCCAATGCATTTATTTTGTCAGAATGATATTCTGTTTTAGATAATTCACAATTTCAGACCAGATTCAAATTGGGAAGTCATGAACTTTGACCCCACAGTCTCCACATCCTGCCTGCAGAGTCCATCCCCACCCGTCTCTTTTTGATTGATGAGTCTCTTACCAATCACCCAAGTCCTGACACATCTGCTTTCGCTTCCACTCTCCTAAGCCTGTTGTTTATTTTTATTCTTCCTCACACTTAAATCCACCAGGGCCTCACCCCTCCCAATCTCGGTAACTTCCTCCAGCGCTGCAGCCTCTGCCAAGCTGTCCGCTCCTTCACCTGTGGCCTCTTGTGCAACCGCAGTCCATTTGCCCTACTTTTGACAACCATGCCTTCAGCAATATCCACGCTCCAGAATGCCCTCGTTAAGGTCCTCAGTGCCCTCTTCCCCTTTCAGGTGTTAGTCGTATTTAGGAGGTTGTGAGTTCAAATCTACTCCAGAGACTTTAACACGTAAGCCAGGCTGATACTGCAGTTCAGTTCTGAGGGAGCAGGGTACTGTCGGAGTTGCCGACTTATTTAGACATTTTAAACCGAGGCCCCATCTGAACTCTCAAGTAAATGTAAAATATCTCACGGCAATATTCGAAAAAGGGCAGGGGAGTTCTCCGTGGTATACTGGGCAATATTTATCCATCAATCATCATTATTAAAACCGATTTTCTGGTCATTTATCTCATTACAGTTTGTGGGATCTTGCTGTGTGAAAATTGGATGCTACGTTTCCTACATTACCACAGTGACTACATTTCAAATTGCACTTCATTGACTGTAAAGCGTTTTGGGGCGTTCTGAGATATTGAAAGGCGCCATATAAAGGCACGTTGATTCCTTCTTTCAGACCTTCTATGAACCCATCTCTTGCTTCATGATTTTGTCATCCCTCCTAATATCTCCTTCTTTGGCCGGAGGTCCATTTTTGTCTGATTACACGTCAGTAAATCGCCTTAGGATATTTATCTATGTTAAATTCGCTATATGAATACAAGTAGTGATTGTTATATTTTACCATCCTCCACTCTCTTCATCCCACCATTTGTGCCACTCCTTCAGATATCTAAATCCTATTCTCGAAAACCAACCTTATTACCTCCGTCTCTCCATTTGCTTCTTCTCCTTTGACACCCTCCTTAAACCTACTCTTTGACCAAGGTTTTCGCCAGTCCTCCTAATACCTTCTTATTCCTTTAGTTACCGTTTTTACCCACTACTCCGTGAAGCACCTTGGGAATGTTTATTACATTAAAGGGGGTCTATGAATGCGAGTTATTGTTTACTTTCATTCGAATGTGTTCATTAGTTGTCCACTGTATGAGCAAAAGTAATTTCTGGGCTAATATTCTGGTACTAGAGAGAGATGTACATAATAGACGGATCTATTGATATAAATTAACATTGGTAAGTACACGTGGACATTGTTTCGTTCGAACAACATAACTCGTTTATCTACAGACATCGCATTGAAACAGGTTTGTACAACTGTGAGAACTGGGGAGGAAGCCATTAGGGAGTCCGCTATCTAAGATGAGACCAGCTGCAGTGACGAGGATAAAGTTTATTAGTTATTTGTCATTTTGTCTTTGGTTATAATTGGTGTGACTGCTCTCTCGGGCTGATGACTATGATGTAGCTATATTTGATTAAAGTTCCAGAGCATAGCACCCAGTTTTGACAACCCATTATAGAAACAACTTTGAAGCCACAGAGAGCACAATGTAAATTATCTCGAATGAGGCCAGGGAAGGGAAACTGTAACAGAAAATATTTGAAATTCCGGGATTATTTCTACGGAAATAGTAAACAGGAGACTTAAATTTTAAATGATGGAGGTGTTTGATCGAGTAATAGAGAATTACTGAATCCTCTGGTTGTGAGGATCAGTAATAGAATAATAGAGAATTACTGTATTCTCTGCTTGTGAGGATCAGTAATAGAGTAATAGAGAATTACTGTAACCTCTGCTTGTGAGGATCAGTGATAGAGTAATATAGAATTACTGTA
Organism: Heptranchias perlo; assembly: GCF_035084215.1. NCBI lineage: Eukaryota > Metazoa > Chordata > Chondrichthyes > Hexanchiformes > Hexanchidae > Heptranchias > Heptranchias perlo. The sequence goes on along the minus strand of NW_027139442.1, from coordinate 7,229,990 downwards.
TCCTCTGGTTGTGAGGATCAGTGATAGAGTAATAGAGAATTACTGTATCCTCTGGTTGTGAGGATCAGTGACATAGGCATTAATCTAGTGAATCTTCACTGCACCGCATCTAAGGCAAGAAAATACTTCGTTGGATAAGGAGATCAAAACTATACACAGTACTCCAGGTCCGGGCTCACCAAAGCCATGTACAATTGTAGTACGACTTCCTTACTTTTGTACTCCAACCCCCTTGAAATAAAGGCCTAGATTCGATTTGCTTTCCTAATTGCTTGCTGTACCTGCATGCCAAATGGCCTCGCCCCTTTCTCTCAACGTCTACGCTTCACGTTTATTCTAGACTGAGATTAGTGATGTACTTGAATGATCCTGGAGGACGGTGTGTGTCACTGCCCAATATCGATCAATATGAAAGTGTAACCCAGGGATGCAACAATAGTTCCCGTTATAATCTGAACTGGATATTCGTGTTTCTGGACAGCCCCATATCTAACAATACGACAGTGTAACTCACTGATGTAAAAAGAGTTCCCTTTTATAATCTTAACTCTATATTCAAGTTTCTGCACTGCAAAATATGTAACAATACGGCAGTGTAACCCACTGATGTAACAATAGCTCCACCGATAATCTAAACTTTATATTCATGATTCTGCACTGCCCAATATCTAACAATACGGTACTGTAACCCCGAAAAAGAAGTAAAGACATGCATTTTTATAGCGCCTTTCACGACCTCGGCATGCCCCAAAGCGCATTACTGCCAATGAAGTACGCTTGAAGTGTAGTCACTGTTGTGAAGTCGGAAACGTGGCAGCCAATTTGTACACAGCAAGGTCCCACAAACAGCAATATGATAATGATCACATCATTTGTTTTACAGGAATTGGTTGAGGGAACAAATGGTCGAGAACGCCAATGGTCTTCGGTGAAATCGTGCAATTGCATCTTTTACACCCACCTGAGAGGGCAGACAGGGCCTCGCTTTAAAGTCTCACTGTCTGCAACAGTGTATCACTCCCTCAGGACTGCACTGGGGTGTCAACTTGCATTTTGCACTCATGTTTCTAGAGTGGGATTTGAAGCTACAACTTTCTTGACGTAGAAGCAAGAGGGCTAGCAACTGAGCCACGGCTGATACAGCGGATGTAATAATAGTTCCGCTTATAATCAGAACTGTATATTCATATTCTGCACTGCCAAATGTCTCACAATATGATAGTGTAACCCAGGGAGGTAAAAATAGTTCCCCCTGATAATCTGAACTGGATATTCGTGTTTCTGCACTCTCCAATATCTAACAATGCGATAGTGTAACCCAGGAATACAACAGGAATTGGACATTCGTGTTTCTGCACTGTCCACTATCTAACAATGCGATAACGTGACCCAGGAATACACCAGGAACTGGATATTCGTGTTTCTGCACTCTCTAATATCTAACAATGCGATAGTGTAACCCAGGAATACACCAGGAACTGGATATTCGTCTTTCTGCACTCTCCAATATCTAACAATGCGATAGTGTAACCCAGGAATACACCAGGAACTGGATATTCGTCTTTCTGCACTCTACAATATCTAACAATGCGATAGTGTAAACCAGGAATACACCAGGAACTGGACATTCGTGTTTCTGCACTGTCCAATATCTAACTTTGCGATAGTGTAAACCAGGAATACACCAGGAACTGGATATTCGAGTTTCTGTACATGCGTCACATGCCTATCCAACCTTTCAATATTCGGACACCGGAAACACTTGTTAAGATGAAGCTGATCCCATTCGATAAATTGCTTCATTTTACACCAAGTAAACTCACAAACCAATCGGTATTATTGGTTTCACTTACGACTTAACAGCACCTAATAATATAACATGAAGTATATGCAGTGCCTCCCCACATCAGTGGGTCGTTTTGATTGACGTAAACAAAATGTCTTTTCTGTGCCTTCCTGTTGTCTAACCTTCTGAGTCTGTGAAATCTTGTCCTCCTCGGAGATCACTCTGGCTCTCATAATTCTGTGCAGTACCTACCTTCTGGAAGAGGTGATCACCGCCACAACCCGAAACAAGTCCATCTCTCGCTTGAATCGGCGTCCATTGCACGAGCCGGCAGCCTGTTCCAGAGGTTCACGATACGCTTGGAAAAGAATCAATTCCAGACATCGAACCTAGATCTGGCTTTGTACAACTTAAAATTATGACCTCTGGTCCTCCCTAACCTATTTAGTTGGCATAAATTGTCCACTCGAGCACAATCTATTCCCTTCATCATCTTATACACCTCGATCAAATCACCCCTACGTCGACGCTTCTTTATAGTCTAGAGTCCCAGTTCTTTTAGCTTATCTTTAAAACTAAGATGCTTCAAGCTGGGAATTAACCTTGTGCCCGTCCTCTGCACCCTTTCCAAAGCCTCAATATCACCCACCATGTGGGGAGACCAAAATTGGACAAAGTATTCAAACTGATTCCTGACCAAGGTCTTGTACAAGGACACAATAATAGGTGTTCTTTTGTAATCAATTGGAGTTCAACGTGGGAAAGTGTGAGGTCATCCACCTTGGACCTGAGAAAGATTGATCAGAGTATTTTTTAAATGGCTAGAAGCTCGGAACTGTGGAGGAGCAGAGAGATTTAGGGGTCCAAGTACAGGAATCAATAAAATCTAGTGTACAGGTGCAAAAATAATTAAAAAGGCCAAAAGAATGTTGGCCTTTCTCTCAGAGGTGCTGGGATACAAGGGAATGGAAGTTATGTTACAGTTGTGCAGAGGTCTGGTGAGACCTCATCTGGAGATATTGCTTTCAATTCTGGGCACTGAACCGCAGGAAGGATATATCGGCGTTGGAGGGGGTGCAGCGTATATTCACTAGAATATCACCGTGACTAAAATAATTAAATTATGAGGTCATACTGCATAGACCAGACCAATATTCCCTTGAATGTTGGAAATTTAGGGGAAATTTAATTGAGGTGTTTAAGATGATTAAAGGATAGATACACATGAACTATTTCCTCTGGTGCGATTCTCCAGAACAATGGGCCATAACCTTAAAATTAGAGCTAGGGCATTTAGGGGTGATGTGAAGAAACACTTCTTCACGAGAAGGATAGTGGAAATCAGGAACACTCTCCCCAAAAAACTGTTGAGGCTGGGGGTCAATTGGAAATTTCAAAACTGAGATTGATAGCATTTTGTTAAGCAAGGGTATTAAGGGTTATTGAACCAATGCGGGTAGATGGAGTTAAGATACAGATCAGCCATCATCTAATTGAATGGCCGGACAGTTTCGGATGGCTGAATGGCGTACTCTAGCTGCTCTGTTCCTATGTCGTATAAATAGACCCCAGCTCCCTATTCTCTTTACCTTTCACATCACAGCTTTGCTCATGAATCTTTGGAGCTCTATGCTCTATTTAGAGCCAGTCACGAGCTCAATCCCCCAATACAAGATCCAACTGAAGGAGTCGAGATTCGTCTAAAGTCCTGACACTCGTACAAATCTTCGTATCATCTGCAAATCCTGCCCCAACATAGACATCACGATCTTTAATAAAAAATAGTAAAGATCAATGGTCATAACACTCATCCCTGCGAGTGGCCGGTCTCCAAACAGATCCAAATCCATCTATAACTACTTTCTGCCTACAGCCTTCCAGCCAGTTCTCAATCCAGCTCAATATATTACCACTAATAGCGGAAACTTCGATTTGTAGAGAAGCATCTTGTGCAGTAACTTGTCAAAAGCTTCTTGGAAATCTAAGTAAAGAGAGTTTACTGGGCTCCCCTCATCCACCATCTTGGTGATTTCTTCAAAAAATACAATCAAATTTAGAAGACATGACCGCCTTTTTTGAAGGAATATTGGGTGCCCTTAATTTGTTCTTCTCCATCAAAGTAGTAATAGATTGCATCCCTAATGATCTCCTGAAGCATATTCTCTAATATTGTCGTCAAACAGTTATCCGAGTTCGTCTTATCCATTTTTTTTAAACATGGTGTCTTTTTAGACTCCTTCCAGTCTAAAGAAACCGTCCCAGAGTGCAGCGAACTATTAAAGACAAGGATAAGGGAGTCACTCAGCAACTGCCCCATCTCCCCAAGGACTCTCGGTGGATATCATCCAAACCAGCTGCCCCAGCTATTTTAAGCTTCTTAATTCTATCTAAAACAATATGTTAATCTATGTTAATTTTAACAGTTTGACAATTAACATCATTAAATTCTTACAGTCTTGTGAAGGCCGATGCAAAGTCCTCATTTAATATTTCAACCATACCCCGTGAGTCCTTCGCACCTGTCCTTTATCATATTTCAATGGCCCAATACAATCTTTGACAGTTCACTGACTCTTCAAACAACTGAAAAAGCTTTTTTCCAAAACATCCACAATTCTCTCCGATTCTCTTTTCCATTATCGCTTTAGCTGATCTAATAGCAGCCTTAGTTCTCTTTCTCTGTTCCCGGCACCGAACTCTGTTTAGTTGAGTAATAGGTACCTTTAGTTTGTAGAAACACTTTTGATAATATCTTATTTATCTTTGTCCGTGACCAGTCAGCCACCTTACCTTTTCTTACTACACTTAAGTTTTAGACTTTGGGCTTCCACATTTTTTATCTTGTTTTAAAATACGTCCCATTGATATTCTATATCGGTTTCATCACCACCCAGTAGTTTTAGCCAATTAACCTGTTCGAAATCTTCTACCATTTTAGTGAAGTTTGCTGTAATGAAATCTGGAATAAGTTGTAAATTTTCAGTACCTTTGGTTCTACCAGCCAATCGAAATCTTATAGTATTATGGTCAGTGTTGCACAGGCGTTCCCCCACATGAAGGCCTGATACGAGCTCAGGATCAGTATTAAACACTTGATTAAATATATGATTACCCGGTGAAGGATTTGGACTTTTCAATATGAATTTTTGACTTGCGAAAGGAGCAGAGTTTGGATGGAACACTGAACGATTGGACTTGACTGTCCAAGACAGCATTATGGGTAGATTTAGCAAGTTCGAAAGGTTTTGTTATTGCTTCAAATTGTTTAGAAGCTGAACTTAGACGATGTACTTTTGCTGAGATAAGAGGTGAGGTTAAATTTAAAGCGGCTGCCGAGCTGGGCCGTGAAAGTCTGTGGAAAATTGTCGTAAACTTCAGAAGCTTCAGCTTCAGTTTGTTTGAACCATGGGGAAGAGAGAGAGGGAAAGGAGAGAGTGAATAGTTCCACCAGCTTGTTTTTTACAGCAAGGATGGGAAAACATTTCTTCTCATTTCCCCTCTAGTTCTTTTACCAATTATTTCAATTCTCTGACCGCTGGTTGCCGACCCACTTGCCAGTGGAAGGATTTTATCTTTGTTTGCTCTACCAAAACCCCTTATTATTGTGAATATCTGTATTAGGTCTCCCCTTAATCCTCTCTGCTGTAAGGAGAACAATCACAGATTCTCCAATCTCTCCACGTAACTAAAGTCCCTCATTCCTGGTAAACCTCCACTGTACCCTCTCCAAGGCCATGACATCCTTCCTAAAGTGTGGTGCCCAGAATTGTACACAATAGTCCAGCTGAGGCCTAACCAGTGTTTTATAAAGGTTCAGGGTGACTTCTTTGCGTTTTATTCAAAGCTCCGATTTACAAAGCCAAGTGTCCCTTCAGCTTTCTTAACCGCCTTATCAACTTGCCCTGTCACCTTCAAAGATTTGTAAATATGCAGCTCCAGATCCCTTAGCTCTTCCACCCCTTCAGAATAGTACCATTTAGATTCTACTGCCTCCACACGTAGTTCCTCCTAAAGTGCATCAATTCACACTTATCCGCATTAAGTTGCAACTGCTTTTTGTCAGTCTGTCCATTTCCGCCTGAAGTCGTCTACTATCCTGTTTACTATTCATGTTTCGAATTTTGGATACAATTGTGAAAAGACCCTCTTGGACTCGCCTCACCATTAAACACAAGGACAAGCAAGACTTCCGTTACCTCGAGAAAAACCTAATGCTCTGCACAGGATGGCATTCAATGGAAGAGCGCACGCACCGTATCAATGGTTCCGAACCCAGGAATGGATTGCGGGCCCAGTCAGAGATTATTCCACTTTGACAAATTGGGGAGGACCTGGGACAAGAGTTTAGAGTCAGCAGAGGTAGGAATAGACTGGATGTTAGGCTGTTCTTCTTTTCCCAGTGAGTAGTGAGCCTTTGGAATGCGTTGCTGGCTGGTCTGGTGGGTGCTGACTCTCTCTTTGCCTTCGGTAGGGAGCTGGACCGGTTTTGGGCTGGGGCAGAGGTCACAACATATAAAAGGTAAGAGGATTTACAGTTAGTGTACGGACGATCCATGTGATCTCCTGGACTGGTTTCGATCACCGGAGGGGGTCGGGGAGGAATTTTCCTGGCTATTCTATCCATTAAAGGCACTGGATTTTTCTCAGGATCTTTGCCTCTCCCAGGAGAGTCCAAGGCTGACGGCGTCGTAAGGGGGAGTAAGTGACAGTAATGATGCTCCAGCCATCACGAGTGAGGGGCAGGCTTAATGGACCAGCTGGTCTTTTACTGCCCATCATTTCCGTATGTTCGTCCACATCCCCAGCTCGTCAAGGTGTTTTCAATGAAGCGATCTTCACACAAACCCACACCTGGGCCATGTCCTGCGTCTGTCTTTAGTGAAACGAGACTCAATGTCTCTGCTCCTCACATTATTCTCCTCTGAAGCTCAAGGGCGCCAAAAATTCTTGCGGGCCTCCACTACAATGTGTCTGAGAATTTCGAGTCCCGTCCAACCGTCCGCTACGGGACTATACGGTTGTTGTCTGCTTGAAGCACAAGAGGAGATGATTTTAAGCCCAGTAAATCATCGGATTGTCTTAATACAGTAGGCACTCAGTCTTTCTACCCTTGGTTATAGGTCCATTGGATTCGGGGTTGTAGCTCAGTGGTATAGCGCCTGCTTTGCGTGTATATATTTCTGGGTTCAATATCTAACATCTCCAGCATTTATTTTCACCAGAATGTCCCACAGAAAGACGAATCGTGCTTTCAGAGGGAAGCGAATTCCAACTTTTGAGACAAATATTCAATTGTTCCGGAGCAGCACTTCATCTCACGGTCACCTCAGCAGCTCCGATCATTCCAGCTGCCGACTGACCGGAATTCAAAATGCGAACCATAAAGTGCTTGGAGATAGAAACCGGGACCTCATATAAGCAGAGCAGGCGGTCTATCACTGAGCTCCACCACCAGATAATGATGACCTCAAACCAAGTATAAAAGGACTGAGAGCCTAACATTCCTAAGGCCATCCGAGGATTTACTGGGCTGAAAAACACCTCTTTTGTACTCCAAACAGACAACTATACCTGAGGTATGCGGACCTGATATACTCAAAGCTTCAGATTAATTAGAAAGGGGGCGTTGAGAAGTAAGCCTGGGAGGTGGGGAGAGCCTCCATGGGCTGTGCTGTAACCATCCTTCAAATTTCAGGGCGCAATTTTCGAACGCACCGTTATCAGTCACTTTGCTTACGGTTGGACGAGACGAGAAATGCTCAGGCACATTGTAGCAGAGGCCGGAAAGAATATTTCGAGTCCTTGAGCTTCTGAGGAGGGCAACGTGAGGCACAGAGAGAATTGAGTCTCATTTCACTATAGACGGACGCAGAACTTTCCCAGGTGTGGGTTTGAGTTTAAAGGTCACTTCACTAAAACACCTTGACGATCTGGGGTTACAGATGGACATGACGGGCAGGAAAAGACCAGTTGGTTCATCAATCCTGCCCCACATGCCTGGAGCATCGTGACTGGACACTTCCTACCTACAAAACCCGCCCAACCCACCGGAAACATGTAATATCCTGGAAGCGATTACAATTCAGAAAAACAATCAAAAGCCGATAATGAGGGCGAAATCTGGGAAATTCCTCCCCGACTCCCTCAGGCGATCGAATCGAGTTCAGTGGATCACACTGACCATGTGTAGGTTAACTGTAAAACAATTCACCTTCTATATGATGCGATCTCTGTCCCAGTCAAGAACCGGTCCAGATCCCTCGAGAAGGCAGAGAGAGAGTCAGCACCTACCACACCAGCCGGGAATGCATTCCAGAGACTCAGTACTCTCTGGGAAAAGAAGAACCGCCTAACATTAAGAATATTTTTACCTCTGTGTGGTCTGAACGCCTGTCAGCTGCTCCTCCCCAATCTGTGAAACTGGATGGTGGTGAACCTGTGGAATTCTGTACCACAGAAGGCTGTGGAGGCGAAGTCACTAAATATATTTAAGAAGCAGACAGAGAGATTTCTACAACACAAGGCATCAAGGGGTATGGGGAGAGAGCGGAAATATGGTATTGAGATAGAGGATCAGCCATGATCCTATTGAATGGCGGTGTCGGCTCGAAGGGCGGAATAGCAGACTCGTGATCCTATTTTCTATGCTTTAATCACTTCGCACTCAATTCGGCCCCAAGACGGGAGCCATTTCAAAGGCGCGTGCGTGCTTCCATTGAATTTTATCGTGTGCAGAGCATTTGGTTTTTCTCGAGGTAAAGAAACCGTTTCCTGTCCTTGTGTGTGAAGGTGAGGTGAGGAAAAGAGGATTTTTACAAAATTTTAAAAATAAAACATTTGGAGATGCCGGGGATTGAACCCGGGACCTCATACATGCAAAGCATGCGCTCTACCACAGAGCTACATCCCCTCGGCAAAACTTATTCCACTTTAGTAATAAACAAGTGGGATTTCTGCTCCGTCTCTCCCGGACAACGAGATGCCCAGTCGTCACACGTGCTCACAATGTTAAACCTCTGCTTCAGTTCACGGGGTTTCTGCTCCACTTTACTTGGAACTTTCCAAAAATAAGTGAGCGGAAATATAAAATACAATTGCCAATAGTCAGTGACGAGGCTGACATCCAACCTTTGAATCATAAAGTGAGATGGATGAATGACACAGCGTCAAACAAGAGCTGTGACTGCTCGCTCGACATTGCACTGTCACACATTCCGGTCAGTCGGCGGCTGCGATGAGCTGAGCTGCTGAGGGGACCGTGAGATGAAGTCCTGCTCCGGGATAATTTAATGCTTGTGGAGCCTCAGAAGTTGGAACTTGCTGCCCTCAGAAAGCGCGATTCGCCATTCTGTGCGTAATTCTCGTGAAAAAATATGTTTGAAGATGACGTAGATTGAACCCAGGACCTCATCCATGCGAAACATGCGCTCTACCACTGAGCTACATCCCCAGATTGCGCACTATACTAACCAAGGAAAGAAGAACTGATTGTCCTCACATTATGAGGCTACCTGTGGTGGGTGTGCCCAGTGAAAGATTATTTCCAGTTTCACAACTGGGCGGAAGCAGCGGACAGGCGTTTGGAGCACACAGAGGTAAGAATAGTCTTGATGTTGGGAGGTTCTTCTTTTCCCAGAGAGTACTGAGCACCTGGAATGCATTGCCGGCTGGTGCAGTGGGTGCTGACTCTCTCTCGGCCATCTCAAGGGATCTGGACCGGTTTCTGACTGGGGCAGGGATCGCATCATATCGAAGGTGAGTGGTTTTACAGTTAACCTAAACATAATCGGTGTGATCCACTGAACTCGCTTCGATCGCCTGATGGAGTCGAGCAGGAATTTCCCAGAATTTCCCTTCCTTATTGGCCTTGGATTTTTTTTCCTTTTTTTTTCGCCGCTCCCAGGAGATTACATGTTTCCGGTGGGTGGGGCGGGTTGTGTAGGTCGGAAGTGTCCAGTGACGATGCTCCGGTCATGTGGGGCAGGATTGATGAACCAACTGCCCTTTTCCTGCCCGTCATGTCCGTCTGTAACCCCAGCTCGTCAAGGTGTTTTTAGTGAAGTGATCTTTAAACACAAAACCGCACCTGGGGCAGGGCCTGCGTCCGTCTATAGTGAAATGAGACCCAATGCTCTCCCCGCCTCACGTTGCCATCCTCTGAAGCTCAGGGACTCGAAATATTATTGCCGGCCTCTGCTACATTGTGCCGGAACATTCCTAGTCCCGTCCATTCGTAAGCAAAGTGACTGAAAACGGGAGCGTTCGAAAAATGTGCCCTGAAGTAGGAAGGTTGATTACGGCATAGACAAAGGAGGCCCTCCCCCTCTCCCAGCCTTTCTTCGTAACGCCCCCTTTCTCATTACTCTGAGTGCCGAGGCCTGGTTTCTTCCGTTCGCCCACAGTTATATCAGGTCCGCAAACTTAATGTTTAATTGTCTGGTTGGAGTAGAAAAGGAGATGAATTGAAGCCCAGAAAAACCTTGTGTGGCCTCATAAATTGAAGTAGATCAGTCCTTCGTTGAGAGTCGCTGCTGCCTGGGGATTTAGCTCAGTGGTCGAGCGCTTTGCATGTATGAGGTCCTTGGTTTAGTACCCAGCACCTCCAAAAATATTTTTCACCTGAATTACCCACAAAAAGGCGAATCTTGATTTCGGAGTGTCGCGAATTCCAACCTCTGAGGCTCCACAAGCATTAAATTGCCCCTGAGCAGGATTTCATCTCATGGTCTCCTCAGCACCTCAGCTCATAGCAACCGCCGACTGATCACAATGTATGACGGTGCAATGTCCAGCGAGGCGTTCGAAGAACGGCGACCTGAAACAGAAATAATGTTCAGCACGGCCCGAGGAGACTCTGCCCCTCTCGCAGACTTTCTTCACAACGCTCCCCTTCTCATTTCTCTGAGTGGCGAGACCTCGTTTCTTCTGTTCAACTACATCTGTATCAGGTCCGCAAACCTCAGGTATAGTTGTCTCCAATGATTAAAAAAGGAGATGCTTATCAGTCCAGTCAGTCCTCGGGTGGACTTAGGAAAATGAGGCACTCAGTCATTTTACACTTGGTTACAGGTCGTTATTATCTGGCTATTTCAGCTCAGTGATAGACCGCATGTTTCGCGTGTATGAGGTCTCTGGTTCTTTCCCAACGACTTTATGATTTGAATTCCGGTCAGTCAGCGGCTGCTGTGAGCTGAGCTGCTGAGGGGACCGTGAGATGAAGTCCTTTTCCGGAACAATTGAATGTTTGTCTCAGAAGTTGTAACTCGCTTCCCTCTGAAAGCACGATTCGTCATTCTGTGGGACATTTTGGTGAAATAACAATTTTGGAGGTGTTAGATATTGAGCCCAGAAATATATACATGAAAAGCAGGCGCTAAACCACTGAGCGACAACCCCGAATCCAATAGACATGTAACCAAGTGTAGAAGGACTGAGTGTTTACTGTGTTAAGACCACCCAATGATTTACTGTGCTTAAAATCATCTCCTCTTGTGCTTCAAGCAGACAACAGTAATGATATCCCATAGCGGACGGTTGGACGGGACTAGAAATTGTCAGACACATTGTAGCAGAGGTCATGAGAATATTTCGAGCCCTTGAGCTTCAGAGGAGAATAACGTGAGCTGCAGAGTCCACTGAGTCTCGTTTCACTAAAGATAGACGCAGGACATGCCCCAGGTGAGGGTTTGTGTGAAGATCGCTTCATTGAAAACACCTTGAGGAGCGGGGGATGTGGACGAACAAACGGAAATGACGGGCAGTAAAAGACCAGTTGGTCCATCAAGCCTGCCCCTCACTCGTGATGGTTGGAGTATCATACTGACACTTACTCCCTCTCCCCCCGCCCGCAGCCATGGAATCTCCTGGGAGAGGCAAAGAATGTGAGAAACATCCAGGGCCTTTAAGGGATAGAATACACTGGAAAATTCCTCCCCGACCTCCTCAGATGATCGAAACCAGTCCAGGAGATCACATGGATTGTACGTACGTTAACTATAAATCCTCTTACCTTTTATATGTTGCGACCTCTGCCCCAGCCAAAAACCGGTCCAACTCCCTGGAGAAGGCAGACAGAGAGTCAGTCCCCACCACACCAGCCAGCAACGCATTCCAGAGGCTCACTACTCACCGGGAAAAGAAGAACCGCCTAACCTCCAGCCTATTCCTGCCTTTGCGGAGTCGAAACACTTGTCCCAGGTCCTCCCCAATCTATCAAAGTGGAATAATCTCTGACTGGGCCCGCAATCCGGCCCTGGGTTCGGAACCATTGATACGGTGCGTGCGCTCTTCCATTGAGCATTAGGTTTTTCTCGAGGTAACGAGTCTTTGCTGTCCTTGTGCTTTCAGGTGAGGCGAGTCCAAGAGCATATTTTCACAATTGTGTCCAAAATTCGAAGCACAAATAGTGAACAGGGTAGTAACAGACTTCAGGAGGACATAGACAGATTGACGAAATGGGCAGACACATGGCAGTTGCAATTTAATGCGGATAAGTGTGAATTGATTCACTTTTGGAGGAACCTCATTTTGACGCAGTAGAATCTCAATGTTACTATTTTGAGGTGGTGAATGAGCAGAGGGACCAGGGGGTGCATAGTCACAAATCTTGAAGGCGACAGCGCAAGTTGATAAGGCGGTTAAGAAAACGAATAGACTTAAACTTGGCTTTGTATAAAGGGGCACTGAATACAAACACAAGGAAGTCACGCTGAAACGTTACAAATCATTGATTCGACCTCAGCTGGAGTTTTGTTTACAATTCTGGGCACCACACTTTAGAAAAGATGTCAAGGCCTTGGAGATGAAGGGTCATAGGGAGGGGATTCTGGAGCGTGGATATGGCTGAAGGCACGGCTGCCAAAAGTAGGGCAAATGGATTGCGGATGCACAAGCGGCCAGAGGTTGAGGAGCTGAGTGTTTGGGAGGGGCTGTTGGGCAGGAGGAGATTACAGAGATTAGGGGCTGGGGTCGAGGCTCTGGTGGATTTAAGTGCAAGAAAGAATAAAAATAAACGAAAGGCTTAGGAGACTGGAAGCCAATGCATATCAGTAAGGACTTGGGTGATTGGCGAGGGACTCATTAATCAAAAAAAGAGGGGTGGGGATAGAATCCGTGGCAAGGATTTGGAGATTGTGGGGTCAAAGATCATGACTTCCCCATTTTTAACTGGATTAAATCGTGGATCATCTAAAACTGAATATCACTCTGACAACACAAAGGCATTGGAAGTGTCAAGAGAGGCGATTGTTTAGTCAGCGTATATCTGAAAACTGGTCCATGTCTGCGGACAATGTCACCAAAGGGCAGCATGTTGATGAGGAAGAGGAGAGAGCAAAGGCTCGAACATTCAGAGACATCAGATATAACGGTGATAGGATGGGAAGAGAAGCTTCTCCTGGCTATGATCAGATTGGTGAGTGGAACCAAGTGAGGGTAGTTCCACCAAAAGAGGCTAACGATCGATGAATGAGGAGGTCACGGGTGAGATTCCTAACGGTGTAGAGGAGAGGGCGTAGATGGGGAGGGGTGGGCCATGAAAGGATTTAAACCCCAGGATGAAGATGTTAATTATTAGGCGATCCGAAACTGGGAGTCAGTGAGAGTCAGTGAGGACGGGCAGGACCTGGTGCTGGTTGGAAGGTGGCCAGCCAGGAGTGAACTGGAGGAATGGTGTCTGGAGGGGACAGAGGCATTGATGAGGGTTTAAATGGCAATGGGCTGAGTAAGAAATGGAGATGAGTGAGGGAAGCACGTGGCCCTCTGATAGAGGTCAAATCGGGTCATCAGCTCAGCTCGAGGTTTCACGGGACCAATTGTACTGGAGCCGTCAAGCAATAGAATCATAGAAGTTTACAACATGGAAACAGGCCCTTCGGCCCAACATGTCCATGTCGCCCAGTTTATATCACTACGCTAGTCCCAATTGCCTGGACTTGGCCCATATCCCTCTATACCCATCTTTCTAGTTTTATGTCATCTCCAAATCTTGAAATTGTACCCTGTACACCCATGTTCAAATCATTAATATATACAAAAAAGCAGTGGTCCGAGTACCTACCCCTGGGAAAAACCACTGCACACTCCACTCCATTCCGAAAAACAGCTGTTCACCATTACTCTCTATTTCCTGTCCCTCAGCCAATTTGTCTCCATGCTGTTACTGCCCCCCTTTATTCCACGGGCTTCAATTTTGATGAGAAGCCAATTATGTGGCACTTTATCAAACGCCGTTTGAAAGTCCATGTACACCACATCAACCGCATTGACCTCATCAACCCTCTCTGTTACCTCATCAAAAAACTCAATCAAGTATTCGGAGTCCTGGTCGTTCAATTAAGTTCCTCAATTTGAAGTAAAGCAGCATTTGTGTTGATATCCGAACAGGCAAAGATAAGTCCCCTGTACCATAATGCTGGAGTCTCGCTGAGGACATCAAAATGTTGAAGTTCATACTGTTCAGACTCACAAGGAGATGGTCAAAACTTTCCAACTTCTCAATTTGCTGGTAGTCTCAGTGTAATGAACAGCGGCAAGTTTCACTTATTTCTCACCTATCCCGCTCAACGGGAAACTGACGGGATCAGGTTGACCCCCATTTAACATTCTGCTCATTTCATTTGTAAAATCAGGCGTGGTGAAACGCGGGCGGCCGACACGAATCAGTCCCCGCCAAGAGGGCAAGGATAAAATCGATGTATACTGCACGCGCAAGCAACCAATGTCCCCTAACAGTGCTGGTTTTGGGATGGGTTCAGCTCTGTGCACAATTTTAATTTTAATTACAGCTTTTTAATCTATTCAATTACCTTTTTTAAGATGTTAAGTTTTTATTTTAACAGGGTAAATCAATAAAGAACTAATTACTAAATAATCAGTGTAATTAATTACTAAGCAATTTTAAATCAAACTAAATCCATCTACGAATTATAATCTGGACGCCAAGTGATCATATTAGTCCTTGAATTAAATTACTGCTAACAATAAAAAATAAATATTAGAAGTAACGCCACAGGCAGTGTGTCGGGACTGCATAATGTGAGGATATGTTGGCAGCGAGACTGTCTCAGATTGCCATATCTGCAGGAAATGTCTCTGGCTTGAGTCACTCCGGCTCAGAGTTTTTGAGCTGGAGTGTGAGTTAGAGACACTTCGACACATAAGGGAAGGGGAGGAATATCTGAATAGATTTCTCCAGAGCAGAGTCACATCTCAGAGGAAAGCACAGGACCAGGAAGGGGAGAGTGTGACTGTAAGTCAGCAGGGTAGGGGGAACCTAGGGGTAGCAGAGAATGAGGTGCCACAGAAACTGGTCATATCCAACAGGTACAACGTACTTGCTACCTATGAGGATATGCATGCAGACTGGAGCTAGGATGCTCAGAATGCTAAACATGGCAACATGGAGCAGGAGGCAGTCCGTTGTGGGGGAGGGGGGAGCAAAATAGAAATAGAAAGGTTGAATTCATGGGCGAAAGAAGGTATTCTCTACGGTCACAACCGTGAGTACAGGAGGGTGTGTTGCCTATTTGATTCCAGGGTAAAGGATATTTCGAAGGAACTGGAGAGCAACCTAGAAAGGGGGGGGGGGGGCAAGATCCAGTGTCGTCATCCATATTAGGACAACAATGACAAAGATAATAATAGGGTGCGGGGAGGGGGGAGATCCAGCTAAGGGAGTATAAAGAGATAGAAAGTAAATTAAAAGCAGGACCTCACATGTGGTAATCTTAGGATTACCAGCCGGGTCACGTACTAATTGGCATCGGGAGACACAGATCAAGAAGGTGAATGCGTGGTGGAAAGATTGCAGTGGGAAGGAGGGGTTCCATTTCATGGGGCACTGGTATGAGTACTGGTGCAGGTAGGAGCTGCACTGGTGGAACGGGCTCCACCTGAACCGGAATGGGGCCAAGGTCCCAGCGGAATGGATAAATAGGGCTGCAGATACGACTACAAACTCGTAAGATGGGGGTAGGGATCTGATAGAAGTAACAGTTGGTTGAAAATTAAAGGTATAAGAGATGAGAGTAAAGGTCAGGCTAAGGAAAGGAATAAGTGAAACATAAACGGTCAGGGATCAGGTAAACTTATAGAAAATAAGTATAACATAACTATCAAAATAAAGCGAGAGGAACAATGAATAAAATCAAATTAAATTGACTGTACAATAATTTATACAAAATCCGAAACAAAATGGGGAACAGGAGGCAATAATTCGTGTAGATGTACCACGTCTAGTCGAGATATCTGAAACATGATTGCATAAAGAACATGATTTCAGTTAAATATTGCAGGATACAACATATTTAGAAAGGATCGGGAAGGAAGATGGGGGTGGAGTAGCGCTACTAATTCGGGATAACATAATGACAGTAGAAAAACAGGACATAACTATCATTAAGATAGGAACAGAATCCATATGGATTAAGAAAAATGATAAGGGTCGATTACGCCAATAGGGGTACACTACAGACCAGCGAACAGATGAAGGGAGATGGAGGGAGGAATAGGTAGGCAAATCTATGAAATAAGTAAACAGCATAGAATAGCAATTATGGGAGATTTCAACTACCCCGAATTAAACTAACAAGAAGCGGTAGTGAACGGAGGGAAAGGGAATGGAGTCTTTACAGTTTGTTCGGGACTCCTTTCATACCCAATATGTAAGAAGCCGAACATGAGAGGAATCACTTGTCGATCTAGTAATGGGAAATTAAATGGACCAGATAGAGAATTAAGCGTAGGGGAGCATCTAGGCAATATCGATGATAATATAAATAGGTTTAAAATAATGATTGAGGGATACCTAAGTATGACTAAGGCCAAAATAATAGATTGTAAAAAAAAAGCTAATTGTGAAGGGACGATAATGGAACGAGGGAAGGTAAACTGGAAAAAAAATATTAAGAGACAAAGAGCTAGAACAGCAATGGGAAATATTTTAAAATATGGTAAATAGAGTTCTGCAGAAATTGATTCGGCTAAAATATGGAGAAAAAAAAGCCAATAATTAGACCGTGGATGAATAAAGAAATAAGGGTAACATTGAATCTCAGTTAGTTTATAGATAATAAAGGAGAGTATGACGAAATGGAATACAAACACCTGAGAAAGGAAGATTAAAGAAATAACTAGGAAGGAAAAGAGGAATAATGAAATGAAATTGTGGGCGAATATTAAAAGAAATAGTAAAGTGTTCTATATACAGATGAATATGAAACGGAATATTAAGATATGCATGGGATGCACAAGATGAACTCACAGGTAATGTCATTGAAAAGGCAGAAAGACTGAACAGTTACTTTACTTGATTTTTTATCAGGGACATTAACATGACGTTAGAGTAAGAGATCAAAAAAGGAGATCAAGACAGTTAAATAATTGATAAAGTAGACAAACTTAGAGAGGATTAAATCCCGTATCCCAAATCATTGCATACTCAAAGAAACTAGTGAAGAGATCGCAGAGGCAGTTTTACACACACACACACACACACATATATATATATATATATATATATAAATATATATACAGTCCATAGCAAAGAGTAAAATTTCCAGAAGACAGGTAATGTTATTCCTATATTCAGAAAGGTAGATAGAACAAATCCGGACAACTATAGAGCAGTTTGTCGAACGGCGGTGGTAGCAAAGACATCGGAAGCTTTACTGAAAAATGCAATAGAACACAACTGGAAACCGAAAATTTGATGACGAATAATAATTACAGATTTCAAAAGAGGTCAACTTTAAGTACTGGGTTTACTTCTGCGCCCGACAGTGAATTGTCAAGGGGAGCTGATTAGATTCCATCTTTTTGGAGATGGCCATTGCCTGGCCTTTGTCTTGTGTGAATGCTGCTTGCAATAGATCGGCCCAAGCCTTGCTGCATGCAGGCAGGGACTACTTCATTCTCTGAGTAAACTGTGTATGACGCACGTTGTCATATATGATAGTGGAGAGGTCAGGTAGAAACCAAATTTCACCTTGCACTGGGTACTTTTTTGTTGCAGATACCTCCTGGAACGTCAGCCTCAGCAACATAGGAACAGGATTAGACCGTTCAGCTCCTCCAGCTTGTTCCACTATTCAGTTAAATCATGGCTGATCTGCACCCCAACTCCATTTATCCGCCATTACTGCACATCCATTCATACTCTTACCTAATAAAACTCTCTCTACCTCAGCCTTGAAAGTTCCAATTGTCCAAGCATCCACAATCTTTTGGGGAGACAACTCCAGATGTTAACTACCCTTTGTGTGAAAAAGTGTTTCCTGATTTCACAGTTCATGGCCTTCCTCTCATATTAAGCTTATGTCCCCTCGGTCTTGATTCGCCCACCAGAGGAAATAGTTTCGATGTATCAGTGTTTCTATCGCTCTGCCCTATCGTACTCCTTTATCATTTTAAACACCTCGATTAGATCAACCATCAACTTTATGGACTCAAGACAATACAAATTAAGTTCTTGCAACCTGTCCTCATAATTTTACCCTTGTAAACACTGATATTATTCTGTCGAATCCGTGTTATTCCCCCCTCCAACACTAATGTATAATTTCAAGGTGTGGTGCCCAAAACTTCAGATCGAGTCTGACCAACGCTCTGTACAACTGAAGCATAACTTTCTCTTCTCTGTATTCCTACCCTCTTGAGATAAAGGCCAATATTCCATTTGCCTTTTTGATAACTTTTTTATCTGTGCACTGGCTTTTGGTATTTGTGCAACTGGACACCCAAACCCCTTTGCTCCTCAACAACTGATAATCTCTCTCCATTAAGAAAATGTTATGATTTGTCTTTCTTCGATCCAAAGTGTATGACCTCACACCTCTTCACATTGAACCCCTTCTACCACAGTTTTACCCAATCACTTAATCTGTTTATGTCGCTATGTAACTTCCTGCTCCCATCTCTACTACTCACTGTGTTCCTAACTTGTCTCTGACACGGACGTATTGAGCTCCAGCATGGCTGAGTATCAGAATGTTTATGGAGCCTCCTCCTCCTATTGGTTGCCTGATTGTTTTTACCATACGCCACAATTCTCTACACATCCCGGAATGTATTGAACGAGTAAGAAATCTGTTCAATTAGAACATTGACCTTCCTTCTCGCTTCCTACACGGAGACACCAAACCCAGAGCCCCATCTCACCCCACATACTCACACTTTTATCGTTCTCAGGATGTGGGTTTCGCTGGCATGGCCTGCATTGATTGCCTATCCATAATTGCCCCAAGGTGATGATGGGCAACATTCATGATCGCTGATTAGTGGTTTGATAAAAAGGAATGGTATGCCAAGGCACTTCATAGGGCAGCTAGGATCAACAACGTTGGAGCGGGACTGGCGTCACATTCGGCCAGAATCGGTAAAGACGTACAAAACTAAGAACATATGAACAATGACGGACAGGAAAGGACCCTTTGGTCCATCCAGCCTGTCCTACACAATTTTGATACCTTGTGTGTCACAATATATACACTCCCCGACTCCCCAAAAACAATGTTATCTCCTGGGAAAGGAGACAAAACATATAAAAACACGGGACAATTTGGGGGGAAAATGTGGGAAATTCCTCTCCAATCCTCTTTGGCGATCGAAATTAATCCAGGAGATCACTCTGGCCCTAGTAATTATTTGCATTACTTTACCAAACTTTTGGAAGAGCAGATCCCCCACCGCCCCGCACCACCTCGCCAAGCCAGAAACAGGTCCAGCTCTTTCTTAAAGAAATTCATCAAATTGGCGTCCACCGCACGAGCCGGCAGCCCGTTCCAGAGGTTCACTATTCTCTGGGGAAAGAACCACCTCCTGAGTCCTGACATTGAACCTAGAGCTGGCCTTATACAACATAAAATTGTGATCCCTCGCCCTCCTTCACCGATTTAATTGGAACAAACTGTCAACTTGAACACAATCTATTCCCTGCATCATCTTACAAACATCAACCTGATCACCCCTATGTCTATGCATCTTTAAAATGTAGAGTCCCAGCTCTTTGAGCTTATCTTGATAAGTTGGCAGGTTTCCTGACAAGCCCACTGCTTCATAGTCACATTAATTGACATCAGATTTTTATTTCCAAAATGTTCAACTGAACTTAAATTCACAAACTGCCATTGTGGAATTTGAACTCACGTTCTCTGGATTATTGGTCCAGGCAGCACAGATTACGAGTGGAGGAACATAACCACCATGCTGCCTTTCTTTTAGAGCTTTAAGAGCTTCACGGTAACTTTTATTACAATAAAGCTTTGAAATGTTTCTTTCAACATCTCATCAATAGTTTTTAAAACAGGAAACCAGAAACTGACTAAACGGTACTGATGAACCCTTGGAAATTAATGATGGTCAGACTGCACAATTCTGAGCAAAAATATCAATTACCAGCCTAAGACTTGAAGAGAACTTCAAGCAGAGAAGAACAGGCGTTATAAGGCATGGAAGATATTTTGAAGCATTAATTTATTCATGTTATTGTGGAATTTGCTTATTTGTTGCACTTTTTAAAAATGTTTACGCCTTTATTTTGCAGGTTAAGAATTTCAGTAGCTGAAAAAATGGCGGATGCTCCCAATTTTCAGGACGTATTTCCAACGATTTGTCGAGCTTGGTGGTAGGACATTACAACTACATGACGAGACGTTTACATACCAAATCCCATTATAAACATGCACATACTGTTTTATATGGTGAACAAAAACTGTGAAAAAAAGTGATGACGAGGAAGTCAGTAGTTTTTCATCTAACTTTGAGCGAGGTGTCATCACAGCTGGGATACGTTATCAAACCAATCCCCTTGTGTGGTCCACCTCGAAGTGTTTTCCACTTTATGTCATCGCGCTCCGAATGCCATTTCCCATTTTACATTTACCCCTCACATATCCACTAAAGGAAGTCCGAGCTTGCAATGGTACCGTGCCTTTCGTAACCACAGAACACAACTGAGAGTTAAACAGCCAGTGAATTATTTTTGAAGTGGACACTGTTGATGTTCATCCATTATATCCTTCTTCCTATGATATTTGTTGTACTGATGCCGGCATTGTCATATTATTTCCGTGCTAATGATCTCACTTATATAATCCGTATTCTATCTGTATCGTCCAATTTCCTTCTTTATGCTGATGTTTTCACTATGTTGTGCGACTCAATAAAATGTCCTTTTATATATTAGTCCTTTGTGACTAATCCTGATTTGTCACACTGTACAGTAATTTCCCTTCATTTCACCTTAAAAGGAACGTGACCCTCATTATTGAAGTTTTATCCTTGAACTTGTCACATTCACACTTCAGACTAGAAACGATGTTTGGAGATAATGAATGAACGCCTTACCCATTCATTTAACATTCCTCTGTTGATGTTTTATAAAAGCATTCAAACATTTGTTTTAAATTGTCAAATTTGGCATTGGTGGCTCCCTTTCTGACAATATGTGTTACTGTGTCAGAGGCTCCATATCTTGCTGCCTGTATTATTATAATAGCTCATTATCTGGCAGTAGTCCCTACGTGTGTACTGTTTTGACAGAAATTTGTATCTATGGCCTGTCAGTGTCTGTATTCTTGCTAATCACTCAGATCAACAAGGACTGAGAGTCAAGCGAGTGCATATGGACTAACAAATATGTTTTTAAAACACAATTGTGTTGACAAGGCAGCCAAGGATTTAAATTTCGTCTCCAGCCTCTCACATTTCCATTGTATTGGGTAAACTTTATCCTGCAAATTGCCGATTCAGTTTACCTGTCCTCGATGTCAAGTGTGATCTCGAGTTTTACCAATCTTTAAATGTAATTATTTAAGTGTCAGAAATCTAAGTCCTCGTGTGGCAGCATTTTCCCTGGGTAATATCATTTTTAAAAAATCTGTTGCGCAACAACCAATAGAATGAAAGCGATTTCCGTAATTGGTACTTCTTCATTGACTGCAACTGGCAACAGGGTGACGTCGGCTCACGTCTCAGTGGAGTGTCGCCGCTGTATAAATCAGGGATCCACGCACGGCATCACTTCAGAACAACAACGAGAGATTCTGCCTCCCACGTTAACGATGACACAGCTTCAGCAGAAAATGCGATATCCCATCATTATTCAGATAGAATATATATATTATCCGCTTCTCGCAGCCGTCGGTGTTCTTGGTAAGCTCGTATACGTAAGTATTAATTGAATAGATATACATTTCACCTCAGAGCTGCTCTCGTGATGCATCTCACAATGTCATTTTTTGATTGATGTGATTGTTATATATTGATATCAGTTCAATGATAGATACATTCTATGTTTTCGCCATTTACTTCATGTCATTTTTCTGTCAGTTTTATAACGGCATCGAAATTGAAATGGGCTTCTAACCGTCGATTAACCTATTGATATGAAACCTCTTCATTTCAAAGAAACAGGTTAATGCCTCCTTTAGAAACGAGAGGGAAATTTCAGATAAATGGAGTAATAATCCATACCACCTAGAGCCTGCTATCAACGCCAATGACTTCGAAATTATCACTGACGATAGTAAAAGACCAAAAGTCAAGGTGTTTGATATTCTGCAATATTAGTGATAACACATTTAGAATAAATTAATTTAATTCTTCATTCAAAGCAAATGTCGTGAAATGTCAAAACATTGGACAATTTGAGAGTAGAGAAATAGAGTCAGTTGGAAATATCACTGTCTGCAGCACGGAGCGTGGCGCCGGCCGATGAAAATCCGAGAGACTGCAGCAGCACAAGTGGTGGAAGGGAGTAATTACAGTGCTGCAAGTTTTCGCTGGCAGTTCCCATTATAAATGTGCAGATATGAATTCATAAGAGGAAGATTTGATAAAGAAAATACTCCAATAGCATTATTTTAATTACAGTAATATTTCTAGTTCATGGAAGATAGCTTGATGTTATTATCTTCCTTGTAATTGAGCACGGTCTTTACAAGGTCGAGCTGTGCAGCTGAAGGGATCCTATCCATTAATTAATGCAGAAACAGGACTGTGTCAAACTGATAGTTTTGCAGTGAGTTGCATGAAAATGCCTTTATTTCTTTATCTTCATTACAGTTAACCTACTCGCCATTGTGATCTTATCTCGAGGAAAGTGCGGTCTATCTCAACGCATCTCCCGATACCTGTTAGCTATGGCAATGGGAGATTTGCTAGTCGTTATCACTGATCCGATATTAAGGAGGATTCGTGGGATATATTTCCCGGATTCATTGTTGTCCATTTTCCCTGCTTGTAGTATCATTGTGGCCCTGTCTCGTGCCGCTAGAGACAGCTCTGTCTGGTTAACTGTCGCCTTCACTTTCGATCGATTTCTGGCCATTTGCTGTGTGAAGCTGAAATCAAACTATTGCACCGAGAAAACTACATTTATCGTAACAATTTGCTTGTTGATCGCTTTAAAAAGCATTCCCTGGTGCTTTGCTTATGAACCCAGTTATATACTTGAAAATGTGCCGTGGCATTGCAATTTAATATCAAAGTATTATACATCACGCGAATGGATAACATTTGACTGGATTGATACAATTTTAATTCCATTTATTCCATTTTTTGTGATTCTGCTCCTCAATATTTTGACCATCAAACACATTTTAGTCACCAGTAAAATTCGCAGGAGTCTCAGGTACAGCAGTAGCGGTGATAATAACAATGATCCTGAGATGGAGAACCGAAGAAAATCCATCATTCTGCTGTGCACTGTTTCAGGCAGTTTTATACTGTTGTGGACACCATACGTCATAAACTCTGTGTATTTCCAAATTACAGGCACATTTCACATCATATATCCGCATAACCCTATACATATCTCACGAGAGCTGGGATATATGCTTCTTCTTTTCAGTTCCTGCACTAATACGTGTATTTATGCAGTAATCCAAACTAAATTCAGAGAAGAGCTGAAGAGCCTGGTGAAATATCCATTTCGTCTGATTGTTAAATTAGTGAAGCAATAAAAAGTACGACCGGATTGTATTCCGAGTCTTACAGCTCATTCATCATTTTCTTATTTTGTGCTTGAGGAGCTAATGGACTTCAATGTTGTGAAATGGAGAATCTATTCGCTATTCCATTTTGCATTTATCTTATTTCAATGTTTTATCGATCTCAGTCTCCACCCCTGCCTCAATCCATCTGCTGCTGAAACCCTTATCCATGCCTTTGTTAACTCTAGAATCGACTATTCCAATGTTCACCTGGCCGGAGTCCCATCTTTCTGGATCCAGGCGTGTAGCTCAGGCCATTCAATAACACACTGGATCCAGGCGTGCAGCTCAGGCCATTGGATAACACATTGGATCCAGGCGTGTAACTCAGGTCATTGAATAACACACTGGATCCAGGCGTGAAGTTCAGACCATTGAATAACACACTGGATCCAGGCGTGTAACTCAGGTCATTGAATAACACACTGGATCCAGGCGTGTAACTCAGGTCATTGAATAACACACTGGATCCAGGCGTGAAGTTCAGACCATTCAGTAACACACTGGATCCAGGCGTGTAGCTCAGAACATTGAGTAACACACTGGATCCAGGAGTGTAGCTCAGGCCATTGAATAACACACTGGATCCAGGCGTGTAACTCAGGTCATTGAATAACACACTGGATCCAGGCGTGTAGCTCAGGCAATTGAACAACACACTGGATCCAGGCGTGTAGCTCAGGCCATTGAATAACACAATGGATCCAGGCCTGTAGCTCAGGCCATTGAGGAATAAATTGCAGACGGTTACACAATCACTCGTATAGCCTTCAGGTACGTGGATTTGATATAAAGAGACAGTTCTGTCACGACCACTCAGCAGCTGGTGCAAGAAACGTTAAACTGATGGGCAACCATCATTAATGTCACCAGATTGAAGACGCTGGTTTTTGACAAACCAGAGGAGAAATATATACCTTTCTTCCTAAACCTTAATAATGATATCAAGAATGAAAGGCTTCAGCCAATTGGAGAGACTGGAGAAGCTGGGATTGTTCTCCTTGGAGCGGAGACGGTTAAGGGTAGATTTAGTAGAGGGGTTCAAAATTATGAGGCGTTTTGATAGAGTAGATAGGGAGAAACTGTTTCGACTGGCGGGAGGGTTGGCAACCAGATAACACAGATCTAAGATAATTGGCAGAAGTTTCAATGGTTACTTTCAAAGAGGCATTGCATAAATACTGAAAAATGAAAATTTTGAAGGGCTATGAGGAAGGTCGGATTAACCGTTCATGCATATAGAAGGGACATAGACCTGAACCGTCAACCAGAGTTTCCTTCTCACAAATGCTGCCGGACCTGCTCAGTCTTTCCAGCTAAAATCCTTAAACTCACGAGTAGAAAGCACATTGTACCTGTTGGATAGGACCATTGTTGAATTTAGAAATACGAGCAATGCAGACGAGCTATAACAACATTTTGTTAGGCAAAACGCCAGAGTTTATATTGTATTAAATCTTTGTAACTAATTTACAGTATTTTTTCTCCATGTCTCTCTTGTTACAGGGTTTTGGGTAAAAAATTACTGATTCAGAGATTATTATTTCATTTCTGAATTAATGTTAGTACAGACTGTACTGTGTGTGGTACTGTGTGTGAGTGAGATTTATTCTGTATCTATCAGCCTCTGATACTGTGTGCGAGTAAGGGTTTCATTCTGGATCTGTCGGTCTCTGACACTGTATGTGAGCGTTGGATTCAATTTGCATCTCTCAGTTTCTGGTACGGTGTGTGAATATGGGATTCATTTTGTGTTTGTCAGTCTTTCGTACTGTACGTCAGTGTGGGGTTCATTGTGTATTTGTCAGTCTCTGGTGCTGTGTGTGAATGTGGGATTCATACTGATTGTGTCAATCTTTGGCACTGTGGGCGAGTGTTGGCTTCATCCTATGTCTTTCAGTCTCTGGTGCTATATGTGACTGAGATTCATTCTGGATCTGTCGGTCTCTGGCACTTTGTGTGAGTGTGGGATTCAATCTGAATCTGTCAATCTCTGGCACTGAATGCCAGTGTTTGATCCATTCTGTCTCTGTCAGTCTCTGGCACTGTGTGTGAGTGTGGGATTCATTTTGCATTTGTCAGTCTCCGGAGCTGTATGTGAATGTGGGTTTTATTCTATATTTGTCAATCTCTGATACTGTGTGTGATTGAGATTCATTCTCCATCTATCAACCTCTGGTACTGTGTGTGAGTGTGGGATTCGTTCTGTAACTGTCAGTCTCTGCTACGTTGTGGAAGTGTGGGATTCATTCTATATCTGTACTTAATTTGCATCTCAGGTTACAATATGGTGTTTGAAATTGCATCTTCCATATCTTAATGTATAATAGTTTTTCGTCTATTATTTAATTTGTAATCATGGATAAACTTTTGGGTTTGGTGCACTACGTTTTACTCAGACAATGTGTTTGAATTTTGGACTAGTATTAAATAGAGAACACGAATGTGAATGATAATGTATCTTTCAATCCGAATAGGTGATTTCTTTGGACTGGTATGAAATGTGTAGCTCAGATTGCACTGGTGGAATTGATACTATATCTTTCAATCTGTCATCATATGACGTTTTTGGATTAGTATGTAACGTGTAGTTCAGTATGCATTGATGGAACTGATACTGTGTCTTTCAATCTGACACTGTATGAGATTTTGGGGCTGGTATGTAATGTGTAGCCCAGTCTGCACTAATGGAACAGATCTTATATGTTTCATTCTGACACCGTATGGGATTTTTGGACTGGTATCTAACGTGTAGCTCTGGCAACTATAATGTAATTAATACTGTGTCTCTCATTTTCATAGCATGGGTGAGTTCCGAAATTCCTACCAGGTGCCAGGGTTACGGACATCTCCCCGAGGCTGGAGAAGAACTTGGAGTGGGAGGGGGAGGAGCCAGTTGTCGTGGTCCAAATAGGTACCATCGACATAGGTAGGGCTAAGAAAAAGGTTCTGCTGAGAGAGTTTTAGCAGCTAGAGACGAAATTGAAAAGCACAATCACAAAGATAATAATCTCCAGATTATTACGTGAGCCACGAGCAAATTGGCATCGAGTCAATAGGATCGGAGAGATGAATGCGTGGCTCAAAGATTGGTTTGGGAGAAGTGGGTTTCGATTCGTGGGGCACTGACACCAGTACTGGGGAAAGAGAGAGCTGGTTCCGTTGGGACGGACTAAACCTGAACCACGCTGGGACCAGTCTTCCAGCGAATCGAATAACTAGGGAGGAAGAGAAGGCTTTAAACTAAATAAGGGTTGGGGAAGGTCCCGGTGGAGAGAAATCTAGAATGCTAAAGGGAAAAGACAAAGAAGCAGTGCAGGGAAGTGATAGAGGTAAGGATAACCAGATTGTGTCAGGAAGGGACAGGGCGTATAAACAAAAGGGTGCACTAAAAAATCTGGTCCCGGTAAGAAAAATGGTAACAAGTCAAATAAGGCCATTTACAAAAAAATGTCAAAATGTCTAAAAATGTTACAAAGACAAATCTAAAGGCACTGTATCTGAATGCACGAAGCATTCGTAATGCGGTAGACGAATTAACAGCGCAAATGGATGTAAACGGATACGATATAATTGCAATTGCAGAGACATGGTTACATGGTGACCAAGGCTGGGAGCTGAATATCCAAGGGTATTCCATAATTAGGAAGGACAGACAAAAAATAAAAGGAGGTGGGGTGGCGTTGTCAGTAAAGAATGAAATCAGAGCAATAGTGAGAAAGGATATTGGCTCAGAAAATCAAGATGCAGAATCAGTCTGGGTGGAGTTAAAAAGCACCATGGGGCCGAAAACACTGGTGGGAGTTGTCTATAGGCCTCCAAACAGATAGTGGTAATGGAAGGGATGGCAATTTAAGGAAATTAGAGATGGATGTAACAAAGGTACTACAAATAGACAGGCCGAAACAAATTAGCAATAATACTGTGGAGGATGAATGCCTGGAGTGTGTATAATATGTTTTTTTTTGACCAGTACGTTGAGGAGCCAACCAGGGAACAGGCTACCCTAGATTGGGTATTGTGCAATTAGAAGGGCTTAATTAATAACCTTGTTGTGCGGGTCATTTAGGGAAGAGTGACCATAACATGGCATAATTCTTTATTGAGATGGAAAGTGAAGTAGTCCAATCCGAAACTAGGGTCCTAAATCTAAACAAAGGACACAAAGAAGGTATGAGGAGTGAGTTGGCTATGATAGATTGGGAAGCTTCATTAAAAGGCATGACGGTGGATAGGCAATGGCCAGCATTAAAGGCGCAAAAACACAAAAGGAAAGCGGCGCAACCATGGCTAACAAAATAAATTAAGGATAGTATTAGATCGAAAGAGGAGTCATATAACGTTGCCAGAAAAAGTAGCAAGCCTTAGGATTGGGAGCAGATTAGAATTCAGCAAAAAAGGACCAAGTGATTGATTAAGAGGGGAATAATAGAGTATGAGAATAAACTTGCAAGGAACATAAAAGTGGGCTGTAAAAGCTTCTACAAGTATGTAAATAGAAAAAAAGATTAGTGAAGACAAATGCAGATCCCTAACATTCAGAAACGGGAGAATTTATAATGGGGGACAAGGAAATGGCAGAGCAATTAAACAAATACTTCGGTTCTGTCTTCACGCAAGAGGACACAAATAACTTCCCAGAAATGGTAGCGAACCAAGGGACGAGTGAGAAGTTGAAATTAAAGCAAATTAGTATTCTTAAAAAAATAGTGCTGGAGCAATTAATGGACTGAAAGCCGATAAATCCCCAGAGCCTGATGATGTGCATCCCAGAGGCCTAAAGAGGTAGCCATGGAAATAGTTGATGCATTGGTTGTCATCTTCCAAAATTCTATATATTATGGAACAGTTCCTGCAGATTGGAGGGTGGCAAATGTAACCCCACTATTTAAAAAAGGAGGGAGAGACAGAACAGGGAACCACAGACCGGTTAGCCTAACATCAGAAGTAGGGAAAATACAAGAGTTTATTATAAGGGATGTTATAACAGGACACTTAGAAAATATCAACGGGATTAGTCAATGTCAACATGGATTTACGAAAGGGAAATCTTGTTTGACAAATATACTAGAGTTTTTTTGAGGATGTAACTGGTAGAATAGATAAGGGAGAACCAGTGGATGTGTTGTATTTGAATTTTCAGAAGGCCTTTGATGGAGTCTCACATAAGAGGTTATTGTGCAAACCTAAAGCACATGGGATTGGTGGTAATATACTGCCCTGGATTGAAAATTGGTTAACAGACAGGAAACAGAGAGTGTGAATAAATGGGTCTTTTTGTGGTGGCAGGCGGTGATTAGTGGGGTACCGCATGATCAGTGCTTGGGTCCCAGCTATTCACAATATGTATCAAGGATTTGGATGAGGGAACCAAATGCAATATTTTCAAGTTTGCTGACGACACAAAACTAAGTGGGATTGTGAGTTGTGAGAAGGATGCAAAGAGGCTTCAAGGCGATTTAGACAAGTTGAGTGAGTGGGTAAATAAATGGCAGACGCAGTATAACTTGGATAAATGTCAAGTTATTCACTTCGGAAGGAAAAACAAAAAGACAGAGTTTTATTTAAATAGTGATAGATTGGGAAATGATGATGTACAAAGGGACCTGGGTGTCCGTGTACACCAGTCAGTAAAAGCAAACGTGCAGGTGCAGCAAGCAGTTAGGAAGCCAAATGGTATGTTGGCATTCATTGCAAAAGGATTTGAGTACAGGAGCAAGGATGTATTACTGCAGTTATACAGTGCCTTGGTGAGACCACACCTGGAGTTTTTTCTCCTTCTCTAAGAAAGGACATATTTGTCATAGAGGGAGTGCAGCGAAGGTTCACCAGACTGAATCCTTGGAGGGTAGGACTGTCGTATGAGGAGACATTCGGTCGCCTCGGCCTGTATTCAATAGAGTTTAGAAGAAAGAGAGGGGATCTCATTGAAACGTATAAAATTCAGACCGGGCTAGACAGGGAGGTTGTTTCCCCTGGCTGGGGGGTCTAGAACGAGGTGTCACAGATTCAGGACACGGGGTAGGACTTGTATGAATGAGACGAGGATCAGCCATGATCATATTGAATGGCGGAGAAGGCTCGAAGGGCCGAATGGTTTGCTCCTGCTCCTATTTTCTATGTTTATAGGCCAGTCAGTTTAACCTCGGTTGTGGGAATACTTTTAGAAATGAAAATTCTGGAAAAAATTAACAGTTACTTGGACAAGTGTGGATTAATTAAGTAAAGCCAGCACGGACTTGTTAAAGGCAAATCTTGTTTAAGCAACGAGATTGAGTTTTTTGCTGAAATGGGGAGTGGAGGAGAGGCGTTAGATGTGAATGTTGTTTGAGCAATTCATGGGCCTTCGTGTGTCCAAAATAAAAACTATCTGCGTAACTCCAACTGCCCCCTGTTTCTTGCCCTTTACCTTTCCACCTCCCTTACCTCCAAGCCCCCCCACTCAATCTAACTGTGTCCTCACTATTCTCACTCTACGCAGTTTCTGTTCTGCCTTCCTCCATCCTTCGGCCCACGATCTGTTCCCTCGATTTCCGACAGCCCAAGCCACTGATGATTCAAATTCTGCTTCTCTTTCACATGTTTCCTGATACTATCACTATCAACCAGCACAGCAGCTTCCTTCAGAACCACTGTGATCACTCCCTCCTCAGATCGTCAACCCTCAGCGCACTATATTTCTCCACTTGAAATATAGGAAGATAATTTTAAAGATCGTAATATAAAGGGCTATGGAGAGAATGCAGAGGACTGGGGTTAGTTTTGAATTGCTTTAGCCAAGCAGGCCGCAATTGACTGCACTTATTCCATCTGTGCTTTACATTTCTATGGTTCCTAGTTTCCATGGCAATTACTGCCCTATCACCACCTTCCATTCCTCCTCTAAGTCCTGAAATGCGTATTGGTTTGTAATTGCGATGAAAGCTCTGTCCTCAGGTTTCATTCGAGTTTCTCATAAATGGCTTCTCTCCCGTCTACATTGCTGAGACTGCACTGGGCAAAGTCACAAAGGATAACCTGAATGATTACATCCTGGGTTATGAATCTCTCCTCGTCCTCATCGACAACTCTGCCACTCACCGCACCATTCGGCACACCGTCCTTCTCCAACCCCTCTGCATTGCTCTCCCCAGGTTCTGCTCTTTCCTGACTCACACCACATTGCTGTTAATGGCATTCCCTCTGTTAAACTTCAATGTACAGAATTGATGAATTCTTGTTCCTCTCCGCTTCACAATCCTCATGCGACCTTCGATGACGCAAGTGGTCAGCTGTCACATATAGACCAATGACACGCAACTTTACCTCGCTACCTCAATTTTTGATCCATAATTTGTACCTAAATTGTGAGGTTTCCTTCCAGATTTCAATACTGTTACGAGCTCAACTTATTCCAGCCGAATTTCAGCAAGCGTTAACCCATCCTCGTTACCTCTCAGCAGCAATTCGTTCAATTGCATCAAACTCTCTGCATGCCGCCTCAAGCTGAGCCAAAGGATGTAAACACAATGGCTTGCTCGACCTGATCTCGATTTTGGACCAAACATCTAATTTGACACCAAAATGAAAGGCAAATCGTGTCTGACAAATTGACTTATTTCTTCGAAGAAATAACTTAGAGGATTGATGAAGGTATTGCAATTGGTGTTTTGTATGTGGACTTTCAAAAGGCGTTTGATAACATAATAGGCTTGATCGAAAAATTGAAGCCCCTGAGATTAAAGAGACAATGGCAGCATGGATACCAAATTGGCTAAGGGACAGAAAGCAGACAGTACGGTGATGTTTGTTTTTCAGACTGGAGGGAAGTATACAGTGGTGTTCCCCAGGGGTCAGTATTAGGACCACTGCTCTTTTTGATATATGTTGATGACTTGGACTTGGGTATAGAGGGCATACTTTCAAAGTTTGCAGATGACAAGAAACTCGGAAATGTAGTAATGTGGAGGATAGTAACAAACTTCAGGAGGACATAGACAGACCGGTGAAATAGGAGGACAAATGAGGAGAGGGACTTTAAACGAAATACGACATTTTTATTGGAGGTGCATGAACAGAGGCCCGTGGGTGCACATACATAAACACATCTTTGAAGGTGGCAGGTCAAGTTGATAAGGCTGTAACTTGCCAGGCCATTCAGAGTTTTTTCGTGATGCTTCAGACACGAGTGTTACCATACCATTTCATCCAAAGAAGCCTGTTATTGGTATTCTGAATGTCTGTGAAATCTTTAATATTTCTGTAACAACTGAAAAGGTTTGCTTAGCACGTTTCCTCCTCATATGAATAAACTTCGAACATGTAAATAACTCCTTATTTCCCCTTGATACCATCTGCCTACGATTGAGACTTTCAATAGTAAAACCCGATGAAATAGCACGGACATTAGCTCTCCTTTTGTTCGCAGCTCAAATTCTCGATTGTATTTATAAAGTTAAACTCCCGTGGGTGACCTTCAGATCCCTCGGTGCCGTACACATTGTTCTGAGTTTAGATTCTTTGAGGATGGCTCTCTAAGTGATGGTCTGCACATGTACTAAATACACTGAGGCCTGTTAATGAGGCTGTTTGCCCGGCTCAGTCCCAGGACTACAGGAGAACCGTTGTTTTCTGAAATTCCAAAGAAATCTGTAAGTGCTTTGAAAGATCCCTTTAAATAGATTGTGTTACATAATGAAGCTTTGGGGAGAATGGTTGATTACATTTGTTTGTTTAACTGAATGCGACCAATATCTCTGATGGTGCTCTCCAGGTAATTATCCCGGAGGATCCCCGCTGGTATCAGTGAGAGATCCTTCGACCGAATTGGTACCTTTCAGTCAGAGCCTCGTGTCCAACGCTGCAGACATCGCTCCTTCACACTGAACATGGACTATCCAGTCATCTTTAAGATAGAACGTATTTACTACCCCGTTCTTGCAGCCGTTGGTATTACGGGTAAGGAAATAAACTAGTCATCGTGTAAACCAGTTTAACTCTTACTGCTCTAATTGCTAGTCCTACCCTGTAACATATTGGCCTGGATATATTTTGATTGATACAATGCATATATAACACGGATTAATGTAAGAGAGAGACAAATATGAAGAGAGTGTGTTTGTCAGAGAGATGGATAGAGAGAAAGAGAGAGCGAGAAAGAGAGAGAGAGAGATAAAAACAGAGAGAAATAGACAGATACATAAATCAAGACTATTTGGATTACTCTTTCAACGAGCTGGCACAGACACAATTGGCCGAACGGCCTCCTTCTGTGTTGTATCGTTCTATGATTCTATGATAATGTGACTTGACGTGATTGTGACATAATCGCCTATTCCGTTCATTGTACAGTCTTTTTTTGTCTACTTAATAGGATTTCATGTTTGAAATTATGAACGGCTTTGAATTTTCAACCTGAGAAGTAAAGGCAGGTTATTCCCCAGTACTGTCTGCTGGAGAATTCCTTTTCTCGAATAGACGCTGGCATCAGACAGAATATAAAACTTAGTCGGGCTGTGATAAAGCGTAAACGTTGTCTGTGTTGAAGTTTTAAATTGTCCTTTTTATTGCCAGAAATATCATGTTAACATGCAAGGACAAAGGAAGCATTTTTAAACCGATAAATAATCAGCTTAGTCCAGATAATTGTCTACGAATTCACAGGGTTCAAGGTCCCACATAATGGTGGTTCGGTGCTGCTGACAGTGAATTGACTACAGTCATTACATTGATTCAAAACAATCTTTGCCAACGTCAAAAGTTGACGACTTGCCCAATATTAATGAATGTTTCTTTGGTCTATGATGGTTGACTGCCTTTTGTTCCAGTTTAGTTACAGAGATAGTCCCGGACCATTTAGTTTAACACGCCCTGTCTGAGACTTGTGAAAGTGGCCTCTTTGATGGTGAGCGCGGTGCCCAGAGGTCACCTGTGCACCAAATCTATTGGATGTTTGGTAACGCTTTGTGATCAGTGTGCTTCAATCTTGCAACCATAACATTAACTTTTTAAACCAGATGGGATGGCCAAGCAATGGGAGATTTATCTACAATAAATGCCATAAAATATGATTAGACGGACAACAAAGGGCGTCTCCACTGATTGTTGAGGAAGGAGACATTCAGCACGGCAACACTTTGCAGGTCATTGTTTGGTTTCTGAACAAACTGTACAACTGAAACAGGTATCATCGTATCTTAGTAACATATTAAGCAGAGCATAGAAGGAGGCCATTCGGACCATCTTGCCTTTGCCAGCTCTTTGAACGAGTTTCCAATTAGTCCCATTCCCCGGCTCTTTCCCCAGAGCCTCGAAATGTTTTCCCTTCAAGTATTTATCCAATTCCCTTTTGAAAATTACCATTGACTCTGATCCCACCGCCCTTTCAGGCGGAACATTCCAGATCATTAAAACTCGCTGCATAAAAAAATGTTTCCTCAAGTCCCCTCTGGCTCTTTTGCCGATCACCTTAAAACTGTGCCCTCTGGTTACCGACCCTTGTGCCACTTGAAACAGTTTCTCCTGTTTTACTCTCTTAAAACCGTTCATGACTTTGAACACCTCTATCAAGTCTCCCCTTAACCTTCTCTGTTCGAAGGAGAACAACCCCAGCTTCTCCAGTCTCTCGACATAACTGAAGTCTCTCATCCCTCTGCAGCATCCTCTCTAAGGCCTTGACATCCTTCCTAAAGGGTAGTGTCCTGAATTGAACACGATACTCCAGCTGAGGCCTAACCAGTGTTTTATAAAGGTTGAGGATAATTTCTGTGCTTTTGTACTTCATGCCTCTATTACGAAAGCCAAGGATCACAAATGATTTTTAACAGCCTTCTCGACTTGTCCAGCCATCTTCAAAGATTTGTGTATGTACATCCCAGGTCTCTGTTCCTGAACCCACTTCAGAATTGTACCATTAAGTTTACATTACCTCTCCTCATTCTTCCGACCAAATGCATTACCTCACACTTGTCTGCGTTACATTTGATCTGCCATGTGTCTGCCCATTTCACTAGTCTATCTCTGTCCTCCAGAAATCTGTTACTATGCTCCCCATTGTTTACTGCAGGTGGATTTGTGTAAAATGTGAATAGTCTGCATAAGGATTGCAATTTAAATGGAAATGGACATTGTGTAAACGGAATCTGTGCGTGTTGAGTAACGCAGGTTCAACACTCGCCAATCCGAGATTTTCCCAATCACTGGGGAAATAAATCGCTGACTGGCGATTGTAAACCTCCATCAGTGTGTTTGGGATCTCAGCATTCCAACAGAGCTGGGGAATGAGACACCATTGATTGAGGCTCAGAGAGAGTCGGGAACTGATAAATGGAGTAAAATCATAGAATCAGAGAAAGGTTACAGCACGGAAGGTGGCTATTGGGCCCATCGAGTCCATGCCGGCTCTATGCAAGATCAATCCAGCTAGCCCACTCCCCCGCCCAATCACTGTAGCTCCGCAAATGTTTTCCTTTCAAGTACTTATCCAGTTACATTTAAAGGCCATGATTGAATCTGCATTCACCATCTCCTAACGCAGTGCATTCCAGATCATGAACACTCGCTGAGTAAAAAGGTTTTTTTCCTCAAGTGGCCTTTGGTTCTTTTGACAATTATCTTAAATCAATGTCCTCTAGTTCATGACACTTCCGACAATGGGAACAGTTTCTCTCGATCTACTCAGCCCAGACCCTTCATGATTTTGAATGCCTTTATCAAAATTCCTCTCAACCTTCCCTGTTCCATGCAGAACAACCCCAGCCTCTCCAGTCTATCCACGTAATTAAAGTCCTTCATTCCGAGGAATGATTCTAGTAAATCTCTTCTGCACCATCTCTAAGGTCTTCACATCTTTCCTAAAGTGCGGTGCCCAGAACTGGACACAATACTCCAGTTGTGGCCGAACCAGTGTTTTATAAAGGTTCAACATGACTTCTTTGCTTTCGTACCCTATGTCTTTATTTATAAACTCAGATTCCCATATGCTTTTTAACCACTTTCTCAACCTGCCCTGCCACCTTCAATGATTTGTGCATATGCCCCTGGACCTCTCTGTTCCTGAACCCCTTTTAGAATTGTGCCCTTTAGTTCATATTGCCTCGCCTCATTCTTCCTACCGCAATGTATCACCCCGCAGTTTTCAGTGTTAAATTTCATCTGCCACGTGTCACGCCCACACCACCAGCCTATATAAACCACCTTGAAGTCTATCCCTATCCTCCTCACTGTTCACAGCAGTTCCAAGTTTTGTGTCATCTGCAAACTTGGAAATTGTGACCTCTACACCCAAGACCAAGTCATTAATATATATCAAGAAAAGCAGTGGCATAGTTGAGAAAAGATCAGAGGAAACTTAAGTCGGCGGCGGTAGAAATGGACAAAAAAGGAAAATGAGACCAGGGATTTTGCAACAATGTCACAGGATGAACCCCTTCCCTTCGATCAATCTCTCTTAAATTAAAAAAAAACACTCTGCCAGCTCTGCGTTGTTTTATTTTCCAGCTCCGCTCGGATTTACCTCTGCCCCTCTAAGCAACCACGTCATGGATTCTCTCTAACTCTCCGAGTGATCTATTTTGTAACGAGTGCGGTGATAATTCCCTTTATCTCTCTCTCTCTCTTACAGTTAACTTGGTAGCGATTGTGATCCTGTCCCGAGGATCACAATCACTGCCCATCTTTTTCATTCTGTTTTTCAATGTTCTCACCGCCAAACACATTATAATGTCCAATATAGTCCGCAGGACAATCCTGAGGAACGTCGATAATCACAATGACCCAGAGACCGAGAACCGAAAGAAATCCATGATTTTGCTCTTCACTCTATCCGGCAATTTCATTCTACTCTGGGCCACGTATGTTGTACATTCCTTAAGTTGGCGGGTGAAGAACTACAATTATACAGCCATATACTACACTAACCCGATATACATCAATCAGCAAACGGGATACATGCTGCAGCTTCTCAGCTCCTGCGCCAACACGTGTATCTATGGACTGACACTGAGGAAATTCAGAGAGGAGCTGAGGAACGGGGTGAAATATCTGTTTACACTGAATGGCAGAGTATGTAAATAACGGACAACTGACATAAAGCTGCAGCAGGCTTTGTAGATTTACAGCCCTCTTCTATTTTATAACACCAGGCTGGCAGGTGATGGGAAGAAAGCGACTGGACGTCTTGAGAGGTAATTGGCCAATTCTACTGATAAGCAGAAGAGGGCAAGTTTGATTTTAATGTGAATTAGTTGGCAATTGGTAATGTGTTCACAGCATGAAAGCGAGACATGGGAAGTTAGCCAGTTTACTGATGGGGTTATGCAACTTTAATCCCACTGAGGTACATGCAATTAAAATATCAGCGAGAGTCTGGGGCTCGCAATGCTTTTTAGTAGAATACATTATAAATAAAATACAACAAAATTTTAAAAATGTGTTCAATAAAAAAGCATCTGGTCAGAGTGAAGCATTTAATAATAATGCACACTAGACCTTATCTGGTCAATGAGAAACATTTAATAACAATGAACAATTGACATTGAGCCACATTTGGTCAATCTGAAACATTTACCAATAATTCACATTGGAGACTTGCGCTTATGTGGCCTTTGTGAAACATCTAATAATAATGCACGCTGGTCACTGGGTCATATCTGGTCAACGTGAACATTTAATAATAATGCACACTGGATACTGGACCTGATCTGGTCAACGTGTATCATTTAATAATAATGCACACTGGATACTGGACCTGATCTGGTCAACGTGTAACATTTAATTATAATGCACACTGGATACTGGATCTGATATGGTCAACGTGTAACATTTAATAATAATGCACACTGGATACTGGACCTGATCTGGTCAACGTGTAACATTTAATTATAATGCACACTGGACACTCGACCACATCTGGTCAACGAGATACATTTATTAATAATGATGCAATGTGAAGCATTGAATATTAATGCACACTGGACATTGCATCACATCATTTAACATTTAATAATGCACACTAGATCGTGGGTCACCTCTGAACAATGTGAAGCATCCAGGGGGGATACACACTTGACAATGGGGCACATCTGGTGAACTTGAATCATGTTTTAATAATAATGTACACTGGAAGCTGGGTCACATCTGGTCAATGTGAAATATATCGTACCAATGCGCCTTGGACACTGGGTCACATCTGGTCAATGTGAAATATATCGTAACAATGCGCCTTGGACACTGGGTCGCATATGGTCAATGTGGAGCATTTAATAGCAATGCACTATGTACACTGTAACTCATCTGGTCCATCAGAAATATTTAATAATAATGGATACTGGACACTGGGCAAGATTGTGAACATGTAACATTTAAAAATCATGTATATTGGACACGATACCACATTTGATCAATGAGAAACATTGACGAATAATGCACACCAGACACTGCGTCACCTCTTGTCAATGTGAAACATTTAACACTGGATACTGGGTCATATCTGGTTAAAGTGAAACATTTACTAAAATTGCACACTGGACAGTGGGTCACATCTGGTCAATGTGAAACTTTTAATAATAATGCAGATTGGACGTTCGGCCACATCTGGTCAATGTATAACATTTCATAACGCACACTGGACACTGTAGCACATCTGGTCAACGTGAATCATTTAATAATAATGTACACTGGAGACGTTGCCACATTTTGTCAATGATAAGCATTGAATGATAACATGCACACTGGGCCATATCTGGTCAAAGTGAAGCATTTAGTAGCAATGATAACTTTGACACTGGACCAAACCTGGTCAAAGTGAAGCATTTAGTAGCATTGCATATTTCGCACTGGGGCACACCTGGTTAATGTGGATCATCTGATAATAATGTGCACTGGATGCTGGGTCACCTCTTGTTAATGTGAAATATTTAATAATAATGTAAACTGGATACTGGATCACATCTGGTCAATTAGAAACATTTATTAATAAAAATGTGCACTGGACACTGCGCCACAGCTTGTCAATGTGAAGCATTTTGTAATAATGCGTATTGGACACTGGGCCATCTCTGGACAGTATGAAACATTGCATATTAATGCAGACTGGACACTGCATCACATCTGGTCAAATTGAAACATTTACTAAAATTGCACACTGGACACTGGGTCACATCTGGTCAATGTGAAACAGTTACCAATAATGCACATAGGACAATGGGTCACATCTGGCCAATGTGCCACAGTTAATAACAATGCACATTGCACACTGTGTCACATCTACTCAATGTGTAACATTAATTAATAATGAATACTGGGCACTGGGTCACATCAGTTCAACGTATAACATTTCGTAATAATGCACATTCGACACTGGGACGAATCTGGTCAATCTGAAACTTATAATAATAATGCACACTGGACACTGGGTCACATCTGGTCAATGTAAAACCATTCATAATAATGCAGGCTGGGCACTGGGTCACATCTGGTTAATATGAA
Source organism: Heptranchias perlo (assembly GCF_035084215.1). Taxonomy (NCBI): domain Eukaryota; kingdom Metazoa; phylum Chordata; class Chondrichthyes; order Hexanchiformes; family Hexanchidae; genus Heptranchias; species Heptranchias perlo. The sequence goes on along the minus strand of NW_027139442.1, from coordinate 7,190,747 downwards.
ACATTTAATAATAATGTACACTGGACACAGGGTGCCATCTGGTCAATGTGAAACATTTAATAATAGAAACATAGAGACGCTATGAATCCGCTTGATAATTATTATTACAGTAAAGGAGCTCTGTCAATGCAAGTTGTTGTTAACATTCATGGCAATGCGTTTATTGGTTGTCCACTGTATGAGCAACAGCATACGTTTCAAATGAAAAATCGTGCTTGACAAACCTCGGAGAATTCTTTGAGGAGGTAACCGACATGGTAAATGTCGGAAATGCAATGGATACAGAGTAGATGTATTTTAGAAAAACCTTTGACAAGGTACCAAATGGCTGATTAAGAGAGCAGATTAAGAGATATTGTTCGAGGAGAGTAAATGTGTTTGTTCTAACTTATAAATTACTCCTCAAATCAGTATGGTTCGCAACATTGAATGCCAGATGTCACCGATTTATTAAGCATATAATAATTAAACATACACTTAAGAGCAGCACATACAACACAAACTTTGCAAGTTTTAGCTAGAGAACTGCAATGTATACGAATAATGCAAACAGTCTGATCAGACCTCAATCGAATTTGAAAGTATCTGTTCCAATACCCTCTTTAATACCTTTCTCTCACCCTTTCGACCTGACAAGTCGTATGTATTGACATTACACAGTTATATCAACAGGTGTCTTTGATTATATATCATTAAACACTGGTTTGATTATGTTCTGTCCTTGCAGCTGCAGTACATTAGTGACATGGGTGAAAATAACAGCCTTCAAAACATCGCTATTTCTAACTCCTTTTACTTGACGTACACTCACTAACTTTCCAGATCTAGGCTGTTCTCATTCTCAGCTCGCTGCTTATCTTGAGTAAGGGTTCAAAGCCTTCCTTCTGCTGATTAAATTCTTCTCTCTTTCTTTGGTACAAAGGGAACTTTTCAGCCTGTCCTGTGCTGCTGAAGTTAGTGACTCATTCTTACCCAGATCTCCTATCATCTTCTTCATTAAGCAGATGGTTATAACTTTAGGATTACTGTATACTTCCACACGTAAGATTTTACAATATAAGAATCATATTTCCCTTCTTAACAATGTCTAAAAGCTAACATTACCACCATATCAAGAACAAGCGTTGTGAGTACTGCATTAGCACGCTTTAATCAGTCCGATTAAAGCTTTCCTTACAGTTCCCTCGAACACCACCCCTCCCCCCACCCCCGTGGTGTTTGCTTTAGAGTATTTAAGACCAACACTGGACATTATTTCATTACTGTCATATATGACTACCCATTAGTTGTACATGATATATTAACAATATGATGAATATCATTGTACATTGAACTTGGTTCAAAACTTCGCCCTTGATACTTCCATGTATCGAAAATTCATGACATGCACCTAAAAGTATTCTGTTACTGTTATTCATATTGCAGATCATTTTAATTTCAATTTTGGGGGTTGAGGTTGAATTTCCAATTTCCAATTTTATATCTTTCTCCACATGCATTCCCATCCCTCTGATCGGTACCAGTGCGTTTAACCCCATCCTGGTTCTTTGATTAACCTTAATATAGAAGGTCGGGTCCACTGTGAAGTACGTGTCAGAGCCTTAAGTAAAATATCTTAATCAGTAATATACCCTTTACTTCTCCTGAGGTACATTAACTATTGTGTTGTCAGCATGAATGAACATGTCTGGGACCCATTCTTCAGTAGGTCTCCTTCATGCAAACCGCAAACTAGTTGCCTCACTCGCACCATATCACATGTGCTCACACAGCATTATCCCAAGGTCATGCCACCCGTGGCATCAGATACAAACCAATCCTGAGCTTCCAGTATATCTTTTTGAAAGATCCGGGATGTCTGGAGCTCTTTGCTCACCTCCTGCATGTTCGTGGCTCGGCTATAAAATATATCTTCGCATTGTGACGTATAGGCAAGAAGATAACCTTCTCCGAAAGAAAGCTATCCACTAACTATGCTTAACTACACTTCCCTGACATTCACCAGATTGTGCATTGATACAATATTGATATCTTGTGGTGAATTGTGCCCAGGTGATTCATATTACTAGTGAGTGTACTCAGACATCTTTTCCATAACAACTTCAGTCCGAGTTCCTGAAATTAATCCATTATCACCAAGGGCTTAGACCACATTGTGTGGTATAATTTTCATTTTGTTACCTTATACCGTAGTTACCTCCTCTCATCCAATTTAGAAGTCCAATTATACAATCTTGCCATCTCATTCATGAGCCATGGAGGAAATTTACCATCCAATACATGATTCATCATTAAACGTGAGTCCATTTTATCTCTTCATGATCTTACCGATTCCAGAGGGCCGTCCTGCCTGGAAGATATGGGATATGAGTTATCTTTAACACAACAGTACCTCTCCGCTCCCAACAACACCCCCCCCACCACCCCTCCCCCCCCCCCCCCCCCACACACACACACACTCAACACGAGGATTAGGTTCAGACTCGGCTAGTACTGTTGGACTGACAGGACTTGCCAATGTGCAATTATTTCAGCTGTCTCTCTGTTGAAGTCCTGAGAATTGGTCCCTGGGCCCTAACGCCAGAACGGTTCGAGTGCTCAGTAATTATATCCAATTAACCTCTCTCCTCTCGGTTATTTTATTCCCAAGTTTTGTCTGTCTTATCAATTTGAATTTCAGCTGACTGACATGGAAAACAACATTTCTTCCTCTGTTGCAATCATCTTTTATCCACAGTCTTGTGAAAGAACCAACCAGACTGTGCTCTTTTTATTAATAACATTTTATTAACCCAGTTCTGAAAAGGGAAACGTTCAGGTAAAGTTTTACCCTTCTCGAATGCTTGAACAGCAAATCACGTCAATATATTCTGTTTTTCGAAACCAATGGTGCCCAGGCTTAGTGGTTTTACAGCAGAGAGAACAGTGTTTGCAGCTACTTTTGGAGGTAACTCCCATGACACCCCCTCAGGCATTCTGTCGTGGAAGCTGAGAAAGGACATTGAAGGGGTTAAAACCGAAACAGGCGAAGTCTTAGTCCAACTTGTCACCACGCAGGGACATTTGATAATATTCTTCTGATGTCCACAGATCTGAATAGAAATTCTGAACAATGCTGGATCTGCTCTTTGCCCCAACATGTTTTCAGCAAAAGGCTGCTCCTTTAACTCCATGGAGCTACTTCCATGTAAAAGAAATACTCTCGGTAATCCTGCGCCACCACCATTGAGGAAGTCCCGAAAATCTGCAATAACATAGAGAAAATCCATTGTGGCTATTCTGGAGAGCGCCGGAACGGATTAACCTGCTCAGCGTGCGTTTGTCAATATTCTAATTGCCTTTTTGCGGATTCAGTAGAAATAGTCACGGCTGTCTACTGAGTGTTTTTAAATTCATTCTTGGGATGTTGGTGTCGCTGGGAAGGCAGGAATGTATTGCCCATCACGAGTTGCTCATGAGAAGGTGGTGGTGGGCTTTCTTCTTGAACCGCTGCAGTCCGTGTGGTGAAGATGCTTCCACAGAGCTGTTAGGTAGCGAGTTCCAAGATATTAACCGAGCGTCGTCAAAGGAAGCGCGATATCTCAGCAAGTCAGTGTGGCCTGTGACCTGGAGGGGAACTCGGCAGTGATGCTGCCCTTGTCCTTCTAGATAATGGAGGTGTTCGCTTGTTTGGTTCGTGCTGTCTTGGAAGCCTTAGTGAATCGTGCAGATAGCACACATTGTAGCTACGGTGCGCCGATGGTGGAGTGAGTGGATGTTTAACCTGGTGGACGGGGAGCCGATGAAGCGATGAGCCTGAAGAAATTGTTTGGCAGATTGAATGCCGCACTCTAACTGAGATAGAGGGCAACACACAAGTACATATGACCGGGTATGTCGGGGGTTGAGTTCAAACAAAAGGTTTAGAGACTCATTGGGAGTCTTAATGAATGATTAGAGCTTGGTGATTGCATTTTAGTTTACGATGGCTGACCTGGCGCCGTCGCTTAGCTGGTCAAAGCTCCTGTCTATAGTGAAGAGATCCTGGGTTCAAACCAATTTGGATCGATTTTAGCGACTTCGTAGAGTGACTGGTGTTTCTAATATACCCTTTTCACTATTTGTTTTTCTCGAGGTCTGCTGCTACATTTGGTGCAAAAATTGAATCGATCCTTTTCCAGTCAGATGGTAAATTGCTGCTCCAGTAGAAATTGCCACCGCTTCCTGTTGGAGAGCCAGGAACAGCTGCCATTAAGTATGGTGCATTGGTGGTTCAGTGGTAGAATTCTCACCAGTGACGCGGTTCAATTCTGTGTGTGCTTCACTTGCATGATGTACTGCATTCATTTACCAGCACCTCCACAAGAACCTTTTTGCACAAGAATTGTTCACAGGAAGTCGAATGCTGCTTTATGAAGGCAGCGAGGTTCAAAATCTAAGTCTCCACAAACATTCAATTGTCCCGGAGCAGGACTTCATCTCACGGTCCCCTCAGCTACTCAGAGCAGCCGCTGACTGACGGGAATGTGTGACGTGGCAATGTCAAGCGAACAGTCACAGCTTTTGTTTCTGATTGACGCTCTGAAATTCGTCGATCACACTTTCTGATTCAGGGAACGGATTACAGAACCGTCACTAAGCCTCAGCATTCGACTTGACTCAGACTTTTTTTGTTAAGTTCAAAGCAAAGAGCAACTGAAACTCTGCGAAGTCAAACCGAAGTTGAAATTTTGAGCGCACCGAACCGCTGGACAGCTGGTTTTGTGGGATATACAAAGCGGAAAATACACTTGTTTTCTTCCAAAAGAGCAACATTTTGTCAATGGCCATGTAGCTCAGTAGCACAGCGCATGTGTTGAGGTCGCGAGTTCGGTTCCCGGCATTTCTAAACAATCTATATTTTAAATCTTGGATGCAATCATGAAATGATCCTCTTGTACTCGTCGCATTCTTGCAAAGAAGGATCGCCAACACTTCAACACAGCAAAAACGTTTGTCAGAAAAATTAACTAAATGGAGGAGTGGAAGAGCCAATTCAATGGCTCCTAATACCAGCGTGTCACGGTGTTATAGTGAAGCGATCCTTAAACGCAAGATCAAACCTGGGACATATCCCGAGTTCCTCTTCAGTGACATGAGACACAATGCTCTCTGCGTCACACGTTGCCCTCCTCTGCACCTCAAGGACTTGAAACATTCTTGCAGGCCTCTCTTACAATGTGCATAAGCAGTTGTCCTCCACATCCAACCGTAAGCCACGTGAGTGATAATGGGAGCGTTCGAAGAACGGCGACTTGTAACAGGAAGGATGGAGAAAGTCTCAGCCCGAGGACACTCTCCCCCACTCCCAGACTTTATTCTCAATGCCCCATTATCATTACTCTGTGTAAGGAGACTTTGTTTCCTCCGACCATGCAGAGTTGTATCGGGCCCCGCGTCCTTTCAGAGGCTGTTGTAAGCCTGGAACGCAGATATAACTGCAAGAAAGCATTGGGCATCCTGACGAAAATTTGGCGAACATTTTTCGGCTTGGTTGAGGCATTATGACATTAGAGAATGTAGGTCAGTGGGAAATCACATGATTCCCGTATATCAGATCCCACGTTCAATCCCTTGAATCTTCAAGCACTTCTACACAAGAATTAACCAAAGAAAGACGAGCGATGCTTTCTGAGAGCTGCGGATTCCTTCCTTGAGCCGCTCTCCTGCAGCTTCACCGCTGTATAATCATTTAATATGACCGGAGCAGGACTTAATCTCACTCTCCCCTGAACAGTTCGGCTTACGAAGTTTGGGACAGTAACGTCTACTGCCGGAATGGGTCCCGGTGCAATGTTGGGCGAGCAGTCTGCTTTGGTTTCTGTTTGACGACCGTTCATTCTTCCTTTCACTTTCTGTATCAGAGATCAGATTTCATCCCAGCCACCAGATCTCGATTTTACAAGGCCACTTAAAGGGTTGGGAATCTTTGGAATTCTTTACCCCCCAGAGTGCTGTGGATGCTCAGTCGTTGATTATATTCAAGACTGAGATCGATAGATTTTTAGAGACTAAAGGAATCAAGGGCTATTAGGATCGGGCGTGAAAGTGGAGTTGAGGTCCAAGATTAGCCATGGTCTTATTGAATGGCGGAGTAGGCTCGAGGGGCGGTACGGCCTACTGCTGCTTCTGTTTCATACATTCTTATTTTCTTATGTGAGGACAGGAGAGCACTGAACTCAGAGAAGAGAGAGCAAGGTGAGTTAAGATAGGGTTTGACGTCAGCCAGGATGACAAGTTGTTCAGTGCAGAGACAGAGGGGCAAAACCAGTAATTTATTCTAGGTGAGAAACTTGGCGTGGGGCATGTGTGGGAGGTAGAGAACAAGGATTTTATGGGAGATGTGAGAGGGGTGGAACAAAATTAGGTGCTTAAAGGAGGAGAAGGTGCCGGACGACAATGTGGAGAGAACAAGGTGTGATTCGGTGAAGGGTAACACCGCCACCACAGCGGTTTGGGCGGGGCAGGTGGTGAAAATTACAACCACAAGGGGGAGGCTTTAGTGAGGAGGAAGGTGTCATCGCTCATCAACCACGTTATCGTTAAAGCCATGATTTCGATGCAATCCTTTTAATGAGGCCATGGATGGTCCGGTCAGAGCCCAGTACAGTTTAATTAGGACCTTTTCTGACTTGTATTCCATTGTTTTGGGATGTGTAGTTCAAGATTCTGTTGGATTGATTGATCGCTGCTCTGCACTGGTTAGACAGGTTGAGCGCCGGGTCTGCTAAGAATTTAAGTCCATTTAAGAATATAAGAAAATAAAAGAGAGGAGCAGGAGTAGGCCATAGGGCCTCTCGAGCCTGCTCCGCCATTCAATCAGATCGTGGCTGACTTTCGACCTCAACTCCACTTTCCCGCCCCATCCCCATATCCCTTGATGACCCTACTGTTCAAAAATCTATCTATCGCAGCCTTGAATATAACAACGACGCAGCATCCTCAACACTCTGAGATAGAGAATGCCAAAGATTCACAACCCTCTGACTGAAGAAATTCATCCTCATCTCAGTCTTAAATGGCCGATCCCTTATCCTGCGACACTGCCCCCTCATACGAGTGTTAACTTCGTCCTTAGACATTTCATCTTTCAGTCCATGATCTCCTTACATTTACAGCCCGAGGTTAGGAGTCGAATGATAGATGGTTGGAGGAGATGGTTAGTAGTGGGGAAGAGAGAGGATAATTAGCTCAGTCCGTGTATTTGTAATGAACTGATATTATATATTGTTTAACCTACCTCTCTTCCAGAAGCACACAACCAACAGAGCAAGGATGAGCATCAGAACCACAGCAGAGCCAACACCAGCCTCCAGCGCAACGGATTCATCTAAATGATATAAAGGGGCAAAGTAGAACCAAGTTAGCCCAAAGATTATTCACGAAATAAATAATTTGCTATTTAACAAAGAACATAATAGGCAGCGGATGTTTCAGAATGCGGAGTGAATTTCTGAAGGGGAAAAAATGGTTGAGATGAAGGTGTGTTTCCAATACTCGCCGGAGGCGTAATTGGACTTGGCGGGGGAAGCGAAACTGGTGCAGTCCCTTTTGCCGCCAGTTATACCGCACGCCAAATATCCAGTTGAGTGGAAGTGGCTCCTCTCGTCACTTTTACCCCGATAAATGTCCCACATTAATGCAAGGCTCCAAAATCAGGGAATCGGTCATGAGCTCGGCAATGGTTCGACATCCGGGTGAGAAACGGGGACACGGATCAAAGCTCAATTGTCATTAGCCCATTAATTAAAAGCCTCATATATTCATTGATTCCTTCGTTGGATAATAATAGTGGACCTGGGACCAGGTGAATTTTTAATTCTTCCCAGCTCACGGTAAAAATATCACACCGGCAGTGTGGAAATTAATCAATTCAATTCTGTAAGCTCGAGAATCAGCATTGGGTCTAAACTGCGCATGTGCGGAGAGGATTGATGCGGTGACGTTTCAGGAGTGGACCTTGGTCAGAACTCACCTGTTCTCTGCACAGAGGCTGACCGATTATTACAGCATTTGATTGTTTTTGTCGTGTTTTGCTGACTAGGTTAAATTAGTTCTTGTTGAAGACCGTAGCGTGAATGTTATTTTCTCAGCTTGACTGGGGGGCAACCCTGGACTGTTAGCGGATTGGTAAGGAACGACAGGACAAACCGAGCGAATTTAACTTCTCATCAGAATTTGAAAAATTAAATCATTCAACGTTTTATGCTGTAGTTTTTTTCCTGAGTAACACGATAAATGGCGAACATTTAATGAAATAAGCGTTACAATGTTTTTTGATATAATTTCCACGCCACTTTTACGCGTTAAATACCACACTGGATCAGGCCTAAATTGGAAAATAAACACATTTTACTGGTGTCGGATGAACACAAGTTAACAAAGCACTGGGGTTTATTTCTAGCGGAATAGAATCGGAAAGCAGAATTTTTTGTTAAACTGGCAGAGAACCTTGGTTCGACCACATTTAGAGTACTGTGTACAGTTCTGGCCTCCAGATTACTAAAACGGTATAGAAGCACTGTCGAAAGTGGGAAGAAGATTTACGAGGATGTTACCAAAACTGAGAGGGTACAACTATCAGGAAAGACTGAACAGGCCGGGTGGCTTTTCTCTAGAAAAGAGCTGATCTGATGGAGGTTTTAAAATTATGAAGGGGTTCGATAACGTCGATAAGAAGTTTGTACTTGTGCGGAGTCCAAAGCTAGGGGACGTAAATACAATATAGCCACAAATAAACCAAATAAGGAATTCAGGAGAGACATCTTTACCCTGATCGTGGTTAGAATGCACATCTCGCTGCCACATGGAGTGAGTGAGGCAAATAGCATCACTGCATTTAAGGGCAAGCTAGATGAGTACACGAAGGAGAAAGGAATAGAAGGACATGTTTATAGCGTGAGATGAAGTAACGTGGAAAGAGGCTCGTGTGGAGCATAAAGACCGCCATCGATTCGATGGGCTGAATGTCCATTTTGTGAGCTGTTAAAACACTCATGATCCATTTGAATGGCGGAATACGCTCGAGGGACTGGATGGCTTCATTCCATGTTAGTAAAATTCGATAGAATTCGAAGTGATACAGTCACCGTGCCAATCTCACTCACCTCTTACAGTTATGTGTACAGGGTCACTCAGAGCTGACGTTCGCAGCTTTCTCTTCCCATTTGCTTCATACAAACAGATATAGTTTCCTCCATCGTCATGATCTATATTCGTGAGCGTGAAGGTGACATAATTTCGCCGTGCAGCAGCAAACTGGATATCCGAGTAATTCGCTTCTCCATGTCTGTATAAGTAAAATGTGGAGCAAGGAAGCTTCTGGCGATTTGTACAGTTAAATATGACTTTTCCACCTTTCACAGCAATACTAGAATCCACTGATATATTTGGTTTGGGTAGGTCTGTAATTCGAATGGAATGCACCAGGTACAGCAGTCCTGAATAATTTCACCGGATTCCGCACATTGCTGCCAATCGTGCAGCTGAACAATTAATGGTTCAACCAACTTTATAGCATTTTGGTTTACTTTATATTCAGCATCCGAGCGCCCGTGCAGTCATCACAGGCACGATACAGTAGACGAAAAGGGAGAGCAGTGGGCGAGGGAAATGCACGATTGGAAAACAGACAACTTGTATTCACTGGAGATTTGTGTGTGTGAAAATTATAGGAAGAAAAAGGTGGCCTAAAATCTCGAGGGTAGTTTGAAATCCTTCCTTTCACTGGCTTGCACTTTGTGATATGCAATTGTACCACTCACCCTGGAATTATCACAGACACAATTTAAAAGGCCGATTGAACATTGCTATTCGTAATTAAATATTTTGTACCCTGTGAAACATTGATCAGAAAGTGCGATTTCTTATCAAAACTTCCTGTTATGTATCTACTTTAGTTCATGGAACAGCGTTTACTCGACATTTCTCTTCATTATGAGGTCAGAAGTGTGGCTGTTCGCTAATGATTGCACAGTGTTCAGCTCCATTCGCATATCATCAGATAATGAAGAAGTCCATACCCGCATGCTGCAAGACCCGGCCAACATCAGACTTCGGCTGATAAGTGGAAAGTAACATTCGCACCACACAAGTGCCAATCAATGACCATCTCCAACAAGCGAAAGACGAACCACCCCTTTGACATTCAATGACATTACCATCGCCGAATCCCCGACCATCAACATCTGAGAGGTCGCCATTGATCGGAAACTCAACTGGACCAACCACATAAATGCTGTGATTATCAGAGTAGATTCGACGCTGGGTATTCTGCAGTAAGTGGCTCACCTCTTGATCCCCAAAAGCCTATCTGCTGTAAGGAAATATTGGTTAAGGTATTATGGGGAACCAGGCGCGAAAGGGTTAATTAGTCAAGGCTTTAACTGAAACTACTGCACCATAACATAGATTGCTTTTAAATTAACGTACTGCAGCTGCAGGCACTAACATTCATCAAAACCATGTCATTTCAAACTAAGGGAGGGACTTAACGGCACCCCAACTCCTTCAGGCTGACTGGAATGCTGAAGTTAACTAGTTACCTTAAAGGCCTAGAGAGGGATTTATCAACTGCAGGGATTGAGGAACATTGTGTTAAAGATAAGGGGCTGGAGGGTGCACAAGACGCAATCCTTTCTTGGAAATTACGTGTTGTCGAGACGATTTGGTAAATTAAAGGGAGTATTTTGGAAAAGACCTGATTGGGTGTATGTTCCCGCAGTTCCGTTTATTGGAGTATAATTGTTAGTCTGGGCCTTTGTTAAGTGTAGGGAATAGTATAGAAAGTACAAGGCGGTAAACGAGAACGAGAGTACGTGAATGAACAAACAGGGAACGAGGTCGCAGCTTCTACCCAAAGGAAAACGGGGTAATACAATTCTCAATTGTGTTTTGTAAACTACTGCTGAACCACTGTGATGTATTGATTCTTGCTTGTACTCAGTAAAGTCACATTGCTATTAACCATTATGGTGTCAGTCTCGAAGAATTGAGCAGAGAGTCAAATTGACTACACTGCCACCAACAAGGTGGCAGGAGTGTGATGGAATTCTCTTCACTTGCCTGGGCGGGTACAGCTGCAAATAGACTCAAGAAGCTCGACAGCATCCAGCACAACGCGGACCGCTTGATCGGCAGTCCATTCACTACCTCAACCATCCACTCCCTGCATCACTGGTGCACCGTGGCTGCAGTATTTACGATCTACAGGATAGACTGCAGCACCTTCCTAACTCGCGACCTCCACCATCAGTCAAGACAAGTGTAGAATCGCTGTGGGAACACCATCACCTCCAAGTTCCCCTCCAAGTCAAACACCCTTCCGAACTCCCTACCTAACAGCACTGCGGAAATACCTTGTCAACATGGACTGCATGGTTCAAGAAGAAGGCTCACCACCACCTTCTCAATGGCTACTATAAATGGGCAATAAACGCCGGCGTTTCAAGCGATACACACATCCTGAAGAATGATCAAAAATTCAAGTCCACAAGCCTGTAACTCATTCATCTGAAATGTGAATCCCCATGGATTAGCAGAGATTTTCACTCTTTTTAATCACGTTTGCAACTCAGATAAATTAGCGGAATTGTGAATGTGGGACAAACGCATTTTCCTTGTTCCATTCATATCCTGGTGTGAATTTTTTGGGCTGTATCCTTTCTTTGGGACTGGAATCCCTGATTTCTTTTGTTTCTTATTTCCGTTTCAGTCAGCTCATGAAATTGTGAATTCCCCTTTTGTAGAATCTCAGTTCCCGATGCAAACACTTCCCTTCAACACAATCGGTATTGAGTTACCAACCTTCCACGACATGTGGCAATTCACAGCTCTTGGCCTTATTTTTCTTTCCATTAATTTTACCACAGACCCGGTTTATCTAATGGGCTCTGCATTAGCAAGTTACATATTATCTGGTCCCCTGGCATCTCTCTCGCTACTGAGTTCGAAGGCGGTGGGTATAAGGTCAACTCCAAGACTTTAGTACCTAAGCCACGTTGAATATTGATTGTAGTGGAAGGCCAGGCTGCAGTGTGAAAGTAAACGTTAAATCGAGGCACTACCTGCCCGTTTAGCCGAACAGGAAAGAACCGGTGGGCAACATTTAGCCCTCAACCAATACGGTCAAAATGAATGAACCGATGATTCTCTCATTGCTGTTCGTGTTAACTGGGTATCGCGTTCACAACAGTGACCACACTTCACCGGCTGTGACATGCTTTGGCACATTTTGAAGAAGGAAAAGCCGCTATCTGATTATCTTTCTATTTACACTGCTGATTTCTGGTTAGAAAATACTTGGGGTTACCTAAATATCTGCATGAAATGCTTCGGCCGTCAAATTTCGTCTGAAATTTGTCCTGGTTGGTATCGTAAGATGGGCGATAACTATCGGCAGCCAATTTTACACTCCGCCCAATTTTGCACTCCGCCCAATTTTCATTTCAAATCACTTCAATGCTGGATAATAGGGGACAATTTCGACTCCCGTATAAGACTAAGTTCACCGCACACATGGATATAAATTAACATCGGAGTTACAGTGAATGCTGATCTCTATAAATGAGACTAATCCCACCCTACACTTGGATATATATTAGCATAGAGGTTACAGTGAGTGCTGGTCTCGAGTAACGATACCATTCTCACCCTGCACTTGGATCTATATTAACATTGGGGTGACAGTGAATGCTGGTCTCTATTAATGGGACTAATCTCACCCTACACTTGGATATATATTAGCATAGGGGTTACAGTGAGTGCGGGTCTCTATTAACGATACTATTCTCACCCTACACTTGGATATATCGTAACATCGGTGTTACAGTGAATGCTATAAATGCTTTCACCGGCAGTAAACGGTCAGCCTATGTGTTCAGGTCCGTTTGTTACAGAGACCATGAGCTGAGCGCCGAGACGTTGAACATGCAACACTGAGAAATTTATACAAAGTTTATTTTTTGAAAATATAAAGAGCGTTGAACAGATATATTAACAATCTCTCCTCTCCTTCCCTCACCTGCTATAGTGACTGTCACAGCCTCACTCAGCGGGGACCAGAATCGCCTTCTTTTGACGACGGTTCTATATTTGCATTGGTACCGCCCTCCTTGGTTTGAACTGGTAACCGTGAATGTTCCAATGTTGCCCTTGGTGAAGAATTGGCGAGATGTCAGCAGTTGATTATTTCTGTAAAAGTAGATTTTACCGCGATATTCTCTGTTGACGTTGCAGGTAATGGTAACCGTCCCTCCTTTCAAATACACCCCAATCGATTGATCAAGAGACATCCGCGGCCGTGTGATTGGATCTGTGGTAAAATAGATAGAACCAGCAATGAGAAATTGACCTGTTGATATTTTCGTGCGCGGGAATGTTGGTATCACAGTAACGATTCCGCTATGATCAAGGGAAATGTTACATCGGGGCCTGGGGTTCCACAAAAGAGTAATTCGCGACTTCACCAGTGGAATGAAATGGATGCGTGACTAAAAAGAAATCAGCTGGGGTTTCTATTTGTAAAATCACATTTTATCCCAGAAATTGCTCTCTGTGATACAAGCGGAACAAGCGTTGATTTCAATTCCCATTGATGCTGATATAGCAGCATCTCAAACGCAATTAACAAGAGTACACGCCAACGCTAAACTGTGGGAAGTCACATTTCAAATAAAGCTTGGAAATGTTGGTGGGCTAGAATTTTGATTCTCATGTTTCGGTGTGTGTGTTATGCTGCAAAAGTCGGCATTTACTGCCCATCCTTAGGTGCCCTTGAGAAGGTGATCGTCGACCCTCTTCTTGCACCGCTTTAGCCCGAGTGGCAAAGGTACTCCCTCACTGTTGTTAGATAGTGTGTTCCACGATTTTGAATGGCGATATATGTCCAAGTCAGGATGGTGAGTGACTTGGAAGGCAACGGCAGTGATGGTGTTCCCATGCCCCTGCTGCCCTTCTCGGTGGTGGAAGTCACGGATTTAAGAGGTGCTGCCGAAATGCAATCAAGTGAGAGATATGGAAAACTACAACATAACTGATTTGAAGTATTCTGCAAAGCAGTATCACGGTGAAAGTCTCAGCAGGCAGTTTCGGTTAACTATCAGAGAAATTGGTAATATGTCAAGACCAGCCAGTCTGGCGGTACCTCGTGAGGTGACGCTACAGTCGGTGGAGCTAAAAGACTGGCGACGTGCTGTCATTGTGGCATTAAACATTTCGCCCTGCTACTTCAGATATGTAAGGCATAAAATTGGAAATCATGACCATAGATGTGTAATAACATCACATCACCTCCATTTACACATTAAGGAGGGCGTATGATGACATTGTGCCTTATCAGGGACCTTGGACCAACGGCTGAAAGGAAGACTCATTTCTGGGATGCAGTTTTTCCTCAGTACTGAACTAAAGGGGACATGTTAACCGGAACCGCCCAGTGGGAATGGGACGGGATCGAACGGCCGGCCATTTTACAGTCTGCCCATAAAAGTTAACCGAGGGTAAAATCGGGCGAAGTGTAAAACGGGTGGCCGACTCGAACCTGCCCCCTTTCCCGTCTTTGAGAGTTAGTTAAAAATAACCCTCCATCCCTTCTTGGGAACTGAGCTCAAGACTTGGTTGAGATTGAAGACACAAAATTCTGCCTTGGGCGGTGACATTGCGTCAATGAAAAAGAACATTCGGCGAAGTGTAACATGCTTCTGCATACCCTGGCACCAGTTTTGCGCTACCACTTAAGATGGATTTCATCCCACACTTGGATACAATAACATGGGGGTCAAAGTGACTGCTTCCCTCTGTTGATGCCTTCACAGGCGGCTCGCCTGTGTGTTCAGGACCCATTGCTACAGAGACCCTGTCAAGGGATGAACTCAGAAACACTCTCTGCCAATAATAAACACTGTTACATTGAAAGAAGTATAAAGTTCTGGAAATACCAAGAATGTTGAAAAGACTGCCCTAAAATCTTTGTTCCCATTCACTCACCTGTTATAGTTACCGTCACAGACTCGCTGAGCTGGGATTCTAACCATCTTGTTTTGGCATAGATTCCATACTTGCATTGGTACATCCCTCCGAGGGTTGGACCGGTAATGGTGAAGGTTACAGTATTGTCCTTTGCGAAGAGCTGACGAGACCACAGCAGTTGATTATCTCTGTAAAAGTAGATTTGACCACGACATTCTCCGGCCACGGTGCAGGTTATGGTGACCGTTTCTCCTTCTAAATACACCCCAGTCGGTTGATCAAGTGATATCTCTGGCGGTGTTAGCGGATCTGTGGTAAAATCAATGGAAATAACAATTCGAAATGGAACTGTGTATTTTCATGTACAGTTCAAGAATGGTGACTCAGTAAGGATGGCGGTTTGTTGAAGGGAAGTGTTTGCATAATTTCTGAGATTCCACAAAAAAAGGGAATTCGCGATTTCCTTTCCTCAATCAGTGGAAGTGCGAAAGTAAAGAAATCAGCTGGTGGTTCTATTTCGAAAATCAGCGCTTGGCCCAGAAATTGCTCTTTGCGATACGAGCAGAACACGGAAAATGCATTGATTTGAATTCCCCTGTTCTGTTAATTTAGCCGAGCTGCAAACTCGATTAGAGACAGTGAATGGAGTCGATTTCGATTTTGTGCGATAGTGTAAGATGAATGCTAACGGGACGGCATCCAATTTTACATCTCCGCCGATTTGACTGCAATGGGAATGAAAATCGGGAGTGATGTAAAACAGGATTGATGATTCGCTTTCACCCGTTTTACAATATCGCGCAAAATCAAAATCTCCCCCAATGTATCCGCTAAACCGTGGTGATTCGCTCTTAAAATAAAGGAGTTAAGTGTTGGTGGACTCGAAATTAATTTTATATAATTGTTTCCGATGTGGGCGTTTCCGCTGCCCATCCCGAGTTGCCTTTGTGAAGATAGTGGTGGGTCTTCTTCATGAGACGCTGCAGCCTGTGTAGTGAGGAGGCTCCCACAATGCTGTTTGGGAGAGAGTCTCAGGATATTGATCCAGCAATAATAATGGAACGGTTATATAAGTCCAAGTCGGAATGTTGCTTGATAACGTTCCTGTGAAGCGATTCGGGACATTATTACTAAGTTAACGGCGGTGTATAAATGCAAGTTTTTGTTATTGTTGTAACGCTACGTTCAGCGCAGTTGAGATCTTGGCGATGTGCCATCATTGTGGCATTGAACTGTTCTGTCTGCTAGTTCGGGCATGTAAGGAGTAACATTGGAAATTAAGAACATAGATGTGTAATAATATCACACAATCTGCTTTTATCCTTCAACAAGGTCTTACGTTGCACTTCATCAGGTGTCTCCTGCCAATGGCTGTTAGGAAGATTCATCTCTGGAATGCAGCATTTCTTCAGTACTCACCAAAATGGGGCAATTTTAACTTAAACCACCCGGCGGAAACAGAGTGGGTTCAGTCGGCCGACGATTTTGCACTTGGCCCGATTTTATGCACCACTAGAATGGTTGGAGGGTAAAATCGAGCGGAGCGTAAAACTGGTGACCAACCTGAATAGGGCTCCAGGTTCGGATAATAACCACCGAAGGATAATTAAAGAGATGGGGCAGGCGCTCTGTGAGCTCCGTGAACCTGTCTTCAGTAGTTCAATAAAGTTAGGGAAAGTTGCCTTAGACTGGAAGTTAGCCCATGTAGTTCATGTTTTCAAAAAAGGGGTCAAATCAGGAAAATGCTAGAAGGAATCGTAAGAGGTGCCCTTCGTGATCACTGGGAAAGAGAAGGGGCCATTAGACATCTACAACACGGCTTCCTGGAAAGTAAGTCGTGCCTTACAAATTTGATTGAGTTTTTTGAGGATGTTACCAGGGTATTGGATTAGGGAAATCCAGTACGCATTATCTATCTGGACTTTCAGAAAGCCTTTGTTCAGCACTCCTGATATGAAGTTACTTCACAAGATAAGATCTTGTCATATCAGTAGGAATTTGATACGGTGGATCAGCAATTGGCTCCTGGAGGCAAGTTACAAGTTTTGTTTCCAAGGGATCGCTACTATGCCCGCTACTGTTCACGGTCTTCCTTAATGACCTGGGCAGCGGTGTTGTGATTATGGTCAGTATGTTTGCAAATAATACAAAATCTGTAAAATGGTTAAGGCAGTACAGGAATGCAATCAACTGCAAATAGATTTAGATGCGCTTGTGGACTAGGTCACACCATGACAAATGATATTTATTAATAGGACCAAAGCTCTTTTTGATATATATATATTAATGACCTGGACTTGTGTAAACAGGGTATAATTTAAGATTTTCAGGAGACACGAAAGACAGGAAATGTAGTAAACAATTTGGAGGGTTGTAACAGACTTCAGGAGGTCATAGGCAGACTGGTGAAATGAGCAGACCCATGGCAGATGAAATTTAACGCAGAGAAGTGTGAAGTGAAACATTTTGGGAGGAAGAATGAGGAAAGGCAACATAAACTAGATGGTACAATTTTAAAGGGGATGCAGGAAAGGAGAGACCTGGGGATGCACATTAACAAATCTTTCAGAGTGGTAGGACAAGTTGAGATGGCTGCTAAAAAAGCATATGTTTATACTGGGCTTTATTAATAGAGACATAGAGTACAAGAACAAGGAAATTATGCTAAACCTTTCTAAAATACTGGCTAGGCCTCAGTTTGAGTACTATGTTCAATTCTGGGCACCACACATTAGGAAGGATGTCAAAGCCTTAGAGAGGGTAAAGAAGAGTTTTACTAGAATGCTACCAGGGATGAGGGACTTCAGTTATGTGGAGAGATTGGAATAGCTGTGGTTCTTCTCCTTAGATCAGAGGAGGTTAAGAGGAGATTTGAAAGAGGTTTTCAAAATCATGAATGGATTTGCTAGAGTAAATAAAGAGGAAATGCTTCTATTGGCAGGATGGTCGGTAACCAGAGCACACAGATTTAAGGTGATCGGCAAAGAGCCAGAGCGAGATGAGGAATATTGTTTTACACAGCGAGTTATAAAAATCTACAATGCACTGCCAGAAAGGGCGGTGGAAGCACATTCAATTGTAACATTTCAAAATGGAATTAGTTAAATACTTGAAGAGAAAAAAAATATGCGATGGTGAAAGAGCAGGGAATGTGATTAATAGACAGCTCTTTCTAAGAGCCGGGAGAGGGACGATGTACCTACTATGATAAAATGCACGGTGCTCTACCTACTATGATACTATGAACGGAGATCAATGTGATGTCCTGCACGTTCGTACGTCCAACACAGAATAAACGCATCATTTGCAGGGAACAATACTGAAAGAGGTTGAGAGAGAAAAGTATCTAGGTGTCATTGTACACAGATCACTGAAGGTTAATGACCAATGTAGAGAATCTGTAGCTAAAGCTAAAATGGTATTGGGTTCTGTTAATACCACACAACTCCATATTTGTGGATAAACCTCTCCAAAATAAATCAAGGGCTGAATAGCGTGCCTATTGATAGATTATTCCAGCTTAACAGATTGGGGATATGAAATGAAACTACGCAAGTGTAGAAATAGATAGGATGTCAGGCAGTTCTTTTTCCATAGTTTAGTGAGCCCCTGGTGAGGTGGTTGTTGACTCTTTGCACGACATAAAGCAAGCTGGACCGCTTCTTGACTCGGGCAGAAATCGCACCTATATAAGGTAAGTGACTTTATAGATACCATTTGGTCCATGTGATCTCCTGGCTGGTTTCGACCGCCTCACTGGATCAAAGAGGAATGTTTTAGAGTATTTTTCCCTTATCGGCCCTGAATATTCATCTGTTTTTGTCTCTCCCCGGAGATGATACAGCTGCAAGGGCGGGGTCGTAATGTTCCAGCCATAATGAATGTGGGTCAGGCAGAATGGACCAGCGGGTCTTTCCTGTGTTGGTTCGAATGCTGATAGAGTTAGGTGAATAGACTGGGGGGAGGCTAGTGAGGAGCATAAACATGGACACATAGAAACATAGAAAATAGGATCAAGAGCAGGCCGTTCGGCCCTTATGACCTATTCCGCCTTTCAAAATGATCATTGCTGATTGTCTAACTCAGTATCCTGTTCCCGATTTTTCCCCATATCCCTTGATCCCTTTAGCATTAAGGCGTATATCTATATCCTTCTTGAATACATCTAATGAATTGGTCTCCAATGCCTACTGTGATAGAGAATTCCACAGGTTCGCGACGCACTGAGTGAAGAAATTTCTCCTTATCGCTGTTCTAAATGGAATACCCCGTATCCTGAGACTGTGACCCCTGGTTCTGGAATCCACAGCCATCGGGAACATCCTCCCTGCGTCTAGTCTGTCTAGTCCTGTCAGAATTTGGTATGTTTCAATGAGATCACCTCTCATTCTTCCAAACTCTAGTGAATACCGGTCTAGTCGATCCAATCTCTCCTCATACGTCAGTCCTGCCATTCCAGGAATCAATCTGATAAACCTTCGTTGCACTCCCTCCATGGCAAGGACATCCTTCCTCGGATGAGGAGAACAAAACTGCACACAATACTCCAGATGTGGTCTCACCAAGGCCCTGTATAACTGCAGTAAGACATACCTGCTCCTGCACACAATCCTCTTGCAATGAAGGCCATCGCCCATTTCGGCCGAATGTCCTTTCTCCATGCTTTACTTTCTATGTAATTATATGTCGTTCAATATCATTCTATCCAAGTTGTAAGCTGCCCCTTTTTTGCCTTTGCCAGTTATCCAAAATAACAATATTTGTCTCCTTGTGATCTGAGCCCAAGAATTGGCTGGGATGGAATTCACATAATTCTGCCTTAGTGGGGTATAAATTGGTCTTGACTGGTAGCGTGAGTTAATTAGAAAGTTAAATCAGGCAGAGTGTAATACGGGCTGCAATCCGCAACCACACGGTTTGCACTACAGCCGAAGCCAAATATCACCCTACACTTGGATATAGTAAGAAAGGAATCAATGAGAATGCTTGTTTCTATTAATGTTTTCGGAGGCAGTAAACGGTCAGCCTGTGTGTTCAGGACCCATTGTTACAGGGACCCTGTCAGGAGCTGAGCTCAAGGACCTTCTCTGTGAGTATTAAACACTATTATATCAAAACAATATGAAATTTTGAAAATAACAAGTGTATTGAACAGATATATTAACAATCTCTGTCCCCTTCACTTACGTGCTATAGTGACCGTCACAGCCTTGCTGAACTGGGATTCCAACCACCTTGTTTTGACAGAAGTTCCATATTTGCATTGGTACCGTCCTCCTTGCTTTTTACTGGTAACCGTCAATATTCCAACGTTGTCCTTTGCGAAGAATTGGCGAGAGGACAGCAGTTCATTATTTCTGTAAAAGTAGATTTTACCGCCATATTCTTTGTTCACGGTGCAGGTAATGGTGACCGTCTCTCCTTCTAAATATACCCCAGTCGATTGATCAAGAGATATCTCTGGTGGTATCAGCGGATCTGTGGTAAAATCAATGGAAAGAACAGTTAGGAATGGATCTGAGGATTTTCATGTACAGTGAAAGGTTGATAACTCAATAACGGTTGCGTTGTGTCGAAGGAATTTGTTTGCATCGGGAATAAAATTCTACCAAGGGGGAATTCACGATTTCATTAGCGCAATCAGCGGAATTGCGAAAGTAAAAAAAAAACCGCCGGGATATCTATTTCCAACATCTGGGTTTAGGCCTGAAATTGCACTCTGGGATACGAGCAAAACAAGGAAAATGTGTTGATTTCAAATTGCAATTTCTGCTGAGTTAGCCGAGCTGCAAACCCAATTAAAAAGAACGAATGGGGTAGATTTTGATTTTGTGCGGTGCTGTAAAGCGGGAGATGGCCAGTCAGAAACCCATTTTACATCTCTCCCCATTTGTACAGTGCAAAGTTGGTGATGGCGAGTCGGAAGCCCATTTTACACCTCTCCCCATTTCTATAGTGTAAAGCGGGTGATGGCGAGTCGGAAGCCCATTTTACATCTCTCCCATTTGTACAGTGTAAAGCGGGTAATTACGAGTCGGATGCCGATTTTACATCTATCCCCATTGGTACAGTATGCAGCGGGAGATGGCGAGTCAGAAGCACATTTTACATCTATCCCCATTTGTGCAGTGTAAAGCGGGAGATGGCGAGTCAGAAGCCCATTTTATATCTCTCCCCATTTGTATGGTGTAAAACGGGTGATGGCGAGTCGAAAGCCCATTTTACATCTCTCCCCATTTGTACAGTGTAAAGCGGGTAATTGCGAGTCGGAAGCCCATTTTACATCTCTCCCCATTTGTACAGTGTAAAGCGGGTGATGGCGAGTCGGAAGCCCATTTTACATCTCTCCCCATTTGTACAGTGCAAAGCGGGTAATTGCGAGTCGGAAGTCCATTTTACATCGTTCCCCATTTGTACAGTGTAAAGCGGGTAATTGCGAGTCGGAAGCCCATTTTACATCTCTCCCCATTTGTACAGTGTAAAGCGGGTAATTGCGAGTCGGAAGCCCATTTTACATCTCTCCCCATTTGTACAGTGTAAAGCGGGTGATGGCAAGTCGGAAGCCCATTTTACATCTCTCCCATTTGTACAGTGTAAAACGAGTGATGGCGAGTCGGAAGCCCATTTTACATGTTTCCCCATTTGTACAGTGTAAAGCGGGTGATGGCGAGTCGGAAGCCCATTTTACATCTCTCCCCATTTGACTTCAATGGAAATAGAAATAGAGAGTTATGTCAAACGGGATTGCTGATTGGCTTTCACCCGTTTTACTTTGTCGCACAAAGTCTAGATCGACCCCAATATCTCCGTTAAACCGTGGAGACTCGCTTTAAAAATAAATGTTAAATGTTGGTGCAATTGAAATTACTTTTAAAAAATCATTCAATGGGATGTGGGCGTTGCTGGAAAGGCCGCAATATTGTCCATCATCGGATGCTCTTGACAAAGTGGTGGTGGGACTTATTCTTTATATGCAGGCTTCTGAAAAGTGAAGGTGCTCCCACAATGATGTCACGTAGGGAGTTCCAGGATTTTGACCCAGCGACCATGCAGGGATGATGATATATGTCCAAGTCAGGATGGTGTGAGACTTGGAGCGGGACTCGAGGGTGATGGTGTTCCCACGCACACGCTGCACTTGTCCATCTTGTTAGTGCAGGTCGCGGGTTTGGGAGGAGCTGCCGGACAGCAATCCAGTCAGAGACATGGAAAGTCGCAATAGAATTAAGTTTAAATATTCCGCATTAAGGACTATTTTGAAAATCTCCGCATGCAGATCTAACAGAAAAATGTGAAGCGACAAGGCCAGTCAATCTGAGAGGGTGACGCGACAGTCAGTGGAGTTAAAATACTGACGATATACTATAATTGTGGCATTAAACTGTTCAGTCTGATAGTTCAGATACATAAGAGATAACACTGGAAATCAGGAAGATGGATGAGCATCAATATCACACAGCCTGCAGTTATCTTTTGAAGTTCTTGTGTTCACATCGCTCCTGATCGGGTATCTCGGGCTAACGGCTGAAAGGAGGACTCATCTCTGGAATGTAGAATTCCCTCAGTAATGAGCTAAAATGGGCAATTTTAACCTGACCTTTCCGGAAGGAACGGCACGATTTCAGTCGACGGCTGGTATTACACTCCGCATAAATCTCAGCTCCATTAAAGAAAATGGAGTTTAAAATTGGGCGAACTGTAAATTAGATGGCTGACCGAAGCGGTCCTTTTACCACCGGGGGGGCCTAAGTAATCAAACCAATTGTTACCTTGGGGTCTGACCTCAAGGTTTGTTTGGGGTTGGAGCAAAAAATTGTGACAATGGGGTAGAAACCCGTCTTTGGTGTTGGGCTATTCGGGCGGTAGCGTTTCAGCAGCCCAATGGAAAAAGCAATAGGGTGGAATGTAACACGTGCTGCTGATATATTAACATCTATGTTCCTATTCACTTACCTGCTACAGTTAACCAAACAGCCTCACTGGCCTGGGACAGGAATCGTCTTGTTGTGACAGAGGTTCCATATTGGCATTGGTACAGCCCTCCTTGTTTTGTACTGGTAAGCAGCAATGTACCAATGTTGTCCTTTGTGAAGAGTTGACGAGAGGACAGTGGTTGATTTTCTTTGTAAAAGTAGACTTGACCGCGATACTCTCTTTTCACGGTGCAGGTAATAGTGACCGTCTCTCCTTCTAAATACACTCCAGTCGATTGATCAAAAGTTATCGCTGGCGTTGTTAGCGGGTCTGTGGTAAAATAAATGGATCGAACAATTAGAAATGGATCTGTGGATTTTCAAGTGTAGTGAAAGGTCTGTTACACAATATCGATTGTGCTGTGTTCAATGAAATTGGTTGCATCGGGGACGGAGATTCTACAAATCGGGAATTCGCAACGTCATGAGCGAAAACAAATAGAAATGGGAAAGAAAATAAATTAGCTGGGGTTCTATTTCCAAAATCAGTTTTCGTCCCAGATATTTCTCTCATAAGGTGAGGATAAAGTGATTGAAGTTAAAAACCTGTCCACGTGCTGTCATTGCGGCATTAAATATTTCGCCCTGATAGTTCAGACATGTAGGGGATAAAATCGGTCTTTGATGGTAGCGTAAAATGGACGGCAATGTAACGGCAGCCTGTTTCACACTCCTACTTATATGATAAGGAAAATTGGCCCTGCCTAAAACGTGAGGCCGATATGCTATGGCCGTTTTTCCGCTACCAGCGAGGATGAATTTCACGTATATTTTCAAGGCGTGAGCGGCCATCATGTAACATCCGATTATCTTAGAGTGATAGGAATTGAAACTTACCCACTATCGTGACCTTCACTGTATCACTTCGCTCTGAGATGATCTCCCGCTCTGACACTGTATTTTTATATACACAGAAGTAATCTTCTGAAGCGGCCCCCAAATAGTTCGTGATGTCAAAGGTGACAGCGGATTGCGATGACTGGGCTGTGTCCGTTTCGACTGGTGTATTTTGGCCTCTTCTGTACAAATAGAAACTGCTGCCTAAATATGGAGACCGTGATTCACAAGTAACCGTGGCCATTTCTCCTGTCACAAATACTTCATCCCGACGGTTAAGAGCTAGTGACGGTTTGAGAGGGTAAGCTGTAAACACAAAAAGGGAACACATTAATATTAAATACACGAAAACATACGGGACTAATTATAACCTATCCCGCCGCCTTGAAATGGGTTAGTTCGTGCCGGGCACCCGTTTTACAGTTCGCACCATCTTTTAGCACAGATTAGAATCGGTCGGGTGTAAAACGATCGATCCACCCGATCCTGTTAGCATTCGGCCTGGCTGGAAAGGACAAAACAGCGTTACGAGACAGCAACTGTACCCATTCCTACATTCCGGGCTGCAGGTCCAATATTAGAATGTAATTCCTTTCCTTCCTACATTCCGGACTGCAGGTCCAATATTAGAATGTAATTCCTTTCCTTCCTACGTTCCGGACTGCAGGTCCAATATTAGAATGTAATTCCTTTCCTTCCTACATTCTGATCTGCAGGTCCAATATTAGAATGTAATTCCTTTCCTTCCTACATTCTGATCTGCAGGTCCAATATTAGAATGTAATTCCTTTCCTTCCTACATTCCGGACTGCAGTTCCAATATTAGAATGTAATTCCTTTCCTTCCGACATTCCGGACTGCAGGTCCAATATTAGAATGTAATTCCTTTCCTTCCTACATTCTGATCTGCAGGTCCAATATTAGAATGTAATTCCTTTCCTTCCGACATTCCGGACTGCAGGTCCAATATTAGAATGTAATTCCTTTCCTTCCGACATTCTGATCTGCAGCTCCAATATTAGAATGTAATGCCTTTCCTTCCTACATTCCGGACTGCAGTTCCAATATTAGAATGTAATCCCTTTCCTTTCTATATTCCGGACTGCAGGTACAATACTAGAATGTAATTCCTTTCCTTCCTACTTTCCGGACTGCAGGTCCAATCTCACAATGTAATTCCTTTCCTTCCTCCATTCCGGACTGCAGTTCCAATATTAGAATGTAATCCCTTTCCTTTCTACATTCCGGACTGCAGGTCCAATCTCACAATGTAATTCCTTTTCTTCCTACATTCCGGACTGCAGTTCCAATATTAGAATGTAATTCCTTTCCTTCCCACATTCCGTACTGCAGGTCCAATATTAGAATGTAATTCCTCTCCTTCCTGCATTCCGGACTGCAAGTCCAATATTAGAATCTAAAACGTTTCCTTCCTACATTCCGGACTGCAGGTCCAATATTGGAGATACCAAAGTATCTGAAACAAGCACTTAAAGAGGAATAGTTTGAATATTAGAATTTGATATCTTCACGTAAGCGAGAAAAGTCAAACCGTTAACTCCAGTAATGATCTGGTGGGCAGTCGATGCGCAATTGAGCAATGAGATCAAAAGCCATTCGGTTATATTCCTGTCTCGTAATATTAAACGTTCAATTTTGTTGCAGTGAATAGAGCGTGTTTTAAAAAATATATGTTAAGAGCTTGAAAAGGCATATTAAAAATCTCTGTTCCATATCACTCACCTGCTATCGTTACCGACACAGCCTCGCTGAGCTGGGACCACAGCCACCTTCTGTTGACGGATCTTCCATATCGGCATTGGTACCGCCCTCCCTGGTTTGTACCTGTTACCGTGAATGTTCCAATGTTGTTCTTTGTGACGATTTGACTAGAGTACAGAATTTCGCTATTTCCGTAAAAGTAGAATACTTCGCCGAGATAGTCCCTCGTCACGGTGCAGGTAATGGTGACTGCCTCTCCTTCCAAATACACACCAGTCGATTGATCAAGTGATACCTCTGGCGGTGTTAGCGAATCTGTGGGAAATAAATGGAAAGACCAATTGGGTTTACTTGTGCTGTGGAAGTTTAGAAACTCAATATAGATTCTGCTGTTTGAAGGGAAGCGTTCGATCGGGGACTGAGATGTCAAAAAGGGGAATTCGTGGTCTCATCAGGAGAATGATAGAAAAGTGCGAAATAACAAGAAATAAATCAACTGCGTGTGATATTTCCAAAGTTAAGTTTTAGCTCAGAAATTGCACCGTGGAAAGCGAGTGGAGTCAGGGGAATGCATTAATCTGCAATTCTTATTTCTGATCATTTATCAGAGGAGCAGACTGGATTATACAACAAATACTTGCATAGCGCCTTTATCGTAGTAAAACGTCCGACGGTGCTTCACAGATGCGATACCAAACAAAATTTGATACCGAACAATATGAGGAGATATTGAGGTCGGTGACCAAAAGCTTGGACAGATAGGTTTTTAGAAGGAGAGAGGGGAAGAGAGGCCGAGAGGTTTCGCGAGGGAATGCCAGCGGTTGGAGCCCAGGCAGCTGAAGGCTTGGCCGCCAATTGTGGAGCAATGAAAATCATCGATGCGGAAGAGGCCAGAATTGGATGAGCGCAGAGATCTCAGGAGGATTGTGGGGCTGGAGGAGATTACGGAAATAGGGAGTGGTGAGGCCATGGAGGGTTTTGAAAACAAGGATGAGAATTTTAAAATCGAAGCGTTGCAGGACCGTAAGCCAATGCAGGTTAGTGAGCACAAGAGGAGATGGGTTTTCGGGAATTGGTGAGAGTTAAGAGAAGTGCAGCAGAGTTTTTTTCATTTGCTCAATTTCGTGGAGGGTAGAAGATGGGAGACCGGCTCGGAGAGCACTGGAAAAGTCGAGTCTAGAGGTAACAAAGGCAAGGATGAGGGTTTCAGCAGCATATAAACCAAGGGTGGAGATGGGCAATGTTAGGTGGAAGTAGGCACTCTTGGTGATGGAGCGGATATGTGGTCAGAAGCTCATCTTCGCGTCACATCGGACGTCAATTTACATTTTTTCTAATTTGACAGTTTGCAATTAATCCACAGTAAGATTTGTAGATGGCGGTGGGCCTGGCGGTGTCTGCCAGCGGTTACTAATATCGGCGTCACCACCATAACGTGCACATGTAATAACTATTATCAAGTTAACCAGTTCCTTGAGTTTTGCAACGTATACGGCCGGTTGAACTGAGTGAGTGCTGCATTGTCGGAGGTACCGTCGTCTGCATTCTCAGGTGGACGTAAAAGATGGCATGATTTCAAAGAAGAGCAGTGGTGTTCTCCCTGGAGTTCTGTCCACTATTTCTTCCTCAACCAACAGGAGGGGGAAAAAAGCATATTATCTGTCCGTTATCTCATTGTTTTTTGTGGGATCTTCCTATGAGCAAATTCGCTGGCGCGTTTCCTACATTACAGCAGTGACTACACTTTAAAAGTACGTCATTGGTTGCTAAGCTTTTTAGGACATCCTGAGGTCGTGAAATGCGCTATATATTAATGCAAGTCTTTCTTTCTTTTCATTTACCTGTAACAGTTATTTCAACAGAGTTGCTGTACTGTGATTGCACCTCTCTTCCTGAAACAGTTTTCGTGTCCCGGCAAGTGTACGATCCTCTGTCCCCATCAGTGATCTGGTCAATGCGGAGCCTGGCCCAACGTCGATCTACATCTGTGCGGGTCAGTAACTCACTGTTTCTGTAGAAAGTGAAAGGGCTACCGCTGTGGAGCCCGAGACTGGTACATGTTAGAGTGGCCGCATCTCCTTTTATGTACACACCCGAATGTTGGTCCAGAGCAATTCTTGGAATCAAAAGAGAATCTGAAACAAAAGTTAAAGATTAATTTTACCTAAGCTACACTTTGCCAGACTTGCACGCATTATGTAGGTGAATATTAATACTTATTAATGCTTTGCTGCCACCAGTATTTATAATAAATGTAAGCCCACAACTCAGAGTTGAGTTGAAAAGAGTCGGTGCGCAGTGAAACTAACCATCAGTAAGATGAGCCTTATCTTTCTCTCCAATCAAAAATCCAGCTGCATTCATTGTAGCAGAGGAAACTCCAGGGTTAGGATCATGGAAAATAGGAACAGGAGTAGGCAATTCAGCATTTCGAGCCTGCTCCGCCATGCAATTGGATCATGGCTGATCTGCACCTCAACCTCATTCGCTCACGTTTAATCCGGCCAGTATTAAAATCTATCCATCTCAGTATTGAAAATTGTATTTGTCCCAGCATGCACAGCCTTTTTGGGGAGGGAGTTCTCGGTTATTACCAGACTTTGTGGGAAAAGTGCGACCTACGTTCACTCCTAAATGTCTCAGTTCTAATTTTAATGTTCTTCTGGATTCCCTGACGAGAGGAAATAGTTTCTGCCTTTCTACCCTATCGAATATCTTTATCGATTGGATAACCCCTGAAATTTCAAGACTCAAGGAAATATAAGCTAATTTAAGGCTACCTTTCAATATATTATTTAATCCTGTAAGCCTCGGTATCATTCTGATGAATCTATGATGAACCCCCTCCAAGGCCAATATATCCTTCCTGAGTTTCGGTGCCCAAAACTGAATGCAGTACTCCAGAGGTGGTCGAGCCAAGGCTGTACACAAATGAAGCATATCTTTCTCCCCATTGTATTCCAGTCCCTTTGAGATAAAGGCCAGAGTTCCATTCGCCACTTTGATTGTTTTTTTATGTGTCTACGAGCTTTTATTGATTTATGTAAATAGACACCCATTTTCCACAGTTCCTAGTTTCTCACCAGTTAGAAAATAGTGCAATTCATCTTTCTTGGGTTCTAAGAGGATTATCCCTCACTTGTCCACATTGAACACTCATTTAATCTCTCTTTGCCCACTCATTTAATCTCTCTTTGTCTGTAAGTTACTGCTCCCATCTGCGCGAATTGTATTTAAAAATTCGGAGGAGTTGATTGGGGAATGTAAAACAAATGGATATAGATATAGATCAAATGAAAGCGATTTAGTGCAGTGAACAGGAGAAACAATTTTAAACCGAGAGTTGTGAGGCTGGTGATTGACACAGAGACCATGTTAACATTGAACAATAGTTTAGATAAATGGTTGAAGGAAAGGAGGATAAAGGGGTTGTGGAAACAAGGTGAGGAATGGGATTAGGTCTACTTCTCTTGTGGGCCAACACGAACTTATTGGGCCTAACAGCGTTTCTCCGTGTTGTAATTTCTCTGTAATTCTATCTGTCTGACATCCTTGTATTCCAACAGAAAATCCGACTGGAGTCAGACAAGCAGCATTGCAGTTGTCTTTTTGATTTTATTTTAATGATCTATGTGAGTGGTGGAAACCGAATCTTGTCAAGTCTTCCCATTGGAACAGAAGTAGGCCATTCACCACCTCGACCCTGTTCCGCCACTGAATTAGATAATAGCTGCTCTGTATCTCAACTCCATTGACCTGTCTTGGCTCCATATCGCTTACCTGATAAAAACCTACCAATCTCTGTTTTGAATTTTTCAATTGATCCAGCTTCTCTCCATCTACCCGGTCAACTCATTTGATCTTTCAAAACATCGCAATTAGATTTACAACTTAATCTTTTATAATCAAGAGACTATAAGCCTAGTCTATGCAATCTGTCCTCATAATTTACCCTTTTCACCCCGGTATCATTCTGGTGAATCTGCGTTGCACCCCTTCCAAGGCCAATATATTCCTCCAGAGGAGCAGTGCCCAGAGCTAAAAACAATACTCTAAATGTGGTCTGACTGGAGCTCTGCACATCTGTAACATAACTTCCACCGCTTTGTATTCTAGTCCACCTGAGATAAAGGCCAACACTACATTAGCCTTTCAATTAATTTCTGTACCTAGCTTTTATTGATTTCTGTACTTTGAACCCGAAATCTCTCTGCTTTCTAGCTTCTCGCCATTTTGAAAATACTCTGATGGCAAAAGTGGATGACCTCACAGTTTTCCACATTGAACTCCATCTGCCACTCTTTTTGCCCACTCACTTAATCTATTAATGTCTCTTTGCAAATTTCTGCTCCAGTCTGCAGCATTTACTGTGCCCCCTAAATTAGTGTCATGATCAAACTTAGATATACAGCTATCTATTCCTTGATGCAAGTTCTTTATAAATATCGTGAAAAGCTGAGGTCACAGCATAGATCCCTTGGAGGAACCACGAGTCATATCCCGCCAGTTTGAGTATCCCGACATTCTGTCTCCTACCTCCTAACCAATTCCATATCTAAGCCAATAATATGTCTCCTATTCCCTGCATTCCCATTTTTGTTAACAGTCACTTATGTAGAAACTTGTCGAATAGAAAAATAACATCCAGAGACATTCCCTTATCTACCACGTTAGTTACCTCCTCAAAAACTCAACTGGGTTAGTTGGACATGACTTACCCATTACATATCCTTGCTGGGTCTCTCTGATCAGCTCACATTTGTACAATGCTCAGTCACTCTGTCCCTAATAACAGGGTCTAGTAACTTCCCGACAACTGACGCTAGACTAATAGCTATGGAATTTCCTCGTTTATCTCTCCTTCCTTTCCTAAATAATGCAGTGACATTGGCAGTTTGCCAATCCTATGGGACAATTTCTGAGTCGAGATTGCCTCTTGATTATTCCATTCTGTTGATACTGTAGTTAACTGTGTTTCACGCATCATTCCCAGATATGTGTTTGTAAAACAATCAGTTGTTCCTTTCACTATGCAATAAATTATATAATTATTTACTTTCAGTTGTGCAGATTTTACCGACTAAAACGAGACCAATGGAAGTGTAATGTTCGGCCAGGCATCTTCAGCGAATTGGATGTTCCGTTCTGCTTTGTTTCTGTCCATTTAACTTTCCACTCCTTGTAATGTTGCAAAACCACTGCCTCATCTCACTCATCTGTTACCGTTACTTGCATTGAGTCACTGCGGGAGGACCATATCATTCCCCATTGCACTCATTTTCATCCCTGCACTTGTAAGCTCTTTGATCATTTCTGCCAGTTGTTGCATTGTTAGACACGGTGCTGGGAATAGAACCTGGCATTAATAGCTTAAATTGTAAAATGTATGATCGCCACCCAGGTAATTTCTGTCTCCACTGCAGTTAATATCAATGATCAAAGAGATAGATCTAAGGGAGGCGGGGGGCGGTACACAACTATGATTTAATGGAAAGCCCAGACATGTGGATCAAGGTAAGCTGCTGGCAAAAGCAGACGGTTCAAGAAGAGAAAATGTGTGATTTGGTGATCAGGGCTACAATGCATCCACGACGGATATTAATGGCTCAGATGGTGGAATGTAAAACCTGGTGAGGAGGCGTCAGTCAGGTTCAAGGTATTGCCATTTTAATTCAAAAAAAAGTACGGTCAAGGCAACCCCTCAATCATCCACATGAATGACAAGGGCTTTATTAGTGAGTGAACCTTCATTCTGGATGGAATGAGTTGGACGGTGATTGATCCGCTGAAGATTCCAATGGTGTAGTCGAGGGTGAGGTGAGTGAGAGAGTGCAGAACATTTTGAAGGGGGAAGAGGAACAGCCATAATTCGCGGTACAAGTGGGAACCAGTGACATAGAAAGGAAAAGAGTTGAGGGCCTGCAGTCAGAGTTTTAGGAGGCACGGGGGAGGATAAAAAGCAGAATCTCAATGGTAGTAATCGTTGGGACCAATAATGGCATTGGAGGGATCTACTCAAGAAGGAGGGGTTGCACCTCAAAAGAGCTCGGACCAATCCCCTTGCGGGGAGATTAACTAGTGCTGTGGGTGAGCGTTGAATTTAATTTGGTCGAGGGATGGCACAAGGATGTAACATCGGAGAGCAGAAACAAGATGCACAGAGGAATGGGAGAGGCAAATAGCACTGGAGTAAAGAATAGTTCAAACGTAGAAACATAGGAGCATAGAAACAAAGAAAATAGGAGCAAGAGTCGGCCATTCGGCCCTTCAGGCCTGCTCCGCCATTCAAAATGATCATCGCTGATCGTCTAACTCAGTACCCCGTTCCCTCTCTTTCCCCATATCCCTTGATCCCTTTACCATTAAGAAATATATCTATCTCCTTCTAGAATACATCTAATGAATTGACCTCCACTGCCATCTGCTGTACAGAATTCCACAGGTTCACCACCCTCTGAGTGAAGAAATTTCTCCTCATCTCGGTTCTAAATGGCATACGCCGTATCCGGAGAATGTGGCACTTGGTTCTGGACTCCTCGGCCATCGGGAACATCCTCCCTGCATCTAGTCTGTCCAGTCCTGTTAGAATTTTATATGTTTCGATGGGATCACCTCTCATTCTTCTAAACTGTCGTGAATATAGGCCTAGCCGACCCAATCTCTCCTCATACGTTGGTCCTGCCATCCCAGGAACCAGTCTGGTAAACCTTCGCTGCACTCCCTCCATGGCAAGGACATACTTCCTCAATTTAGGAGAACAAAACTGCACACATTACTCAAGATGTGGTCCCACATAGGAGTGATCATACAGGGGGCAAATGCGAATCAGTCTAAGGTGAGTTCGGAGAGAACATAGCATGGTAAATAAAGTTGGTGATTTTCACTGACAAGTCGCCATGTGGGACTATGATATGGTGGCCATAACTGAGATCTGGCTCAAAGAAGGAAGGATTCCGAACTTAATATTCTTGGCTATCAAGTAATCAGGAAAGATAGGGATGGAAAGAAGGGTTGGGGGGAGGGATTGCGACGGTATTGAGCAGATAAACTGTTATGGTACTGGAAGGAGATGATGTAGTTGAGGGGTGAAATACATAACCTATTTGGTTGGAAGTAAGGAACAAAAGAGGAGCTATTACGCTACTGGGATTACACTATTAGCTAACAAAATGTGGGAAGGAGATAGAGGAGCAAATTTTCAGGCAAATTACAGAAACATGCAAGAACTAGCGAGTAGTGTGTTTAGGGGACATCAATTATCCCAATACAGACTGGGATAATTACAGTAATACAGGGCAAAGAGTGGCAGGAATTATTGAAATGTATGCAAGAGAACTTTATTGATCAGTATGTTTTCAGACAAACGAGCAAGGAAGCAGTGCTGGATCTAATTCTGGTGAATGAATTGGGGCAACTGGAGAATGTGTCAGTGGGGGAGCAGTGGGGAACAGTGATCATAATATCGTCAGGTTTGGAAAATAGTTATGGGAAAATAAAAGGAACAATCAGCATTAAATACTTAACTGGAGGAGGGCTAACTTCAGTGAGTTAAAAAGAAATCTGGCCAAGGTAGATTGGAATCAGAAATTGTTCGGCAAAACAGTAATTGCACAATGGGAGGACTTGAAGGAGGAGATAGATCGGATAAAGAGTAGGTATATTCCCACAAGGGGAAATGAAAGGCATCCAAAGCTAGAACTTCCTGGATGACGAAAGATACATCAATTAAAATGAAACGCAAAAGGGAAGTTTATGATAAATGTAAGAGTCATAATATAGTAGAGAAAAAAGCTGAAAACAAAAAATGCGGAGGAGATTCATGAAAGGAAATAAGAGGGGCAAAGAAAGAGTATGCGAATAGAGCGGTTAGCATAAAAGGGAATCCAAAAGCATGTTTTAATTAATTACATAGCAGAAGCATAATGAATGTTGGGGTCGGACTGATTGGCACATAACGGGCGGCCTTCTTGTCGAGGCAGGGCGTATTGCTGAGGTAATAAATGAATACTTCGCATCGATTTTCACTGGTGAAGAGGATGTTGTCAATGTAGCAGTAAAGGAGGAGAGAGCAGCGATATGAGATAGGATAAATTTCGATAAAGAGGAGGTATTTAAAAGTTTGGAATTACCCTAAGTCGAAAAGTCACTCGATCCAGATGGGATGTGTCTTGGTTAGTGAGGAAAGTAAGGTTGGAAATTGCAGAGGATCTCGCCAAAATCATTCAATCCTCCTTGGATATGGGAGTGATACAAGAGGACTGGAGGATTGCAAATGTTGCACCATTCTTCAAAAAAGTGGAGAGGGATCAATCCGGCAATCATAGGCCAGTCAGCCTAACGTCGCTGGTGGGAAAACTTTTAAAGACAATAATCTGAGACAAAAATAATTGTTACTTGGAAAATGTATGGGCTAAAAAATTACATTATATAGAATGAACAGCAGAGAAACAGGCCATTCGGCCCAACAGGTCCATACCAGCGGTTATGCTCCACACGAGCGTTCTCCTTCCCTCCTTCATCAAACTCTGATGAAAGTTAGCACGGATTGGTTAAAGCAAAATCGTGTTTGACTAATTTAATTGAGTTCGTTGATGAAGTAACGGAGAGGGTTGATGAGAGGAGTGCGGTTGATGCTGTGGATATGGACTTTCAAAAGGCAGTTGCTAAAGTACCACATTGAAGCTTTGTTAGAAATATTAAAGCCCACTGCATTAAAGGTTCGGTAGCAGCGTGGATATAAAATTGGCCCGGGGTCAATTGTGAGAGTAGTGGTGAACAGTTCATTGTCAGACTGGAAGGATGCACAGAGTGCTGTTCCCCAGGGGTCGACATTAGGTCCACTGCTCCTTTTGATTACATTAATGACCTATCCTTGGGTATGCAACGTATAATTTCAAAGTTTGCAGATGACGAAACTCGAAAAAGGAGTAAATAATGTCGTGGAAAGTAACAGATTAGAGGAGGAGATAGATACGTTGGTGAAATGGGCAGACACATGAGTGATTGCATTTAATGCAGCGAAGTGTAAAGTAATATATTTTGGGAGGAAGAACGAGGAGAGACAATATAAACTAAATGGTACAATTCTAAATGGAGTCCAGCAACAGAGTGACCTGGGGGTATGTACACAAATCTTTGAATGTGGCAGGATCATTTGAGAATGCCGTTAAAAAAGACTATGGGGAACTTTGTATTATTAATAGAGGCTTAGATACAAAAGTAAGGACGATATGTTAAACATTTATAAAACACTGGTTAGGTCTCAGCTGAAGTATTGTGTTCAATTCAGTGCACCACGCTTTAGCAAGGATGTCACGGCCTTAAAGAGAATTATTAGAATGGTTCCAGCGGTGAGTACTTCAGTTACGCGGATAGATTGGAGAAGCTGGGATTGTTCTCCTGAGAGTGGAGAAGGTTATGGGGAGATTTAATAAAGTTGTTCAAAATCATGAACGGTTTTGAAAGCGGAAATAGGGAGAAACTGTTTCCTATGACAGAAGGGTCAGTATCATAGTATCATAGGAGAATACAACGCAGAAGGAGTCAATTCGGTCCAATTCGGTAATTGCCTCTTCTAATTCTTACTCCCAAAATGTATCAGTTCACACTGCTCAGAGTTAACATTCATCTGCCATGTGTCTACCCATTTCACCAGACTGTCTATGTCCTCCTGAAGACTGTTATTATTCTCAACATTGTTCACCACATATCCGAGTTTCGTATCATCTGCAAACATTGAAATTAAATCCAGTATGCCCAAGTCGAGGCCAGTAATATACATCAAAAAAGCCGTGGTCCTAATGCCGATCACTGGAGAAGAGTACTGTATACTTTCCTCCAGTTTGAAAACCAATGCACTCTGCTTTCTGCCCCTTCGCCAATTTTGCATCCACGCTTCCACTCTCCCTTTAATCCTATGGGCTTTAATTTTTCTTGCAAGTCTATTATTTGGGGCTTCATCAAATGCGTTTTGAGAGTCCATATGCACATCATCGACTGCATTACCCTCATCAACCCTCTCCGTCATTTCAACAAAGTCACCAGAATACATAGATTTAAGGTGATTGGCAAAACAACCAGAGGCGACATGAGGAAAGATTTCTTATGCAGCCAGTTGTTATGATTTGGAATGCGCTGCTTGATAGAGTGGTGGTAACCGATTTAACAGTAACTTTCAAAAGGTAATTGGATAAATATTTGAAGGGAAACATTTACAGGGCTATGGGGAAAGGGCAAGGTCGTCGGCACAGGCACGACGAGCCGAATGGCCTCCTTCTGTGCAGTGCAACGTTATGATGCTATATGGTACCATGAGTCGGACGGGAAGGAGGCTGATGAGATTAGGCGTCAGCAGGCACGCTGGCCATTCGGGTTGCTGCTCCTATGAAGCGAGCGGCAGGGCCTTCGATAGGCTGTTCAGAGAATACCAAGAAAGGCACAAAGGCGGCTGCGGCTTGTTCAAGGTATTCAAACTGGGAACATAGAAAGTAAGAAGGAAGTCGGAGGAGTAGCGATGCTTTGGGTTATTGGAGTGGGAGCGGGAAGTACCCAATAGGGAAAGGGGAAAATAAAGAACACATGGAATCAGGAGAGCGATCTGGGGTGGGGACGGATTGAACCTTCAATTCATGCAGCCAATGTATGACTGATGCCAAGTGCTGGGATTTGTTTACAAAGCGGAATACAGATTAGGTCTAAAGAAGTAATGTTAACATTAAATGGAACATTGGTCCGGGCCCACCTGGATTGATGTGTGCAGATGTTTAATTCACACCAGAGAAAGGATCTGGTGAACCGTCAGTAACACCGACTTCTCCCCTGCTGCCTTCGCAATAACAGCTGCTGAGATGCAGACTTGCATTCCAGCTACCATTCGACAACACGATCGGTTACAGCAATCAACTTCATTTACATCAAATCAAAATCAATAATGTAGCAGTGTAGAACATTAACTGTTCGATGTCATTATTTTGAGGAGAAATGTCGACACGAACCTTGAGAAACGCTCCGCTGAGTTCCAAAAAACACTAAAAGGAGAAACAATGAATCAGTTATTTGAGTCCGCTCCGTGATGAATCTCAGCTCTGCACCACTACTGAAAAAGCGTCCAGTTTTCCTGGACTTGGATCGGGCCGGCGACTAACAGGCAGCCGATGCGATCCGACTTGTTTTGAGTCCCCGTCCATGTACAATTTAAACCCCAGAATGACTTCGATATAACTCGGATGAATTTGGCCTTCGCCAGTAACACTCGCTCATAGCGAATCGCAGCCCGTTTTACACCGCGCCGAATGTGCTTTTCCGCACAGGGTACATTCCTGCCCTGTGCTGCAAATTTAACATTTGCTTTATAGAAGCGACAGTGGAAAATATGTTAAACTTCATTCCTCA
The DNA here is from genome assembly GCF_035084215.1 of Heptranchias perlo. NCBI lineage: Eukaryota > Metazoa > Chordata > Chondrichthyes > Hexanchiformes > Hexanchidae > Heptranchias > Heptranchias perlo. The sequence continues at coordinate 7,153,839 of NW_027139442.1, read as the reverse complement.
TGAGTTTAAGTCATGCATTATCAGAAAAAAACTGCGACTTTTCTTTTACGAAGGAGGCCACATGTCCTGGAACAAGATTTTAACGGCGGCACCGATCTGTTTTACCCTTCGACAGAGCGGATACTTTTCATGTCTGAGCTCAGACACTATTTGTCCGCGAACACTTTGACTCGGGAAGGTGTGAGCACGGACCCTGATCGTGTCCTCAGCGGACATCCACTAATCAACACTTTATAACTGGGCCACGAGTTAACGATCAACAACGGGCACTCTCTGTATCTGTCTCCGCCTGAAATCGTTCACTTTTCCCGGAAACTAATATCAGTTGCACTCCCTCACCGTTACCCACCGAGAATTCAGCACAAGCAAGTAACCGCTCCTATAGCTTTCCAGTCGAAAGGGCTGCACACCAAACTACGAGTTGCTTCTGTTCATTGAGCTGCCGGAGATCGGACAGCGTTGGGCTCAGTCCCAGTCTCCCGCTTACATCTGTCCACTCCTCTGCACCACAGTCCAAGAATCCTGTACTTTTGATATAAAATAGTTTCACGACTCACCAATCAGGAGTAAAACAGAGACAGTATCCATTTTCTAAGAGGCGCTACGTTGAGACGTGAGAAGTGCAAGGAACTGCGACTCGGTCACTTGTTCCACCTCGCAGCAGGAGGAATCCGGAAGTGTTTAAATCATGAGACCGGAAACAGAGGCTGGAGAAAGTAAGGTGGTCCCCATAATTAAAGCAACAGTACAGAATTTTTTACAACCTGGAATAAAATCTGGATTGGAACTCTGCAAGGGTCCAACATGGCAACCTTTAAATAGTTTACGACGATCACAGGATGGACAAATTGGAATGGACTGTAAACCCAGAACAACACCGTAAATCACTTGTGATCGATTAGAATTTTTACTCATCATGGTCAAGCACCCCAGTGCTGGGAAGGGATCTTTTCCCACTTCAGGCACTCAGTGTCAGCATCAAACACCCAAACGTCAGGTGCAGCACAGAAAAATGCAACAACAAAGTGTCTCCACACAAACCCTATTTCCCAAAACAGCCATCCGGTGGGCTCTTTCGGTGAGATGCTGTTACCGCAGGGTCGTAATTAGGGTTGCGACCCAGCCGATTAAAACAAACCAGATCATCCAAAACTCGTAGCTATTTAGTAACGTGGAAGTCTGGTATAATGAATTTACACGGATATGTTCAACCTGACTCCGATAATTGAGTTGGTTTGCAGTTGGTTATCAGTATTTTAATTCTACCCTCTTCATTTCGGTCGTGGTTGTGTGAGCGAATCAATTAATTGAGGAGACGCTTTGCTTATGTAGCACAAGTGTTGATAATTGGGTTGTGTTGGTAAAGACTTACTGGGATGAGAAACAGGTTTACTTTTGAGGGAATACAGTAGTTTCTCGAGCAACGACGAAATGTAGGTGAACGGATGTCCTCTGTTGAAGAAAATTGAATTTAAATTGTAGCTGAGTGGAGATAGTAGAGGAATGCAGGAATGTTGTCGGGTAAGAACAATGCAAACCAATGCATCCAAAACTCTGTTTCCCATATCCTGACCCATACCTGCACCTGCTCACCCAACACACCCGTGCTCGCTGACCAACAGTGGCTCCTTGTCCTCCAACGCCTCGATTTTAACATTTTCAGCGTCATGTAGAAATCCCTCCAAAGCCTTGCCCCTCCCTCTCCCTGTAATCTCTCCGCTCTTAAGCACCTCCATCTCCAACCGCCCCGACATTGGCGACCGTGTCTTCTGCAGTCTCGGCCTTCAGCTCTTGAATTCGCTCCCCAAACATTTCAGTCTCTCTACCTCCATTGGAGCACTTCTGTTGTACCTATGCTCAATTTTAAAATTAATATACATGTGATTTTACGTTGGCCACGAAAATATTTTTATAGTCTTTTCTGGCACAACTGTTAAGTAAGGATTCATTTCAGACATAAACAAATAGAGTTTTCTAGACATATTCCAAACAACTCACGAGATGTAGTAACTGTACCACTGTTCTAACTGAAAATACACCACACTCTAGGAAGAATGCCAAGGCCATAGGGAGTGTGCAGAATAGATTTACTGGAATGGTACCAGGGATGAGGGACTTCAGTTATGTGGAGAGACTGGAGAAGCTGGTGTTGTTCTCCTTAGAACAGAGAAGATTAAATGGAGATTTGATAAAGGTGTTCAAGATCATGAACGGTTTTGATTGAGTAAATAAGGAGAAACTATTTCCAGTGGCAGAAGGCTCGGAACCAAAGGAAACAGATTTAAGTTAGTCGGCAAAAGAGCCAGTGGCGACATGATGAAACATTTTTTTTTTATGCAGCGAGTTGTAATGATCTGGAATTCACTGCCTGAACGGGCGGTGGAAGCAGATTCAATCGTAGCTTTCAAAAGGGAATCAGATAAATACTTGATGGGAAAAAATACAGGACTATGGGGAATGAGCAGGGGAATGGGACTAATTGGATTGCTCTTTCAAAGAGCCGGCGCAGGCACGATTGGCCGAATGTCCTCCTCCTATGCTCTACCTACAATGATACTGTGACTGCAATGTGCGTTATTCGTTAATAATGTGAATATAAGCTCCATTTATCTGCAGTGAAAACGTATCAATAGTTGTTACAATTGTTCAACTATTTCGGCAGTGAGAAAGCGATTGGAGGTATCGCTAAACCAAACCACACAGAAAGCCGCAACCTTGAAAGTAACTGACCGATCACACTCCCAATCACCAGTTGAAACTTTCTGTTCTTTTGTGCCCATTGACGTATTTCATATGATGTCTGAATGCAATGTTCCCCAGATTGTAAAGACGCTTATTTAAAGAGATTGGAGCATATGTAGAAGGGTGGTGGTTAGTGAAAGATATTGTAACAGTTCAGCCCAGTTCGCTGAAGGCAAGTGGTAAAATTAAATGAATCATGACGGCCGACGAAAACTGCAACATCGACAGAACATTCAGCATCACAGAGGAATGGCCTTGGATTTGCCCATCACAATCTTTTGTTCCAGATCTTATCTCGTGTCTCAAATACAAAATTCTGCGATTGCTCTTTATAGTGGGACAGGCAAGAACAATAACTTGCATTGATGTAGCACCTTGAATTTAAGAAAACATCCCCAGACACTTGACAGGAGTTGTATTTGGACAAAAATTGCAAAGAACCATGGATGTGTATGCGGCTGAAGAAGATTACAGGGATGGGGAGGGACGAGGCCATAGAGGGATTTGAACCGGAGGATGAGAATTCTAAAATCGAGGAGCTGGTGGACCAAGCGAAACTAGAGGGAGCACAGGGGTGATCTGCGAACGGGAGTTGGTACGGGGTAGGATACAGGCAGCAGAGTTTTGGATGTATTGGCGGGCATTGTCATTATTTTACAATCTAAATGATCTGTACAATTAAAATAAAACGACTTTAGTGGAAATCCGATGCAGTGCTTGAATTCAGGGTGAGTTATCTCTCACGGTGCTTATTTCAACTCGCGTGGAATGATCCCGAATTTGGGAAAAGTGAAGGACCGTACGAGATAATTGGAAGAAATCACTAATAATTAGTTCATTAACTCATACAACCATGTTATAATTAAAGAGGGTAGTTTTCAACTAATCCTTCCAAACTGTAAGCCAACTGAATATCCCTGTCAGATTAAACATACCTGTGTACACTCATTATACCGGACTTCCGTGTGACTAAATTGCTGCTATTTTCTGAATATTCCAGTTTCTTTTAAATCGACTGGAACATCAATCTGAGAAAGGACCAGGCGCGAACAATGTCTCCCTGAAAGAGCCTCAAGGTTCGTTGTTTTGGGAAACAGAATAAAATGATCGACACAGTAGGGGGCGCTCTTCTGAGGTTTGGGTTGAGGCATTTGGTTGTTGCATTTGTCTGTGCTGCGCCTGATATTTGAGTGCTTGATGCTGGCACGGAACGCCTGAAGTGGGAAAAGGCTCTTTCACAGCATTGGAGTTCCTGACCATGATGTGAGCCAACATTCGAATTAAACGCAAATGTTTTGCGGTGTTGTTCAGGGTATGCCGTCCATTCTAGCCCCTTAATTCTGAGTTCACTATATCAGATTCAAACGTTGCCATGTTGGACCCTTGCAACGTTCCAATCCACGTGTTATTCCAGGTTGTACAACACTCAGTGCTGTTACTTTCATTGTGGGGACCGACTGATTTTCTCCCAGTCTCTTTTTTCCGTTCTCATTCTTTAAATGCTTCCGGGTTCCTCCTCTTGCGTGGCGGAGCAAGTGACTCCGTTCCTCACAGTTCTCGAGTCTCAAAGTATTCCTATTAGAAAATGGATAAAGTCGTTTTTTACTGCTGTTTGCTGAGTTGTGTAACAATTTTATACCAAAAGCACAGAATTCCCGTACTGTGGTGCAGCTGAATGGGCAACTGTTAGCGGGAGAGTGGGACGTAGCCCGGCGGTATCCGATATCCGGTAGCTCAGTGGATAAAATCAACTCGTGGTTTGATGTGGAGCCCTCTGAATTGGAAAGTGATCATAGCGGTTACTTGTTTGTGACCGATTCTCAGTGGGTATCGGTGGGGGAGTGCAACTAGAGCATGTTTCCCGGAAAGGTTAGCGATTGGGGCGGAGAGAGAGAAGCAGAGAGAGTGGCCGCTGCTGATCGTTATCGCGTGGTCCCGGTTGTAAATTGCTGATGAGTGGATGTCTACTGAGAACACGATTAGTTTCCGTGCTCAAACCTTCTGTTGTCAAAGTGTTCGCGGACAAACAGCGTCTGAGCTCACAGATGGAAAGTGTTCATCCTGCCGAAGGGTAAAATAGATAGGCGCCGCCCTTAAAACCGTGTTACAGGTTGACTCGCCTCCTTCCGAAAAGGAAGGGGAAAGAATGGAGAAATGGAGATAAAGCGGACAAGCTTTTTCTGCTAATGCACGATTTAAGATCAGGAGGTTTCACTGTTTTTTTTTACTATCGGTTCTATAACACACAGTTAAATTTACTGAACAGGGCATGAATGTAAAGGAAATCGGGCGCGGTGTAAAAGGGCCTGCGGCTTCCTATTAACCCCGTTTTGTGATATTAGTGGACCAATTTCACCCCAGTTATGGCGAAGGCATTCTGGGGGTACAATTAGGCGGCGACATGAAATAGGCGGAACCCTATCGGCTCCAGAGAGCTTTGGGAAATTAAGATCAATGCATCTACAATTTCCCCAGCCGTTTCTTTTAATACCCTGGGGTGGGAACCATCAGGTCCCGGAGATTTCATTCATTGTTTGCAGTTATTTATTGATCGGACTGTGTGCATAACAGGAATGAGTGTCCCAGCACTGACTGTGTGTATAACAGGACTGAATGTCCCAGCACTGACTGTGTGTATAACAGGACTGAATGTCCCAGCACTGACTGTGTGTACAACAGGACTGAGTGTCCCAGCACTGACTGTGTGTATAACAGGACTGAGTGTCCCAGCACCGACTGTGTGTATAACAGGACTGAGTGTCCCAGCACTGACTGTGTGTATAACAGGACTGAGTGTCCCAGCACTGACTGTGTGTATAACAGGACTGAGTGTCCCAGCACTGACTGTGTGCATAACAGGATTGATTGTCCCAACAACCTGTGTGTATAACAGGACTGAGTGTCCCAGCACTGACTGTGTGTATAACAGGACTGAGTGTCCCAGCACTGACTGTGTGTATAACAGGACTGAGTGTCCCAGCACTGACTGTGTGTATAACAGGACTGAGTGTCCCAGCACTGACTGTGTGCATAACAGGATTGATTGTCCCAACAACCTGTGTGTATAACAGGACTGAGTGTCCCAGCACTGACTGTGTGTATAACAGGACTGAGTGTCCCAGCACTGACTGTGTGTATAACAGGACTGAGTGTCCCAGCACTGACTGTGTGTATAACAGGACTGAGTGTCCCAGCACTGACTGTGTGCATAACAGGATTGATTGTCCCAACAACCTGTGTGTTTGCAAGAGGACTGAATGCCCTAGCACTGACTATGTGTATTAAAGGAATGACTTTCGCAGCACTGACGGTTCTTAGAATATACATGAGCTGTGGGAGGAGATAAATGGGTGGGGTAGAATCCATGATAGGGTGGAGTTACATGGGGTTGTCGGTGGAGATTAAATCGGTTGGAAGAGGTTACAGAGATAGGAAGCGGGCGAGTCCGTGGATGGATTTGAAAACGAGGATGAGCATTTTAAAATCGAAGCGGTGCCCGACCGGGAGCCAGTGTCGTAACACACGGACAGAAACTTACGGTTCACTGCCCGGCAGACAGGTGGAGAAGACATTGATGTCCGCGGGGGAACAGTCAGGGTCACAGCAGCAGTCGAGTTCACAGACTCCGCCAGTCAGGTCACAGGTACAAATGGGCACTGCTGGAACAAGACACACAGAGAAATCGTATAACAGAGCACGGACGGTCTCAACGACCATCTCACTCCATTGTCTGAATCCACGATCGCCGTCTTTTCCATCTCCCAAAATCAATCTGCAGACTTATCCTCCCACTGCTTTCTACTCACCGAATTACAGCTTCCAGATACCCAGCATAACCCACTTAATAAAAAAAAATAATTCTGCGGACCGAATAGAGAAGCTGGAATTATTCTCTTTGGAGCAGAGAAGGTTCAGAGGAGATTTACCAGAATGGTACCGGGGATGATGGAATTCAATTACGGGGAGAGACTGGAGAAGCTGGGATTGTTCTCCTTAAAGCAGAGACGGTTAAGGGGAGTTTAATAGAGGGGTTCAAAATGAGGAGGGGTTTTGATATAATCAATGGGGAGAAACTGTTGCCACTGGCGGGAGGGTCGGTAACCAGAGGACACAGATTGAAGAGAATTGGGAAAAGAGCCAGAGGAGACATGATTTTACACAGCGAGTTGTTCTGATCCGGAATTTACTGCCTGAAAGGGCGGTGGGAGCAGATTCAATAATAACTTTCAAAAGGGAATCGTATCAATCCTTGAAGGGGGAAATTTGCGGGAGTGTGTGGAAAGAGCAGGGGAGTGGGACTAATCTCTCACAGAGCCGTCACAGGCGCAATGGGCCGAGCGGCCTCTTTCCTTGCTGTTTGATTCTCGCTCACATTTGGGATCCGACTAGCGGCCCGTTTGACTGGGAGGCGGCAGAGTGACTCCCCCCGAGCCCAGCTGGACACCGGGCGTTGCCAGAGTGGAGATTCACGGGACCCGCAAGAGGCCCCGAATAACTCCCCCTGTCTATCCCCCGCCCGCCGCTAACTCCCCCGCTCACCCCTCTCAGGCCACTCCCGGGTGAGGGCCCTCCCTGCGCCTGCCTGTTGCCAAGAGGACGCGGCACAGGGACCGCTTTGTGCATGCGCGGTGTCCCTCGGCTCGCAGCAGCAAGCACGGGTCGAAACCTCAGTGCGGATCTGTGACTGACGCTGCCGCGTCTCACTTGATGGGCGGAGTCAGCCCAGAAGTTGGGGGGCGAGGTGAGAGCTGTCAATGAAAAGGCCCGGAGTCAGCACTCACTGCGCACAGTGTATGTAGAATTTGTTTAAAAATAAAAAAATCTGTAAATATGAAATCAAAATAAAAATAGACAAGAAAAAGGAAAACATTGCAAATACAATAATCTGAATTAAAAACAGAAATGTGCAAACTCACAAAAAGCTGATCGTCTGGGTCCTCCTGCTACTATTAGCCTTCCCTACCTGGGCATAGGATGAGGAGAATGATTAATGCAGAGGGTGCTGAATGTCAGTAATGGACCAAGAAGGGAGGCAGTGGGGCCTGATTGGATCAGCAAATTCCAGAGAGTTAGCTAAGTAACTGATAGTGGAACCTTGGAATATGACAGACTATAAATTGGGACCTTTATTTTTTTATATATACATGTGCACTAGTGCTTTTAGTGATTGGTGTACCTGGATTCCCAAACCCATTTGCTTCTCTACAGTCCCTAGTTTCTCACCATTAAGAAAATACTCCTATTTCTCACCTGGAGCCTGCAACAGATGTTCTTTTTTACAATTCCACATATCTTCGCTGTCTGGCTCTGTTTCCGCTGTTCACTGCCCAATAACAACAGACACGTTGAGACTGGAACTTTTTTTATAATTGAAAATTTAATTTATTTCATAAAGTTTAAAGATATACAGAATTCAATGTATATATCACAGCTATAATTAAAAACAATAGCATGCAGATCGTGCACATACAGGTACGATTCCATCATTACAGTTCAAAATACAGTACATATCTTTGAAAACTTTCTGTACAATACAAAGTGGGGTGGCCTTACATGGTGGCTTTTCCCCATAGAACCTTCGCATAGGCCGCAACTCACATCAGTGCAATCCCGCAGCACGTACCCCTGGACCTTGGAGATTGACAGTCGGCAGCACTGGATCATGGATTGCTCCTTCAGCTCGAACACCAGCAGTTTTCGGAAGGACCAAAGGGCCTCCCTCACCGAGTTAATGGTCTTCCAGCAGCACTTGATATCTGTCTCAGTGTGCGTCCCAGGGAACTAACCGTAGAGCACAGCGTCCTGTGTTACCGAGCTGTTGGGGATGAAACTGGAAGATATCAATGCATCTCTCTCCACACCTTCTGCGCGAAGGGGCATTCTACCAAGAGATGGACGACGTCTCGTACCCCGCTGCAGCCTCGAGGGCATCTCACGGTTGCACAAAAATGCCGTGTGCAGGAAAGACCGCACTGGAAGGACCCTTCTCACCAACATTCAAGCTACATCCTGTTGCCTGTTGGTCAGTTCCGGCGATGAGACGTTACACTGAAATATTTCCACCGTCTGGTCGGTAAACTGTCCGATGGGATCCAATCTCTCCTTTCCCTGCAGGACCCACAGTTCGATCCATGCTGCCCACTGTCTGATGGCCTTGTGGTCGAAAGGTTCCACTCCAGGGCTTTCTCCACCTGGGACAAGGTGGTGTGGTGCTGTTCAGCTGGACGAGACGTCCTGCATCTGCTCGGCCAGCGTGACCAGACCTGACCTTCTCAGTGTGGGGACTGTCAGTACCATTCGGATCAAACCCCAAACTTGCTCCATTTGTTTACACGGTTTGCTGGTGTAACAGGCAGAGCTGCAACGTTTCAATTTACACTCATCCGAAGTTCCCTTGAACCACCCCTTTATACAACGTTCATGGCTCAAATTTAGAATATGACTACTTTCTATGAGATTTAAATATTTTTGGATTCAGGTTGGTAAAAATTCTCGGAACATCTTCTGCTGGTTGGACCTCGAGGGTCTTTTTTTGTATTCATTCATGGGATGTGGGCGTCGCTGGCGAGGCCAGCATTTATTGTCCATCCCTAATTGGCCTTGAGAAGGTGGTGGTGAGCCGCCTTCTTAAACCGCTGCAGTCCGTGTGGTGAAGGTTCTGCCACGGTGCTGGGAGGTAGGGAGTTCCAGGATTTTGACCCAGCGACGATGAAGGAACGGCGATATATTTCCAAGTCGGGATGGTGTGTGACTTGGAGGGGAACGTGCAGGTGGTGTCGTTCCCATGTGCCTGCTGCCCTTGTCCTTCTAGGTGGTAGAGGTCGCGGGTTTAGGAGGTGCTGTCGAAGAAGCCTTGGCGAGTTGCTGCAGTGCATCCTGTGGATGGTACACACTGCAGCCACAGTGTGACTGTAGTGAAGGGAGTGAATGTTTAGGATGGTGGATGGGGTGCCAATCAAGCGGGCTACTTTATCGTGGATGGTGTCGCGATTCTTGATTGTTGTTGGAGCTGCACTCATCCAGGAAAGTGGAGAGTATTCCATCACAAACCTGAGTTGTGTCTTGTAGATGGTGGAAAGGATTTCTGGAGTCAGGAGGTCAGTCATTCGCCGCATAATACCCATCCTCTGACCTGTTCTTGTCGCCACCGTATATATGGCTGGTCCAGTTATGTTTCTGGTCAATGATGACCCTCAGGATGCTGATGGTGGGGGATTCGGCGATGGTAATGCCGTTGAATGTCAAGGAGTGGTGGGTGGACTCTTTCTCGTTGGAGATGGTCATTGCCTGCCACTTGTCGGGTTCGAATATTATTTGCCACTAATTAGCCCAAGCCTGGATGTTGTCCAGGTCTTGCTGCATGCAGGCACGGACTGCTTGATTATTTGAGGGGTTGTGAATGCAACTGAACACTGTGCAATCATCAGCGAACATCCCCATTTCTGGCCTTATGTTGGAGGGAAGGTCATTGATGAAGCAGCTGAAGAAGTTTGGGCCTAGGACACTGCCCTGAGGAACTCCTGCTGCAATGTCCTGTGGCTGAGATGATTGGCCTCCAACAGCCACTACCATCTTCCTTTGTGCTAGGTATGACTCCAACCAAAGGAGAGTTTTCCCCCTGATTCACATTGAATAAAATTTTAGAAGGACTCCTTGGTGCCACACTCGGTCAAATGCTGCCTTGATATCAAGGGCAGTCACTCTCACCTCACCTCTGGAATTCCTCACTTTTCTCCCTGTTTGGACCAAGGCTGTAATGAAGTCTGGGGCCGAGTGGTCATTGCGGAACCCAAACTGAGCATCGATGAGCAGTTTGTTGGTGACTAAGTGCCGCTTGATGGCACTTTCGACGATACCTTCCATCACTTTGCTGATGATTGAGAGTCGACTGATGGGGCGGTAATTGGCCGGATAGGATTTGTCCTGCTTTTTTGGACAGGTCATATCAGGGCAATTTTCCTCATTGCCGGGTAGATGCCAGTATTGGAGCTGACTGGAACAGTTTGGCTGGAGGCGCGGCGAGTTCTGGAGCACAAGTCTTCAGCACTGCAGCCGGGATGTTGTCGGGGCCCATAGCCTTTGCTGTATTCAGTGCACTCAGCCGTTTCTTGATATCATGTGGAGGGAATCGAATTGACCGAACACTCGCTTCTGTGATGGTGGGGATATCGGGAGGAGGCCGAGATGGATCATCCACTCGGCACTTCTGGCTGAAGATGGTTGCAAACCCTTCAGCCTTGTCTTATGCACTCACGTGCTGGACTCCACCATCATTGAGCATAGGGTTGTTTACAAAGCCTCCTCCTTCCATTAGTTGTTTAAATTGTCCTCCACTATTCACTACTGGATGTGGCAGGACTGCAGAGTTTGATCTGATCCGTTGGTTGTGGAATCGCTTAGCTCTGTCTATAGCATGTTGCTTCCGCTGTTTAGCATGCATGTAGTACTGAGTTGTAGCTTCACCATTTTAGCACCTCATTTTTAGGTACGCCTGGTGCTGCTCCTGGCATGCTCTTCTACACTCCTCATTGAACCAGGGTTGATCCCTTGGCTTGTTGGCAATATTAGAGTGATGAATATGCCAGGCCATGAGGTGACAGATTGTGCTCGAATACAATTCTGCTTCTATTGATGGTCCACAGCGCCTCTTGGATGCCCAGTCTTGAGCTACTGTATCAGTTCTGAATTAAAGAGGGACTCGGTGGTCAAGGCGACCTATCAGTGATTCGGGCACTGGACACATTTCGCATTTAATTCGGCCTTTTGTTCGGAAGATCCCTGGACAGTGATGAGTTATCGACCTTAACCAGGTGACCTCTAATGATGTGGAGGAACTTAGAGAGGGTGAAATACAATGGAAGTAACTGCCTCTCTCATTCTGTATAGTTCAGCTCAGCTCCATGGAGAGAAGTCGATGTAAAATTAATGGGATTGGTCTTACCATGATGGACCCGCCCAAGCATGGAAACGGAACTCCCTGATGAGGAAAGGGGGTAAAAGGCACAGTCATTTGTATATTGGGGGGCGGCAAGCATTGGCCAAGTAGCAATTCCAACATTAATGTTGATGATGATGTTGGTGTGGCTCTCTGCCCACTGCTGTTCAACTCCCACCTGGAGTAGCCCATACAGGGGAGCAGCAATTTCTGTATAGTCAGAGATAAATTCCCCACACAATCCTGTCATACCAGAAACAAGTGCTGGGAGGTCACATCTTTGGGAAGTGGTAAGGAGATGATAACCTTGACTTTATCCTGGTACACAGACCGGGACCCTGCCTCTCGGATGAGACCAAGGAACTTGACCTGAGGTTTCATCAACTGCAGCTTAGTAACATTGACCTTAGTTCCAGAGGACTCCAGTCGATTGAAAACCTCACTCAACATTCGAAGGTTCTCGTCCCGTGTCTCGTTTTGTATTAGGGTTTCATCTACATAGTTGATGACAGCCTGGGGATTCACAGCCCTGTCAAAGTTCCTTTCATGTGAGCAGGGAAAATAACGGGGCTGTTGTGGGAAACTTGAGAGAGGACGGTCCAAGTGCACTGCTGTCCTTCGAAAGTACGGGCGTATTTATAATGCGAATCGGGGTGGAGCGGCACATTCCAGGACCCGTTTCAGATATCTCTCACAGAATACCAGTGAGGCCGATGGAACTTTCGAGATATTTCTCATCGAATACAAGTGAGACCAATGGACCGTTCGAGATATCACTCACCGGAAACCAGTGAGACCAATGGACCGTTCAAGATATCTCTCACTGAATACCATTGAGACCAATGGACCGTTCGAGATATCTCTCACTGAATACCAATGAGACCAATGGACCGTTCGAGATATCGCTCACTGTATACCAGTGAGACCAATGGAATGTTCGAGATATCTCTCACCAGAAACCAGTTAGACCGATAGACCGTTCGAGATATCTCTCACTGAATACCAGTGAGACCGATGGCCGTTCCAGATATCTCTCACTGAATACCAGTGAGACCGATGGACCGTTCGAGATATCTCTCACTGAATACCAGTGAGACCGATGGACCGTTCGAGATATCTCTCACCGAATACCAGTTAGACCGATGGACCGTTCGAGATATCTCTCACCGAATACCAGTTAGACCGATGGACCGTTCGAGATACCTCTCACCAAATACACGTGAGACCAATGGATTAGCTTGACTATCATCTCTGGGTCGGAGGCCACAATTGGGCTCATTGTTGGAGTATATTTTATTAATTACCTTTAATTATCTGTTGCTCACCAATAGCCGCTTAATTTGCATGTAAGCTGCACAGAAGAGTTACCGTCCGACAGACCATAATTTCCCTGAACACCCCTGGTGCTCTTAACTTGTTATTATCGCTCACAAGTTCTCCACCGCCTCTCTCTGATAGGAGTCATGTCTCTGTGGAGGGGGTTTATCACCTTTTAACTGAATACACGGATCCATTAACCCACATTCATGTTAGTATTTGGCAAACCACTGTCTGATGTCTTTCACACACCTGTCGAACCTTGGGGTTAGAGACGTAGGGGGTAATTTCACCTTCACAGATTGGGGCGGGGGTGGGGGGGTAAACTGACGGAGCAGAAATTAAAATCGGGCCGGTTCTATCAGGGCGGGTGATCCGCTCTGTCAGTTCAGCCACCAGCGATGGTGAAAATTTCCCTCCAAGTGTTGTGAACCTGTGCATTTTGAGACAATGGACCAGTTTGTGGGCTTCGAAGATTGATACTCGGGCATAGGTCAGGAAAGGTGTGGCTGATTTTAAGTATCCCCGCCTGGCGGAAATGGGGTGGTAGAGGCTAGTAAATGGTGACAGGTCACTTACCAGCCCGTTAACGGTGGCGTTCATGCCTCCACCATCGAGGGTAGGGTCCTGAGAAGAGCTGCTGGTCAAAGCAGTTTCCGGTCAGGCCACGTGTAATATGTAAATCACAGTATTATGACGTACGTGGGACACCATTTAATGATGGGTACAAATGGGTGGAGGACCCGCCCTTTCGATGGGCGTTGAGTGGTCCGGAGAACAGAAAAGATTCCTTTTAACTTATATTTTGTGGGACAAGGAGGAGCAAGAGAGCTTTCCCTTGGCCTGCTTCGGCCGTGCGAAATCTCCCGACTCGTGATCAACTCGGAAATGTATCAGGAGGTTTCCTTATAGATGTGTGTAACGAGGCCCAGCCTCATGTCTCATTAAACTCCCTGCATTGAGTAAACATTGTGCACAGCTACTTAGAAAGGAAACGATCTGTGGAACTCCCCACTGGAGTTTGAAATTACATTAATATTTTACCAGTTAGTAACTGTCCGGGTGTTGGTCCATTATTATTCATAACAAATGACCCAATGAACGGGACGCTGTCTGACCCTGACAGCTCACCCTCAGTCCATCCCACCGGACAGTGTGTGTGATGGGAAATAATCATCAACTGAAAAGGAGGATTTGATTTTATTCATTTCAGGATTAAACATTTAATATTGAAATCATATTATTTCCAGACTAATAAGAGCAAACCCTTTCATGCTAGAATCACATCTTTTATCATTTCAGGACATCGAATTTGTCCGGTAAAATATAATTCCTGTCTGGTATTTCCAAATTTTTTTTTAAGTATTGGATTGATATCAGTTACTTTAGTGAACTCATTGGTGACAATGGATAGTAAATTCAGGCGCGGTGAATAACGAGCGCCCGATCCGCTAACGCCCGTCTTATGCCACCACCAAATGTGAAATCTACTAGCATTCGCTTTTCTTATAATTTCTAACGAAAATCTTCAGATATTTCTATGATTTAACTAATGTAATAATGAGATTCAGTGGGTATTTCACCCCGTTCTTAAGCTCCTCTCTGAATTTAGTCTGGGTCACAGCATAAATACACGTGTTGGTGCAGGAACTGAGAAGGTGAATCATGAATCCGGCTGACTCAATGCCACTCTCTGTATATTACTGGACGTTTGTTGTGTGCAGAGAGATAACATAAAAAATGAATGTGCTCCATAACAATATAAAACTGCCTGATATACTGAAGAGTAAAATGATGGATTTCCTACGGTTCTCCATCTGTGGATCCTTGTGATTCTCTCCATTGCTGCGGCTCAGGAGTCCCCTGCGGACTCTACTGGCCGCTAAAATGTGCCTGGCGGTCAGAATATTGAACAACAAAATCAGAAAGCATGGGAGACAAGGCATTAACACAAGATAAAACAATTCAAATGCTGCCCATGTGGTTGAAGTGAAAAAGCTCGGTTTCAAGACGCAACCCCGGGGTACATTGTCCATTATATATTCCGGGTCAAGTGCACAGTACCAGGGAATATTCACTAAACAGCTCAGCGCACTCACCACCCCGATAACAACAGCCGCCGTTTTCTCGGTGCAAAATTTTGTTTTCAGCTTCTGACAACGAATGGCCACAAATCGATCAAAGGTGAAAACCACTGTGAACCAGACAGAAACCGCCGTGGCTGCTAATTTCAGGATGTCAATGAGACGGCACACGGGGGTAATGGTCAAGAATGAAACTGGGAAATAAATATTTACAATTCGCCACATTATGACGTCGGTGATAACAACCAGGAGATCGGCCGCCGCCATTCCCACAAGGTAACGAGTGATACATTTGGAGAGTCCACACTTTCCTCGGGAGAGGATCACAATCGCTACGAAGTTAACTGTAAGAGAGAGAGACAGATGCAGAGAAATTACTGATCAGACCTGGAGCCAAAGCAGCAGTTTGACAAAATCTAGGCTGATATTTTCAGATTTGTTCCTGCGTCAAACGGTGGTAAATGATTAATTGACCTTGACAGCGCTTTCGGGCAGGAAATGTTTTTAAAGACAATTATCAGTATGAATTGGGAAATCGATGCAGGAAGTGAACGAAATGAGCACCGGATCCACTGGAAGGGCCGAGAGAGGGCGCAGTGCTGGTGGGGAAGGCAGAAGGGGTTTTCAAGACCTGGAATCCAAAGAGTTAATTTCGGATTTGGACTCCAGACGGACGAGAAAGTGAGCGAGGGCCGGGATTGTGAGGGGACAGAGGGAGGTGCTGCTTGTTTGTTGCTCTGGGTGAAGAGAGCAGACAGGGGCCGGCACAAAAAGGGAAAGGCTGACATCCTTGGCGGTGAGTTTGAGGCTTCGGGTCGGATTGGAAGAGACAGCTGGAGGCAGAGCCAGTGAGTGAGATTGGGAGGGAGACAAAGGAAAAGACATGTAGGAGCTGGACGGCGGACAGGAGCAGATGATTTGGGAAAGCGAATAAACAGAAGCAACCGATGAGGAGACAGAGGATTCAGTGCTGTGTGAGGAGAGGCTGGGATTCACCGGGCGAGACTGCTGCAGAGTGTTGGAGGAAATGTAATCTATAGGTCCCAGTAACAACACACAATGAATGAATTCATCCTTAAATTTTTGCGGTTATTGGTGTCAGAGAGCAGTAGGTTAATTACATAATGTGTTCAATACATTTAATTTGCATATTCAATTAAAATTAAATTAAAATGCCTTAATTGAATTAACCTCGTTCTTTATTGAATTATGGTGACGACAGCTTCTAGAATATACTATCCTAAGAATTCAATGCGATCAGGAAATCACTGATTTTATTCTTTGAATATATTTCAATTTTGTTTATTTATTCATTCAGTAAACAAGTAAAAGGAACATTCACATCAACAGACTGAGGACCTGATAGCGATAAACACATCCTGCGCGAGTACAATAAAACTCTCACAATCTGACGAGATTCAAATAACACCTCAGGTCACATTTCCTCTTCATAATTGTACTGTAAGTTTCAGCAGTTCATTCCGATGAATTATTCACACCGCTGCCGCTATCGCTCTCTCTTACCCTCTCTCTCATTCTCTCTCTCTCATTCTCTGTGCGTGCGTCTCTCCCTCTGTCTCTCTCTCGCTCATTGTCTCTGTGTCTCTCTCTATGTCTCTCTCTTTCATTCGTTCCTTGTCCCCCTAGATCTCGTTTTCTTTCTCAGTCGCGTTCTCTATTGCTCCTCTTTATGTCTCCGCACTGTCTCTACTCTCTTCCTCAATGACCCTTTTCTCATCCGAGTAAATCCTAACATCCTGCGCCTGCTTTTCGTCACCAGCCCCGTGTTCCAACGATCCTATTCTTAGTGTCTGTTTGTTAAATGGTGAAGCCTCTGTGAACAGTTTAATGTTTCTGCAGATCATCCAAGTCTCCATCTGTTCACCTACACTGTTCACTTCATCTACAATGCATGGAATAAACAGAGTCGAATGCCTCTTCCAGAAACATCACTGCAATTGAAATTACTTTTCCTGTAATTACAAAGTACAGCGTTAGATGGCGGCATTTTTGAATTAACAAAACGCCAACATCACCACTGCTACTTATAATCTACAGATAAATAGAAGGGCTCCTGATTCCAACAGATAAAGTGCAAACTGATACAACATAACCACAAAACATTGCATTTTACATTGAATTAATCCACAGTGAAGCAGAGAATGAGATGTGAAAGAATCAGCAGCAAACTCCGTTCAGTAACCAGACCTCTGATGTGGCGTCGGAAACACACGCAATGAAATAAGATCTCATAACAGTGATAACCAATAAATACATTGAAATCCTAGTTAAACTGAACCATGATATTGTGGAGGGAGGGCATTGCACTGCCTCCTTGTAACACTGAGATCGCGAGATGTCTCGTCATCAATCACAGAAAACTCATTTATGAAAAAAGATCCCAGGACAGGTTAGTTCCACAACATGAAACTATTAAGAGCTCCTGATCGTCTGACACCAGCTCTTAGCCCAGATACCTGAATCTAATACACTCAGTGGAGAGAATAATCGAGCAACAATGCAAGGGTTGGATAAACAAGATCATAACGCAGTAATGCAGCTGCTACCAGACCAAAAGAGCATAGATTTAGGACAGGACAGTCCACTGTGTAATACACGATGGGAGAAAAAAAGATTGCCAAGTACCGCAGCTGGAGTTAATACCGATTTACACCATGAACAGCTGAGATAATGGCTTACCTGGAACTCCAACGGCTGCAAGAACAGGATAATAAATGCATTCTACCTGATACATTACTGAATATCCCATTTCTGTGAGAAACAATGACCTCTGTTGCCTGGAAACCATAGCTCCGGCAGGCAGTCTGTGCGGATTCTTTGCAGCGATCCCTGATTTATACAGCGGTAAATCTCCACTGACACGGTTATACCCCTGAGCATTGCTATTAGTTACAGTCATCTGAACAATCGCATTACGTCAGCAGCTTTGACCCCGATGTAAAAGGTGACGTGGATATATCACAAACATCTCAAAGTCCTGGACATTATCTTTATGAGAGCTCTCTCAGGAATAAAGTTAAAAGCTGTGCTCAGAAAGGACTGGTCCAACAACAATGAGCGGCTTCATTTACAGTTTTAATATAATTGAATTGAACATGTTCACTCCTGCCGATTCAATCATAAATTTTATCGATGTCTCCACATTGTGCACTGAATTCAGAGACATAAGCTGGCCAGTTTCACTCTGTTCCTTCAGTTTCACGTTTAAAATATGAATTTTCAGTCTCTGACACAAAGACAAATAAAGGTCTCTGAAAGGGACCCCATCCATTCAGGCAATTCTTAACAATCCTCTGTGTGAAAAATAGTCACCTCATTTCCCCTCTTTTTGATTTGCCAATTATTTTAAACCTATGACCTCCGGTTACCAATACAGTTGCCAGAATAAATAGTTATCCCTATTTAATCTATAAAAAACCCTCATTATTTTGAACACCTCTATTAGGGAGAACAATCCCAACTTCTCCAATCTCTCCACATAACTGAAGTCCCTCATCCCTGGCATCATTCTGGAAATCTCCTCTGTACCCTCTCCAAGGCCTTGACATCCTTCTTAAAGTGTGGTGCCCAGTGTCGTACACAATAATCCAGCTGAGGCAGAACCAGTCTTTTCTAAAGGTTTAACATGACTTCCCTATTTGTGTGCTTAATTCCCCTATTTGCAAAACCATGTGTTCCACACGCTTGCTTAACCACCTTATCAACTTGCCCTGCCACCTTCAAAGATTTGTGAATATGCATCCCGAGGTTCCTCTGCTCTTCCACCACCCTCAAAATAGTATATTGAGGTACATCGTGTTCCATCGAAACGACAGCACAGGAATAGGCCATTCGGCCCAACTGGTTTATGCCAGCCTTTATGCTCCACACGAGCCTCCTCCCACACTACTTCATCTAACATTTCAGGACACCATATTCCTTTATCCCTCTTGTGCTTATCCAGCTTCCGCTTTAATGCATCTCCGTTGTTTGCCACAACTGCTCATTGTGGTAGCGCGTTCCACATTCTTACCACTCTGTGGGTGAAGAAGTTTCTCCTGTATTCCCTATTGGATTTGTTCGTTACTATCTTATATTTATAAACTTGGACAACCTCACAAGTGTAAACATTTTCTCTTCATCTACCCTGCCAAACGCGATCATTATATTAAAGACCTCTAACAGGTCACCCCTCAGCCTTCGCTTTTCTAGAGAAAAGAGTCCCAGCTTGTTCAGCCTTTCCTGATCAGGATATCCTCTCAGTTCTGGTATCATCCTTGTGAATCTTTTTTGCACCCTCACCAATGCATCTATATCCTTTATATAACATGGAGACCAGAGTTTGCACAATAATCCAAGTGTGGTCTAACCAAGGCTCCACACAAGTTTAACATAACTTCTTTGCTTATCAATTCTATCCCTCTGGAATTGAAACCCAGTGCTTGATTTGCCTTTTTTAACCAGTGTCGCTACTTTTAGTGATTTGTGTATCTATGCCACAAGATTTTATTCTTCTAATAAATGCAGTACAATACAAGGTGCAAAGGGCTTACGCGGTGGCCTTTCCCCATAGAGCCTTTTCATCGGCCACACCTCGTTTCATTACATCCCACAGCACGTACTCCTGGACCTTGAAGTGCAACAGTCGATAACATTCGGTTGTGGACAGATTTTTCAACTGGAACACCGGCAGTTTTCGAGCGGACAAAAGGGCCTCCTTCACCGAGTTGATGGTCTTTCAGCAACAGTTGTTATCTATCTCACAGCGTCCTGTGTTACCGAGCTGTTGGGGATGAACCGGGACATATGTCTCCACACCTTCTATGCGAAAGGGCAGCCCAACAGGACATGGACAACGGTCTCCTCCCCGCCGCAGCCTCGAGGGCAGCTCGCGGTGGTGCTGAGGTTCTGTGAGCGTTGGAAGGACCGCACTGGGAAGGCCCTTCTCACCACCATCCAGGCTACATGCTGCCGCCTGTTGGTCAGTTCTGTCAACGAGACATTCTGCCAAATGACATCGACCGGCTGGTAGGGGAACTCTCCTTTCACTGCAGGACTCCCTGAACGTTCCGTGCCGACCACTGCCTGACGGCCTTATGGTCGAAGGAATTCCTCCTCAGGTACCTCTCCACCTGGGACAGGTGGTGGGGGACGGTCCAACTGGACGGGACGTGCTGCCTCTGTTCGGCCAGCGTGGTCGGTTGTAACTAGTGGGTTCCACAAGGATCGGTGCTTGGGCCTCAGCTATTTACAATCTACGTTAACGACTTAGATGAAGTGACTGAGTGCAATATATCCAAGTTTGCTTACGATACAAAGCTAAGTAGGAAAGTAAGCTGTAAGGAGAACACAAAGAGGCTGCAAAGGGATATACACAGATTAAGTGAGTGGGCAAGAAGGTGGCAGATGGAGTATAATGTGGGGAAATGTGAGGTTATTCACTTTGGTCGGAAGAATCGAAAAACAGAATATTTTTAAATGGGGAGAAACGATTAAGTATTGGAGCTTTGGAGAGACTTGTGTGTCCTTGCACAAGAAACAAAAAAGTTTGTGCGCAGGTGCAGCAGGCAATTCGGAAAGCAAATGGCATGTTGGCCTTTATTGCACGGAGGTTGGAACACAAGAGTAAGGAAGTCTTACTACAATTGTACAGGGCCTTTGTGAGACCTCACCTGGAGAACTGTTAACAGTTTTGGTCTCTTTTTCTAAGGAAGGATATACTTACCTTGGAGGCGGTGCAACGAAGGTTCACTAGATTGATTCCTGGGATGAGAGGGTTATCATATGAGAAGAGGTTGAGTAGAATGAGCCTATTCTGTCAGGAATTTAGAAGAATGAGAGGTGATCTGATCTCATGATACATATAAGATTCTGAGGCGGCTCGACAGAGTAGATGTGAGAGATTGTTTCCCTGGCTAGAGAGTCCAGAGCTAGGGTGCATAATCTCAGGATAAAGTGTCGGCCATTTAACACTGAGATGAGGAGGAATTTCTTCACACAGTGAGTTGTAAAAGTTTGGAATTCTCTACCCAGAGGGCGGTGGATGCTGAATCATTGAATATGTTCAAGGCTGAGATCGATAGACTATTGGACTCGAGGGGAGCCAAGAGATATGGGGATCGGGCGGGAAAGTGAAATTGAGGTCGATGATCAGCCATGATCTATTGAATGGTGGATCAGGCTTGAGGGGCCGTGTGGCCTACTCCTGCTCCTATTTGATATGTTCTTATGGACAGGTAGAAACTCAACTTTTATAGTTATCTTAGGAAAAAGAGGGTGGTCAGGAGCAGTGTTGTCCCCTGAAAAACTGAAAGGGGGGATATTGCCGTTGACAATGGGGAAATGGCGAACATGTTGAACAATTACTTTGCGTCAGTATTACAGTCGAAAAAGAGGATGGCATGCCGGAAATCACAAGAAAACCTATATTGAATCGGGGACAGAGACTCGATAAAATTAACATCAGTAAAGCAACAGTAATGAAGAAAATAACAGCACTAAAAGGTGACAAATACCCAGGAATAGATGGTTTCCATCCCAGGGTTTTAAAGGAAGTAGGTGAGCAGATTGCGGATGCCCTAACTATAATCTTTCAAAGTTCTCTAGATTCAGGAACTGTCCCTCTAGATTGGAAAATTGCACATGTCACTCCGCTTTTTAAGAAAGGAGAGAGAGGGAAACCGGGGAATCATAGTCCAGTTAGCCGAACAACTGTTTTGGGAAAAATGCTGCATTCTATAATTAAGGATAGGGTGACTGAAGACCTCGAGAATTTTCAGTTAATCAGAGAGAGCCAGCATGGATTTGTGAAAGGTAGGTCGTGCCTGAAAAACCTGATTGAATTTTTTGAAGAGGTGACTAAAGTAGTGGACAGGGGTATGTCAGTGGATGTTATTTATATGGACTTCCAGAAGGCATTTGATAAGGTCCCACATAGGAGACTGTTAGCGAAGATAGAAGCTCATGGAATCGACGGAAAAGTACAGACTTGGTTAAGAAGTTGGCTGAGTGAAAGGCAACAGAGAGTACGGATAATGGGAAGGTACTCACATTGGTAGGATGTGACTAGTGGAGTCCCGCAGGGATCTGTCTTGGGGCCTCAATTATTCACAATATTTATTAACGATTTAGATGAAGGCATAGAAAGTCTGATATCTAAGTTTGCCGATGACACAAAGATTGGTGGCATTGTAAGCAGTGTAGATGAAAACATAAAATTACAAAGCGATATTGATAGATTAGGTGAATGGGCAAAACTGCGACAAATGGAATTCCACGTGGACAAATGTGTGGTCATCCACTTTGGATCAAAAAAGGATAGAACAGGGTACTTTCTAAATGGTAAAAAGTTAAAAACTGTGGATGTCCAAAGGGACTTAGTGGTTCAGGTACATTGTTCATTGAAGTGTCATGAACAGGTGCAGAAAATAATCAAGAAGGCTAATGGAATGCTGGCCTTTATATCTGGAGGACTAGAGTACAAGGGGGCAGAAGTTATGCTGCAGCTATACAAAACCCTGGTTAGACCGCACCCGGAGTACTGTGAGCAGTTCTGGGCACCGCACCTTCGGAAGGACATATTGGCCTTTGAGGGAGTGCAGCGTAGGTTTACTCGAATGATGCCCGGACTTCAAGGGTTAAGTTATGAGGAGAGATTACACAAATTGTGGTTGTATTCTGTGGAGTTTCGAAGGTTAAGGGGTGATCTGATCGTAGTTTATAAGATATTAATGGGAACAGATAGGGTGGATAGAGAGAAACCATTTCCGCTGGTTCGGTATTTTAGGAGTTGGGGGCACAGTCTAAAAATTAGAGCCAGACCTTTCAGGAGCGAGATTAGAAAGCATTTCTACACACAAAGGGTTGTAGAAGTTTAGAACTCTCTTCTGCAAACTGAAATTGATACTAGCCAAAGGCAGGTATATGTAGTTAGATCACAGATCAGCCATGACCTTATCAAATGGCGGAGCAGGCACGAGGCGATGAATGGCCTACTCCTGTTCGGATGTTCCTATGTTCCTAAAAAGTACTGACACTTGGTGTTTCGTACTGTGGCTCGGTACACATCCCGTGGCAGCCACACACAAAGGTGGCCATTAGGATCAGAGCAGCATTGGGGACTCTCTTTCCCCGTTTGTCTATTGCATGTACATGGCATCCCTGTGGACACGTTCTACTTTGGACCTGCAGACAAAGTGAAAGATAGCTCGAGGATCGGCGGGGAACGGGCCAGACCCTGGCCATGTGGAATAACACCGCGAGTACCTCGCATCTTATCACCAGTTTCCTGCCGGTTATGGAGAGGGAGCGCCCCACTCACTTTCAAAGCTTCTGCTTGACGTTGCCGACTGGGAGGGGAACACTTCAGCAGTTCCGACGGGCCACAACGAAAAATCGTATAGACCTCCTCAGAAGACAAACACGGGACACAACCAACAGAGTACCCTTCGTCGTCCAGTACTTCCCTGGAGCGGAGAAACTACGCCATGTTCTTCGCAGCCTTCATCATGTCATCAATGACGACCAACACCTCGCTAAGTCCATCCCCACGCCTCCACTATTCGCCTTCAAATAGCAACCTAACCTGAAAAAGACCATCGTTCGCAGCAATTTACCCAGCTTTCAGGAGAACAGCGTCCACGACAAAACACAACCCTGCCACGGTAACCTCTGCAAGACATGCCAGATCATCGACACAGATACCACCATCACACGAGAGGACACCACCCACCAGGTACATGGTTCATACTCCTGTGACTCGGCCAACATTGTCTACCTCATACGTTGCAGGAAAGGATGCCCCGGAACATGGTGCATTGGCGAGATGATGCAGACACTGCGACAACGGATGAACGGACGCCGCACAACAATCGCCAGACAGGAGAGTTCCCTCCCAGTCGGGGAACACTTCAGCAGTCAAGGACATTCACCCTCCGATCTTCGGGTAAGCGTTCTCCAAGGCGGCCTTCTAGATACACGACAACGCAAAATCGTCGAGCAGAAATTGATAGCCAAGTTCCGCACCCACGAGGGCGGCCTCAACCGGCGTCTTGGGTTCATGTCACGCTACATGTAACCCCACCTGACGTAGTCATCCTGATTCAAGTCGTAGTTGGCTTGTTCTCCATACACAGATGCTGCCGGACCTGCTGCGATTTCCAGCAAAAAAAAGTTATCAGTTTTTAATACAACCCCAGCATCTGCTACATTTGACCCTTTGTGACCCCACCTCAGTATTCTTGGATGTCATGTTCCCCAGACTAACCTGTTTGAACAACATTCACTCCTTTGATTGCCGTGATTATCTCTCTACCGAGCTGTGATAAAGGGCAGTTAGAAAGATTATCTGTAATCACCAGGCATTGTTCTCTGACAATATATGCTGTGCCTACATGCATCTCTACACTTCACCTGACGATGAAGCAAAGCTCCGAAAGCTTGTGATTTCAAATAAAGCTGTTGGACTATAACCGGGTGTTGTGCGTCTCCTGACATTTGTCCACCCCAGTCCATCACCTGAATCTCCACATCATGTCCACAGTAGGGGGGAAGGGATAGAGGTCTGGCCTCCACTGGAACAGTCACAATGGCTGCTCCCTTCTCCTGCATCACCTCGCAACTCGCTGCCTGTGCACTGCTGTTTCTGCGGTTTGGGCAGGTCTTCTACAAATGAACAGCCTCTCCGCAAAAGTTGCAGCACTTGGTCTCCTGACAGTCCAATGTCTGGTGGCTCTCCATGCAGCAGATCACTGCCTTGCAGGAGGCCGCCCCGTGCCCGGGTTTGCTGCAAGAGCGAATCACTCTGGGCTGAACTTGGTATGACACATGCCCAGGACCAGATAAACAGTCCATTTGCTCGAAAAGCACTAAGCACCCGACCAAATATATTATTTGTGCAGAGTTTCTACGCACTACAGCAAACAGAACTCATGTCCGAAACTACCGCGATGTCTCCCAATAAAAGCAGGATTAGTTCTCCCTCAAAATTCTGTGAGTGGAGAAAAGTTGCATAATACAAACTGATTATTTCTCCAGCAAAATGCAGTGAGTGACGGTAGTTACATAATATAAATTGATAATTTCTTCAGCAATATTTCAAGCGAGTGCTCGACCTGTTTTTGCCAAGGATGGAGATCAACACATACAAAAGGTAGGCAATGCATAAAATTATCAGGGCCAGAATCATCTTCAGGTCTAGTTTCGATCTCCTAAGGGGTCAGAGAATAAATTCCCAGTTTCTCTCACAATTGTCATGGGTTTTTATCTGTTTTTTCCCCTGTCGCAGGAGATCGCGTGGTTTTTGGTGGAGTGCAGGTTGTATATAGTGTGAAACATAAAGTATGACAATTGCATGAGACAGGCTGGATCGACCAGAGGGTTCTTTCCTGTCTGTCATTGTTTGTATGTTTGCATGTTGGTAAAATGCGATGTGGGGAGGATAGTTGCATTAAACAAATTATGTGCCTAAAGTCAATCCCAGTCACTTACAGTAGTGATTGACACAGGAATTCCCCAAGCATCTCCATTCTTGCCGGGAATAGTGACGTCACAAAAGGCAGCCCTAAACAAAATGTGAATTTTAGCTTTCAGCGGGGTTGTGTGATGTTGGCCAATTATGGGTCTAAAATAGATGTATTGGCTGGGAATCGAACCCGGGTTACTCGCGTGGATAGCGAAAATTCGACAACGGAACTACCAGAGCGCTATTGAAAACGATTGGAGTTACCTGTGTTTCTAACCAGCAGCCGTGAGAGCTGTTTGTCTGAGAGAGACAAAGGAGAAAACGTGCTTGTTAACTTCAACTGGTGCTTTTTTTCGAATGTGACTGCAGCATGGTTAAGCGCATGCGTACAAGTTTGTGTCCTGTTGTGGGTATTTCTCTTCACTTATGTTTCGAATTTTGGAAAGATCCTCTTCGCCTCGCTTCGCCTTTACACACAAGGACAGACAAGACTTTCTTTACCTCGAGAAAATTCTAATGCTCCGCACAGGATACAATTCAACTGAAGAACGCACGTGCCGTTTCAATCGCCCCCAACCCGAGCGCATCAACATGTTTTCAGTGAAACGATCTTTAAAAACAAACTCATATTTGGGACATGACCTAAGTCCGTCTTTCGTGAAATGCGAGCCAGTTTTCTCTTCGTCTCATGTTGCGCTCTTCTGAAATTCAAGAACTCATAATATTCTTGCAGGCCTCTGCTGCAATGTGCCTGAGCATTTCTAATACCGTCCAACTGTCTGCTTCCTGACTGATAAGTACAGTGTTCGAAAAACGGGGACCTGAAACAGGAAGGATGATTATTGTCCAGCAGTGCTTGCAATTACTTTTGGAGATAACTCTCATATCCCCACCCCCTCGAACACTCTATCTCGAATGATAACAAATAATTCTGAATGGGTTAAAGCCGAGCCTTTGTCAGGCAAAGTCTTGGACCGAATCGTCACAAAGCTGTAACATTCGATATCTGCCGCTGTTTGCCGATGAGGTCCTAAGTTCTTAACACTCCTCGATCTCCTCCTGCACCCACGTTTTTTCAGCAAAGGTTGCTATACAACTCTGTAAGGCCACTTTTATGTCAAAGAACTTCTCTCGATAATCCTGCACCATCAACACACATTCGGTTCTGAAAACCATGGTCACCTGTTTTAAAAGAATAAAACAGAAAATCCACTGTGGTTGTTATTGAGAACCCAAGCAGTGAATTGCACAAAATGATTTTATCAATTCCTGATTTTCTTCCATCAATGTGGGGAAATATCCACTCAAAAGAAGAAACTTAAAATGTAATTATGCCTGATAGATCTTTATATTCTGCAATAGAAAATTCGCTGCTTAGTGAATATTTAGGCAGAGTTCATTTTATGCTGGAAAACAATCTAAATCAGCTGCCTGTGGAAGGGGTTAACTTCTCTGCAGTGAAAAGAAGGCGAACCAGATATCACCAGACTCACGCAGCTTGCGTCACGCTGCTTTCACATCAACTTAAAAAACTTAGCTGAATGAAAAAGAACCTAACTCTATTTTACTTCCCCGCCCCCCCCCACCACGTGCCTCTGTGCCGTTAAGCAATAATAACTTGTGCAAAAATCCTAATACCATTAAATTCTGGAAAATAAATGTTAACTTATTTTTGACTTCCAATTTTCAATACATGAGCTATGAAAGCACAGCCTTTCTTTTACCAAACTTTTTTTCCTTAGGAATTGAAAATCTGTCATAACAAGCAGAAATCATTAATAACATCACTATTAACTTTAAACATATTCCTGTCAGCGAAGACAGCATTTTATTTCATACATCTCCTTTTAAAAAGAGTAGGTTGTAACTGCCCTTTTGCCTACTAATTACAGTCAACATTAACTCATTATCCACCTCAAATCATTAACTCCTTGGCATTTGTAAGAAATTCAAAAACGCCAATTGTTTTTAATGTGAAAATCTCATGTCGGGAACGAAAAACTCACACATAATTTGCAATAATCAGAATTTCACCGTGGCCACAATAAAATACAGTTTTTCACAATTTAATAGATTAGGTAACCTCAATATCTCGAATTTAATTCAGCAATATCATAAACTTAACACAATTCAACACAAATAATATTATAGAAATAGCACGTGCTTATAAAAACCCAATAAATTACCTAACCTTTATTTTTGTTGTTTCTTCAGTCGCCTTTCTAATTGAGCGTAAAAAGTACTGAATAAATTTGAAGAAAAGTTAGCCTTCCCATCAAAACAAAATCTTTGTAACATTTTTACACTGCAGGTTGAAAAGAGAGTTTCGCCACAGACAGTGACACTGAAACATTCACACAGGCTTTTAAAGAAACAGGGCGCTGCAAACAAAAGAACTTTTGTAGCTTGTAACTGCAAAAGGGATTGGATCTTCCCCTCTCTCCTTCTTTATTATCTGATAAACTAATTTATCCTGATTTCTCCCAAACCAATTTTCCATTTCTGATGTTCGCTCTTTAACCCCATTTTGTACTGTGTCAATATCTCAACCTCACATTTTGTGTCTCACGCAAACCTGTTACCTCCTGGACAATTCTGAACAGACTTCTCTGTCCATCACGACGCTCATATTCTTTTCAAACAGCTTCCCAGATAGTCCCCATGGTTACTGTTAGTATTGGAGGGAAAAACTCATGCTCCCGCCGAAACGGTTTTCCTACCTTAACTGACTGGGTTTAGCACCTCGTCCGTACGAGGCACTTAATTTCACTCAATCCACATTATCTCATGTGAAGATCTGACGCAGCAGTCGCCAGTTTAAATGTTCGATTCAGACCCGACACCAATATGTTGCGATTAATCTTTTATTGAAAATAAGCAAGTATCAACACACACAATGTTTAAGGCCATAGTATTACTAAGAAGGACACGATACAAATCTTTAGTCTTGCTTTGGACAGAAGCTGTAACCCTCGTGTGGCTGCTTATCCGCCTCTCTCTCTTTTTCTCTCTCTCTCTCTCTCTCACCGTCCTGTCCTTCTAAAAATTTAAATGTAAAACTAGAATTCTTTATACCGCTCATTTCATGCAAACTTTCCCTTATCTTTATTTGTTATTCACATTCCTTGACCCCCTATCAGAACTGCTCATGGTCTGTGCGGACCCAACACCCCGATATCTCGACATGCCCAAGGTCTACATATTCTCAACACATTCTCAACCCATTCTCAACATATTCACAACACATTCTCGAAATAGTCGCAACACATTCACACTGTCGCCTGTTATCTTCTGCAAAATGCTTGAACCCTGCAATATAAGTAGCTTTCAGCATCACCTCGCTCAGTCTGACCTTCTGTATTCGGGGAAAGTTTTAACTCGGTCATTTTATGATCCTCAGCGACGATCCTCTGATTCTCAGAGATCTTATGTTTATAAGCGGGGGCTGTTTAGGCATTAAGATGCCTAATGTAAACGTAAGTGGTTTCTATGGTTTATATGTTGAAAACTCCTCATCTAAATGTACGCTCAATATGCTAAAAATGCCTAATCTTACACAAGGAGTCTCTTCCCCCTCTGCCCCCCTCCGCCCACTGAAAGATGAATCTTTTGAGGCTCCACGGGCATTAAATTGGCCCGGAGAAGGACTTCATCTCACGGCCGCTTTAGTCGCTCAGCTCACAGCAGTCCCCGACTGACCGGAAGGTGTGACGGTGCAATGTCGAGCGAGCAATCCCAGTTCTCGTTCCTGTTTGACGCTCTGACATTCATACAACTCACTTTATGATTCAGAGGTTGAAATTCAGCGGACAGGCGTTTCGACTAAACAGAGGTAAGAATAGTCTGGATGTTAGGTAGTTCTTTTCCGAGCGCATAGTGAGCTTCTGGAATGCATTGCCGGCTGGTGTGGTGGGTGCTGACTCTCTCTCTACCTTCTCGACGGATCTGGATCGGTTCTTGACTGGGACACAAATCGCATCATCTAGAAAATGAGTGATTTTACAGTTAATCTACGCATGATCACTGTTATGTCCTGGAGTGGTTTCGAACGCTTGAAGATGTCGGGGAGGAATTTACCAGAAATTGGCCCAATATTTTTTTTCTGGTTTGTAACCGCTCCCAGGAGATTACATGTTTCCGGTGGGTGGGGCGGATGGTGTTAGTTGGAAGTGTCCAGTCACAATGCTCCAGTCATGTGGGACAGGATTGATGAACCAGCTATTATTTTCCTGACCGTCATGTCCGTCACTAATCTCAGCTCGTCAAGGTGTTTTTGTGAAGTGATCTTTAAAAACAAACTCACACCTGGCCCTCGATAGTGAAATGAGACTCAACGCTCTCCGTGCCTCACCTTGCACTCCTCTGAAGCAGTAGGACTCGAAATATTCTTGCCGGCCTCTGCTACAATTTGCCTGAGCATTTCCAGTCCCGTCCAAACGTAAGCAAAGTGAGTGATAACGGGAGCGTTCTAAAAATGCGCCCTGAAATAGGAAGGATGATTACAGCACAGTTCAAGGAGTCTCTCCCCCTTTTTCCTGCCTTTCTTCTCAACGCCCCATTTCTCATTAGACTAAGTGCCGAGGTCTGGTTTATTCCGTTCATCCACAGTTGCATCAGGTCCGCATACTTCACCTTTAATTGTCTGGTTGCAGCAGAAAACCAGACGATTTTAAGCCAAGTATACAAAGTGTCAGCACCCACCACACCGGCCGGCAATGCATTCCAGAGACTCACTATTCTCTGGGAAATGAAGAACCGCCTAACATCCAGACTATTCTTATCTCTGTGTGGTCGAAACGCCTGTTCCCTGCTCCTCCCCAATCTGTGAAACTGGAAATAATCTATCACGTGGCATACCCACCTTGGGTGGCCTCATAAAATGAGAACAATCAGTTCTTCTTTCCTTCGGTAGCTGTTTATTTTATTTGGGGATGTAGCTCAGTGGTAGAGCGCATGCTTTGCATGTGTGAGATCCTGGGTTCAATCCCCAGCATCTCCAAAAATATGTTTTCATCAGAATTACGCACGGAAAGGCGAATCTCGCTTTCTGAGCGCAGCGTGTTCCAACTTCTGAGGCTCCACAAGCATTAAATTGTCCCGGAGCAGGACTTCATCTCACGGTCTCCTCAGCAGCTCAGCTCATAGCAGCCGCCGACTGACCGGAATGTGTGACAGTGCAATGCCGAGCGAGCAGTCCCAGCTCTTTGTTTGACGCTGTGTCATTCATCCATCTCACTTTATGATTCAGAAGTTGGATATCACTGACTATTGGCAATTGTATTTCTTTTATTTCCGCTGACTTTTTTTTTGGAAAGTTCAAAGTAAAGAGGAGCAGAAACCCCGTGAACTGAAGCAGAGGTTTTACATTTGGAGCACGTGTGACGACTGGGCATCTCGTTGTCCGGAGAGACGGAGCGGAAATCCCAATTGTTTATTCTAAAGTGGAGCGGCTTTTATTGTGGGGATGTTGCTCAGTGGTAGAGTGCATGCTTTTCCTGTATGAGGTCCCGGGTTCAATCCCCGATATCTCCAAACGCTTTATGTTTCGAATTTTGAAAAGATCCTCTTGTCCTCACCTCACCTTTGCGAACAAAGACAGACAAGAGTTTCTTTCGCTGGAAATAAAACCGAACGCTCTGCACACGATACATTTCAATGGAAGCTCGCAAGCGCCTGTTGAATGCCTCCCATCCCGGTGCTGGATTGCGTGCCAAGTGATAAAAACAGAGAAAAAAGGAGCAACAGTCAACCCTTCGAGCCAACTCCAACATTCAATTTGATCATGGCTGATCCTCAATCTCAATACTACATTCCCGCTCTCTCCCAATACCCCCTGATGCCTTCTGTGTCGAGAAATCTATCTATCTCATTCTTAAATATATTCAGTGACTAGGCCTCCACAGCCTTCTGTGGTACAGGTTCACCACCATTTCTGAGTGAAGAAATAGATTATTTCCAGTTTCGCAGATTGGGGAGGAGCAGCGGACAGGCGTTTAGACCACACAGAGGGGAGAATAGTCTGGATATTAGGCGGTTCTTCTTTACTCAGAGAGCACTGAGTCTCTGGAATGCATTGCCGGCTGGTGTAGTGGGTGTTGACTCTCTATCGGCCTTCTCGAGGGATCTGGACCGTTTCTTGACTGGGACAGAGATCGCATCATATAGGTGAGTGGTTTTACAGTTAACCTGCACATGGTCAGTGTGATCCACTGAACTCGATTCGATCGCCTGACGGAGTCGGGGAAGAATTTCCGAGAAATTGCCCTCCTTATCGGCCCTGAATTTTTTCCTGATTTGTAACCGCTCCCAGGAGATTACATGTTTCCTGAAGGTGGGGCGGGTGGTGTCGCTAGGAAACGTCTAGTCACGATGTTCCAGTCATGTGGGGCAGGATTGATGAAACAGCTCTTTTCCTGCCCGTCATGTCCGTCTGTAACCACAGACCGTCAAGGTGTTGTTAGTGAAGTGATCTTTAAACACAAACAGACACCTGGGGCAAGTCCTGCTTCTGTCTATAGTGAAATAAGACTCAATTCTCTCCGCGCCTCACGTTGCCCTCCTCTGAAGCTCGGGGACTCGAAATATTATTGCCGGCCTCTGCTACAATGTGCCTGAGCATTTCTAGTCCCGTCCAACCGCAAGCAAAGAGACTGATAACGGGAGCGTTCGAAAAATGTGCCCTGAAATTGTTCTGATTGCCGAGGCCTGCTTTCTTCCGTTCACCCACAATTATTTCAGGTCCGGAAAATTCATGTTTAATTGTCTGGTTGGAGCAGAAAAGGAGATGATATTAAGCCCAGTATACAGAGAGTCAGCACCCACCACACCAGCCGGCAATTCATTCCAGAGACTTACTACTCTCTTGGAAATGAAGAACCGCAGAACATCGAGACTCTTCTCATCTCTGTTCCCTCTTTCTCCACAATCTGTGAAACCGGAAATAATCTATCACTGGGCACACCCGCCCTAGGTGGCCTCATAAAAAGAGAACAATCAGTTCTTCATTCCTCGGTTCACGTCCGGTGTTATCTGGGCATGTAGCTTAGTGGTAGAGCGCGTGCTTTGCCGATATGAGGTCCTGGCTTTAATCTCCACCATCACCAAAAATATTATTTCACCATAATTAAGCACGAAAAGATGAATGACGCATTCTGAGCGCAGCGAATTCCAACTTCTGAGGCTCCACAAGCATTAAATTGTCCAGGAGCTGGAATTCATCTCACGGTCCCCTCATCAGCTCAGCTCATAGCAGCCGCCGACTGACTGGAATGTGTGACGGTGCAATGTCGAGCGAGCAGTCGCAGCTCTTGTTCCTGTTTGACGCTCTTTCATTCTTCCATCTCACATTATGATTCAGAAGTTGGATTTCAGCCTAGTCACTGACCACTAGTAATTGTATTTTTTATTCCCGTAGACGTTTTTTTGGGAAGTTCAAAGTTAAGAAGAGCAGAAACCCCGTGAACTGAAGCAAAGGTTGGACATTGTGAGCAGGCCCGAACGTTGGGCATGTCGATGTCCTGGAGAGACGGAGCAGAAAGCTCACTGCTTTACTTCTAAAGTGCCCGCTCAGTGGAAGAGCGCATGCTTTGCATGTATGAAGTCCCAGGTTCAATCATCAGCATCTCCAAGCAAGTTAGACTTCAAACTTTTGATTCAATTGTGAGAATATCCTCTGAGACTCGCCTCACCTTGACACACAAGGGCAGGAATATCGGAACAGGAGGAGGCCATTCAGCCCCTCGAGGCTGCTCCGCCATTTGATACGATCAGGTAAGACTTTCTTTACCTCGCGAAAAACCTAACGCTCCGCACAGAATATAATTCAATGGTAGCGAGCACACAACGTTTAAATGACTCCCATCTCAGGTTTGGATAGCTTGCCCAGTGATCGATTATGTCCAGTTTCCCACATTGGGGAGGAGCAGCGAACAGGCGTTTAGACCACACGAAGGTAAGAATAGTCGGGATGTTAGCCGGTTCTTCTTTTCCCAGAGAGTACTGAGTCTCTGGAATGCATTCCCGGCTGTTGTGGTGGGTGCTGACTCTCTCTCTGCCTTTCGAGGGATCTGGACCAGTTCTTGACTGGGGCAGAAATCGCATCATACAGAAGGTGAGTGATTTTACAGTTAACCTGCACATGGCCAAAGTCATATCCTGGACTGGTTTCGATCGTCTGAGGGTGTCGGGGAGGAACTTTCCAGAAATCCCCTTCCTTACTGGCCTTTGATTGTGTTTCTGGTATGTAAACGCTCCCAGGAGATTACAAGTTTCCGGTTGGTGGGGCGGGTGGTGTTGGTGGGAAGTGTCTGGTCACGATGCTCCAGACATGTGGGGCAGGATTGATGAACCAACTGGTCTTTTTCTGCCCGTCATGTCTGTCTGTAACCCCAGATCGTCAAGCTGTTTTTAGTGAAGTGATCTTTAAACACAAACCCACACCTGGGGCATGTCCTGCGTCCGTCTATCGGGAAATGAGCCTCAATGGTGTCTGTGCCTCACCTTTCCCTCCTCTGAAGCTGAAGAACCCGAAATATTCTTGCTGGCCTCTGCTACAATGTGTCTGAGCATTTCTAGTCCTGTCCAACCGTCAGCCTCGTGACTGATAACGGGAGCGCTCGAAGTACGGCGACCTGAAACAGAAATAATGGTCAGCAGAGCCCGAGGAGACTCTCCCCCTCTCCCAGAGTTTCTACTCAACGCTCACTTTCTCATTTCCCTGAGTGGCGGGACTTGATTTCTTCTAATCACCCACAGTTGTATCAGGTCCATATGCCCCAGGTATAGTTATCTGCTTGGAGTATAAAAGGTGATGCTTTCTAGCCCAGTAAATCCTCAGGACGGCCTTGCGAAAGTTAGACACTCAGTCTTTTTATTCTTGGTCAGAAATCTTCATTATCTGCTGATGTCGCTCAGTGACAGACCGCATGCTTCGCGTGTCTGAGGTCCAGGGTTCTATCTCCAAGTACTTCATGCTTCCAATTTTGAATTCCGGTCAGTCGGCGGCTGCTATGAACTGAGCTGCTGAGGGGACCGTGAGATGAAGTCCTGCTCCGGGACAATTGAATGTTTGTCTCAGAAGTTGGATCTCGCTTCCCGGTGAAAGCACGAATCGTCTTCCTGTGAGACATTCTGGTGAAAAAAAATGTTGGAGGTGTTAGATATTGAACCCAGAAATATATACACGCAAAGCAGGCGGTATGCCACCGAGCTACAACCCTGAATCCAATAGACCTATCACCAAGCGTAGAAAGACTGAGTGCTGACTGTCTTAAGAACACCCAATGATTTACTGGGCTCAAAATCATCTCCTCTTGTGCTCCAAGCAGACAACAGCCACGTAGTCCCGTAGGGATGGTTGGACGGGACTAGAAATTCTCAGACACATTGTAGTAGAGACCTGCAAGAATATTTCGCGCCCTTGAGCTTCATAGGAAAATAACGCAAGACCAGAGACATTGAGTCTCGGTTCGCTAAAGACAGACGCAGGACATGCCCCAGATGTCGGTTTGTGTGAAGATGGCTTCATTGAAAACACCTTGACGAGCGGGGGATGTGGACGAACAAACGGAAATGGCGGGCAGTAAAAGACCAGCTGGTCCATCAAGCCCGCCCCTCACTCGTGATGGCGGGACCATCATTACTGACACTTACTGCCCCTCCCCCCGCCTGCAGCCATGGAATATCCTGGGAGAGGCAAAAATCCAGGGCCTTTAAGGGATAGAATACATTGGAAAATTCCTCCCCGACCCCCTCAAGTGATCGAAACCAGTCCAGGAGATCACTTGGATCAGACGCACGTTAATTGTAAATCCTCTTACCTTTTCTGTGTTGCGACCTCTGCTCCAGCCAAAAACCGGTCCAGCTCCCCGGAGAAGGCAGACAGAGAGTCAGCACCCACCACACCAGCCAGAAACACATTCAAGAGGCTCATTACTCAGTGGGAAAATAAGAACCGCCTCTCCTCATTCTTCCTACCAAAATGCATCACTTCACACTTCTCTGATTACATTTCATCTGCCATGTGTCTTCCCATTTCAAGAGTCTGTCCATGTCCTCATGAAGACTGTTACTATCCTGCACATTATTTGCTACATTTCCGAGTTTCGTGTCATCTGCAAACTTTGAAATTATACCCTCTATATCCAAGTCCAGGTCATTAATATACATCAAAAAGAGCAGTGGCCCTAATAGTGACCCCTGTGGAACACCACTGTATACTTCACTCCAGTCTGAAAAAACACCGTTCACATTTACTCTTTGCTTTCTGTCTCCTCACCAATTTTGTATCCGCGCTACCACTGTCCCTTTAATCCTATGGGTGACGACTGTTAGATTCGTGGGTGACACTAACGTGTAGTTAGATATTGGGCAATCCAGAACACGAATATCCAGTTCAGATTACATGGGGAATTACTGTCACATCCCTGGGTTATACTGCGGTATTATGAGTTATGTGGCAGTCAGAGACACGAATGTACAGTTCAGTTAAAAACGGAATATGTTGATGCATCCTTGCGTTGCACTGTCGTAATGTTTGAAATTGGACAGTGCAGAAATATGATTATCCTGTTCAGATTATACGGGGGAACTATTGTTA
The DNA here is from genome assembly GCF_035084215.1 of Heptranchias perlo. Lineage (NCBI taxonomy): Eukaryota > Metazoa > Chordata > Chondrichthyes > Hexanchiformes > Hexanchidae > Heptranchias > Heptranchias perlo. The sequence goes on along the minus strand of NW_027139442.1, from coordinate 7,117,702 downwards.
CATCCCTGGGTTACACTGTCCGAGAATCATAGAAGTTTACAACATGGAAACAGGCCCTTCGGCCCAACATGTCCATGTCGCCCAGTTTATATCACGAAGTTAGTCCCAGTTGCCTGCACTTGGCCCATAACCCTCTATACCCATCTTACCCATGTAACTGTCCAAATGCTTTTTAAAAGACAAAATTGTACCCACCTCTACTACTGCCTCGGGCAGCTCGTTCCAGACACTCACCACCATATTGTGAGATGTTGGATAGGGCAGTAACACGAATATTCAGATTAAAGGGGGATCAATTCTTACATCCCTGGGTTACACTGTCGTATTGTAAGATATTGGATAGTGGAGAAACAGGAATATTCAGATTCAAGGGGGATCTATTTTTACATCTCTGGGTTACACTGTAGTATTGTGAGATATTGGATAGTGCAGAAACACGAATATTCATAGAATCATAGAATCATAGAAGTTTACAACATGGAAACAGGCCCTTCGGCCCAACATGTCCAAGTCGCCCTTTTTATACCACTAAGCTAATCCCAATTGACTGCACTTGGCCCATATCCCTCTATACCCATCTTACCCATGTAACTGTCCAAATGCTTTTTAAAAGACAAAATTGTACCAGCCTCTACTACTGCCTCTGGCAGCTCGTTCCAGACACTCAACACCCTTTGAGTGAAAAAATTGCTCCTCTGGACCCTTTTGTATCTCTCCCCTCTCACCTTAAATCTATGCCCCCTCGTTATAGACTCCCCTACATTTGGGAAAAGATTTTGACTATCTACCTTGTCTATGCCCCTCATTATTTTGTAGACTTCTATAAGATCACCCCTAAACCTCCTACTCTCCAGGGAAAAAAGTCTCAGTCTATCCAACCTCTCCCTGTAAGTCAAAGCATCAAGTCCCGGTAGCATCCTAGTAAATGTTTTCTGCAATATTTCTAGTTTAATAATATTCTTTCTATAATAGGGTGACCAGAACTGTACACAGTATTCCAAGTGTAGCCTTACTAATGTCTTGTACAACTTCAACAAGACATCCCAACTCCTGTATTCAATGTTCTGACCAATGAAACCAAGCAGGCTGAATGCCTTCTTCACCACCCCATCCACCTGTAACTCCACTTTCAAGGAGCTATGAACCTGAACTCCTAGATCTCTTTGTTCAATAACTATCCCCAACGCCCTACCATTAACGGAGTCGGTCCTGGCCCGATTCGATCTACCAAAATGCATCACCTCACATTTATCTAAATTAAACTCCATGTGCCATTCATCGGCCCACTGGCCCAATTTATCAAGATCCCGTTGCAATCCTAGATAACCTTCTTCACTGTCCACAATGCCACCAATCTTGGTGTCATCTGCAAACTTACTAATCATGCCTCCTAAATTCTCATCCAAATCATTAATATAAATAACAAATAACAGCGGACCCAGCACCGATTCCTGAGGCACACCGCTTGTCACAGGCCTCCACTCTGAAAAACAACCCTCGACAACCACCCTCTGACTTCTGTCGTCAAGCCAATTTTGTATCCAATTGGCTACCTCACCTTGGATCCCGTGAGATTTAACCTTATGTAACAACCTACCACGCGGTACCTTGTCAAAGGCTTTGCTAAAGTCCATGTCGACCACGTCTACTGCACAGCCCTCATCTATCTTCTTGGTTACACCTTCAAAAAACTCAATCAAATTCGTGAGACATGATTTTCCTCTCACAAAACCATGCTGACTGTTCCTAATCAGTCCCCGCCTCTCCAAATGCCTGTAGATCCTGTCTCTCAGAATACCCTCTGACAACTTACCCACTATCGATGTCAGGCTCACCGGTCTGTAGTTCCCAGGCTTTTCACTGCCGCCCTTCTTAAACAAAGGCACAACATTTGCTACCCTCCAATCTTCAGGCACCTCACCTGTAGCTGTCGATGATTCAAATATCTCTGCTAGGGGACCCGCAATTTCCTCCCTAACCTCCCATAACCTCCTGGGATACATTTCATCAGGTCCCGGTGATTTATCTACCTTGATGCGCGTTACGACTTCCAGCATCTCCCTCTCTGTGATATGTACACTCCTCAAGACATCACTATTTATTTCCCCAAGTTCCCTAACATCCATGCCTTTCTCAACCGTAAATACCGATGCGAAATATTCATTTAGGATCTCACCCATCTCCTGTGGTTCCGCACCATAGGTGACCTTGTTGATTCTTAAGAGGCCCTACACTCTCCCTAGTTACTCTTTTGCCCTTTATGTATTAGGCCAGATTAAAGGGGAAACCATTGTTAAATCCCTGCGTTACACTGTCGTATTGTGAGATATTGGATAGTGCAGTAACACGAGTATTCAGGCCAAATTAAAGGGGGATCTTTATTACATCCCTGGGTTACACTCTCGTATTGTTAGACATTGGACAACGTAAAAACATGAATATCCCGTTCAGATTATCAGGAGGAACTATTGTTGCATCCCTCGTTTACACTGTCGATTTGTTGGATATGTTGCAGTGCCGAAACTTGACTATAAAGTTAAGAATACAAACGGGAAATATTGTTACATGGTTTACATTGTCGTATTGATAGTTATGAGTCAGTGCAGAAAGACGAATATCCAGTTCAGATTATAAGTGGGAACTGTCGTTACATCCCTGGCCTGCACGGTCATATTGTTAGGTAATCGGCGGTGCAGAAACATGAATATTCAGTTCAGATTATAAGTGGGAACTATTTTTGCATCTCTGGGTTCCATACGCGTATTGTGAGATATTGGACAGTGCAAAAACACGATCATCCAGCTCAGATTATAAGGGGGAACTATTGTTATATTTCTGGGTTACATTATAGTATTTTTAGATATTGGTCGTTGCATGCACATGAATACCCAGTTCAGATAATAAGAAGAACTATTGTTACATCCCTTGTTTACACTGTGGTATCGTTAGATATCCGGCAATGCAGAAACACATTATCAAGCTCAGATTATAAGGGGGACTATTGTTGCATCCCTGGGTTACACGATCATATTGTTAGATAGTCGGCAGTGCAGAAACATGATTATCAAGTTCAGATTAGAAGGGGGAACTATTGTTACATCCTTGGGTTACACTATCATATTGTTAGATACGGGGCAGCACACCGGCCTCCAGGATCATTCAAGCAAATCACAAATCTGAATCTAGGAGAAACATGAAGCATAGTGGTTTACAGAAGAGGGGCCCATCGTGTCAGTGCCTGTTCATGGTTAAAGCAATTCAAAACGTATGCAATGGCAAACTTTCTTCCAAAGGCCATTTATCTTCATCAATTTCAACTATGGATTCAATTTTCTCTTTAATGATGCAATGGTAAAAGTTTTAATTGTCGATTTTCTGGTTATTCCATTCCCGATGGCAAAATATTCCATGCTCCATGAAATCTCTGCGTGAAGAATTTAAAATTGAACTATTTAATGATGAGCTGGAATTGATGACCTCTTGTCACTGATCCGCACAATCAGAGGATACAGTAATTCTCTATTACTCTGTCACTGATCCTCACAACCAGAGGATACAGTAATTCTCTATTACACTGTCACTGATCCTCACAATCAGAGGATACAGTAATTCTCTATTACTCTATCACTGATCCTCACAATCAGAGGATACAGTAATTCTCTATTACTCTATCACTGATCCTCACAACCAGATGACAAAGTAATTCTCTATTACTCTATCACTGATCCTCACAACCAGAGGACACAGTAATTCTCTATCACTCTATCACTGATCCTCACAACCAGAGGATACAGTAATTCTCTATCACTGGTCCTCACAACCAGAGGATACAGTAATTCTCTATTACTCTATCACTGATCCTCACAACCAGAGGACATGGTCATTCTCTATTTCTCTATTACTGATCCTCACAACCAGAGGAAGCAGTCATTCTCTATTACACTATCAAACAACTTCATGACTTGAAATTTAAGCCTCCTCTCTTCCATTTCCAAAGAAAAAATCCCGGAATTTCATTTCATTCCTCATGCAGTTTCCCTTCCCTGGCCTCATTCGACAGAATCTACATTGTGCTCTCTATGGGTTTAATGCAGTGACAACTGCAGACTGTACTCTGGATCTACGGGCCTTAACCAAAGAGAATCATTCATAAAGCTACATCATATTAAGAGAGTAGGAATAAATGGGTGTTTTGAAACAGAGAGTAGGAATAATTGGGTCTTTTTCGAAGTGGCAGGCGGTGACTAGTGGTGTAACCCAGGAATCAGTGCTTAGGCCCCAACTATTCACAATATTTGAATGAGGGAACCAAATGTAATTTTGCGAAGATTGCAGACGACACAAAACTAGGTAGGATTGTGAGATTTGAGGAGGATGCAAAAAGGCTTCAAGGCGATTTAGACAAGTTGAATGAATGGGCAAATACATGGCAGATGCAGTATAACGTGGATAAATGTGAATTTATCCAATTTGGAAGGATAAACAGACAGGCAGAGTATTATTTAAATGGTGGTAAATTGGGAAATATTGATGTACAAAGGGATCTGGGTGTCCTTGTACAAAAGTCACTGAAAGCAAACATGCAGGGGCAGCAAGCACATAGGAAGACAAATGGCATGTTGGCATTTATTGCAAAGGGATTTGAGTACAGTAGCAAGGATGTCTTACTGCAGTTATACAGGTCCTTGGTGAGACTACTCCTGGAGTATTCTGTGCAGTTTTGGTTTCCTTACCTGAGAAAGGATATACTTGCCATAGAGGGGATGCAGCGAAGATTCACCATACTGATTTCTGGGATGGCAGGACAGTCGCATGAGGAGAGATTGGGTCGGCTAGGTCTGTATTCACTAGCGTTTCGAAGAATGAGAGGGAATATCATTGAAACGTATAAAGTTCTGACTGGATGCAGGGAGGGTGTTTCCCCTGGCTGAGGGTTCACTGTCTCCGGATACGGGGTCGGACATTTAGGACTGAGATGAGGAGAAATTTCTTTACTCAGAGGCTGGTGAACCTGTGGCATTCACTACCACAGAAGGCTGTGGAGGCCAATTCATTGAATATATTAAAGAAGTAGTTAGATAGATTTCTAGACACAAAAGGCATCAAGGGGTATGGGGAGAGTGCGGGAATATGGTTTTAAAATAGAGGATCAGCCATGATCATATTGAATGGCAGAGCAGGCTCCAAGGGCCGAACTGCCTACTCCTGTCCCTGTTTTCTATGTTTCTATGTTTCTATTGGCCCGAGCCAGAAGTAAACCAGGTTTTACCAAAGAGAGAAAAGGCAAATAACTAATAAAACTTCACCCTGGTCACTGTAACTGGTCTCATCATACATTGACGACTCCCTAAAGGCTGCCTCCGCAGTCCATTTGTCCCATTTTGACAGCCCTGCCTTCAGCGATATCCATGCACTCGAATGCCCACTATTTCACTGTGATGGTTGTAGATAAACCGAGTTATGTTGTTCGAACAAAACAGTGTCCACAAGTAATGGCCAATGTTAATTTATCTCAAACAAGTCGGTCTATTTTATAAATCTCTTTCTGGTACAAGAATATTAGCCCAGAAATTATTTTTGTTCATTCAGTGGACAACTAATGAAAACATTCGAACGAAAGTCAAAAACAACTCGCATTCACAGACCGCCTTTAATGTAATGAGCATTCCCAAGGGGATTCACGGAGGGGTGGGTAAAAACGGGCACGAAAGGAATAAGAAGTTATCGGGAGGACTGGAGAAAACCTGGGTCAACGAGTGGGTTTAAGGAGGGTGTAAAAGGAGGAGAAGTAAATGGAGAGACGGAGGTGATAAGGTTGGTTTTTGAAAGTAGTCTTATATGTCTGAAGGAATGGCCATCAATGGTGGGATGAAGAGAGTGGAGGGTGGTAAAATATAGCAATAACTACTTGTATTCATATAGCGGATTTAACATAGATAAATATCGTAAACCGACTTACTGAGGTATAATCGGACAAAAATGGACACCTGGCCAAAACAGGCGATGTTACGAGGGATGGCAAAACCATGAAGCAAGGGATGTCTTTCATAGAAAGTCTGAAAGAAGGAAAAAACTTGCCTTCATATAACACCTTTCAAGACCTCGGGACATCCCAAAACGCTTTACAGTTAATGAAGTACGTATTGAAGTGCAGTGACTGCGGTAATGTAGGAAACGTGGCATTCAATTCGCATGCAACAAGCTCCCACAAACTGCAATGAGACAAATGACCAGAAAATCGGTTTTAGTAATGTTGGTTAAGGGGTAAATCTTATCCCGGAAAGCAGGAAAACTCCCCTGTTCTTTTCCAATACTTCCATGGAATCCTTTACATCTACTTGAGAGGACAGATGGGTTTTCCGTTAAACATGTCCGAAGAAAATAGACACCTGCGACAGTCCAGTGCTCACTCAGTGATTCAATGCAATATCAGCCTGGATTATGTGTTCAAGTCTTTGGACTGTGACTGAACGCATAACCTTCTACCATCAGCAGCGAGACTGCTACCAGTGAACCACGGCTGAAACCTGAAAGGTGGAGAGGGAGAGAGAGTGGCATAGGGTGGAAATTCTGGAGCTTGGGTCTGGCTGAAAGCACGGCTGTCAAAAGTAGGGCAAGTGGACTGAGGATACACAAGCGGCCACAGGTGGAGGAGCAGAGTCTTTGGCAGGGGCTGCAGGGGTGGATGAGGTTACAGAGATAGGCGGGCGCGGGGGGGGGGGGGGGGGCGTGAGGGTGTGTGTGTGTGGGGGGGGGGGCGGGGGTGGGAGGCCCTGGTGGATTTAAGTGTAAGAAATAATAAGAATAAACTACAGGCTTAGGAGACTGGCAGCCAATAAGGTCAGTGAGGATTTGTATGATTAGTGATGGACTCTCCAATCAAAAAGAGAGGGGTGTGGATGGAATCAGGAGAAAGGATGTGGAGATTTTAAGGTCAAAGATCGTGACTTCCCCATTTTTAACTGGCTGAATTCGTGGCTCATCTAAACAAAATGTCGCTCTGACAACACAAAGACATTGGAAGGGTCAAGAGAGGCGGTGGTTTTGTAAGCGTCCATCTGAAATCTGGTCCATGTCTGCGGACAATGTCACCAAAGGGCAGCATGTAGATGAGGAAGAGGAGAGTGCCAAGGATTGACCCTTTAGAGACAGCAGAGATAACGGTGATAGGGAGGGAAGAGAAGCTTCTCCTGGCTCTGATCAGATAGGTGAGTGGAACCAAGTGAGGGCAGTCCCACCAAAAGCGGCCAATGATCGATGAATGAGCAAGTGACGGGTGGGGTTTCCTGTAGGTGTTGAGGAGAGGGCGAAAATGGGGAGTGGTGTGCCATCGAGTCATTTAAACCCAAGGATGAAAATTTGAAATATCGGGCAATCGGGAACTAGGAGTCAGTGAGCGTCAGTGAGGCCGAGCAGGACCTCGTGCTGCTTGAAATGTGGAGGGTGGGTGGCCGCCAGGAGTAAACTGGAGGAATGGGGTCTGGAGGGGACAGAGGCATTGATGAGGTTTTCAATGGCAATTGGCTCAGGAAGGACTGAAGGCGGGTGAGGGAAGCAGGGTTTACACGGAACCAATTTACTGGACCCGTCAACCAATGTAAAATAAACGGGTAAACATCTGCAGTAAAATAACGGAGAGAGGAATGGCAATCAAGCTCGTTCAGTGTCCAACCCCCAATATCACCCACAGTCATTTCTCGGCTACAATCCTCAACGTGGCCTTTAATTGTCCCCCTGTCAGAGACTCAAAATTCACATTTTGACTGAGAATCTGCAGGAACAGATTGAAATGGGTCTGCTTATTCCTCTGGATTCAGAGAAATCGGTAAAATTTATAAATGAATCGGCAGGAGTGAACATGGTCAATACAATTTTTGGAAAACTATAAATGAAGTCGCTCATTATTGTTGGACCAGTCCTTTCTGAGCACAGCTTTTAACTTTATTCCTGAGAGAGGTCTCATGCTGACAAGGTTCTGGACTTTGACATGTTTGTGATATATCCACGTCATTATTTACATTGGAGACAAAGCTGCTGATGTAATGTGTTTGTTTCGACGACTGGAAGTAATAGCAATGATCAGGGGTGTATCCCTGTCAGTGGAGATTTAACCTCTGTATAAATCATGAATCGTTGCAATGTATCAGCTCAGAATGCCTGCCGGAGCTGCGGTTTTCAGATCAACAGAAGTCACTGCTTCTCACAGAAATGGAATATCCAGTAATGTTTCTGATAGAACGCATTTACTATCCTGTTCTTGCAGGCATTGGAGTTCCAGGTAAGCCGTTATCTCATCTGAGAATATTGTAGATCGGTGTTAAATGTGCTGCTATACTTGGCTAATTATTTGTTTCCACCATATTTTGCGCAGCCAGCTTTTCTGTTCCATCTTTTGGATGACGGAATGTTTCAAGTCTCTGCTCTTTTGGTCTTGTAGGAGCTGCATTATATCTGTAATGAACATTGTATATCCAACCCTGGCACTGTTACTGGACCGTTCTTTGTACTGAATATACTGTTGAATAATGGTATGTCCTTGACTTCAAAACTTTCAGTCTTGTAACAGCTGCATTATATCTGTTATGCTCATTACATATCCAACACAGGCATTGTTACTGGATTGTTCTCTGCACTGAATTGATTGTGGAATAACGGTCTCTCCTTCGGTCCTGCAGTAATTGCACTATTTCTGCCGTGAACATTGTTTATCCAACCCTCACATTGTTACTTGATTATTCTCTGTACTGAATGCATTGGAATCAGGTGTGTGGGTTAAGAGCTGGCATCAGACCATCAGGAACTGTAACAGTTTCATGTTGTGAAATATATTTCCATAAGTGCGTTTACAGTGATTTAAAATGAGACTGCTCACGATCTCAGTGTTACAAGGAGGCAGCGCAATTTCCTCCCTTCCTAATAACATGGTTCAGTTTAACTGGGATTCCAATGTACTAATTGGTTATCACTGTTATGAAATATTTCGTCATGTGTGTATCTGTCGCAGCTTCAGATGTCTGGTTACTGAACTGAGTTTGCGGCTGATTCTTTCACATCTCATTCTCTGCCTCACTGTGGATGAATTCACTGTAAAATGCAATGTTTTGAGGTTATGTTGTATCAGTTTACACTTTATCTGTTGGAATCAGGAGCCCGACTATTCATCTGAAGGTTATAAGTCGCAGTGGTGATGTTGGCGTTTTGTTAATTGATCATTACGCCATCTAACGCTGTGCTTTATAATTACAGGAGAAGGAATTTCAATTATTGTGAGGTGTGTCTGGAACAGGCATTCCATTCTGTTTATTCCATGAATTGTAGATGAAGTGAACAGTGTAGGTGAACAGGTGGAGACTTGGATGGTCTGAAGAAAAATTCATAGAGGCTTCACCATTTAACAAACTGATACCAAGAATAGGATCATTGGAGCACGGGGCTGGTGAAAAGAAAGCAGGGGCAGGATGTTCGGATTTCCTCGGATGTGAAAAGCAGCATTGAGAAAGTGAGTAGAGACACTGCGGAGAGTTGCAGAGGAGAGTTAGAGAATGCGACTTAGATGGAAAACGAAAGGGAGAGGGAGAAGGAACGAGAGGAATAGAGAGAGACAGAGAGAGAGACATAGTCAATGAGGGAGAGAGAGATCAAGAGAGACACACACAGAATGGGACATAGGGGGAGAGAGATAGAGCGACAGCGATGTGAATAATTCACCGGAATGAATTACTGAAACTTCCAGTACAAATTATGAAGAGGAAATGTGAACTGAAGGTGTTATTAGGATATTGTCAGATTGTGAGAGTTTTATTGTACTCGGGTGTGTTTATCGCTATCAAGTCCTCAGTCTGTTTATGTGAATATTCCTTTTACTTGCTTACTGACTGCATAAATTAAAAAAAATGAAATGTATTTGAAGAATAAAATCAGTGATTTCTTGATCGCATTGAATTATTAGTATGCTGTATTCTAGAAACTTTGTGTCAGCTTCAAAGAAAGAGGCTAATTGAATGATTGCATTTTAATTTAATTTTAATTGAATGTGCAAAGTAAATTTATTGGAAACATTATGTAACCAACGAGCTGCTCCCTGATACAATAAACACAAAAAAATAAAATTTGAATTCATTAATTGCGTTCTGTTACTCGGACCAATAGATTAGATTTCCTCTAACACTCTGCTGCAGTCTCTCCCGGTGAATCTCAGCCTCTCCTCCCACTTCATTGAATTCTCTGCCTCCTTACTCATTCCTTCATTTCATCCGCTTTTCCAAACCATGTGCTCCTGGCTCCCCTCCAGCTCTTATGCCATTTTCCTTGTCTCCCTCCCAATCTCACTCACTGGCTCGGCCTTCAGCAGCCTCTTCCAATCCGATCCGAAGCCTCAAACTCACCGCCACGGATGTCATCTTCCCCGTCTTGTGCCAGCCCCTGTCGGCTCTCTTCACCCAGAGCAACAAGGCAGCAGCACCTCCCCCTGTCCACTCACCTTCCCGGCTCTCGGTCACTTTCCCGTCCATCTGGAGCCCAAATTCGTATTTAAACTGTTGGATTCACGATCCGTGAAACCCCTCCTCCCTTCCCCATCGGCTCTGCGCCCTCTCTCGGCCCTTCCAGTGAATTCGGTGCTCACTTTATTCACTTTCTGCATCAATTTCCCAATTCATTGTCAATAATTGTGTTTAAAAAATAGCTCTGTCCGAAAGCGCAGCCCAGGTCAATCAATCAGTTCCCACCATTTGTTGCACCAAAAAAGCTGGAAATTTTACCCCCGATCCTGTCAAACTGCTGCTTTGTCTCCAGGTCTGATCAGTAATTTCTCAGCATCCTTTTCTCTCCCGTACAGTTAACTTGGTGGCGATTGTGATCCTGTCCCGAGGAAAGTGCGGACTCTCCAAATGTATCACTCGCTACCTGGTGGGAATGGCGGCGGCCGATCTCCTGGTCGTTATCACTGATGTTATATTGAGGGTGACTGGCAGTATTTATTTCCCAGTTTCATTCTTGACCATTACCCCCGTGTGCCGTCTTATTGTCAGCCTGAGTTTTTCAGCAACAGCGGCCTCTGTCTGGTTCACAGTGGTTTTCGCCTTTGATCGATTTTTGGCCATTTCTTGTCAGAAGCTGAAAACAAAATATTGCACCGAGAAAACGACGGCTGCTGTTATCGGGGTGGTGAGTGCGCTGAGCTGTTTACTAAACATTCCCTGGTACTTTGTGTTTGACCCGGAATATATAATGGACAATGTACCACGGGGTTGTGTCTTGAAACCCTCCTTATTCACTTCACCCGCTTGGGCAGCTTTTGACTTGTTTAATCTTGTGTTAATGCCTTGTCTCCCATTCGTTCTGATTTTGCTGTTCAATGTTCTCACCGCCAGGCACATTTTAGCGGCCAGTCGAGTCCGCAGGGGACTCCGGGGCCGCAGCAATGGAGAGAATCACAAGGATCCAGAGATGGAGAACCGAAGGAAATCCATTATTTTACTCTTCAGTATATCAGGCAGTTTTATATTGTTATGGAGCACATTCGTTTTCGTTGTTATCTATCTGCATATAACAAACGTCCAGTACCATACGGTCAGTGACATCGAGTCAGCCGTATTCATGCTTCAACTTCTCAGTTCCTGCACCAACACGTGTATTTATGCTGTGACCCAGACTAAATTCAGAGAGGAGCTGAAGAACGGGGTGAAATACCCACTGAATCTAATTGTTACATTAGTTAAATCATAGAAAAGTCTCAAGACTTTTCATCCGAAATTACATAAAATGTCAATGAGAGTGGATTTTCCGGTTTGGCGGTGGTGTAAGTCGGCAGTTGCGGATCGGGCGTCCGTTGTTCACTGCGCCTGATTTTACTATCCATTGACATCTATGAGTTCACTACTGTAACTGATATCAATCCAATACTTCAAATAAATTTGGAAATACCAGACAGGAATTACATTTTACCCGACAAATGTGGTGTTGTGAAATTATACAAGATGTGATTCTAACATGAAATGGTTTGCTGTTATTAGTCTGGAAATAATATGATTTCAATATTAAATGTTTAATCCTGAAATGAATAAAATCAAATCCTCCTTTTCGGTTGATGATTATTTCCCATCACTCACACTGCCCGGTGGGATGAACTGAGCGTGAGCTGTCAGGGTCAGGCAGCGTCCTGTTCATTGGGACATTTGTTTTGACCAGAACAGAATAATAATGGACCAACACCCGGACCGTTACTAACTGGTAAAATATTAATGTAATTTCAAACTCCAGTGGGGAGTTCCGGAGATCGTTTCCTCTCTGAGCTGCCGTGCAGCAATGTTTACTCACTGCAGGGAGTTTAAAGGGACATGAGGCTTGGCCTGGTTACACAGATCTATAAGGAAATCTCCTCATACATTTCTGATGCGATTAGGGGCCGGGAGATTTCTCACGGCCGCATCAGGCCAAGGGAAAGCTCTCCTGCTCCTCCTTGTCCCACAAAATATAAGTTGAAAATAAACTTCTCAGTGTTCTGGACCGCTCAATGTCCATCGAAAGGGCGGCTCCTCCACCCATTTGTAACCAAAATTCAATGAAGTCCAGTGTACGTCATAATACTCTGATTAACATATTGGAGGTGGCCTGACCGGAAACAGGTGGGTGTTGCTCTGGACGATCTTCTCAGGACCCTACCCACTATGGCGGAGGCAGGAACGCTGGCCTTAATGGGGCGGTAAGTGAACTGACATCATTTACAAGCCTCATCCACCCCATTTCCGCCAGGTGGGGATACCTCGAATCGGCCACACCTTTCCTGAACTATGTACTATTTCAATCTTGGAAGCCCACAAGTTCGTCCATTGTCTCAAACTGATCAGTTCACAATACGTGGATGGAAGTTTTCACCATCACTGGGGGCTGAACTGGTAGAGCAGATGACCCGCCCCTTATAGAACCGGCCCGATTTTAATTTCTGCTTCATCAGTTTACCGTCCAAGCAGTGAAGGTGAAATTACCCCCTACATCTCTGACCCCAAGTTCGACAAGTGTGTGAAAGACATCAGACAGAGTTTGGCGTATGGATTCCTGTATTCCGGCAAAAGCTGATAACCCCCCTCCAGAGAGACAGGATCCCGATACCATGAAGTCGAGGAGGGGATCAACCCACAACAGCTGTGGGACACACTGAAGCGAGATCCGGCCTACGCAAAGGCTCGATGGGGAAGGTCACTGTTTAAGGCCATTTCACCTTCTATTGTACATAATGTCTTCGAAAAAAGTACTGTGTGTTGAATTGTATCAATGGAATCATAGTGTGTACGATCTGTATTGTATTCTTTTTAATTGTAATTGTGATATTTACATTAAACTCTGTGTATCCATTAATTTTATGATATGAACTATATGTTGAAATACTTTTTGGCTAACAAAGTTATGAAGGGATATGGGCGAAAGGCAGGTATATGGAGTTCGATCACAGATCAGCCATGATCTTATCAAATGGCGGAGCAGGCACGAGGGGCTGAATGGCCTACTCCAGTTTTTTCCTTTTTTAGTACATTTCGATTTTTATTTCATTCTTGCACACTTTGCATTTTAAACAAGTTGTCCAAACGCTGTGAACAGTGAGTGCTGAATCATGGCCGTTTGATTGACAGCTCTCACCTCCCCCCTCACCGCCTCCCATCACGTGACACGTGTCTCTCCCCTTTGCGCGCTGACGTCACGAAGCGTACTTGACGCTCCGGCCCCAGTGTCGCTGCGCATGCCTGCGCGGTCTCTCTGCCGCGTTCCCCTCGCAGCAGGCCACCACCGGGCGGGCGTGCGCTGTTGGGGGCGCGGGTAAGGACGAAAGAGGGAGGGCCCGCACCAGGGGTGGCATGAAAGGTGAGTGCGTTGGGGGTGGGGGTGGTGGAGACGGGAGGAGTTACTTGGAGCCTCCTGCGGGCCCCGTGAATCTCCATTCTGGCAGTGCCCGGTGTCCAGCTGGGCTCGGGGGGAGTCACTCTGCCGACTCCCAGTTAAACGGGCCGTGGTTCGGAGCCTAAAAGTGAGCGAGAATCAAACAGCACAGAGAGAGGCCGCTCGGCCCATCGCGCCTGTGTCGGCTCTGTGAAAGAGGCCGCTCAGCCCATCGTGCCTGTGCCGGCCCTGTGAAAGTGCGGTCCGACTATTCCCACTCCCCTGCTCTTTCCCCGCAGTCCATAAAATTTCCCCCTTCAAGGATTGATCTGATTCCATTTTGAAAGTTGTTATTGAATCTGCTCCCACCGCCCTTTCAGGCAGTGAATTCCAGATCAGAACAACTCGCTGCCTAAAAACATTCTCCTCATCTCCCTCTGGCTCTTTTCTCAATTCTCTTCAATCTGTGTCCTCTAGTTACAGTGGCAACAGTTTCTCCCCATCGACCCCATCAAAACCCCTCATTTTGAAACCCTACATTAAATATCCCCTTAACCGTCTCTGCTCCAAGGAGAACAATCCCAGCTTCTCCATTCTCTCCCGGTAACTTAAGTCCCTCATCACCGGTACCATTCTGGTAAATCTCCTTGAACTTCCAATTTCCAACCAGCACCAGGTCTTGCTCGGCCTCACTGACCCTCAATGACTCCCAGTTCCCGATCGCCTAATATTTACAATGTTCATCCTTGGGTTTAAATCCCTCCATGGCCCACCCCTCCCCACCTCCGCCCTCTCCTCCACACCTACAGGAAACGCTCCGTGACCTCCTCATTCATCGATCATTGGCCTCTTTTGGTGGGACTACCCTCGCCTGGTTCCACTCACCTATCTGATCATGGCCAGGAGAAGATTCTCTTCCCACCGCATCACCGTTATATCTGATGAGTCTAACGGTTCAATCAATGGCTCCCTCCTTTTCCTCATCTACATGCTTCCCTCTGGTGACATTGTCCGCAGACATGGACCAGCTTTCAGATGGTCGCTGACAAAACCACCACGTCTCTTCATCCTTCCAATGCATGCGTTTTGTCAGAGCGACATTCTGTTTTAGATGAGTCACAATTTCAGTCCAGATTAAAATTGGGAAGTCATGAACTTTGGCAACACAGTCTCCACAGCCTGGCCGCAGAGTCCATCCCCACCCTTCTCTTTTTGATTGGAGAGTCTCTCACCAATCACCCAAGTCCTTACTGATCTGCTTTCGCTTCCAGTATCCTGAGCCGGTGGTTTATTTTTATTCTTTCTTACATTTAAATCCACCACATCTATTTCTGTAAACTGCCGTCCTGCAGCCCCTGCCAAGCACGACGGTCCTCCACCTCTCGCCTCTTGAGAAACTGAAGTCCATTTGCTCTACTTTTGACTGCCGTGTCTCCAGAATTCCCTCCTTAAGGCCCTCCCACTTCCCTCTCCCCCTTTCAGGTGTCAGACGTGGTTAGAAGTTTGTGAGTTCAAATTCCACTCCAGAGACTTGAACACGTGATCCAGTTGATCACAATGGCGTCCTGAGGAAGCGGTGTCCTGTCGGAGTTGCCGACTTACACAGGACACGTTAAACCGAGGGTCTATCTGCCCTATCAAGTTCATGTATAATATCTCACAGCAATATTCGAAAAAGAGCAGTGCAATTCTCCCCAGTGTTCCGGGCAATATTTTTCCCTCAACCAACATTACAAAAACCGATTATCTGGTCATTTATCTCATCGCAGTTTGTATGAGCTTGCTGTGCACAAATTGGATGGTACTTTTCCTACATTACCACAGTGACTACAATTTAAATTGCACTTCTTTGCTGCAAAGCATTTTGGGGCGTCCTGAGGTCTTGAAAGGCGCTATATAAAGGCAAGTTCTTTCCTTCTTTCAGACCTTCTATGAAAGCCATCTCTTGCTTTATAATTTTGTCATCCCTCCTAATATCTCCTTCTTTGGCCGGGGTCCATTTTTGCCGAATTATACCTCAATAAATGGGTTTACGATATTTATTTTGTTAAATGCGCGATATAATACAAGTAGTTATTCTTATATTGTAACATCCTCCACTCTCTTCATCCCACCATTGGTGGCCATTCCTTCAGACATCTAAATTCTACGCTCGAAAACCAGCCTTATCACCTCCTCTCTCCATTTCCTTCTCCTCCTTTTACACCCTTCTTAAACCCAATCGTTGACCAAGGTTTTCGCCAGTCCTTCTGGTATCTTCTTATTAATTAAGTGCTCGATTTTACCCACTCCTCTGTGAAGACCCTTCGGAATGTTTATTATATTAAAGGCGGTCTGTGAATCCGAGTTGTTGACTTTCATTGGAAAGTGTTCACTCGTTGTCCACTTTATGAACAAAAGTAATTTCTAGGCTAATATTCTTGTACCACAAATAGAATTATACAATAGACGGAGCTGTTGAGATAAATTAACATTAGCAACTACTCGTGGAGACTGTTTTTTCGAACAACATAACTCCGATTATCTACGGACATCGCATTGAAAATGAGGGCATTCTGGAGCTTGGATATGGCTGAAGGCACGGCTTCCAAAAATGAGGCAAATGGACAGTGGAGGCTGAATTTAGTGAGCCATCTGTCTAAGATGAGACCAGCTACAGAGATCAGGGTGAAGATTTATTCGTTATTTGTCTTCTTTCTCTTTTATTACAAACCGTGTTACTGCTCTCTGGGGCTGATGACAAGGATGTAGCTTCATTATATTTTCTCTTTGGTTAAACCTGGTATGTCACGAGTATAATGAGCAGTTTGAACACCCCAGAGTAGAAACAACATTAAACCCATAGAGAGCACAACGTAGATTCTCTCAAATGAGGGCAGACGAGGGAAACTCTATGAGGAAGGATTTGATACTCTATTATTTCCAAGGAAATACAGTAGAGGAAACTAAAATTTTAAATCATGACTTTTGATAGAGTAATGGGGGAGGTTTGTTACTGATGTTGGGGAGGATTTAAACAAACTTGGCAGGGGGTGGGAACCTGAGAAGAGATTAAGAAGGGAGAGTAACAAAGCTAGAAATGGAGGGCAGAAAAGTAGCAAGTGAAATTGGAAGGCAGTGGAAACAAAGGCCAGCAGCAAATAAGGTCAAAATAGGAAAAAAAATGTTAAAAAGGCAAAATTAAAGGAATTTGATCTGAATGTACGCAGCATTTACAACAAGGTAGATGAATTGACAGCACAAATAGAATTAAATGGGGAGGATCTAATTGCCATTAAGGAGACGTGGCTGCAGGATGACCAAGGCTGGTAACTGAATATTCAAGGATATTCGACATTTAGGAAGGTCAGGCAAAAAGGAAAAGGAGGTCGGAGAGCGCTATTAACAAAGGATGAGATCAGTACAATAGTGCTGATGGCACAGAAGGTTTGGGTGTAGAATCAGTTTTAGTGGAGCTAAGAATCAGCAAGGGGCAGATCACATTGGTGGGAGTTGTTTATAGGCCACCGAAAAGTAGTGGTAATGTAGAGCACGGTATAAAGCAGGAAATTCGAAACACATATAACAAGGGTAATACAGTAATATTGGGGGACTTTAATCTACATATAGATTAGGCAAACCAAATTAGCACTAAGACTGTGGAGGACGAATTGCTAGAATGTATATGAGATGGTTTTCAAAATCAATATTTTGAGGAACCAACTAGGGAACAGGCGATTTTGGATCTCGTATTGTTCATAGGAACATAAGATATAGGAGCAGGAGTAGGCCAATCGGCCCCTCGAACCTGCTCCGCCATTCAATAAGATCATGGCTGATCTGATCCGAACCTTAAATCTAAATTCATGTCCAATTTCCTGCCCGCTCCCCATAACCCCTAATTCCCTTTACTTCTAGGAAACTGTCTATTTCTGTTTTAAATTTATTTAATGATGTAGCTTCCACAGCTTCCTGGGGCAGCAAATTCCACAGACCTACTACCCTCTGAGTGAAGAAGTTTCTCCTCATCTTAGTTTTGAAAGAGCAGCCCCTTATTCTAAGATTATGCCCCCGAGTTCTAGTTTCACCCATCCTTGGGAACATCCTTACCGCATCCACCCGATCAAGTCAATTCACAATCTTATATGTTTCAATAAGATCGCCTCTCATTCTTCTGAACTCCAATGAGTAGAGTTCCAATCTACTCAACCTCTCCTCATATGTCCGCCCCCTCATCCCCGGGATTAACCGAGTGAACCTCCTTTGTACTGCTTCGAGAGCAAGTATGTATTTTCTTAAGTATGGACACCAAAACTGTGTGCAGTATTCCAGGTGCGGTCTCATCAATACCTTATATAACTGCAGCAACAACTCATTGTTTTTATATTCTATCCCCCGAGCAATAAAAGCCAACATTCCGTTGGCCTTCTTGATAACCTGCTGCACCTGCATACTAACTTTTTGATTTACTTGGACTGGGAACCCCAGATCCCTTTGTACTGCATTACTTTCCAGTTTCTCGCCATTAAGATAATAATTTGCTCTCTGATTTTTCCTGCCAAAGTGCATAACCTCACATTTTCCAATATTGTATTGCATCTGCCAAATCTCCGCCCACTCACCCAGCCTGTCGATATCAGCCTGTAGGTTCTTTTATGTCCTCCTCACTCTCCGCTTTCCCTCCCATCTTTGTATCGTCTGCAAACTTTGATATGTTACACTCAGTCCCCTCCTCCAAATCGTTTATATAGATTGTAAAGAGTTGGGGACCCAGCACCGACCCCTGTGGAACACCACTGGCTACTGGTTGCCAGTCCGAGAATGAACCATTTATCCCAACTCTCTGCTTCCCGTTAGATAACCAATCCTCCACCCATGCCAGAATATTACCCCCAATCCAGTGATGCTTTATCTTGAGCAATAATCTTTTGTGTGGCACCTGCTCGAATGCCTTCTGGAAGTCTAAATACACTCCGTCCACTGGTTCCCCTTTATCCACCATGTACGTTATGTCCTCAAAGAACTCAAGCAAATTTGTCAGACATGACTTTCCCTTCGTAAAGACATGCTGACTTTGTCCTATTAAATTATGTTTATCCAAATGTTCTGCTACTGTCTCCTTAATAATTGACTCCAAAATTTTAGCCACCACAGATGTTAAGCTAACTGGTCTATAATTTCCAGCCTTCTGCCTACTACCCTTTTTAAATAAGGTTGTTACATTATCAGTTTTCCATCTGCCGGGACCTTTGCCGAGTCCAGAGAATTTTGGAAAATTATTACCAAAGCATCCACAATCCCTGCTGCCACTTCCATTAAGACCCTCGGATGTAAGCCATCATGTCCAGGGGATTTATCCGCCTTTATTCCCATTAATTTACTGAGTACCAATTCCGTAGTGATTTTAATCGTATTTAGCTCCTCACCGCCGCCCCCTCCCTGCCCACAACCAGTGCCCCCTGTTTTTCCAGTGTTGTGATATTCTTAGTGTCCTCTACCGTAAAGACTGAAACAACATATTTGTTCAGCATTTTTGCCATCTCCATGTTTCCCACCATTAATTTCCCGGTCTCATCCTCTAAGGGACCTACGTTTGCCTTCGCCACCCTTTTTCTTTTTATATTACTGGAGAAACTCTTGCTATCTGTTTTTATATTTTTTGCTAATTTATTTTCATAATCTATCTTCCCTTTCTTAATCAATCGTTTAGTTACTTTTTGCTGTCTTTTGAAGACTTCCCAATCTTCTATCCTCCCACTAAGTTTGGCTACCTTATATCTGCTTTTTTTTAGTCGGATACTATCCTTAATTTCTTTACTTAGCCACGGATGGCTATCCTTTCTTTTACACCCTTTTTTCCTCAGTGGAATATATTTTTTTGAAAGTTGTAAAATAACTCCTTGAATGAACACCACTGCTCATGTACCGTCTTACCCTTTAATCAATTTTACCAGTCCACTTTAATCAATTCCGCTCTCATACCATCATAGTCTCCTTTATTCAAGCTCAGTACAGTTGTTTGAGAACCAACCTTCTGACGCGCTAATTGGATCTGGAATGTAACCATGTTATGGTCACTTATTCCCAGGGGATCCTTAACTATGAAATTATTAATTAATCCTGGCTCATTACACAGGACCAGGTCCAAGGTTGCTTGTCCCCTTGTAGGATCATTTACATACTGCTCATGAAATCCATCCCTAATACACTCAATAAACTCTTCCTCAAGGCTGCCCTGCCCAATTTGATTTGTCCAGTTAATATGATAGTTAAAATCCCCCATAATTATAGCTGTTCCCTTATTACATGCCCCGACTATTTCCTGATTAATACTTCTTCCAGCAGAGTTGCAACTATTAGGAGGCCTACATACTATGCCCACACGTGTTTTTCCCCCTTATTATTCCTTATCTCTACCCAAACTGTTTCAATATCCTGATCCTTTGTCCCAATATCATTTCTCTGTATTACACTGATTCCTTCCTTTATTAACATAGCCTCCCCACCTCCCCTTCCTTCCTGCCTGTCCTTCCTGATTGTTAAATACCCTGGCATACTTAATTCCTAGTCGTTGTCACTCTGCGGTCATGTTTCTGTCATGGCCACAAGATCATACCCATACGTAGTTATTTGTGCCGTTAACTCGTCCATTTTGTTACGAATGCTACGTGTATTCAGATAAAGAACTTTCAAATATGTTTTGTGACACTTAGTTCCTGCTTTTTCCTTTTTTAACACTTTACCTTTTACTCCATACCTTCTGTCCCTTCCTAACACGCTTTCCTCTGTCTCCCTGCTCAGGTTCCCAACCCCCTGCCACAGCTTTGATGCTGGGTTAATCGCCTTCCGCCTTTTAGTTTTTATTTTATCTGTCGTGCCTAAAGTACACTTTCTTTCCGCTGCTCTAGGCTTTTCCCTCTCACTTGTTCTTGAACAACTGTTTGCACTATTTATATTGTAGATTTCCCCTGGGTCTTCCCCTCTCTTGCTGCTCTCAATATTATTCCCTTCTGACTCCCCGATCAGGTTCCCATCCCCTTGCACTCTTGTTTAAACCTTCCCCAACAGCACTAGCAAACACCCCCAATGAGAAAGGATTAATCAATAATCTTGTTGTAAAGGAGACCTTAGGGAAAACTGACCATAATATGATAGAATTCTTCATTAAGTTTGAAAGTCATGTATTTGAATCTTAAACGAGGGGCTCAAATCCAAACAAAGGAAACTACGAAGCTATGAGGTGCAAGTTGGATGTGATTGATTTGGGAACTACCTTAAAAGGTATGACAGTAGACAGGCAATGGATAGCATTTAAAGAATTAATGCATAATTTGCAACCTTCCCTCCATCATAATGTCAGAAGTGGGGATGTTCGCTGATCTTTAGTTCCATTCGCAACCCCTCAGATAATGAAGCAGTCAGTGCCCGCATGCAGCAAAATCTGGACAACATCCAGGCTTGGGCTCATAAGTGGCAAGTAACATTCGCACCAGACAAGTACCAAGCAATGACCATCTCCAAAAAGAGATAGTCTAACCACCTCGACTTGACATTCAACGGCATTACCATCGCCGAAACCTCAAGTATCAACAACCATTGACCAAAAACTGAACTGGACCAGCCACATAAATACTGTGGCTGGAAGAGCAGGACAGAGACTGGTATTCTGCAGCGAGTGATTCACTTCCTGTCTCCCAAAGCCATTCCACCATCTACAATGCACAAGTCAGTTGTGTAATGGATACATTTGCCTGGAGGAATGCAGCTGCAACAACAGTCAAGAAGTTCGACACCATCCCGTACAAAGCAGCCCGCTTGATTGGCACCCCATCCACCACCTTTCACCACCGGCGCACCGTGGCTGCCGTGTGTACCATTTAAAGGATGCAATGCAACAACTCAGCAAGGCGACTTTAAGAGCACCTCCCAAACCCGCGAACTCACCACCTAGAAGGACAAGGGGAGCAGGCACATGGGAACAACACCACCTGCACGCTCCCCTCCAAGTCACACACCATCCAGACTTAGAAATATATCGCGGTTCCTTCATCGTCACTTTGTGAAATTCGTGAAATTCCCGACATAACAGCATTGTGGCAGAATCCTCACCACACGGACTGCAGCGGTTTAAGAAGGCGGCTCACCATCACCTTCTCAAGGACAATTATGGATGGGCAATAATTGCTGGCCTTGCCAGCGACATCCACATCCCACGAACGAATAAAAAAAAAAATCAATTATATATTCATTTAATGCATATAAAACCCAACAGGAAAAGTGGTTAACTGTGGCTAACAAGGGAAATTAACGATAGTATTAAATCAAAGAAGGAGGCACACCATGTTGCCAGAAAAAGCAGTAAGCCTGAGCATTGGGAACATTTTGGAATTTAGCAAAGGAGGACTAAGAAATTGATAAAGAAAGGGAAAGTAGAATATGAGAGTAAGCTAGCGAGAAACATAAAAACGGACTGTAAAAGCATCTATAGGAATGTAAAAAACAAAAGACTGGAGAAGGCATATCTGGTTCCCTTACAGACAGAGACGGGATAATTTATAATGGGGAAGAAGGAAATGGCAAAGAAATTAAGCAAATATTTTGCACCTGTCTTCACGGAAGGTGACACAAAAAAACCTCCCAGAAATACTGGAGAACCAAGGGTCTGGCGAGACTGAGGAACTGAAATAAATTAGTGTTAGTGAAAAAAAATACTGGAGAAATTAATGGGACAGAAAGTTAATAAATCCCAAGGACCTTATGATCTGCATCCCAGGACTTTGAAAGAGGTGGCTATAGAAATAGTGGATGCATTGGTTTTCACCTTCCAAAATTCTATGGATTCTGGAACGGTTCCTGCAGATTGGAGGGTAGCAAATGCAACCCCACTATTTAAGAAAGGATGGAAAGAGAAAACAGGGAACTACAGACCTGTTAGCCTGACATCAGTATTAGGGAAATGCTGGAAGCTATTATAAAGGATGTAATAAACGGGCACTTCGAAAATAATAATATGATTTGGCAGAGTTATCATGGATTTATGAAGGAGAAATCATGTTTGACAAACCTATTGGAGTTCTTTGAGGATGTAAATGTTGGAATAGATAAGAGGGAACCAGTGGATGTGGTGTATTTGGATTTTCAGGGGCTTTCGATAAAATCCCACACAGGAGGAAGGTGAACAAAGATAGAGCACATTGAATTGGGGGTAATATACTGGCGTGGATTGAGAATTGGTTAAAAGACAGAGAACAGAGTGTCGGAACAAAGGGGTCTTTTTCAGGTTGGCAGGCTGTGACGAGTGGGGTACTGCAGGGATCGGTGCTTGGGCTCCAGCTATTCACAATCTGTACCAATGATTTGGATGAGGAGACCAAATGTATTATTTCCAAGTTTGCTGGTGATGCAAACCTAGGTGGGAATGTGAGTTGTGAGGCGGATGCAAAGAGGCTTGAAGGAGATATAGACAGGCTAAGTGAGTGGGAAGAACATGGCAGATGGAATATCATGTGGAAAAATGTGAAGTTATCCACTTTGGTAGGAAGAGCAGAAATGCAGAGCATTTTTTACATATTCTGAGTTTGGCAAATGTTTATGTTCAAAGGAACTTTGGTGTCCTTGTACATGAGTCACTGAAAGCTAACATGCAGGTGAAGCAAGCAATTAAAAAGGTAAATGGTACGTTGGCCTTTATTATAAAATAATTTGAGTACAGGGGTAAAGATGTCTTCCTGCAATTATACAGGGCCTTGGTGAGACCGCACCTGGAATATTGTGTGCAATTTTCGTCTACTTACCTAAGAATGGATATACTTGCCATAGATGGAGTGCAACGAAGGCTCAGCAGACTGATTCCTGGGATGGCGGGTTTGTCGTATAAGGAGAGCTTGATTAGACGAAGCCTCTATTCTACAGAGTTAAGAAGAATGAGTGGTGATCTCATTGAAACTTACAAACATTCTTCCAGGGCTCGACAGGGTAGATGCAGGGAGGATGTTTCCCCTGGCTGGGGAGTCCAGAACCAGGGGTCACAGTCTCAGAATAAAGGGTATGCCATTTAGGACAGAGATGAGGAGAAAGTTCTTCATCAGAGGGTGGTGAATATATCGATTTCTCTACCCCAGAGGGCTGTGGAGGCTCAGTCATTTAGTACATTCAAATCTGAGATTGATAGATTTCTAGATTTTAAAAGCATCAATTGATATGGGGATGGTGCAGGAAAATGGCGTTGAGGTAGAAGATCAGCCATGGTCTTTTTGAATGACGGAGCAGGCTCGAGGGGCTGGACGGTCTACTCCTGCTCCTACTTCTGATGTTCTTATGTAATAGAGAAATACTATATCACCTGGTTGTGAGAATCAGTGACAGAGTAATAGAGAATTACTGTATCCTCTGGTTGTGAAGATCAATGAAAGAGTAATCGAGGATTACTTTATCCTCTGGTTGAGAGGATCAGTGATAGAGGAATAGAGAATTACTGTATCCTCTGGTTGTGAAGATCAATGAAAGAGTAATCGAGTATTACTGTATCCTCTAGCTGTGAGGATTAGTGATACAGTCATAGAGAATTACTGTACCCTCTGGCTGTGAGGATCAGTGATAGAATAATAGAGAATTACTTTATTCTCTGCTGGTGAGTATCACTGACACGGGATCATTAATTTCAAATCATGATGAAAGTGTTTGAGTGTAAACTCTTCTCGCAGAGAAATGCTGGAATCTAATCGAGGGGTTCGGGTGGTTTTTATGTAGAATAACGGATACCAAGGAGTACGATATCATTGGAATCTAATCCAGGGGTTCCCGTTGTTTATATGTAGAACAACGGATACCCACGAGTTAGTTGCAGACTGGAATCTAATCAAGGGGTTCGGGTGATTTTTATATAGAATAACGGATAAACAGGAGTGAGTTACAGACTGGAATATAATCATGGGGTTCGGGTAGTTTATATGTAGAATAACGGACACCTTGGAGTGAGTTACAGACAGGATGGCTTTCAATGTAGTCAAGTGTGAGGTCATCCACTTTGGACCCAAAAAGGATAGATCAGAATACCTTTTAAATGGTGAAATTCTCGAAACAGTGATGGCCCAAAGAAACTGACGGGTCAATGTACCTCGTTTATTAAAATGTCATGGACAGGTACATAATATAATCAAATCGTTTAATGGAATGCTGGCCTTTGCATCTAGAAGATGAGAATACAAGGTGGTAGATGTTATGCTACAGCTATACAATGCATTTGTTAGACCACACATGGAAAACCGTCTTCAGGTTTGGCTACTGCACAGTCGGAATGATTTATTGGCCTTGGAGGGAGGGCAGCACAGATTTTACTAGAATGATACCTGGACTCCAAGGGATAAATTACAAGGATAGATTGCACAGACTAGGACTGGATTCACTGGAAATTAGAAGATTAAGGGATGATTTGGTCGAAGTTTTCAAAATATTAAGGGGAACTGATAGGGTAGCTAGAAAAAAACTATTTCCACTGTTTGGGGAGTCTCGAACCACGGGAGATATCCCAATAATTAGAGCCAGGACTTTCAGGAGTGAAGTTACGAAACTCTTCTACATGCAAAGAGTGGTAGCAGCTTGGAACTCTCTTCTGACAACGGCAGTTGTTGCGAGCTCAATTGTTAATTTTAAACCTGAGATTGATAGATTTTTGTTAACCAAGGGTATTAAGGGATATGGGGCTAAGGCAGGTTTATGGAGTTAGGTCACAGATCAGTCATGATCTTATTGAATAGCGGAACAGGCTGGAGGGACTAAATGCCACTGCCACTCGCTATCTCATGTGATGCGTCACTTTCTCCTGCAGGAAATCGGGCGTGTATCGGTGAGTGTCCTGCTCTTTGGGTGCAGAACCTTTCATGGTTGAATAGCTGCCAGTATCTGTGACCTGTGAGTTGTGGGTGTGCGGCTTGCAACAGTTGTAATGTGCGAGGGTGAGATGAAGCATCTAATTGGAACAGTTGAGTATTGATTGGAAGAGTTTGTTGGGATGTGGGTGATGGGGATTGTACTGTGTGGAGCAGTGGATACGGCTTGTGGTGCAGTTGGTAGGAGACGCCACTTGACATTTGACCTCACTCACCTTGATCACTCGTGTCAAAGCATTGAACTTCTTCCTGCACTGCAACCATGTTTGTGGTGCTATGCTCCTGGCATGACCTCGTCCGCTACTGCCTCCCCCTGCCGATTGATCTATGTCTGGAGGTCCTCTTGCTCCCCTACGGATATAGGATGCCCTTCCTTCTGTTCACCTCTTGCACCAAGGCCTGTGGTGCATCAGCAGAGAACCTCGGTGCACGCACTCTCGCAGGCCCAGTACAATCTCATATCGGCAGATTGGTGAGGTCTGGTGTGCTGATTGGAGGATGTGGGATTTAGTAGTGCGCAACCTCTATTCAATGTTTTAACCTAAATCAACAGTTTATAAACATAGGGAAGAGATCTGCACTTGTGTTTTACGTGTGCAACGTCTGATCCGGGTTCAGAACCCATGCGGACCCGTACCTTTTTGTTTTCAAATAAGAGGTGCAGGCTGCCTTTAAGAAGTGCCAGCATCTCACCCGAGATTGACCCGGCCCTTGCTTGTCAAAAGCGCAGCAAAGGGAGAAAATGTAGAGACGAACTCAGCAGGTAAATGATCTTGCAGCACCAATCTAACGTGCTGGCTGCGTCGGTACCACCGGCCATTGTATAATCCCGCACTGCCATACCCGCGCCCGGATTCGGTGGTTAACCAATTTAACACCCCAGGAATCCCATTGGAATTCTGAGTTATCTCATTAATGTACGGAGAAATCACTCCAGCGCACGCTCCTGTTTTGCGTCTCGCCCATGTCCAAGCTCACCCCCAGAATATCTTCGATAGAACTGGGTTAAAATTAGACTTCGGCAGGAACACTCATTGCGAATCGCAGCCCATTTTACATCGCTCCCCATTTTTTTTTTGCCCACAGGATACATTCCTACCACGTGCTGTAAATTTAACGTTGCCTTAAAGAACCGAATGTACAAAATATGCGAAACCTCAAACCTCTTTAGCTTAAGTCGTGCATTATCAACAAAACTTTGCTGTATTATTGCCATCTCTACATTGTCCCATTAATTTGTGAAGGAGACGCATCACTGAGCTCAGACGCTGTTTGCCCGCGAACAGTTTGATGCAGAAGGTGTGAGCACGGACCCTGATCGTGTCCTCAGCGGACATCAACTAATCAATACTTTACAACGGGGCCACGAGGTAACGATCAGCAGCAGGCACTCTCTCTCTGCCTGAATCGCTCACCTTTCCTGAAAGTTAATACCGGTTGCACTCCCTCAACTTTACCCATTGAGAATTCAGGACAAGGAAATGACTGCTCCTATAGCTTTCCAATCGAAAGGGCTCCACAACAAACCACGAGTTGCTTTTATTCACTGAGCTTCGGGGGATTGGACACCGCCGGGCTCAGTCCCACTCTCCCGCTTCCAATTGCCCACTCAGTTGCATCACAGACCGGGAATCCAATAATTTTCTCATAAAATTATTTAACAACTTACTAAACAGAAGGATAACAGCGACTTGATCCATTTTCCAACAGGAACTACCTTGAGATTGAGAACTGTAAGGAATTGCGACTGAATCACTTGATCCACCTCGCAGCAGGCGGACCCTAGAAGTGTTTAAAGCAGAGAGGCTGCGAGAAAGTGAGTTGGTCGCCACAATTAAAGCAACAGCTCTGAGTTTTGAACAACCTGGAACATCACATGGATTGGAAAGTTGCAAGGGTCATGACAACCTTTGAATATTCTACCGTGATCACAGGCTGAACGGAGCTAGAATGGACCCACGTCAACACCGTAAATCATTTATGCTTGATTAAAAATGTAACTCTTGTCATGGTCAGGAACTCTAGTGCTATGAAAGGACCTTTTCCCACTTCAGGCTCTCCTGCCAGCGCCCAAACATCAGGCCCCGCACAGCAAAATGCAACAGTAATGTTCCTCAACCCAAACCCTATTTCCCAAGACTGCCATTCTGTGGGCTCTTTCAATGAGATGCTGTTGTCAGTTCTCTGTCCCCGCCGATTTTTTGAAAAAACTGGATCATGCAAAACCGGTAGCACTTTAGTTACCCGGAAGTCCGGTATAATGAACGTACCATGGGTTTGTTCAATCTGACACCGAGTTGTTTCACAGTTGTTTCAAATGATCTGAATTCCACGCTCTTTAATTCGACCATGGCTGTGTGAGCTAATCGCCGCATTCAGGAGACGCTTCTGGTTGTGCAGCGTTCGAATTAGGTTAAATTCATTTGGATGAGAAGCAGGTGTTCTTTTGTGGGAAAATTAAAGCTTCTCGAGATAATAAGGAAATTTCGATAAACAGATGTCCTTTGTTGAAGAAATCGAAGCTAAATTACAGCTCAGTCGAGAGAGTCGAGGAATGTGGGAATGGCTCCACGGTTCCCTTGAGCAGAGATAATCAATAATGACATTGGCAAGAGTTAATTATAAATGTGGCTGAGCGAGTCTCATTGTTTTATAACAAACGTGGGGAAAAGGAGCTCCAACACAACACATCTGCTCTCAAGGTCAATTGCAGAGATAAACAAATACAATTTTCTAGATATATTCTAAACAGCTCACTGGGTGTATCAACTGAAAAGACACTCTGTAAAGGTTGGAGAAATAAACCTGCACTAAATTCACGAATAATGCAATGCGTGTTATTTGTTAGTGATGAGAATATGAGCTCTATTCATCTGCAGTGAATACGTGTTAATAGTTGTTACAATTGTTCAACTATTTTGGCGATAAGATAGCGATTGGATACATCGCTAAATCAAACTACACAGAAAGCCTCAGCCTTGAAAGTAACTGACCGATTCCACTCCTAATCATCAGTTGAAACATACTGCTCTTCGTTTTCCATTGACAGATTTCATCTTATGACTCAATACAAATAATCCCCGTTTGTGAAGACGCTTATTTAAAGAGATTACATCATATGTAGACGGGTGGCGGTTGTGCAAATTATGTTGAACCCAGTTAGTTGAAGGAATGTGGTAGAATCAACCGAATCATGACTGTCTATCAAAACTACAACATCGACAGAACATTCAGCATTACAGAGAAGTGACGTTGGATCTGCCCGTCACAGCCTTTCGTTTCAGAACATAACTCGTGTCAGAAATGCAAAATTCTGCTCCAGCTTTTCATATTGGAATAGGAAACAACAACAACTTGTATTTATGTATCACCTTGAACGGAGGAAAACGCCCCAAGACACGTCACAGGTGCGTAATTAGACAAACATTCGCGCAGAGCAATTGTCGGAGATATTAGGACGGGTGACTAAAAACTTGGCCAAAGAGGTAGTTTTTCAGGAGGTTCTTGAAGGAGCAGAGTGAGGTGGAGACACGGAGATGTTTCCCAATGGAATTCCAGAGCTTCGGCCCCAGATCGCTAAAGACACGGCTGCCAATGGTGGGTCGAAGGGAGAAGGAGATTCACGAAAGGGGAGATTTATTGGACGTTTGTGCTGCTGGAGGAGATTACAGGGTGAGGGAGGGCTTGGCGATGGAGGGATGTGTGGTGCTGGAGGAGATTACAGGGTAAGGGAGGGCTTGGCTATGGAGGGAATTGGAACATGAGGAAGAGAATTTCAAAATCGAAGCGTTGGTGGACCGGGAGAAACTGTAGGTCAAGAAAGACAGAGGTGATGATGGGTTAGGATACGGACCACAGAGGTTTGGGTGCATTAGTGTGCATGGTCGTTATTTTGCAAACAAGAATTAAAATAAAACTAATTTGGAGGAAATACCCTGCAGTGGTTGTATTCAGCGTGAGTTATCCAGCACGCCACCCGCTTTAACACGTGTGGAAGGATCAATAATACGGAAAATGAGGAGGACTTTGAATATGAGACAATTCAAGGAAATCACTAATAATTAGTTGATGAACTCGTGTGAACAAAACCGAATAAAAGAGGCTGGAATCCAAATAATTGTTACCAACTGTAAACCAACTCAATATCAGAGCTGAATTAAACATACCCGGGTCCATCCATTATACCAGACTTTCATGTAACTGAACTGTTACCAGGTTATGAATGTTACAATTTACTTCATAATGGAATGGAACATAAATCTGACAACAAACTCGGCGCGAACAGCATCTCACTGAGAGCGCACAGGACGGCTGTTTTGTGAAATTGAATAACAATAGGGGGCGCTCTTCCGAGGTTTGTGCTTGGCACTTTTCGCATTTTGATTTGCTGCTCATGAAGTTTGAGTGCTTGATGATTGCACTGAGTGCCTGAAGTGGGAAAACATCCTTTCCCAGCACTGGAGTTCCTGGCAATGACGAAAGCGGAATTTCGAACCAAACGCAAATTATTTAGGCTGTTGACATGGTTACACAGTCCATTCGAGCCCCTTCGTCCTGTGATCACCGTATAATATTCAAAGTTCACCATTTTGGAAACTTGTAACGTTGCAATCCATAATTTATTCTGTGTTGTACAAATCTCAGTGTTGTTGCTTTAACTGTGGGAACACCTCACTTCCTCCCAGCCTCTGTTTCCATTCTCATTCGGTAAATACTTCCGGGTTCCTCCTCCTGCGAGTCGGAGCAAGTGACTCAGTCGCTGTTCCTTCCAGTTCTCAAGTCTCAAAGTCGCTCTTCTTAGAAAATGGATGGAGCCGCCTTTTTATTGCTGTTTGGTGAGTCGTGAAACAATTTTATACCAAAAGTACAGGATTCACGGACTGTGATGCAGCTGAGTGGTCAAATGTAAGCGGGAGAGTGGGACTGAGCCTGGCGGTGTCCGATCTCCTGGAGCTCAGTGTGTTAAAGCAACTCATAGTTTCATGTGGAGCCGATTATATTGGAAAGCTATGGGATCGGTTACTTGTTTGTGATGCATTGTCAGTGGGTAACGGTGAGACTGTACAACTGGGATTATTTTTCGGGAAAGTTGGACGATTTGGGGCGGAGAGAGATGCAGAGAGAGTGGCCTTTGATGATGGTTACCTCCTGGCCCCGTTGTGAAGTGTTGATTAGTGGATTTTCGCTGAGGACGCCATCAGGTTCCGTGTTCACACCTTCTGGAGTCAAACTGTTCGAGGACAAGCATCGTCTGAGCTCAGACATGAATAGTGTCCAACATGCGGGTGGTAAAACCGATAGGCGCTGCCCTTAGAACCATGTTACAGGGTGAATCGCCTCCTTCACAAAAGAAAGGGGAGAGATTGGAGCAATGGAAATAAAACACCCAGGTTTTTTTTCCTGATCATGCGAGAGTTAAGTTAATGAGGTTTGAGGTTTCGCATATTTTGTACTGTCGTCTCTATAACGCAATGTTAAATTAGCAGCACGGTGCCGGAATGTATCCTGTGCGAAAAAGAAAATTGGGCGAGGTGTAAAAGCGGCTGTAGTTTGCTATGAGCCCGTTTTGACAAAGACTGATATCACCCCAGTTCTATCGACGACATTTTTTGGGCGACATTGGATATAGGTGGGGTCGCAAAACAAGCGGGATTGCCTCGGTCGCCTGTTAGACGCTCCTCCAGATACTCAGTTCGATGAAAACTGAAAACGTCTTTCGAAGTGTGGCAGAACTATCGCGCAACAGAGCGTGAGTTCCCCCTACATTAATGACACAATTCTGCTCAACTTCCAGTTGCAAAATGAATGGAGAAATGAAATAGTATGGGTGGAGATAAGAAATGACAAGGGGCAAAAAACACTGGTGACAGTAGTTTAGGCCCCATAACAGTAGTTATAATGTTGGACAGATTATTGATCAAGAAATATTAGGGCCTTGTACGAAAGCTAATGCAATAATCGTGGAGATTTTAATCTTCATATAGACTGGGGGAAACAAATTGGCAAAGGTAGTTTGGAAGATGAGTTCATGGAATACATTCCAGACAGTTTCCGAGAACAATATGTTGTGGAACCAAGCAGGGAAAAGGCTGTTTTAGGTCTCGTCTTGTGTAATCAGACAGGCTGAATTAATAATCTCATTGTAAAGGATCCTCTGAGGAAGAGTGATCATATGATCCAATTTCACAATGAGTTCGAGAGCGAGGTACTTAAGATGAAATCTAGAGTCTTAAACTTAAACAAAGCCAATTATATAGGAATGAGGGTCGAGTTGGCGAAGGGAGACTGGGAAATTCGATTAAAAGATATGACAATACATAAGCAATGGCGCACATTTAAATAAATAGTTCATAATTCTCAATAAATATACATTCCAATGAGAAATTAAAACTCACGGGAAAAGTGATCCATCCGTGGCGAACTAAAAAAGTTAAGGATAGTATTAGATTAAAAGAAGAGGCCTGTAGTGTTACCATGAAGAGCAGAAAGCCTGAGGATTGGAAGGGTTTCGGAAACTAGCAAACGATGACAAACAAATTGATAAAGAGGGAGAACAAATAATGTGAGAGTAAACTAGCACGAAATATAAAAACAGATTTTAAGATCTTCTACAAGTATGTACAAAGGAAGAGAGTAGCGAAAGTAAACATGGGTCCCTTAGAGGCTGAGACAGCAGATATTATAATGGGGAACAAGGAAACGTCAGAGACGTTAAACGTATATTTTGTATCTGTCTTCACAGCAGACGACAAATAAACATACCAGAAATAATGGGGAACCTAGGGTCTAATGAGAGTGAGGAAGTTAAAGTCACTAAGATTAGTAAAGAAAAAAGTACAGGAGAAATTAATTGGACTAAAAGACGACAAATCTCCTGGACCTGATGGCCTGCATCCTAGCGTTCTAAAAGAGTTGGCTGCAGAGATAGTGGATGCATTGGTTGTGATCTTCCAAAATTCCCTCGATCCTGGAATGGTCCCAGTGGATTGGAAGGTAGAAAATTTAACCCCGCTATTCAAGAAGGGATGGAGAGATAAAAACAGGGAACTACAGGCCAGTTAACCTGAGTCGCCGAGGTAATGGTGGGATCCAATATTAAGGATGTGGTAACAGGGCACTTAGAAAATCATAATATAATTATGCAGACTCAACATGGTTTTATGAAAGGGAAATCGTGTTTCACAAATCTATTGGAGTTTTTTTGAAGATGTACCAAGCAGGTTAGCGAAAGGGGAACCAGTGTATGCAGTATATTTGGATTTTCAAAAGGCATTTGATAAGGTGCCACACGAAAGGTTGTTACACAAGATAAGGGCTTGTGGGGTTGGGCATTAGCATGGGTAGAGAATTGGACAAAGGACAGAAAACAGAGAGTAGGAATAAGCGGGTCATTTTCAGGTTGACAGGCTGTTACTGGTGGGGTCCCGGAAGAATCAGTGCTGGGGCCTCAGTTATTGAAAATCTATATTAATGACTTAGATGAAGGGACCGAGTGTAATGTAACCAAATTTGCTGATGATACAAATGTAGATGGGAAAATAAGCTGTGAGGAGGACACAAAGAGTCTGAAAAACGGATATAGACGGTTTAAGTGAGTGAGCAAGAAGTTAGTAAATGGAGCATAATGTGGGGAAATGTGAGGCTAATCACTTTGGTTTGAAGAATAAAAAAACAGAATATTTTTAAATGGTGAGAATCTATTAAATGTTGGTCTTCAGAGGTATTTGGATGTCCTTGTACACAAAACACAAAGGTAACGTACAGGTACAACAAGCAATTTGAAAGTCAAATTGTACATTAGCTTTTATTGTATGGGGTAGTAGTACAAGAGTAAGGAAGTCTTGCTACAATTGTGCGGGCTTTGGTGAGACCGCACCTGGAGTACTGTGTACAGTTTTGGTTTCCTTAGAGGCGGTGTATCAAAGGTTCACGAGATTGATTCCTAGGATGAGAAGGCTGTCCTATGAGGAGAGATAGAGGAAAATAAGCCTATACTCTGTGGAGATCAGAAAAATGAGAGGTGATCTCATTGAAACATATAGGATTCTGAGAGGGCTTGACAGGATCGATGCTCAGAGGCCGACTCCTGCTCCTATTTTCTATGTTTCTATGTTCCTCGGCTGTTTTCCCTGGCTGGAGAGTCCAGAACTGGGGATATAGTCTTTCAATAAGGTATCGGCCATTGAGGGCTGAGATGAGAAGTTTCTTCACTCAGAGGGTTGTGAATCTTTAGAATTCTCTACCCCAGAGAGCTGTGGATGATCAGTCGTTGAATATGTTCAAGGCTGTGATCGATAGATTTTTGGACTCTCGGCGAATCAAGGGATATGGATATCGGGTGGGAAAGTGGAGTTGAGATCAAAGATGAGCCATGATCTTACTGAATGGCGGAGCAGGCTCGAGGGGCCGTATGGCCTGCTCCTGCTCCGACTTCTTTTGTTCTTATGGGTTACCTTCTTTCCACATCAACAGCCCGACGGGGCCTTTTGTAAATGTTTAATTGGGAAAGCGGGACCTCCGGCAACGTGACACTCCTTCAGGACTTCATTTAGCGTCTGCCTACATTATCAGTTCAACACCTGCAGCGGGAGATGAACAAAAAAGGTCCAGAATACCACCAACTCAATTGTACTGAGACATCCGCATAAACCAATGCACGAAAGTCAATCTGCATAATCTAAAGGCGTTACTGTTCATATAATTGATTCATATTTTCTCCTTTTAGTGATTCATGGGGCTTGGCGGAGCTATTCTCACGGTTAGTGACGACGTTTTTCCTCTGACGTAATAAAATTGGACAGCTAATCTTCGACATTGCGAAATTACTGAGTCCGTTGATTGTTGTAACCAATCGTGCTGTGATATTGGTAGCGGCAATGTCGGTCGGCATCTCAGCAGCTGTCATTCCGAAGGCATCGTGGGATAATGTCCTTGTTTTCTGACCGTTCCCCCATAACTTTTCTCTGGTGTAAGTTACAAAACCGCACCGCACTCCAGGTGGACCCGGACCAATGCTCGATAGAATGTTAACATTACTTCTTCAGATCTACTCTATATTTCGCTTTGTTTGCAACAAAAATCCCATCATTTGGCACAAGTCAGACATTGGTTGGTTGAGTTGAAGCATCAATCTATCATTAACCCCAGAACTCTTTCCATCGTGTGGTCTGAATTTCCTTCTTGAGGATTTCCCGCTCCTCGCCATTAACCCAAAGCATCACTATGCCTCGGCCTTCTCCCTCGTCTTCTATGGTCCCAGGCTTTAATACACTGAACATCCCCGCAGCCGTCCTTTGTACCTCTCTTTGTATTCTCCAAAGGGCCCATCAAAGGCCCTTATGAGCAGCAACAGGAACAGCCCCATCCCCTCTGTGGCTGAACTTCCCATCCAGTGGGACTGCTGACGCCTAATCTCACCAGCCTCCTTCCAGCCCCAATCAAATCGCACCCCGTCCCCCTGCCCGCACCGCCCCCCCCCCCCCACCACCCCCCCCACCGGGCCCTCGGCTCCTCATTTCCTTCCAGAAGGACGGACCACTCAATAACAAGACCCTTACCATCGGTTTGGAATATTGCCGGATTAAGTTGACCTAATGGATTTTACTGAGACTTGGCTCACAATGGCGATGCCTTGATCCTTAATGAAGCCTCCCACCTGCATGTACATTCCACCATCTACCCACGAACAACAACTTGCATTGACATAGCGCCTTTAAAGTAGCAAAGCGACCCAAGCCGCTTCACTGGAGCGATTATCAGACAACAGATGACACAAATCTATCTTAGTGGATATTCGGACATTCGCAATCCCTCAAATAATGAAGTAGTAGGAGCCCGCATGCAGCAAGACCTGGACAACATCCAGGCTTGGGATCATAAGTGGCAAGTAACATTCGCGCCAGATAAGTGCCAGGCAATGAACATCTCCAACAAGAGAGATTCTAACCAAATCCACTTGACATTCAACGGCATTACCATCGCCGAATCCCGCACCAACAACATTCTGGCGGTCACCATTGACCAGAAACTAAACTGGACCAGCCAAATTAGTAGTGTAGCTACAAGAGCAGGTCAGAGGCTGTGCATTGTGTGACGAGTGACTCACCTTCTGACTCCCCAATGACTTTCCACCATCTACAAGGCACAAGTCAGGAGTATGATGGCGTAGTCTCCACTTGCCTGGATGAGTGCAGCTCCAACAACACTCAAGGAGCTCGACACCATCCAGGACAAAGCAACCCGCTTGACTGGCACCCCATCCACCACCCTAAACATTCACTCCCTTTGACGAACCGGATTCGTTCCCCTCAGTCTGGTTCAGCAAGAACTGATTCGAGTACACCGTAAAGTTCAAACAACTTTAATAGCAGATCTTAGTCTGTAGCTTCAATTCAGATTCCTGAGAGAATCCGAACGATTCTAACAGAATAAGGAGAGACAAAGACAAAGACAAAAACTCATACCTTTATACAAATCCATAGAGGTTGGAACATCATTAACACAAAAGTCAACACCAATCATAAGCCGGGCACAGGCTGCCATGCGGGGTTACATTATTTCCGGCCAATCATAGACAATCCATATGCTGACCATGTTGCTATTAGACATCAAAGGGGTTACTTCCTCACTTTCCAACTTGGAAGGTTCTTCCCTGTTCCTTCTATTCCTTATCTCCCAACCTGGAATGTCTTTCAACTTTGGCTAAGCTCGTTCCCTATATTGATCTGCCATAAACATGGAGACATTCAGACCAGTCCTTGACTCACATCAAAGACCTATCATTGATAAGACAATGCAGGCCTGCTGACTAAGCAACCATATGGCCCAGCAGGAGGGCCAGGCCACTTGTATCAATCTCAGTTACTAACTAATTAACCCTTTCTAACCATTTTGCATTCTGCTTCTTTGCCACATAGGCATTTTAATATTTTACTAAAAACTGACCACGTAGGGATTCTCATTCCCCCCTTTTATCATTTAATGATAACCAACCCTTGTTTACTCATCAGTTCTGCCTAAGCAGAGTCTCATACACGAATCTGTTCCATTGCCGCCTTACAGCAGATTTTAACGCAAGCAACGATCAGGCCAAAAGTAAGTATTGCTACAATTAGAATAACTAATCCATGCATCAAGTACGATCCCCATGAGCCACTGAGGAGCCATTCTAACCAACCTTCTCCCAGGGTCTGGTGTAATTTTGTTACGGCTTTCTGTATATGCTCAACCAGATTAGTTATATTTTCTGAGTTATCTGGTATGTAGGTGCAGCATTCTGATCCAATCAGTGCACAGGTTCCCCCTTTTGCGGCTAACAGGTAGTCTAAAGCCATGCGATTCTGCAAGGCCATTGTCCGAATGGCTATCATTTCTGCATTTGTATCCTTCAGTGCCACTGCGGTGTCATTAGCTACTTCTTCTAATACCGAAGCCATCTGCCGAATTTCCTTAATTGTCCTGGCTACCCCATACCCAGGGAACAAAATAGCGAAATATCGCTCCGTTTCTGTAATTTCCCTTTTAGACCTATATTGGTAATGATCCGCTAGGGAAGGCAAGTGATGAACATGGGGTACTACATATCCTAAATAACAGGACCCGATCCAGTTCTGAGGCAACCATGGGTATGCCTTATGGCCGCATATGAAATACGTACCATTATATGCAGTTAAATTTCCCTTTTTAGCCATATATATAAGAGGCTGAGAGTCAAGGTGATTCCACAGCAACCCACTGGTTTTATTAAGCGTTGGGGCCCATTGGCCCTGGAACATGCCCTGGGTAGTCAGGTTGACTATGGGCGGTAGCCAATAGTGGGTGGTGCTGCAATCACTATGTCCCATAAAAGGGCCATTATTTGGGGCATTCTTATTCCAACATACCGTCCCGTTTGGTCTAGACGTATTGGTCAAGAGCAAGAACGGGGGCTTATGGGCTTGATTGTAATTAGGCTGGTACCATCCTCTAAACTCATTAAGACTATACCCCGCTGATGCCCATTCTATTGTTTCCGGGGTTCCTATCGCATTTCCCGAATTGTTTCGTCTAATGACCCATTCCGCAGATTCATGGGACATAAAGGGAATCGGCTTTAAAGGGATACCTCCCTTGGAATGGATAGGAATGTGAGAACACACCCAACAGCTAGAGATACCCTGCCGTTTGGCATACACATAACTCATGTACAGGAAGGTGTTAACGTGCAGTTCGCGCTTTTGGAGTTGGAGATCTCTCTTTCGTCTCTGTAGCAGAGAACCCCCTAATCTTGGATAGTTAAAAATCTCTATGGGGGCTAACCCATTACGCTTTCTCCCTTGGTTAAATCTCAGGTACCGATCGTACCTCTGTGTATCTCTCTCTTGTTCACACAACTCAGAGGTCTTTTCCCCTTCACGTTTACAAACATAATCATATTTGCACTCAGTCCAATAACAAGGTATTCCTCCATGCGATATTCCAAACTCTATCGAGCGGTGGGGCTGCCTCAGGAGCCCGGCACATCCATCTATCCGGGTGATGTTCCACCTTCCGAATCCGTCTGGGTCATTATCGTTGCATCGAAGTACGTCTCCTTTGCATAAGTGGTGTATGCGCTTAGGCTGGTCCCGTCGACATGTTCTCTCTTTGGTTACTCCCAGGGTCAGCAAGAGTTCAAGGCAGAAGATCCAAGGGAAGACTTTCATAGCTGGTCACGATACCTATATAGGGAAGATTTCTTAGAAGAAAAGAAAAGTTAGCATTTTAAGTTTGAGACGTGGGACTGATAGTTTTACAGTGGTGGAGGTGAACCCACGCACTCTTCCCCTCTACCTTCACAGCGGTAGGGGTGGTGAGTAGAACCTGATAGGGCCCCTCCCAACGAGGTTCCAGTCCTTTCCTTGTCCAATTCCTGATTAACACGTACGTTCCCGGTTCAATTTTAGATGGACTGGCGATAGGAGGAAGTTCGACGTAGGCAGCTCGTACCCGAGAGTGGAGGCTTCTCAATGCCTTAGTTAATGACAAAATATAGTTAGTCATTTCTGTCGTCATGTGGTGAAAGTGGACAGTTTTCGGAACGTTTTGATTCCACGGGGTCTTGAGGGGTCTCCCGTATATAATTTCAGCAGGACTTAACCGTGCTACCCCAGCCGGAGTAGTACGTATCTGAAATAAGGCTATAGGAAGAAGTTTAAGCCAAGTAGTACCAGTCTCTGCCTGCAGTTTAGCCAGTTTATTTTTCAAAGTCTGATTAGCTCGTTCGACCAACCCAGCGGCCTGTGGCCTGTAGGCACAGTGTAACTGTTGTTTAATGCCCATTTGGGTGCAGAATTCCTTGTTCACCTGACCCACAAAATGAGGGCCGTTATCTGAACTCAATTGATTTGGGATTCCGTATCTCGGGATGATCTCTTTCATCAGAACTTTTACAACAGTGGAGGCTTTGTTATCTGTTGTCGGATAGGCCTCTATCCATTTACTAAATACATCAACAATAACTAGGACATATTTATAACCCTGACATCTTTCCAACTCAATGTAGTCCATCTGGAGGGTCTCAAAGGGACCTTCCGGCAAAGGGGTCTTTCCCCATTCGCAAGGCACTCCCTTCCCAGGGTTGTATTGTTGACAAATGAGACAGCGACTGCTG